>NC_134472.1:62893747-63321247 GCF_964194025.1 Convolutriloba macropyga
TCTAGGGGATAAAGAATATACTATATTCTGATTTGTCTTCATAGATAATAAGTTAATTGACGTTGCTGAATTAGAACTTCAGAATAACTCTGTGGATCCTCTCAGAACACAAACCGACAACATAAACCGACAAACTCACTAACATAAACCGACTAACTCACTATCATAAACTGACTAATTCACTAACAAAAACCGACTAACGTTGGAAGAACTGCACTGAGGCAACTTTATTCAGAGGCTGTAGAATAGAATAATTTTTCTTCATGGGTGCCAATATAGTTGATCCACACCATGATTTGAATCGCTGCCCACTCGGCTATCAAGCCCATATTTTTGCCATGCTGTGATCTATTTTATATTAGCAACAAGCTGTTAGAACAAACGAGATCACTCAAAAATGAAGAACGAAAGCGGGAGAAAATCCTTTGAGACGTCAAAGAATGTTTAAAAAAATCGCTAAAACGATAAAGCAAAAAACTTCGTTCGAGAGCAAATAATCATTATTAATCAAATCAAAAGATCACTAAATATTCAAAAAAAACTAAGCTGAACCATTAGACATTAAAAAAGTAAAGACCATAAAAAGAAATGGAAAGAATCGGTAAAATGACAAATTTAGCTCAAAATATCTTCGCTTTCTCGCTCGCTACAAGAACAAAAAACTACACTTGCCACAGGATGATACGGAAAAATATCAAAATTTTGTTCCTATTAGAATACCACAAAGGAAATGTCATCCAAATTGCGGTTAATCTGTGCATTTTTTTCGAGCTTTACAACTACGATTGCATCAAGATTCACTGGAACACTTGAATAATTTTGATGAGCTACCCAACAAAAAAGTCCTTCAAAAAACTCATTTTCAGAAGAAAAATGCAAAAACCCTTTTAAAAAAACAAACGAAATTGAGTAAAGTTTGATAGAAATTACTCCATTGTTTTCAGCGAACACAACTCAAAAACATAAACCGACTAAGGTCGAAAGAACTGCAGCGAGGCAATTGAATACAAGCTGGAGTCCAGACTTATTTTTTTATGGGTGCAAGAATAGTTGACCACACCGTGATTCGAATCACTGTCCGCTCGGCTATCAAGCCTGTATTTATGCTTTGCTGTGATCTATTTCATTTTAGCAACAAGCTGTAAGAACAGACAAGATGACTCAAATATGAAGAACAAAAACGTGAAAATTACTAACTTCAGCGTAACGATGTCGCCTATTTCCCGTGGTAAAGACCGGAGCATATTGTGTGAGAGGTGAAGATGGATCAGACGCTTCAGATTTGAATTTGAAATGGAATTTTGCTTAAATCAAAAAAATAAAATAAAAAATGACAAATAAATTTTTTTATGATTTAATATATCATACAAAACGCAAAAGTGCACGATTTAAAATTGAAATAAAACCTTGTAGCAAAAATAATTTGTTATCTGTCAATTAACTAGCAAACAAGCAATTCCATCAAAAACTCATATTCAGAAGAAATAATGAAAAATTCTTTACAAAAACTAAACGAAAATGAGTTTAAATACTCCATTTTTTTCAACAAAAATATTTCACAAACATAAACCGACTAATGTCGGAAGAACTGCACTGAGGCAACTTTATTCAGAGGCTGTATCACATATTATTTTTTCTTCATGGGTGCAAAAATAGTTGACCACACCATGATTCGAATCACTGCCCACTCGGCTCTCGAGCGCGTATTTTTGCTATGCTGCGGTCGATTTTATATTAGCAACAAGCTGTAAGAACAAACGAGATCCCTCAATAATGAAGAAAAAAGCGTTAAACAAACACATGAGAAGTTAAAAAATATTCAAGAAAAGCGCTAAAATGAAAAAAGCGAAAAATTTGCATTAAAAAGTCCAATACGCTTGAATGATTGCTACGAACCTCGTTCCAGAGCATATAATCATTATTATTCAAATCAAAAGATAACTAAATAAGCAATAAAACTCAGCTGAATCATAAGAAAAATTTAAAAAAGAACCCAAAAAGACCATTAAACGAACTGGAAAAAATTGGTAAACTGGCATCGTTTAAAAGTCTATTATTTAAATCAGATGGTAGACAAAAAGTAAAACAAAATATTTCTAGCCGAAATAGAAGAGAAAAACACCTTTGGCAAAATAATTTGGGTTGAAACTGAAATAACAGCTTTCAGAAGGCCGATTATAAAATTTTGCTCAATCAGCGAAAAAATTTTCACAATCAGTTCTCTTGCTCGCTTAGAATACTAACTTAACAAAAAACCACACTGGCCATCAGATGATATTTGAAATTATCATTAATTGGTTCCTATTGGAATACCACAAAGGAAACGTCATCCGAGTTTCGGTTAATCTGCGTCTTTTTCGAGGTTCAAAATGCTTTATCAACTACATTTTTTCGAGCTTAAAAACTACGACTGCACCAAGAATCTCTGAATTTCAAAGGTTAAGTATGTAAAATCTGTAGGAACTCAGTGTTGCAATAGCGCGAACAAAAGGCATAAACTCCAAAAGCAGACAAAGTTCCGCAAAGTTTTCCCCAGTTAGCCAAACGGTCTTACCAAAGGATACTACTTTACTATGCATCGAAAGAAACATATACTAACTAACGTCGGATACATTACACTCCAGCGACAGATGGAAAACTTTCGATCACAAGCGCATTAAGCAACGTATTTTATTTCAGAATAAGAGCAACTTCGATCAATCGAAAATGAGGAGGTAAATTGTGAACAAAGCACTCAAGCTAATTTTTGTTAAAAAAAGACACACGTTTACAATAATTGCTTGACAATTCGTTTTAGAACAGATAAAATATAATTTTAACAAAAAAAACACCATGTTTTTTTTCAAGTTTGGTAGAGAATCGCAAAATACTCTTGAAAAGCGTGTGAAACTGTCAAATGGAAAAAATATCCAATTATACCTGAAAATATAATATCTATCTCAGATGATCATGAATACTTTCAAACAAAAAACCAAAGTCTTATAAATTTGACCTGTGTTTGTCGGAAAATGTTAGATTAAATTCAATTAATGACTTCGTAAAATCCAATTGTGAACAAAAATTTTTTTTTAAAATTTAATTTGAGAGCATTTAACCTGATTCTGTTAATTTTTATTTTATATCATATATAGGACAAAGAAAGAGTCCCAAAACTGCAAAAAAAATGTCCAGCAATAAAAAACAACTGCCTACCACTCACACTACGACAATATTCTGCTTCCAGTCACAAGAAATTATCTTGATGACAGCGGCTATTAACGAAGAACAGCAATTTTGCTCTTCTTTTTGCATTGTTGTAATTTTTTTATCACAGATTTAAACATTTTAATTTTTCCAGAACTTTTTCATTTGCTGTCAATTCTACAATATTACAAAAAATTGTCCCAATTGCATGCTTATCATTGAAAATTGCTAAAAAAAACATAAATCTTACCGAGCCAAAGGAACGTGAACACTTAAAATTCCAAATGGAAGCCATTCAATATAGTAACTGGGGCTCAAAATACATTGGCGTATAGAGCGACATATAAAACTTACAAGTTGAAAAAACAAAAATTACTGTTAAAAGTTCACAGGATTTGATATACCTTTTTTTGATGTACCTAATGGCATCTGATATCGGCTTGATTGGTGATGATCTCCTTGAGGATGAGCTATTTCCTGCAGCTCCAACTAAGAGTTCAACTTGGACAATAGCCGCATTGACTCCTCGGAACATAGTTCTCAGCGGGTTGTTTTAAGTCTTTATCGTGAACCCATCTGCAGAGATTAAAACAAAAATTTGAGCATTCAGCAAATTTAAACTGGGCATTTTAAAGCACTAATATTCAAATATCTAAGAAAGGGCCAAATACTCACAACTAACTGCTGATTGATCTACTTGCTGTAATGTGAACCATTGCCTTTCAGGAGCAGTTTTCAGGGCACGCGAAATTGAAAAATTAATCAATCTGAAGCCTAAAATGTTTTTTCAATTTCTTTGCTAAAATAGCTTCAATCACATCGTAATTTCTCAAGCATTAAATTTAACATCTTTTGGACACTATAGGAATATGTACAGAGGGCATTGACTTCAGGGGCCATACGATTTTCATCCGGATCGAGTACGTAGAGAATGAAAAGCTTCGCAGCTCATTCGGCAGTAAACGTAGGTAGTTGTGATTGAACAGCAGCTCCCTAAAGTAAATTCCCTAACAAAATCTGTTTTTTTGAAAAAATAAATATCATGAACTATTAGTAACTTCAGCGTAACGAGTTCTCCTACTTCCGGTGGTAAAGACTGAAGCATTTTGTGTGAGAGGTGAAGATGGATCAGATGTTTTAGTTTTGTAATTTCAGATGGGATTTTGCTTAAAACAATAAAGTAAAATAAAAAAATGAGAAATTAATTTTTTTGTTGATTGAATATATCAATCAAAACGCAAAAATGCACGATTTAAAATTGAAATAAAGCCTTGTAGCAAAATTATTAATTATCTGTCACTAAACAAGCAAACAAAAATTTCCATCAAAAACTCGTATTCAGAAGAAGTCTGCGAAAATTCTTTAGAAAAACTAAAGAAAAATGAGTAAAATTTTATTTAAATTACTCCATTTTATTCAACTTCCATGATTTGAATCGCTGCCTGCTCGGCTATCGAGCCCATATTTTTGCCATGCTGTGATCTATTTTATATTAGCAACAAGCTGTAAGTACAAACGAGATCACTCAAAAATGGAGAACGAAAGCGTGAGAAAGTCATTTGAGAAGTCAAAGAATGTTTTAAAAAAGCGCTAAAACGATAAAGCAAAAAACTTGCATAAAAAAGATCAACACGTTTAAACAAAAGCGAGGAACTTCGTTCGAGAGCAAATAATCATTATTAATCAAATCAAAAGATCACTAAATATTCAAAAGACTAAGCCGAACCATAAGACGTTAAAAAAGTAAAGACCATAAAAAGAAATGGAAAGAATTGGTAAAATGACAAATTTAGCTCAAAATATCTTTGAGAAGTATATTATTTACATCAGATGGCTAAAAGACATAAATTAAGGCTAATAAATTGTGGCTGATAAATTAGGGTTGAATCTGAAGTAACCGCTCTCAGAAGGCAGCACGTGATTAAAAAATATTGCTTCCTCAGCGAAAAAAAGTATCGCGCTCACTTTTTCGCTCGCTACAAGAACAAAAAACTACACTTGCCACAGGATGATACGGAAAAATATCAAATTTTATTTCCTATTAGAATACCACAAAGGAAATGTCATCCAAATTGCGGATAATCTGTGCATTTTTCGAGCTTAAAAACTACGATTGCTTCAAGAATCTCTGGAATACTTGAATAATTTTGATGAGCTAGCCAACAAAAAAGTCCTTCAAGAAACTCATTTTCAGAAGAAAAATGCAAAAATCTATTTAGAAAACAAACGAAATTGAGTAAAGTTTGATAAAAATTACTCCATTTTTTTCAGCGAACACAACTCAAAAACATAAACCGACTAAAGTCGGAAGAACTGCAGCGAGGCAATTGAATACAAGCTGGAGACCAGATTTATTTTTTATGGCTGCAAGAATAGTTGGCCACACTATGATTTGAATCACTGTCCGCTCAGCTATCAAGCCCGTATTTATGCTATGCTGTGACCTATTTCATTTTAGCAACAAGCTGTAAAAACAAACAAGATCACTTAAAAAATGAGAACAAAAATGTGAAATGAACAAGTGAGAAGTAAAAGAATGTTTAAGAAAATCGCGTTCGATCTAGAGCGTTTAGTCATTTTTTATCATATCAAAAGATCACAAAATATGCAATAAAAAACTCAGCTGTACCATAAAACAACCATAAAAGGAACAAAAAGACCATAAAAATAGCATGAAAGAATGAAACGGCAAATTGATCAAAATATTGTTTGAAAATTCTTTGGTAGACACTTTTAAACAATATCAGACGGTATACAAAACATTAAGTCAAAGTAATACTAGCCAAACTAAAAGAGACAAACATCTTTGGCTGATAAATTAGTTTTGAAACTGAAATGACCGTTTTCGGAAGTCAGCACGTGATTATAAAGTGTTGCTCACTCAGCGAAAAAAATTCACAATTAATTTTCGGGCTCGCATAGAATAATAAATGAAGAATAAACCACTATATGCTAAAAATAGCTTCACTCACAACGTAAATTATCACGCATAAAATTTAACAGCTTTTGGACACTACAGGAATATGTATGAAAGACATTGACTTCAGGGGCCATACGATTTTCATCCGGATCGAGTACGTGGAGAATGAAAGGCTTCCCCATCTCATTCGGCAGTAAACGTAGGTAGTTGTGATTGAACAGCAGCTCCCTAAAGTTAATTCCCTAACATCTGCTTTTTTGAATAAAAATAAATTGTCGTGAACTATTACCAACTTCAGCGTAACGAGGTTGCCTATTTCCGGTGGTAAAGACCGGAAGATTTTGTGTAAGAGATGAAGATGGATCAGGCGTTTCAGATTTGTAATTTCAGATAGGATTTTGCTTAAATCAAAAAAGTAAAATAAAAAATGACAAATTCATTTTTTTTGTGATTTAATATATCATACAAACCGCAAAAATACACGATTTAAAATTGAAATAAAGCCTTGTAGCAAAATTGATTAATTATATGTCAATAAACTAGCAAACAAATGTTTCCATCAAAAACGCATGTTCAGAAGAAATATGCAAAAATTCTTTAGACAAATTAAACGAAAATGAGTGAAATTTTATGTAAATTACTCCATTTTTTTAAACAAAGACAATTCACTAACATAAACCGACTAACGTCGGAAGAACTACCCTGAGGCGAATTTATCCAGAGGCTGTAAAATAGAGTATTTTTTCTTCATGGGTGCCAAAATAGTTAACCACACCATGATTTGAATCGCTGCCCACTCGGCCATCAAGCCAATTTTTTTGCCATGCTGTGATCAATTTCATATTAGCAACAAGCTGTAAGAACAAATGAGATTACTCAAAAATGAAGAACGAAAGCGTGAGAAAATAATTTGAGAAGTCAAAAAATGTTCAAAAAATGCGCAAAAACGATAAAGCGAAAAATTTGCATAAGAAAAGATCAACACGTCTAAACAAATGCGACGAACATCGTTCGAGAGCAAATAATCATTTTTATCAAATCTAAAGATCACTATACTTTCAAAAACTAAGCTGAACCATAAGACGTTAAAAAGTGAAGACCATAAAAAGAAATGGAAAGAATTGATAAAATGACAAATTAAGCTTAAAATATCCTTGAGAAGTATATTATTAACATCAGATGGCTATAAGAGATAAATTAGGGCTAATAAATTGGCCGATAAATTAGGGTTTAATCTGAAGTAACCGCTCTCAGAAGGCAGCACGTGATTTAAAAATATTGCTCGCACGGCGATATAAGTATCGCGCTCACCTTCACGCTCGCTACAAGAACAAAAAACTACACTTGCCACAGGATGATACGGAAAACTATCAAATATCAATTCCTATTGGAATAACACAAAGGAAATGTCATCCAAATTGCGGCTAATCTGTGCATTTTTTCGAGCTTTACAACTACGATTGCATCAAGATTCTCTGGAATACTTGAATATCTTTTGAAGAGTTAGCCTGAAAATGTCCATCAAAAAACTCATTGTCAGAAAAAAATGCAAAAATCCTTTAAAAAACAAATGAATTTGAGTAAAACTTGATAAAAAATACACCATTTTTTTAAGCGAACACAACTCAAAAACATAAACCGACTAGAGTTGGAAGAACTGCAGCGAGGCAATTGAATGCAAGCTGGAGTCTAGATATTTTTTTTCTTTATGGGTGCAAAAATAGTTGACCACACCATGATTTGAATCGCTGCCCACGCGGCTATCAAGCCCATTTTTTAGCCATGCTGTGATCTATTTTATATTAGCAACAAGCTGTTAGAACAAACGAGATCACTCAAAAATGATGAACGAAATTGGGAGAAAATCCTTTGAGAAGTCAAAGAATGTTTTAAAAAAGCGCTAAAACGATAAAGCAAAAAACTTGCATAAAAAAGATCAACACGTTTAAACAAAAGCGAGGAACTTCGTTCGAGAGCAAATAATCATTATTAATCAAATCAAAAGATCACTAAATATTAAAAAAAACTAAGCTGAACCATTAGACATTATTTTAGGGCTAATAAATTGGCTGATAAATTAGGGTTTAATCTGAAGTAGCTGCTCTCAGAAGGCAGCACGTGATTTAAAAATATTGCTCGCACAGCGATATAAGTATCGCGCTCACTTTCACGCTCGCTACAAGAACAAAAAAACACACTTGCCACAGAATTATACGGAAAACTATGAAATTTCAAATCCTATTAGAATACCACACAGGAAATGTCATCCAAAGTGCGGCTATTCTGTCCATTGTTTCGAGCTTAAAAACTACGATTGCATCAAGATTTTCTGGAATACTTGAACATCTTTTGATGAGCTAGCCAGAAAAAGTTCATCAAAGAACTCATTTTCAGAAGAAAATTAAAAAAACAAACGAAATTTTTTCAGCGAACCTAACTCAAAAACAAAAACCGACTAAAGTCGGAAGAACTGAAGCGAGGCAATTGAATTCAAGCTGGAATCTAGATTAATTTTTCTTTATGGGTGCAAGAATAGTTGACCACACCATGATTCGAATCACTGTCCGCTTGGCTATCGAGCCCGTATTTATGCTATGCTGTGACATATTTTATTTTAGCAACAAGCTGTGAGAACAAACAAGATCAATCAAAAATGAAGAACAAAAACATGAAAAGGACACTTGAGAAGTAAACGAATATACAAGAAAAGCGCAAAAAAATAAAGCAAAAAAATTGACTTAAAAGACCAACGCGTTCAAATAATTGCTACAAACTTCGTTCCAGAGTATTTAATCATTTTCAATTATATCAAAAGGTCACAAAATATGCAAAAAAACTCAGTTGTACCATAAAACGACCATAAAAAGAATAAAAAAGGCCAGGAAAGAATTGGTAAAATGACAAATTTTCCTCAAAATATCGTTCTAAAAAATATCAGACGGTAGAGAAAACATTAAATCAAAGTATTACTAGCCAATACAAAAGAGACAATTATCTTTGGCTAATAAATTATTTTTGAAACTGAAATGACCGCTTTCAGAAGTCAGCACGTGACTATAAACTGTTGCTCACTCAGCTAAAAAACTTCACAATCACTTTTGCTCTTCGCTTCGAATAATACATGAACAATAAAACACTATTGCCAACAACTGATATAGAAGTTTAAAAAAAATCAGTTCCTATTAGAATGCCACAAACGAATTGCAATCAAAAATGCGGACAATCTGTGCTTTTTTTGAGTTTTATATTGCTTAATCAGCTATGATTGCACCAAGATTTTCTGAATTTAAAAGATTAAATTTGTAAAATTTTTTAGCAACTTAGTTTTACCGTAGCACAATCAGACGGCAAACACTCCAAAAGCAGAAAAAATTAACAAAATTTTCCCTGGTCAGCCAAACGGGCTCACCAAAGAAAACTAAATTATTATGAATCAAAAGAAACCCAAAACAACTAACGTCGGATGCATTGCTCTCCAGCGACAGTATTTGCAACTTTCGCTCACAACCGCGTTCAATAACGAATTTTATTTCAGAAAAAAAGCAACTTAGATCACTCATAAATGGACAGCTAAAAATTGATTAAATCACTCAAGTTAAGAAATATTCCTAAACGAAAGCGTCAAGCAAAAATTCTTCACACCAAATACACACGTCTACAAAAATTTCATGATAATTTGTTCGGAAGCAACTAAAAAATAAATTTTACGAAAAAAACACTAGGACTTTTCATTTTTGGAAAAACAATACAAAATCCAATTTTACTGTTCTTATTGCAGTTTAGTAATTTTTCTGTGCGTAGATTAAACAATTTTCATTTTTTTTCCTCTCACTACTACAATTTGAAAAATTATCCAAATTGCATGCTTTGAAATGAAAATTGCTAAACATATCTTACCAAACCAAGAGAACGTGAACACTTAAAAATTCCAAATGGAATGCATTCAATATAGTAAATATGGCTGAAAATCCACCGGCGTATAGAGCGAAATACAAGATTTACAACTTCAAAGAATGAAGACTTCTGGGAAAAGTGCAAGGGATTTGTTAAGTCTATACTTGGTGCACCTGGAGGCATATGATGTAAGCCTGATTGGTGATGATCTCTTTAAGGATGAATTATTTTCTGTAGCTCCAACTAAGAGCCCAACTTGGACAGTAGCCGTATTGACTCCTCGTAGCATAGTTCTCTGCCAGGATGTTGTAAGTCATTATCGTGAACACATCTGCAAACAGCAAGATGCAAATATGAGCATTGGGCAAATTTGAACAGGGCTTTGTAAATCACTAACATTAAAAAAAACTCAGAAAATTCAAATAGTCAAATTTAAAATAGTTTTAACATCTTATTCAAAAACGGATATAATCCATTAGTAGACAACGTACTAAAAAACACTTTTCTTGAAACCAGGATATCCCTCGAAGATGTAAATTCCATCACCGTGCGAGAAATAAAAAGGAAAATGTAAAAGAAACCAATTTGTAAATATATAGTAACAATATTTGTACTGGTTGTCATACAAGTGAAATTTGATTAATTGTAAGGCTGCGTTTCTGAGCTTTAAGCGAGTTTTAATCAGAATTTCCAATCACTTCCGCCTCATATACTGTCATGGAAATTGCAACGTCTTTGGGGGGTCGTGCTTCTGTAATTGGCCAAGTATCGTACCCGCTGATCGTAATAATATATATTTCAAATCACAGGGGAGATTTTTGTCTCATCTGGGGCCTGTTCTCTTACAAATTGAACTGTTTTCAAAACAATTTTTTCACTTTTTTATTTCCCTTGATTTTATCGCTTGATTTTATCGCCCTTGCTCAGCACTTTTATAAGTCTTTGAATTTTCTCCTCCACCCATTTTCTCGCATTTTCGTGGCTGGCAACCTTAGACATATACTTTTAGCAGTGTTTGTTGCTGAGTCCGGGTCCCAAATTTGGCAATGTCACTATTGGGACCGCTACTAATGATTTTCCGGTTCCTTGATTGTCGAGGTCGAGATGACCTTGATGATATTGGATCCGGGAACCAGTAATTCATATAGGCCCTCAAAGTTTTTTTGGACATTCGTTCGCCTTGTGCTTTGCCAGCCAATCTGTCTTACATCGCGCGCTTTGACAGAATGATTGAGCGACAATGGTTCGATCCTAAAAATCGATCATATTCCTCATCTGTGTTTTTCTTTTCCCTGTCGTTGGCCTCTTTGGTAGCCCTCGTCATTCATTTTTTGACCTCAATGTTGCTCGTTGGCCGTTTTCCCATTTTTTGTCAGGGAGGATGGCCTCAGGGGGTAACGGTGTCCTCATCTAAATAGTATTTTATATTTTTTTGTAGGAGGGTTTAGACGCCTTAGGTGTAGTACAGATTATGCACAGCGTGGCAATAGGTTTTCTACCAAAGCGTGCTTCGAAGGGCGAGATTTTTGTTTTATTATGTTTACATATTCGCAATTGGTGGATGACAGTCTTAATGCATGCTTTATGTGGAACGAAATAGTAGCCAACTTTTCTTCTTTATTACATGCAAATCAATTTTTGAAATGTCTCTATTAGTCCTTCTGCCAGTCCAATTGCTCGATGGTTGTTAACTTCGGCTTCATTAATATCTATGTGAATCTTATTACAGGAATTTTTACTTGTTTTCCCATAAGACATTTTGCTTGATCCAATTGAGTAGAATAATGTTTTCAGTGATTTTTTATGTACATTTCCAAAAATTCAAAAATTTTATTGCTTTAGGGCTATTCTCTTTGTCAAAGATACATGCAGTGGGGAATTTGGAAAAGCAAAATATTTGGGAGAGAAAGTATCTTTATTGCTTTCTTCATTGTATAGATGTCCACCAAAATCATTTTGCTTGTCTTGGTTCGGTTAAGCAAAAGGTACTTGAGAGTGGAACTGCTTATTTAAGATTCTTAGATTGCTGTGCTGGGTTAACGCTCTGTTGATCTCGATGTGTGATAATACATATCATGCCCGAAGTACCTGGGTGACTAATAGGCAAATCGTTTATTAAGGCCTCTGGATGAAATTTTGGGATCGCGAACTTTTCGTCCATACAAACGCATCCAGATCGCACATGAATATCCCGCCAGTATGAGAGAGTGTACGAGTTGGTATCTTTGAACCTTTGCTTGCTGATTATGAAGATACAGTAACGCATTGCTTTTAGAAATGCGTCTTTGCTCATGAGAGGCTTTGTGAGATTTATTGAAAGCCTTGCCTATGATGCTGTCAGCTGTGGGTTTTTGTGGGCTAGCTGTGAGTGGTTTTTACTAATGTTAGAGGAAGCGGCCGGTGAAATAGCGGAATGGGTGTAGTGGATGGTTCAGCAGTGCGGGAAGAGTAGCAAAATCCAACTCTAGTGATGCATTTCATTGATGGCATAGTGATCACATTCATTGAAATGTTTTTTTAAATGAAATTCTGATGGTTAAAAAGTTTGATTTTGAGCTGAAATTATGCAACGGACTGGATGAAGGATTTTAGCGAGTGTAGTGTTAACTGGTTTTGCGACGCGGGATATGAAGATTTAGAACAGTTTGCATTCTAACTGGTACCTACTAATGGATTTCGCATAGCGGGTGACAAGTGAACTGCATGCGTGTGTAATGGGTATCAAATGTTCTAATTGTATCTTTTTGAACTAATAACAGTTTCACTTTGTGTAAAATTTGCAGTGCGAAACCATGTGCAAATGTTGTATTTGAGGGGCAGACTGAATTGAATTTATTTTAAAGAAAGAGGCGAAAACTTGTTTGAGTTTTGCGACAATGAATTCCTCATTACAGAAAGAGACTTTTTCAGATTTTGTATTTTGATGTCAAGAAATGCAATTGAGGAGGCCCATTTTGGCGCCTGGAATGTGTTCATTTGTGAATTGGTAGGTTAATGAGCTATCTATCCAACAGGTTAGATATCAATAGTTTTTATGATATTCAGTAGATCAAACTAAACCTAATAGCTCTAATTCATTGACGCTGTATCTTTCATCGCAAGCACTTAGAAGTCTAGATGTAAAAGCAATGGATTTCCACCCGCCTACTGTTAGATTTCAAAGAGCAGCACCGCGCCCGACACAAGAAGCAACACGTTTATCTTGTGTTTCAAGTTGCGGAATGCAATGACTGTTTTAGGTTGTATCGGCATTCCAATTCTCTATATCAAGAAAACAGTTTTCATGAGTATCAGTCGAAACAAATTTAGCAGATTTTCTATACAAGTGACGTAACAAATGGCTAATTCGGGCAAAATTTGGAATGAAATTACTTATATAATGTACTGAACCAGAGAAGGAACAAAATTTCTTTAATAATTTCGATGCTTCAAGAGATAAGATTGCAGATATTTTTTATTTTTGATCTGTAAAATTCTTGATTTCAAAATTTAATAACAAAACAAATCAATCTCTGTTTTTCCAATGCGGCGACATTTGTGAAGGTTAATCCTAAGGTGTTGCTCATATAGTCTTTTAAGACAATTAAACAAACATTTTTTATGTGTTCTTTTTCTTTCGCTAATAATCAGAATATAAATAGAATAAAATAATAAAGCAATAGGTATATTTCATCCTATTAACTTCTAGTCCATTGCTTTTAGATAATTCAGCAGGCTAGTCTATGAGAAAACAGAACCCAGATTGAAATTTTTAGTGCCCTTCATATCGCCTCTTATTAGATTAAAATTGAAGTGATTAGATCTTTTGAGGTATAGGTGTAATTGGTTATACGCATACTTAAGATTTAATGTTGAAAAATATGTAATGCTTTGCGACGCAGGATCACTAATTTGGGATATTGATTCTATTAATGCATCAATGTAGGGCATTTGGTTTTTATTTTTCTGAATTGCTTTATTAAGGATATTTGAATCCCGTGCAAGTTCTATAGATTGATATTTTTTATCAGCGACTACAATTTGTAAAATGAAGTCTTTGTCTGGAAAGTTTGCAAATTTTGTTTTTTATTTTTCATCGAGTAGTTTTTTCTTAAATTCAGCGTCTACTTTATCTTGTAATTTGTTAGAAATACATCTCCGTTCTTGGTGTCGTGACTGAAAATATTCGTGAAAGTGGGACTTTGCTACAATGTTTCTTCATATTCCGATGCAATAATTTAGATCTGGAATTTGTGAGGCGATTTTTTCTTTGAAGGTGTAAGGTGGTGAGAAATTGATTACTTGTTTATCTTGTTGAATTGAGGAGTGTGTGACGTCAATCGTAGTTGGTCGAAGAGATCGCTACGGATGAGTGGTTTGAGACCATCAGCAACAACTGTTAAAATGGCAGCTGATATATGCCAGCCATTGCTATTTACTGTTGTTCGAATCGTACCCTCGATGTGAATTTGGTCATTCGAAAATGTGCGTAATTGTGGTTTGTTGATTTGATCTCCTGATAATGCATGATATATGCATGACTGCTAACTGCTTGCGCCGCATGTGACTTATTCAAAATTTCTGCACTTCCGGAATCAACAAAAAGTTGAAGTGTTTCCAATTTTTATGGGCGTGTTGAGAGGTTCGATTTTCTCGAGATCATTGTGTTTCGTGGCCACCATGTTGTCTTCTCTGCTATTATAGTCTGATTCATATAGTCTGGTCTTTGATTGTCGAAAATTAACAGAATCTTGGGGATGAGGTTCCTCTTCTAATGTATTGACCAATTTGTCCTTTGGATTTCGGGCTTTCCTTGTTTTTTTATCTGTACACTATGGCAAAGGCAATTAACAAGCCGCAGTTGCTACAAGTTTTAATTGTCCAGGAAACCATAGTGCCCCCACAATTAGAGCAGTGTAGTGATGGTGGTCATTTGCCTTGCCTGTAGAAATTGCTGTGAGGGACAAGTTCGGTGAGCGAGTGCTGGGTGGGTATTGAAATGCATTGACGCTGGTCAGAATGAGGGTCTAATCGTAAACTTGAATTTGATGCTTAGTTTGCATCCCCTGTTTCAAATAGATAGCCAGCTCAGGAGGCTCCCTCGGTTGCATTCTTTGTTTCAAAAGCTATTTCTAAATTTCATAATCGCTGAGGTTGGTGATAAACAAGTCTCTGATTAGTGTTTCCTCTTTGTTTTCAAAGTCACAGTTTTCCGCTAGCTCTTTAAGTTCTCCGTAAAAATGATCAAATTTTCCCCAGAGTTGTTTTGTTATGAGAAAGAAGTACCTGTCAAATGTTATGTTTTGTGATCTGATGAATGCGCCCTTCACAATCTTCCCATATTCTGCGGTAGTAGGAGTGTCTATCATTACGTGTGGATTTTAGCTTTTGAGATTTCTACCCCTATCCACATCGTCACAAAGATAGAGTAGAGAGACTGTGTTTTGATTTGTGGGTGGCTATGTTTCATCTCCCTACATTATTCCTACTTCAATGAGTCCTTGGCATTTGTTTTGCCAATTCAGCTATTGTTGTGTTTTTGGGCAGTGCGTTCTCATTTTAATTGCGCTGAGGAACTGATGATCATTTATTTGTTAATAGGCTCCAAAGTTTACTCTGCTATTTCTGGTTGTTGGCCGAGTAGGGCACAATAAGATATTCTTCTTATCGAGTAAGTATATTTTGTATTGTACCCTCCACTTTTACCATAGGAGAGGTGGATCGCGTGTAGATTTTTCCCAAAAAGTAAAAGTTCTCAAAAGAGTTCGTTTGTTTGCTGACTGCGCCATGTCCTATTTTTTAACTTACTGTTGACTTTGATACGGGAAGACACACTTTTAATTTGATGATGGATCCCGCCAGGCAAAATGCTTCCCTATTTCAGAGTTGGATTTGTGGAGCGACTTCAGAAGAATTTCTGGCAAATGAAATTGAGTTAGCTAGACAAGGTTATAAACTAAAGTGGTTAGCAACAAATTAAAATGGAATGAACAAACATGTCTGGTCACGTAGCTGGAAAAAAAATAATTGTAAACTTGTATTGGATGCTTAGTTCGCATCTCCTTTTTCAAATGGATAGCCAGCTCAGGAGGTTTCCTCGGTTGCATTCTTTGTTTCAAAAGCTATTTCTGTATTTCATAATCGATGAGGTTAGCGATAAACAAGTCTCTGATTAGTATTTCTTCTTTGTTTTCAAAGTCACGTTTTTCCGCTAGCTCTTTAAGTTCTCCGTAAAAATGATCAAATTGTCCCCAGAGTTGTTTTGTGATGAGAAAGAAGTACCTGTCAAATGTTATGTTTTGTGATCAGATGAATGCGCCCTTCACAATCTTCCCATATTCTGCGGTAGTAGGAGTGTCTATCATTACGTGTGGATTTTTGCTGTTGAGATTTCTACCCCTATCCACATCGTTACAAAGATGGAGTAGAGAGACTGTTTTTTGATCTGTGGGTGGCTATGGTTTATCTCCCTTCATTATTCCTACTTTGATGAGTCCTTGGCATTTGTTTCGCCAATTCAGCTATTGTTCTGTTTTTTGGGCAGTGCATTCTCATTTTAATTGCACTGAGGAACCGATTATCGTTTCTTTGTTAATAGGCTCCAAAATCTACTCTGCTATTTCTTGTTGATGGCCAAGAAGGGTATACAATAAGATATTCTTCTTGTCGAATAAGTATATTTTGTATTGTAACCTCCACTTTTACCATAGGAGAGATGGATCGGGTGTAGATTTTTCCTCAAAAAGTAAAAATTCTCAAAAGAATTCGTTTGTTTGCTGACTGCGCCATGTCCTATTTTTTTAAAACTTACTGTTGACTTTGATACGGGATAACACACTTTTAATTTGATAATGGATCTCGCCAGGCAAAATGCTTCCCTGTTTCAGAGTTGGATTTGTGGAGCAACTTCAAAATAATTTCTGGCAAATGAAATTGAGTTAGCTAGACGAGGTTATAACCTGAAGTGGTTAGCAACAAATTAAAATGGAATGAACAAACATGTCTGGTCACGTAGCTGGAAAAAAATAATTGTAAACTTGTATTGGATGCTTAGTTCGCATCTCCTGTTTCAAATTGATAGCAAGCTCAGTAGGCTTTATCGGTCCTATTCTTTGTTTCAAAAGCTATTTCTGTTTTTCAATATCGATGAGGTTGGTGATAAACAAGTCTCTGATTAGTGTTTCTTCTTTGTATTCAAAGTCACAATTTTCCGCTAGCTCTTTAAGTTCTCCGTAAAAATGATCAAATTTTCCCCAGAGTTGTTTTGTTATGAGAAAGAAGTACCTGTCAAATGTTATGTTTTGTGATCTGATGAATGCGCCCTTCACAATCTTCCCATATTCTGCGGTAGTAAGAGTGTCTATCATTACGTGTGGATTTTAGCTTTTGAGATTTCTACCCCTATCCACATCGTCACAAAGATAGAGTAGAGAGACTGTGTTTTGATTTGTGGGTGGCTATGGTTCATCTCCCTACATTATTCCTACTTCAATGAGTCCTTGGCATTTGTTTTGCCAATTCAGCTATTGTTGTATTTTTTGAGCAGTGCGTTCTCATTTTAATTGCACTGAGGAACCGATGATCATTTCTTCGTTAATAGGCTCCAAAGTCTACTCTGCTATTTCTGGTTGATGGCCAAGAAGGGTATACAATAAGATATCCTTCTTGTCGAGTAAGTATATTTTGAACTGTACCCTCCACTTTCACCATAGGAGAGGTTGATCGCGTGTAGATTTTCCCAAAAAGTAAAAGTTCTCAAAAGAGTTTGTTCGTTTGCTGACTGCGCCATGTTCTATTTTTTTTTTAACTTACTGTACACTTCGATACGGGAAGACACACTTTTAATTTGATGATGGATCTCGCCAGGCAAAATGCTTCCCTCTTTCAGGGTTGGATTTGTGGAGCGACTTCTAAAGAATTTCTGGCAAATGAAATTGAATTAGCAAGACAAGGTTATAAACTGAAGTGGTTAGCAAAAAATTAATATGGAAAGAATAGACTTGTCTGGTCACGTAGCTGAAAAAAAAACATTTGTAAACTTCTATTTGATGCTTAGTTCGCATCCCCTGTTTCAAATAGATAGACAACTCAGGAGGCTCCCTCGGTTGCATTCTTTGTTTCAAAAGCTATTTCTGTATTTCATAATCGATGAGGTTGGTGATAAACAAGTCTCTGATTAGTGTTTCTTCTTTGTTTTCAAAGTCACAATTTTCCGCTAGCTCCTTAAGTTCTCCGTAAAAATGATCAAATTCTCCCCAGAGTTGTTTTGTTGTGAGAAAGAAGTACCTGTCAAATGTTGTGTTTCGTGGTCTGATGAATGCACCCTTCACACTCTTCCCATATTCTGCGGTAGTAGGAGTGTCTATCATTAAGTGTGGATTTTTGCTGTTGAGATTTCTACCCCTATCCACATCGTCACAAAGATAGAGTAGAGAGACTGTTCCAGCTATTGTTGTGTTTTTGGGCAGAGCGCTCTCATTTTAATTGCACTGAGGAACCAATTATCGTTTCTTTGTTAATAGGCTCCAAAATCTACTCTGCTATTTCTTGCTGATGGCCAAGAAGGGTATACAATAAGATATCCTTCTTGTCAATTAAGTATATTTTGAATTGTACCCTCCACTTTCACCATAGGAGAGGTGGATCGCGTGTAGATTTTCCCAAAATTAAAAGTTCTCAAAAGAGTTTGTTCGTTTGCTGACTGCGCCATGTCCTATTTTTTTAACTTACTGTACACTTCGATACGGGAAGACACACTTTTAATTTCATGATGGATCTCGCCAGGCAAAATGCTTCCCTCTTTCAGGGTTGGATTTGTGGAGCGACTTCTAAACAATTTCTGGCAAATGAAATTGAATTAGCAAGACAAGGTTATAAACTGAAGTGGTTAGCAAAAAATTAATATGGAATGAAATGACTTGTCTGGTCACGTAGCTGAAAAAAAAACTTTGTAAACATTATTTGATGCTTAGTTCGCATCCCCTGTTTCAAATAGATAGCCAACTCAGGAGGCTCCCTCGGTTGCATTCTTTGTTTCAAAAGCTATTTCTGTTTTTCATAATCGATGAGGTTGGTGATAAACAAGTCTCTGATTAGTGTTTCTTCTTTGTTTTCAAAGTCACAATTTTCCGCTTGCTCTTTAAGTTCTCCGTAAAAATGATCAAATTCTACCCAGAGTTGTTTCGTGGTGAGAAAGAAGTACCTGTCAAATGTTGTGTTTCGTGGTCTGATGAATGCACCCTTCACACTCTTCCCATATTCTGCGGTAGTAGGAGTGTCTATCATTAAGTGTGGATTTTTGCTGTTGAGATTTCTACCCCTATCCACATCGTCACAAAGATAGAGTAGAGAGACTTTTTCAGCTATTGTTGTGTTTTTTGGGCAGAGCGTTCTCATTTTAATTGCACTGAGGAACCAATTATCGTTTCTTTGTTAATAGGCTCCAAAATCTACTCTGCTAATTCTTGTTGATGGCCAAGAAGGGTATACAATAAGATATCCTTCTTGTCGAGTAAGTATATTTTGAACTGTACCCTCCACTTTCACCATAGGAGAGGTTGATCGCGTGTAGATTTTCCCAAAAAGTAAAAGTTCTCAAAAGAGTTTGTTCGTTTGCTGACTGCGCCATGTTCTATTTTTTTTTAACTTACTGTACACTTCGATACGGGAAGACACACTTTTAATTTGATGATGGATCTCGCCAGGCAAAATGCTTCCCTCTTTCAGGGTTGGATTTGTGGAGCGACTTCTAAAGAATTTCTGGCAAATGAAATTGAATTAGCAAGACAAGGTTATAAACTGAAGTGGTTAGCAAAAAATTATTATGGAATGAACAGACTTGTCTGGTCACGTAGCTCAAAAAAAAAACATTTGTAAATCTTATTTGATGCTTAGTTCGCATCCCCTGTTTCAAATAGATAGCCAACTCAGGAGGCTCCCTCGGTTGCATTCTTTTTTCAAAAGCTATTTCTGTATTTCATAATCGATGAGGTTGGTGATAAACAAGTCTCTGATTAGTGTTTCTTCTTTGTTTTCAAAGTCACAATTTTCCGCTAGCTCTTTAAGTTCTCCGTAAAAATGATCAAATTCTCCCCAGAGTTGTTTTGTGGTGAGAAAGAAGTACCTGTCAAATGTTGTGTTTCGTGGTCTGATGAATGCACCCTTCACACTCTTCCCATATTCTGCGGTAGTAAGAGTGTCTATCATTACGTGTGGATTTTAGCTTTTGAGATTTCTACCCCTATCCACATTGTCACAAAGATAGAGTAGAGAGACTGTGTTTTGATTTGTGGGTGGCTATGGTTCATCTCCCTACATTATTCCTACTTCAATGAGTCCTTGGCATTTGTTTTGCCAATTCAGCTATTGTTGTATTTTTTAGGCAGTGCGTTCTCATTTTATTTGCGCAGAGGAACCGATGATCATTTCTTCGTTAATAGGCTCCAAAGTTTACTCTGCTATTTCTGTTTGATGGCCGAGAAGGGTATACAATAAGATATTCTTCTTATCGAGTAAGTTTATTTTGTATTGTACCCTCCTCTTTTACCATAGGAGAGGTTGATCGCGTGCAGGTTTTCCCAAAAAGTAAAAGTTCTCAAAAGAGTTTGTTCGTTTGCTGACTGCGCCATGTCCTATTTTTTTAACTTACTGTACACTTCGATACGGGAAGACACACTTTTAATTTGATGATGGATCTCGCCAGGCAAAATGCTTCCCTCTTTCAGGGTTGGATTTGTGGAGCGACTTCTAAAGAATTTCTGGCAAATGAAATTGAATTAGCAAGACAAGGTTATAAACTGAAGTGGTTAGCAACAAATTAAAATGGAATGAACAAACATGTCTGGTCACGTAGCTGGAAAAAAATAATTGTAAACTTGTATTGGATGCTTAGTTCGCATCTCCTGTTTCAAATTGATAGCAAGCTCAGTAGGCTCCATCGGTTCTATTCTTTGTTTCAAAAGCTATTTCTGTATTTCATAATCGATGAGGTTGGTGATAAACAAGTCTCTGATTAGTGTTTCTTCTTTGTGTTCAAAGTCACTTTTTTCCGCTAGCTCTTTAAGTTCTCCGTAAAAATGATCAAATTCTCCCCAGAGTTGTTTTGTGGTGAGAAAGAAGTACCTGTCAAATGTTGTGTTTCGTGGTCTGATGAATGCACCCTTCACACTCTTCCCATATTCTGCGGTAGTAGGAGTGTCTATCATTAAGTGTGGATTTCTGCTGTTGAGATTTCTACCCCTATCCACATCGTCACAAAGATAGAGTAGAGAGACTGTTTCAGCTATTGTTGTGTTTTTTGGGCAGAGCGTTCTCATTTTAATTGCACTGAGGAACCAATTATGGTTTCTTTGTTAATAGGCTCCAAAATCTACTCTGCTATTTCTTGTTGATGGCCAAGAAGGGTATACAATAAGATATCCTTCTTGTCGAATAAGTTTATTCTGAATTGTACCCTCCACTTTCACCATAGGAGAGGTGGATCGCGTGTAGATTTTCCCAAAAAGTAAAAGTTCTCAAAAGAGTTTGTTCGTTTGCTGACTGCGCCATGTTCTATTTTTTTAACTTACTTAACACTTCGATACGGGAAGACACACTTTTAATTTGATGATGGATCTCGCCAGGCAAAATGCTTCCCTCTTTCAGGGTTGGATTTGTAGAGCGACTTCTAAAGATTTTCTGGCAAATGAAATTGAATTAGCAAGACAAGGTTATAAACTGAAGTGGTTAGCAAAAAATTAATATGGAATGAACAGACTTGTCTGATCACGTAGCTGAAAAAAACATTTGTAAACCTTATTTGATGCTTAGTTCGCATCCCCTGTTTCAAATAGATAGCCAATCAGGAGGCTCCCTCGGTTGCATTCTTTGTTTCAAAAGCTATTTCTGTATTTCGTAATCTATGAGGTTGGTGATAAACAAGTCTCTGATTAGTGTTTCTTCTTTGTTTTCAAAGTCACAATTTTCCGCTAGCTCTTTAAGTTCTCCGTAAAAATGATCAAATTCTCCCCAGAGTTGTTTTGTGGTGAGAAAGAAGTACCTGTCAAATGTTGTGTTTCGTGGTCTGATGAATGCACCCTTCACACTCTTCCCATATTCTGCGGTAGTAGGAGTGTCTATCATTAAGTGTGGATTTTTGCTGTTGAGATTTCTACCCCTATCCACATCGTCACAAAGATAGAGTAGAGAGACTGTTTCAGCTATTGTTGTGTTTTTTGGGCAGAGCGTTCTCATTTTAATTGCACTGAGGAACCAATTATGGTTTCTTTGTTAATAGGCTCCAAAATCTACTCTGCTATTTCTTGTTGATGGCCAAGAAGGGTATACAATAAGATATCCTTCTTGTCGAATAAGTATATTCTGAATTGTACCCTCCACTTTCACCATAGGAGAGGTGGATCGCGTGTAGATTTTCCCAAAAAGTAAAAGTTCTCAAAAGAGCTTGTTCGTTTGCTGACTGCGCCATGTCCTGTTTTTTTAACTTACTGTTGACTTTGATACGGGAGGACGAACTTTTAATTTGATAATGGATCTCGCCAGGCAAAATGCTTCCCTGTTTCAGAGTTGGATTGTTGGAGCAACTTCAAAAGAATTTCTGGCAATTGAAATTGAGTTAGCTAGACAAGGTTTTAAACTGAAGTGGTTAGCAACAAATTAAAATGGAATGAACAGACTTGTCTGATCACGTAGCTGAAAAAAACATTTGTAAACCTTATTTGATGCTTAGTTCGCATCCCCTGTTTCAAATAGATAGCCAATCAGGAGGCTCCCTCGGTTGCATTCTTTGTTTCAAAAGCTATTTCTGTATTTCGTAATCTATGAGGTTGGTGATAAACAAGTCTCTGATTAGTGTTTCTTCTTTGTATTCAAAGTCACTTTTTTCCGCTAGCTCTTTAAATTCTCCGTCAAAATGATCAAATTCTCCTCAGAGTTGTTTTGTGATGAGAAAGAAGTACCTGTCAAATGTTATGTTTCGTGGTCTGATGAATGCACCCTTCACAATCTTCCCATATTCTGCGGTAGTAGGAATGTTCATAATTACGTGTGGATTTTTGCTGTTGAGATTTCAACCCTATCCACATCGTTACAAAGATAGAGTAGAGAGACTGTGTTTTGATTTGTTGGTGGCTATGGTTCATCTCCATACATTATTCCTACTTCAATGAGTCCTTGGCATTTGTTTTGCCAATTCAGCTATTGTTGTATTTTTTAGGCAGTGCGTTCTCATCCTTGACGCACCCTTCACAATCTTCCCATATTCTGCGGTAGTAGGAATGTTCATAATTACGTGTGGATTTTTGCTGTTGAGATTTCAACCCCTATCCACATCGTTACAAAGATAGAGTAGAGAGACTGTGTTTTGATTTGTTGGTGGCTATGGTTCATCTCCATACATTATTCCTACTTCAATGAGTCCTTGGCATTTGTTTTGCCAATTCAGCTATTGTTGTATTTTTTAGGCAGTGCGTTCTCATTTTATTTGCGCTGAGGAACCGATGATCATTTCTTCGTTAATAGGCTCCAAAGTTTACTCTGCTATTTCTGTTTGATGGCCGAGAAGGGTATACAATAAGATATTCTTCTTATCGAGTAAGTTTATTTTGTATTGTACCCTCCTCTTTTACCATAGGAGAGGTTGATCGCTTGTAGATTTTTCCCAAAAAGTAAAAGTTCTCAAAAGAGTTCGTTTGTTTGCTGACTGCGCCATGTCCTACTTTTCTAAACTTACTGTTGACTACGATACGGTAAGACACACTCTTAATTTGATGGTGGGTCTTGCCAGGCGAAAAAATCCCTATTTCGGAGTTGGATTTGTGGAGCGACATCAAAAGAATTTCTGGCAAATGAAATTGAATTAGCAAGACAATATTATAAACTGAAGTGGTTAAAAACAAATTAATATGGAATGAACAAACATGTCTGGTCACGTAGCAGCAAATAAATAAATGCAAACAAGTAATCAGATGCAAGCGGGAAACATGAAATAAGGTCCGATAAAAGTGAAGATTGAGGGGAAAATTATTGAGAACTGAATTGTAGAATCGTATAAGATTCATTGCGTTAAATTAAGATCACAATTGTTGTTGTTGTTGTTGTTGTTGTTGTTGTTGTTGTTGTTGTTGTTGTTGTTGTTGTTGTTGTTGGGGATTTACAGCTATGCTGACGGGTCTAAAGTCCCAGTCATCATATTAAAATAACGTCCAATAGTTTCTACAGTTTTGACAATCGCAGAATAATTGCCAAGTGCAAATATATCGCTCAGAAAATTTCTTCTCGAAAAAATTCCACATTGTACTCAATTTTCGGTTTTTCAGTCCTGATGGTTTCCTTAAGTTTTTTAAATTTTCTAGGTGGTTTGCAAATTGACCAGGTTTAAGGGTGATATCGCTGCGCGCTTTCTCTGTTCGAGTTTTCGTCATTTTGAAAAATTTTTGTTGTACCTTGATTCTTTCGTATGTAATTCTGGTAGCGCGATGCCACTATTCCCTTCAATCAAAGCTTTTAAAACCAGCAATAGATCGCTAAGCTGGATAACCATTGGTAATGGTAATATGTTTAATAGTCGAAGCTGTTTTTTGTATTCTGTATCTTTATTTTCCGTTATTCATTTGACTACCTTCTTTTGAAACTTTTCCAGAATTTGAATTTCAGTTCTTCCTGCAGTCAAGCACGTGAAACCATACAGCAATACCGGCAAAATTAAGGACTTATATAATACCAATTTCACAAACGTGTTTACTTTAGTTGTAACATTTCGCTTAAGCATGTACTGAACTTTATTTACTTTCTTCATTCTTTCTTCAATATGTTGTTTCCACAATACATCAGCCGCCACGTGAATACCAAGATCTTTGACAGTCGTGGATTTCGCCAAATCTTTTCCCATCATTTTGTACTGTTGGTCTTTACCTCTGAAATTCAGATACGCACACTTGTCTTTTGCCAGCTCCATTTTATTTTGGATTATCCAGTTCTCTATCCCATGTAGGTCATCTAGGACTTCCCAGTAGCTTCTTTGTACAGCCAAAACTTTAAGATCATCATTGAAGATAAAGGGCTCAGAAAACATCAGGACATCTGGAAGATCGTTAATAAATATACAGAACAGTATAGGGCGTAGGAGTGACCCCGGTGGTACCCCGCTTGTTATATCGAGTATCTTCGAACTGGTATTGGCCACACGCACATATTGTCGTCGATCTCTCAAGTAGTCGATTAAAATTTCGAGCAAACATCCTCCAACTCAATGTCAATCAAATTTTGAATTAACTCATAATGTGGTACTTTGTCAAAAGCTTTGATAATTAACAACTATTACAAAATCATCGCACATTTAATGGGCGGAACGACATTCATCACATTAGACCTTTTAATAAAAAAAGATTTTGGAGTGCACCACTGGTTTTAAAATCCTCTGTTCACTGCATTTGTGAAGTAGTAGACACGCTATTAGGGCTGAACCACGGGTTTTCGAAGCCTCAATTCAGTTTATTACTATGTTTCAAGCCATTTAGCATAATCCATTTTGCAAGTTCATTACATTTCTGACAGCCGCAAAGTAAATTGCTACGTACATGATTCTGCATATTGTAGTGTTCAACAAACAGTTTCAGTAATATTTCGCCCAAACTCCTTTTACTCCCTTGTCGTGGTTCTACATTTAGAACTTTGATGAAGAGTATGAGTACTAAAACCCTAGAAATACAAAAATATGTCCAAATCCGGCATCGGAAAGTTTTAAAAGCAACTGTTAACAGATATCTATGGGAAGTTGTAAAAAGGCTAAATTTTGTGCAGAGAAGAAAGAATTGTCAATAAAAATTTGAATTGATTGAAGGATATGAATGTTTTTGATAACTGGATTCATCGCCAGGTTTCACATTCAAACAAAAATTTTACAAATTTACATAAATTTGCCCTTGATTCTATCTATTGAATGAGATAAAATAACAACAAAACTTTGAAACTATATAAAGTTAAAACCATAACTTCAACAGTTTTTTTTTATTTATTTTACAAAAATTACTTCAATCTTTACTCGGGACCTTTAAATTCCCGTGGGTACTGTTTTCTGTTTCAGAAAAAAAGTATTTGCTTTCATTCATATCTGTTCTTATTCTCTATTTGTTGGAGTAGAGCAAATTTTGAAATAACAGATATCAGATTAATTTTTGTTTTTTTGCATTTGAACTGATATTTCGATGTCGTTTCCCCCCTTCTCTGACTCGTTGCGAGTTTTTAGTTGCGGTTTAAGCTACTGTTCTGTAAATCCCCTCTATTATCATCAGTTTTTCAACCACTCGGCATTCATCTAGAATGTCCCAATCAATATTTTACTCTGTACCGCAACATTCAACGATGTGTTGTCCCACAGAGGAACCTTTCTTTTGATGCTCCGAAACTCTAGTGTTATTAATTTGTTGTTGTTGTTGTTGTTGTTGGGGATTTACAGTTTTCACTGAGGGGATTTTCGTCCCAGTCGTCGTCTTAGAAAATTGTCCGATTATTTCTGCAGATCTGACAGTCACAGCAGAGATGCCAGCTACAGATGTTATTTTCGTCGAATCGCTGGTTTACAAACTTCCACATGAAATTTAAAACTCGATTTTTAAGGCCTTTTTTTCGTATTGAATTCAATGTATTTTTCTCTTCGATTTGCTAGCCTGCATGTACGGAAAAAGAAATCATTTCTAGTCTTTTCAGTTCTGGTTTTCGGGAGCTTGAATAATTCATTTGTTCTCCCTTTTTCTGAATTTTGTTTCAACATTGGTAAAAAGCTATCGTCATCTGTCAATTTCGATAAAAGTAGAATGTCATTTAGTTGCATGAACATTGGTAGTGGTAGTATGTTAAGAAGTCTCAGTTGATTTGGATACAGCATGACTTTCTGTCCAAAGATCCATTTGACTACTTTCTTTTGAAATCTTTCAAGCTGTTGTAGCTCACCTCGGTTCGGATTTGTGCATGCAGAGCCATATAAGAGTACTGGCAAAATTAGTGACTTGTAGAGTCCGAGCTTGATCTCTTGTCTTACTTGAAGAGCTATGTTTAGTCGAACTAGGTAGAGTACATTGTTCGCTTTTTTCAGTCGTTCTTCGATGTGTGTCTTCCACGTCAGGTCATGGGAAACATAGATGCCGGGATTTTTGATGACTTTGGATGACTCTTGTTTTGTGCCCATAAGCTCGTAATTTTGTGTTTGACCTCTTATGCTCAGCTTTGCACAATTGTCCTTGGCTAATTTCATTTTATTTTCGTTTACCCACTGTTCAATACCATTGGGATCGTTTTGAACTTGCCAAAACGTTTTCTTCACTGCAAGAATTTTTAGGTCATCCGCGAAGATAAATGGGTCAGAGAAAACTAACACATCAGGTAGGTCATTGATGAATATGCAAAACAGGAGTGGTCCGAGAAGAGTACCTTGGGGTACCCCACTTGTTACATCTAAAGTTTCCGATCTTGTGTTGTCTACCCGAACGAATTGTTTCCTATTGTCTAAGCAGTCAATGATAATTTCTTATAGGCAACCTCCCACTCCAATATTTGCGATTTTTGTACAAGCTCAAAATGCGGCACTTTGTCGAAAGCTTTGGAGAAATCTGTGTAGAATGCTACAGTTTCGGTGCTTGATTCGTTATCGAGTGCGTCGTGAATTGATTTCAAGAAGGATAGCATATATGTTTTAATTTAGCGTTTTTTAACAAATCCATGTTGGTGTTCTGTTAGGAATTTTTCGAAGTGAGCGTATAAAGCTGAACAAATGCATTTCTCAAAAACTTTACTGTCAATGTCTAAAAGAGAGACTGGTCGGTAATTTTCTACTTTCTGTCTGTCATTTTTTTGTAGATTGGTGTCACAGCTGCACTTTTCCCGCAGTTTGGGATTTTTCTCAGTTGTTTTATCTGCTTGAAAAGTACATTTAAATTCTTACTTGTTTCGCGTGCTGTACGTTGAAAAAATGCAGGCGGTATGCCATTTGGGCCTCGCGACTTTGTGGCATCTAGCGAAAGAAGTGTTTCGTAGATTGCTTTTTTTGACATTTCGAAGTTTGTAATTTTAGTATTTCTCAATTTTACATCTTGTATACTGAAAGGAATTCTGGGTGAGAACACTGAGTGAAAGAATTCGTTCATCATGTTGACTTGCTCTTGCATTTTTGTGCTCTGTTGATTTTCTTAGATTAGTAATTTTGGAAGGCTGGGTGATTTTTTCAGGCTTTTCAGGTGTTTGAAGATTGTACCGGTAATACTTGCACGCATGATTTTCTCCTGATATTCAATCCTGTGCAGTTCCGATGATTCTATCAATTGGTTTTCAAGTTTAAGAACTTCTTGTTTTCGATAACTAGTGGGTTTTTCGGATAAGAGTCATTTTTGGGTTTGTAGTCTCTTCATGTTGTAAGAAGTGAAACTTGATATCCAGGGAGGTAGTTTTTGTCGGTGTCTAGTTCTTTTGGGGACGTGGATCTCGAATATTTGATCCATATACTGGTAAAATTCTTCGCACATGTTGTCTATGTTAGTGAAGCAAACTGGTTTGAAGGGTTCAGTACTTAAATTATTATTTATGGAACTACATCTAGATGGAACTACATCTATGACATGTAACTGTACATACCACATGCGATTTTTGATTTTTGTCAAAAGATGATTTCAGGGTGGGCAAGCAAATTCTCAATTTTCTCGTTGTGAAAATGATTTGAATATCACCCATTCTTTTCAGTCTTCTTTCAAAAGTTTGTGTTATGTTTCATCTGTATTGAGAACAAAAAAATCGGTTTCAGCTCATTTTTGTTGAGACTTAATTTGTTTTGTAGTAGTAGTATAGCGTGTCCCATAAAGTTGATATAAGCGAACGTTTCAAAAGCCAAAGATTAGAATTCAAAGGTCAAAGTTCAAATTTAAAACATGTAGAAAAAATGATGAATTAAAAATAACGGTGAAAACGTTGACATTCAAATGAGCAGATTCATGATCAATTGCACGTTTTTGGCGTTTTTCGAACGTTCGCTTATTTCAACTTTATGGGATAGACTATAGTAGTAGTAAAAGACTTTAATTTACCATTGAAGGATTTTTGACAGTGCTAAACAAAAGATCTTTAAAGAAGGTAGCGGTCAAAAAAATATGAACTAAGAAGACACGTTCAACATCTGCAAACGGCACATCGACATTTGATTGACCATGTACAGGTTCTTGATAAATCGTATTTTAAATCACGTAGACTGACGAACTTTTGAGTTGTTGTTCATTTTTGGTGGGCTTTGATGTAACCTTTTCCTTCGTGACTATTTTATCCAACGTCTCATTAACGATATTGGAAAAGAACTCAGCTGGATAACAATTTTCAGTTCAGAGCGCTTGATTATTCTTAAGAACTACATCAAAAGATTGCCAGTCACTGGTCGCTTTGAAAAACCTATGTACCGTTCCTTGAATTACACTTGTCTTATGTTGTAGTTCTTATCGGTACTAGGACCAGTCTTGTTCATCATCTACATCAACTCAATGACAGACGTGGTTCAGTCCCCACTCCTACTGTTCGCAGACGACGCAAAGCTCTACAGAGAGATCTCAACAGTAGAAGATCAACTAGTCCTCCAGAAAGACCTAGAAGAACTCCGAACATGGTCGAAGACGAGCCTCCTTGAGTTCAACGCAGAGAAATGTGTAAAGATGACATTGACATCAAAGAAGAAGACCACATCAGAGAGAACGTACAATCTTAACAAAGACCAAAATCTTAAGAGTGTGTACAAAGAGAAAGACCTGGGAATAATGACCGACAGCAAACTTAGTTTCGAAGAGCACATCTGTATGAAGTTGAAGAAAGCGAACTCTATTCTTGCCCTAATCCGCAGAAGTTTTATTAACATCAGCAAACAAGTATTTCTACAACTGTACAAAGCATTAATCAGACCCCACCTAGAGTACGCGAACCAAATCTGGTATCCAAATCTTAAAAAGCATAAGACCAGTATAGAAAATGTTCAAAGAAGAGCCACAAGGCTAGTTGGATCCCTGCGAGGTTTAAGTTATGAAGAGCGGCTCAGGGAACTCAAGCTACCAACCACAGAATACAGAAGACAAAGAGGCCGGATGATAGAAATCTTCAAAATCATCAATGGAATGTACGACGAATCTGCTACGGGAAATCTAATTGTTTATCGAACGAAACTCGAGGAAACATGGGCAGCAACTTTCCATCAGAAGAGCACGACTGGAGCTGAGGAAAAAGTTTTTCTCAGTTGATGGACCTAAAGATTGGAACGAGTTACCAGAACACGTCGTGTCAAGTGAAAGCTTGGATATCTTCAAGACACGACTTGACAGACACTGGCAACACAGGATGTTCCGCGAATTGTCCTAGGGTAAGGGACAACACGGAGGAGCTGGTCGACAGAGGCAACAAACCTACAGACCAGAATACTCAAACTCGTAACAAATATTGTATATGCTAAAAATGCTAAATATTGAATATATTAAGTATCATAATCTTCAAGAAAGTTCTAAAGGTAGAACCACGACTATGGAGTTAAAAGTGTTTGAGCAATGAATATTGGAAACTGTTTTGTCGAAAACTACAAAATTCAGAAACACTGTAGATGGCAAATAGTTTGCACCTATAAAAACTGGAATGAACTTGTAAAACTGCTTGTTCTGACGGCTTCAAACATAGTAATGAACTGAAATGAGGAATCCAAAACCCGTAATATCAGAAGTAATTTTAATTTGGCAAATTGGTTTCTTTTACATTTTCCCTTTTATTTCTCGCACGGTGAAGGAACTTACATGTTCGAGGATTGCACTGGTTTCAAGAAAAGTTTTTTTTTAGTTCTTTTTGTCACATCAGAAAAAAAAACGAGCAGAAACAGATTAGATCCGAGGTCTCTGTTCTAAGGGTTTTAATTTTCGTTGAAGTCGCTTTTGTTCCCAAGCTTGATTATTTCTGACTCACCAGTCACGAAAAGTCCGTACTGTAATAAAGTTGACTGTTTCAGAGTAGAGTAGTTTGTCTGAAAGAGCACGTTCAGCATCTCAGAACACGCCTTCTGGTGAATATTGGCGTAGATTGTGAAATGAGAGTAATAAGGTAATTTCTAGACGCTCGTTTTTTCGATCTTCTGACGCGATTTCCGCTCGAACGTTGTAATTGTTGCAGTTGCTCCAATGATAATAATGGGTAAAGATGACAACGGGAAAAGTAAGAGCTCGAGCTACACAATCCTGTCGCAAGAAGAGCTTGCGGAGGGGAAAACGACGGAAATAATTGGACTCGAAATCACAGGTGATTTGTCGTATAGTACTAGTTATGTAAAAGTTTGAAATTTTTAACTGCTTGTTCTCGTTACTATAGGAATGGTCCGCAACTTAAGTCCTTATCTATGGACAAGAAGCTTCTGTGATATAACAAGACTTGTCGTGAAAAGCAACCAATTAACCAAAGTCCCATCTGAAATTACAAATCTGAAACGTCTGACCCATCTTGACCTCTCACACAATATGCTCCGGTCTTTACCACCGGAAATAGGCGACCTCGTTACGCTGAAGTTAGTAATCGTTCATACTAGTCTATTTTAAAAAAAATGCAGACATTGTTAGGAATTTATTTTAGGGAGCTGCTGCTCAAACACAACTACCTACGTTTACTGCCAAATGAGCTGGGGAAACTTTTCAATCTCCAGGTACTAAATCTGGATGAAAATCCTATGGCCCCAGAAGTCAATGCCCTTTATACAGATTCCCGTAGCGTCCAGAAACTGCTAACGTTTATGCTTGATAATTTACCAAGTGAGTGCAGCTATTATATCATGAATTTTGAAAAAGCAATTTAAGCTTCAGTGTGATTCAATTTTCAGTTCCACCTGCTTTGAAAACTGCCCCTCAAAGGCAATGGATCCAATTACAGCAAGTAGATCAATCAGCAGTTAGTTGTGAGTATTTGACCATTTCTTAGTTTTTTGAATGTAAGTGATTTACAAAGCCCTGTTCAAATTTGCCCAATGTTCATATTTGCATCTTGCTGTTTGCAGATGTGTTCACGATAATGACTTACAACATCCTGGCAGAGAACTATGCTACGAGGAGTCAATACGGCTACTGTCCAAGTTGGGCTCTTAGTTGGAGCTACAGGAAAGAGCTCATCCTCAAAGAGATCATCACCAATCAGGCCGACATCATATGCCTTCAGGTGCACCAAATATAGACTTAACCAATCCCGTGCACTTTTCCCAGAAGTTTCATTCTTTGCACTTGTAAATTTTGTATGTCGCTCTATACACCGGTGGATTTTGAGCCCTAGTTACTATATTGAATAGATTCCATTTGAAATTTTAAATGTTCACGTTCCATTGGCTTATTAAGATATTTTTGGCAATTTTCATAAGCATGCAATTCGGATAAATTTTCAGCTTGTAGTAGTGATAGGAAATGAAAAAGTTCTGGAAAAAATGAAAATTATCTATGCACAAAAAAATCACTACACTGCTGTTCTTCGTTAATAGCCGCTGTCATCTTAAGAGGCTATTATCAAGGTCCTTTATTGTGACTGGAAGCAGAGTATTGTCGGAGTGTGATTGGTAGACAGTTCTTTTTTATTGGTGGACATTTTTTTAGCAGTTTTCAGACCCTTTCAATTTCCTCTATCTAATAAAATCTGAAAAATTAACGGAATTAGGTTACATGCTCTTAAATGAAGCTGTTGAAAATCTTTTGTTCACAAGTGGCTTTTACGAAGTCATTGAATTTTATCTAACATTTTCCGTCAAAGTTAGTCAATTTTATAAGAAATTAGTTTTACGTTCTTAAGCATTCTTGATCATCTGAGCTAGATATTATATTTTCAGGTGTAATTGGATCATTTTTCCATTTGACCGTTTCGCACGCTTTTTAAGAGGATTTTGTAATCTTTTTCCAAAATTGAACAGTCCTGGTTATGTTTGTTAAAATTACTTTTCAATTGCTCTCGAACGAAGTTTCAAGCAATTACTGTAAACGTTTGTCTTTTTATGCAACGTTTTCGCTTGACGCTTTTTTTCTAGAATATTTTTTGACTTGAGTGACTTGTTCACAATTTAGCTCTTCATTTTTGAGTAATCTAAGTTGCTCTTATTCTGAAATAAAATTCGTTACTTAACGCGTTTGTGAGTAAAAGTTGCCCGCCTGTCGTTTGACAGCAATGCATCCGACGTTAGTTGGTTTATGTTTCTTTCGATTCGTAATAATGTAGTTTCCTTTAGTAAGCCCGTTTGGCTAAGTTAAGGTAAATTTTGTCTGCTTTTGGAGTTTTTGACCTTTTTTCGCGCTATGGTAATACTGAGTTGCCACAAATTTTTACATACTTAATCATTTAAATTCAGAGAATCTTGGTGCATTCGTAGTTTTTAAGCTCGAAAAAATGCACAGATTAACCGCAATTTGGATGACATTTCCTTTGTGGTATTCTAATAGGAACTGAACTGATCTTTTTATGCAAGTTTTTCGCTTTATCGTTTTTGCCCTTTTTTGAACATTCTTTGACTTCTCAAATGACTTTTTCACGCTTTCGTTCTTCATTTTTGAGTGATCTCGTTTGTTCTTACAGCTTTTTGCTAGTTTAAAATCGATCGCAGCATGGCAAGAAGATGGGCTTGATAGCCGAGTGGGCAGTGATTCGAATCACGGTGTGGTCAACTATTTTTGCACCCATCCATGACGAAAAATTAATCTAGGCTACAGCCCTTGAATTAAATTGCCTTGCTGTAATTCTTCCGACATTAGTCGGTTTATGTTTGTGAGTTGTGTTCGTTGAAGAAAATGGAGTAATTTCAATCAAATTTTACTCATTTTTTCAAAGAATTTTTCCATATTTCTTCTGAATATGAGTTTTTGATGGAGTTTTTTTGGTTGCTAGTTTATCGAGAGATTCAAGTATTTTTGCTACGAGGTATTATTTCAATGTTAAATTGTGCCGTTTGTATATATTAAATCACTCAAATTTGTAATTTGTCATGTTTTTTGTTTTATTTTTATTTTTTTTTGGTTAGGATTGCAGTTTTTTGATCGTTTTGCAGTTTTTCAATTGTTTTTTTTTAATAAGAATTTTTTCAGCAAATTGTTTGCAGAAAAACGGTTCTTGCAATGGTTTTTTCTGATTTGACACTTGTGAAAAAAATTCAATCGGATTTTTCTATTATGCTTTAACAGATTTGTTTTTTCTCACGTTGTACTTACTGTTTTTTTATTTTGTCTATTTTATAAATAACCATAAATTAGTAGAAGAGCAGATTGGTTGATCAGTACTTACTTATGGTCTAAGTGAATACCTACTTCGAGTCGGTTCCGGGCTCTTCCGGCTATGTTTCTCTAAAGATCCAAGAAATGTTTTCACATGACTTGGATCTTTGAGAACGGAATAAACAGGCAAGGCCCAGTGGGTATTAATTTTCATTGGAGTCATCAAGCTGGCTTCCTTAGTTCTCCAAGTGCTAGAGTGGTGAATATGCTGGGAAGGACTTAATTCAAAGTTAAAAGGGCGTTTTTAGGAGTTTTTGTGCCCAAAATTGTGTAATTTTTACGTTATGTCATTTTTTGAGTTTTTTGTTTGATCAGTCTTACGTTCGTCGAAGTTGATAAAGGTCTCTTGTCAAACACGATAAATGATACTAATTTCTGCTATTTTTGTTTTCTTAAAAAATGGATTTTTTGTGTCTTTCGAGCTTTAGGGCGCATAAATCATCCTCTAGGCTCTGATATTAGTTTACTGCATTGTTTCTAGTGGCAGTTCAACGTTTTCAACATTTTCACACGAATTTTAACATTTTTTAATAGAATTTTTTCAAGTTTAAAATTTGTCTTTTGTTGCTTTTCTTGCCGCACGGGGAGGTTAGCTCCTCTATGATCCGATAATTTGTTACTGCATAGTTGCCGGGGCAATGGAGTGCTTTTTAACAGTTAAATATCACGAGTTCTTGCAATTTTGTTGATTATTTTGAAATATTCTGAAAATTTTTGCGATGTTCCTAGTTTATCCATCTTTAGCCATTAAAACGTTTTAAGGCTTGATATTGGCTTAATGGTTAGCCTTTGGAGACAATAAAATGGTTCTGAAGAAATTGATATCACAAATTTAAGCAACATTAAAATTTGGAATTATTTTTTTAAAAAATTTTTTTGTTGTATTCAAAGTTCATCAATCTTTACGGTCCAATCAACGTTTTTGGGTCTTACGAATGGACTACTAGGCAGGTTCCGCAGATAAAAAATGGTTCTGAGGATTTTTGCAAAATTAAGAAACTTTCAAAATCTGCGAAATTTGCAATTTTCAAGTTTTCGTAGCTCTTTCAAGTCTTGTCCGTGGTTTAATGTTTGTCTTTAGATGGATCAATTTGGCCTTGAGCCTTAAAGCTTCAATAGTTTTGGATTATTTTGTTTAGTTTTTTGATTTTTTTAGTTTCCAAACTTTTGAGATTTTTTTTTCCTTTCTTGCTTGCATTTTTCAATTGATCTGCTGGTCAGGTACAGTAGTTCTAAATTTTTCATTGAATTCTTTTGGATTTTTTCCAAACTTGTTGTGCTATGTTTTTCGTCGAATATAAATTTGTTTTGATTTACCCCATTTTGCCGCTTTTTCGACATTTTCCGTGAAATCTTTTGTAATTTTCAGTTTATTTTCGTTCTTCGGTCTTTCTGCTCAAAGTGTTTTTTTTGCATCAGTTGCTCAGCGAAGTAATCTAGAATAATGGAGTCAACATCGAAAATCAAAATCAGAAATGGAAACGGGATAAACCCATAAAACCAAATGTTATATGCCCGCTACTTAATGTTCGTTAGTTATCATCTCTAATGCTTATTGGCATTGGTGCTAGACCCTGTATCCTCTCATTAAGTTACAGGAGTATGTCTAACAACAAAATGAAATCAAAATAGTGCGCACTTTAATTTAAATTTTTTATCACCTCAATCAGTTTTTCCCATATATTCTGTTCTTTCAATCCCATTCCGGGTTATGGGAATTAATGGCGGCAATTTTCTGGCAATCTACGGGTATGCTTCAATTTTTACGAGGTTTTCAATTATTCCACTTTCGTACCTTTCCGCAGAAGATGAAAACCCGCATAGCATAGATTTCTAACCCCCAATCAAATTTGAAGCATTGCAACAATTTTGAGGAGCAATAAATATTATGAAGGAAGTATAATGTTCCAGGGACAGTCTTTTCCCAAAACTGCAGGCGTTCAAGCATCTAAATGCTTGTTTCTGCAAATTGATTTTATCGGTCCATGGAAAGTGACAATAACCGCAGCTTTAAATTAAGATTTTATTTAAAGCTGTCAATTTAAATCGCCAAGTGTCTTCAAATTGATTTTTTTGTTCTCTTTCACAGAGTCTGTTTTATGACAGACACAAGGGCTTTGTTATTTTAGAAGCTTGGTTTTTGGGAGATTATTAGATTTTTTTTCAGGAGGTGGTGACGGACGAGTACAACCAGTATTTCCTGCCTGAGTTGAGCAAGGAAGGATACATGGGCATATTCGAGCCCAAGTCACGTGCTCGTACCATGAACGAAGAGGACAGACGATTTGTGGACGGATGCGCCATATTCTACAAATCAGAAAAGTAACCACCAAATTTGAATTCAATACATAATAAAATTGGTAATGAAAGTAGACAGTCAGCACAGATAAACAAGTTGTCATGAATTTTTACTTAGCCACTCTTCCTTGAAACATTTTTTCAACTTAAACATTAAAACTGTTGTCCACTAGTCCAGCTGGTTAATGTTGCCTCATAGAGTCGATAAGCGTGAACATCTCTAAGAGAACAAAAACCTTAACATGAAAATTTAGTAACATGAGTTCGACCGACACAATTATTAAATGAAATTGACAAAAATGCTGAACAATGTTCGAATGGTAAATATGCTGAGTTAAATTTTGATAGATTGATGTTGCTGTTTTTTTAGATTCGAGGTAGAAAGTAGGGAGTTGATAGAGTTTAACCAGCTGGCTAGAAAGATAGTGGAAACGGCAAAGCAGAATGGGTCCACCAACAAGGCCTCAGACGAGGTCATCAACAGAGTCATGACCAAGGACAATATTGGAGTTGTAGCCGTGCTCAAGTTCAAGAACCCTCCTGATAACCTCAACACAGGTCAGTCCCTTTGAACAATAATAAGTTTGTAATTTTGTCGATTGCTTAAATTGCAAATGTTTTTTATAGCTCACAATGCATTAAAGCTACTTCATTTTCCTTCATTGAAGTTATTTGTTGGTCAAATATATTATGGCCATTATTACTTACTCTCAGCATTCTTTAAAAATTTCGACATATATATGCTTTAATAGAAGTGAGTATTCAAATATTAACCAAATGTTCTCAATTTGATTCAAAATACTGATCTTTGGCTATTTGAATGAACGCTAAGCGATAATTGTTCCAACCCCAATTTTGTGTGGAATAACTGAACGCCAGGATAACTTTTTCATTAAGACGCCTCTGGCCAACTTTGTATGTGGTATTATTCAAAAGCTCTTACAAAACTGCATCGTTCTAGTAAAGCAGCATTTTATAGTTTTGGTAACTTAGTTTTGTGTTAGTTTTTTTCACATTACAATCCAAAAATTTTGAGTTCAATTGTGGTGCTGTCTTATCTGTGCAGATTTTCATGATTTTTTAAGTCAAATTGAAATGATTTCGGTCGTACCGAAACAGATTTGGAGCGAAAAAGCGAGTGGTTTTGCTGCGTGAATTTTTTAAAGTAAAGTGCGAAAAAGTTGTTTGAACAAAAATTTGCTTTATAGCTAGTGGTTTTTATTCACTCGCGGCTTTTTGACATTGATTTCTACTGTTCTATTTTTATGCTCAGATTTTTTTCTAAATGATTTTCCCATTACATTTATAGTCCATTATTGATCTTTTTTTTTCGTCTTAGTCCATGATAATTTTTTGAATTGATTCAGGATTTGTCCTTATGTCTTTGTTTTGGCGTCTGAAGCTATTTTTCGTTCTACAATTTTTCTAGAACATTCTTTCTTTTGACCTTTCAATGACCTTTTCACGCTTGATTTATAGCGTTGTGCGTGGTCTAAATTGTTCTCACCAAGAAATTGCTTGTTGCTAAAACAAAATTGATAATCAATCACAAGGGCCTGATAGACAAGTGGTTCATTCTGATTATTACACTGGAGATTGGGGTTTCGAATTTCTCCATTGGTGAAACTTTTTGCGCTCAAAAATATTCTCAATGATACACCATTTTGACTTACATTTTTTAAGCGGCGGCGGTAACTTTTTTCAGTTCCTTAGGCTATTGATTATTTCTTTATGATTCTTTCAAATTTTAGATTAAGGTTTGGTTTTAGGTTAGGAATCATATTGCACGCTTCTTTGAGCCCTTTGTGGTATTCTACCGGCTATGCTTTTTCGGTTTGTTCATTATTTAGAACGTTGACTTCTGTTTCCGAAAAATCGACTTTAACAGTATCTTAGTTACTAATACAGAGGGAATAGGTACTGCTGGTAATGTTCAAGGTCCAAAGGTTATTTTGAGAATTTTTTCCATAAGTCCCTCCTCCTTATCCCAAGTACAAAAACCGCAAGATATTTGCACCCCCACCTATACAGCCCCACCTACCCCTCCCCCGCCCTAGCTACCCCCGTACGTACAGCCCCCACCTACCTAACTCCCGGGCGACCCCACATACCTGGTTACCCTCCCCTCATTTATCTGCCTTCCACTGTGCATGCCTGCTCCCTCCTCCGAGCTACGCGGCCCTTCTAACTACCTAGCCCCAACCATCAACCCACACCCTCAAACAGGAAAGTGCGCCTTTTTCAAAATACTATTGTATTAGGCTCTATAATGTTTTCTCTTTGATTTTTCCGATATAGGTTGAACACCGGCTCTTTCTCTTCGATATTTCTGATTAGGAGATTATATTGCACAAGTCTTCGAGTCGTTTCGGGTATTCTACCGGCTACTTTTTTTAGCTGAAGCAAGTTTGTTCATGACTTGAACTCTTTACTCTTGTTTGCGAACATTGACTTCTGTTTCAGCACGCTGACTGCGATCATGGGACTTTAACAGTAGCTTAGTTTCTATCACATAAGAACTGCTCTTAATACACAAGTTCAGAATGTCCTTTTGAGAAGTTCCCATAACTTCTCAGAAGGTGCTTCCCATAACAGTCTTTTCCCTATCCAAACTACAGACACCTCAGAGATTTTGGAAACAATCCTTTTTGATTGCAACAAGCCAGAGAATTTCTTTAAATTTTAGTTTATGTAGTATTATAAGGTTTTGTTTTTTGATTGGCATGAAACTATTTGTGTACGAAGCAACTGCAACATTTTATGGCAATCTACCGGCCAAATTTTCTCACACCCGTTTGGCCCGCTGGCCGTTTTGACACTCGTTCGGCCCAGTGAAGCAAATTTCTGGTATAGAGCAGTAAACCGCTTGTTACTTTTATTAATTTGATACCACGATAGTTGTTACAGCATATATAAAAGATCCGAACAGTTGATTTTGGGCTTCCATTCTTTTAAAAATATTCTCTTATTGATTCTGAACTGGAATTTTGAACTGGAGTTTGAAGTCTGGACCTGTAATTTATTTTTACCAATTTTTGTGAAATAGCGATACATGTAGCAAGGAAATTGTTAAAATATCTAATCTATTTGGGCAAACATTGTGAATTCCAAGAAGAGTGGAGTCATTTTAGAGGTGTCACCCAGTGAGAGGGGACCTTCGTTGTTGTAAATATTGTCTCACCTAACGAGCGGGGAGAACGTAAATAATTTTCAAGAGTTCAATGAAGATTGAAAAGAGAAGAATTCTGAAATTTAATGAGAACAGCACTGATGTTATAGAGAGCGATTCTTCAACACAACAAACTTTCACTTATTAATAGCCGCCCTCATCTTCTCAGCCGGCTATTATAGCGCTCCTAATTTTTTTTACAATCCAAGAGTTGGATTGTATTGGTGCTCTGTCTTTTTTTATTTTTGTAAGATGTTTTCACACCTTTTTTCATGACTTTGAGCTTTAAAACGGGATAAACAGGTAAAGCTCAGCGGGCATCAAGTTTCATTAGAGGCCCTTAGCCGCGTTTAGTAGTTCTTCAAGTACTTAGAGTGGTGAAGCAACTGGGAAGGCCGTAATTCAAGGTTAACAGGTCATTTTCAGAAGTTTTTGAGCCCAAAATGTTGCAAGTTTTCGTCTTTTTTCGGATTTTTTGTTGGACCAGTCTGAAATTATGGTTTGTTAAAGTTGGTACAGGTCTTTTGCAAGACATAATTACTTTTTATGGCCATTTTAAGAGCTATATGTATTGCTACATCAAACATAAACACGGTAATTTATTCTAATTTTTGAAATTTTTTCAAGTTTTTATAATATTTTATTGTTTCAGCTCTAGTTTCAGCATAGTTTCCTGTGGTAATGGGGAATGTGTTTCAAGATTTTAATATTACAAATTTTAGCGATTTTCAAATTGTTATTTTTTCTTCGACTTCCTGAAATTTTCGTCTTTTTCCCCAGAAACCAGGGGTTTGCTGCTATTGAGTTTGCTAGTATGTTATTGCAGAGTTTCTAGTGGCAGCAAAATGGTTTTCTGTTTTTTAGATTGCAAATAAGTAATTTTTTAAATAAAGCTTGCAATTCAATTTTTTTTGAATTTTTTGTCATTTTCTGAGTTTAACCATCTTTATTGGCCAACGAAACTTTTTAAATGTTGCAGATGAGTTACAAGACAACTCCACAGAGAAAAATGAATTTGAATATTTCCAGAAACAGTTTTGAAAAATATCTTTAATATTTTCCTTTTCATTTGAAGCTTTTTTCACATTTCTTTTTGAAGAATTCGTCTTTTTTTCGAGATTATCTACCTTTAGTGTCAAATTAATCTCTTTGAAGTCTTTTGTGTGAGTTAATGACTATATTGCATTGAGTCATAAATGGCCTTAAAAGCTTCAAGAGTTTTGGGAATAATTGTTTTTTTTTTTGTTTATTTTGATTCTTTTAGTTTCTCAACTTTCGAGATTTCGTCTTTTTGGCTGGGATTGTTCAATTGATCTGCTGCTCAGGTACATTCGGTCGGTTTTTCATTCAACTCCTTGGATTGTATTTCAGGACTTGTCCTGCTATGTTTTTTTACTTCGTCGAACTTTTTTTCGCTTTACCATTTTGCCGCTTTTTCAGCATTTTGTGTGAAATCTTTTTGACTTCTCTAGGCTAGTTTCTCTCTTCTCTCATTCTGCTAAAAGTGAATTTGAACATCAGTTGCTCAGCAAAGCAATTCAAAATGAACAGAGTCAGAATAAAAAATTGAAGTCAGAAATAGAAACGGGATAAACCCATAAAGCCCAATTTTAGATGCCCGCTATTTGAACGTCGTTCCTATAAGTCTTAGTTACCATCTCTTATGCTTATTGGTATTTATAGTAGCCCCTGTAGCCTCTCTCTAAGAAACAGAAGTATGTTCAACTACGAAATGCCATCAAAATAAATCGGACTTAAAAAATGTTTTTGTACAAAAATATTTTTTTCGATATCTTCTATTCTTTCAATCCCAATCATGCTTATTGGAATCAACGGCGGCTCTTTTCCGGCAATCTTTCCGGCAATGTTTTGAACTTTTAATGAGCAAAAACTTTTAATTTCGAATCAAAGTTTGATAACAAAGATTGTATTAATTTAACTTAGCTACTTAAAAAAAATCTAGTCAATGGTAATTTAATGTGTGTATGTGTTGTTGATGTAGCCTCTGAGGAGTTGAAGAAGAAGTACCTGAACAGGATAATGATATCCAACGTCCACATCCACTGGGATCCCGAGTTCTGTGATGTGAAACTGATGCAGATTCTCCTCTTCTTGACAGAACTGCGCAGGAAGATATCAGATGACATCCCTCTCGTGCTCACTGGAGATTTCAACTCATTACCATCCTCAGGTAATCCTCACGATTCCATATCAGTTATACAGTTATACCCGAATCCAATTTTAAGAAACCATGAATGTATTGTAGCTGACAATAAGTCGGGCGAATCAAGCTGAATATTTTTGAGACTATAATTTACAGATTGGCGATGATTCCATAAAATTATCCTATCTTTTTATAACTGCGAAGCTGTAAGCTGAGCGTAGCTATATTGCGGTGCTCTTGGTTTTTTACAATTCAAAGAATTTGAATTGTATTGGGGCGCTGTCTTTTTTTAAGATCTGTTCACACATTTTCATGATTTTTGAAGTCAAATTGGAGTGATTTTGGTCACGCCGAAACAGGAAATGGAGCGAAAAAGCGAGTGGTTTTGCGGCGTGAAATTTTTTCGCTCTGATTCTAAAGTAGAGTGAGAAAACGGTGTTTGAACAAAAATTTGCTTTCTCGCTAGTAATTTTTTGTTCACATGCGGCAATTTCACTTTAATTTTTACTGTTTTTTCAATTTTTGGATCGGCTTTTTTCTAAATGGTTTTCACAATCCATTCACAGCTCATTCTAGGCCTAATTTTGTTTTGTTTGAATAAAATTTTAATTTCTCGCTAGTGGTTTTTTTGTTCACATGCGGCATTTTGACATTGATTTTCTGTTTTTTCCTTATTTTTTATCTGATTTTTTTTAAAATGGTTTTCCCAATTCACTCATAGTCCATTCTAAGTCTAGTTTTGCTGTTTAGTCAATGAAAATTCTTTGAATTGTACGTCAGGACTTGTCCTGCTATGTTTTTTTTTAAGATGTGTTCACACATTTTTCAATGACTTTGATCTTTCAAAACGGGATAAACAGGTAAATCCCAGCGGGCATTAAGTTTCATTGGAGGCCCAAAGTAGACGTTAGTAGTCTTTCAAGTGCTTAGAGTGTTGCAGCTGCTGGGATGGCCTCAATTGAAGGTTAAAAGGTCATTTTTAGGAGTTTTTGGGCTCAAAATGGTGCAATTTTTCATGTTTTTTGTGATTTTTTTTTTAAGTTTTTTGCTTGATTAGTCTTAGGTTGAAGTTTTTAAAAGTTGCTGAAGGCCTTTTGCGAGAAAAAGGTACTTGTTATGACTAGTTTATGAGCTATATGTTCTGGTACTACAAACACAAACACACAAGATGATACTAGTTTTTGCAATTTTTTGAAGTTTTTTGAAAATTTTTGTCATTTTTTTTGCGTTTTTCCACCTCCAGGGGCCAGGGAATCTCCTTTAAGTTTTGATAATGGGGCACTGTATAATTTTTAGTTACAATGGAGGGGTTTTCAACATTTTAATGTCTCGAATTTTAGCATTTTTTTGATAAAATCTGCAATTTTTTTGAAGTTTCTTAAAGTTTTTGTCAATTTTTGATATTTGTCCATTCTCAAGTTCCACGAAACCTTTTCCACGGTCTAAAAACAGTTACTGCATAGTTGTTAGTTTTAATTGATTTGTTTTCAACAATTTAACCTTTCGAATTTTGAAAATTTTTTGATAAAACTTGCAAGTTTTTTAAGTTTTTTTTTTCAAGACATTTGTCTTTTATTCAATTTTTCTTGCCTGAGTAGCCAGATAACCTCATACAGGGTTTGATATTATGTTATTAAATAGTTGCCGGGGGGGGGGGGGGTAATTGGATGGTTTTCAACATTTTCATAGAACGAATTTCTGTTTTTTGAATTATGAAATTTTTTTATAAAAATTATTGCCTATCGATCTTTGAACCAATTATTTTTTAAGACTTGGAACTGGTTTACTGGCTAGCCTCTAGAGAAACTAAAATCATTTTTCAAGAAATGATTCTTAAGATATTATTGTCACGATTTTCAGCAACATTTCATTAAATTTCAATTGATATTTTTAGTTTTTGAAAATTTCCGAGTTAATCGATCTTCAAGGGCCAATGAATTGGCCTTGCAAATATAATACTGCACCAATTTCAGAAACAAATTTTGGTTTTGATCATATTTTTGAAATAGGTTTATTTAAAGGAGTCAAATTTTGCCTTAGGGGTAAAAGCTTCCAAGTTTTATCAAGGATTATATATTTGTTTAGTTTGTTTGATTGTTTGTTTCTCAATTTTTTTAGATGATTTCGTTTGTGTTGTGGTTGGCATCGTTGAATTGATCTGCTGTTCATGTAGAGTAAATTCAAGTTTTTCATTCAATTCTTTGAATTGTATTTCAGGTCTTGTCCTGCTATGTTTTTTTTGTTTCGTCGTCTGACGCTTTCGTTTTACATTTGTTCACACAGCAAAGTTGAAAAAGTCAAATTTTCTGAATGACTTCTTCCTCTCACTAACGGCATTTGCGCGCGTGACGTCATTTCTCACTCGCTTTAGCGAAAATTTTTAGGTTATTTGCGTGATTAGATTTTGATCATACGTGACTTACCTTACTCAATAAAATGATTCCATATCAGTTATACAGTTATACCCGAATCCAATTTTAAGAAACCATGAATGTATTGTAGCTGACAATAAGTCGGGCGAATCAAGCTGAATATTTTTGAGACTATAATTTACAGATTGGCGATGATTCCATAAAATTATCCTATCTTTTTATAACTGCGAAGCTGTAAGCTGAGCGTAGCTATATTGCGGTGCTCTTAGTTTTTTTTACAATTCAAAGAATTTGAATTGTATTGGGGCGCTGTCTTTTTTTAAGATCTGTTCACACATTTTCATGATTTTTGAAGTCAAATTGGAGTGATTTTGGTCACGCCGAAACAGGAAATGGAGCGAAAAAGCGAGTGGTTTTGCGGCGTGAAATTTTTTCGCTCTGATTCTAAAGTAGAGTGAGAAAACGGTGTTTGAACAAAAATTTGCTTTCTCGCTAGTAATTTTTTGTTCACATGCGGCAATTTCACTTTAATTTTTACTGTTTTTTCAATTTTTGGATCGGCTTTTTTCTAAATGGTTTTCACAATCCATTCACAGCTCATTCTAGGCCTAATTTTGTTTTGTTTGAATAAAATTTTAATTTCTCGCTAGTGGTTTTTTTGTTCACATGCGGCATTTTGACATTGATTTTCTGTTTTTTCCTTATTTTTTATCTGATTTTTTTTTAAAATGGTTTTCCCAATTCACTCATAGTCCATTCTAAGTCTAGTTTTGCTGTTTAGTCAATGAAAATTCTTTGAATTGTACGTCAGGACTTGTCCTGCTATGTTTTTTTTTAAGATGTGTTCACACATTTTTCAATGACTTTGATCTTTCAAAACGGGATAAACAGGTAAATCCCAGCGGGCATTAAGTTTCATTGGAGGCCCAAAGTGGACGTTAGTAGTCTGTCAAGTGCTTAGAGTGTTGCAGCTGCTGGGATGGCCTCAATTGAAGGTTAAAAGGTCATTTTTAGGAGTTTTTGGGCTCAAAATGGTGCAATTTTTCATGTTTTTTGTGATTTTTTTTAAAGTTTTTTTTTTGCTTGATTAGTCTTAGGTTGAAGTTTTTAAAAGTTGCTGAAGGCCTTTTGCGAGAAAAAGGTACTTGTTATGACCAGTTTATGAGCTATATGTTCTGGTACTACAAACACAAACACACAAGATGATACTAGTTTTTGCAATTTTTTGAAGTTTTTTGAAAATTTTTGTCATTTTTTTGCGTTTTTCCACCTCCAGGGGCCAGGGAATCTCCTTTAAGTTTTGATAATGGGGCACTGTATAATTTTTAGTTACAATGGAGGGGTTTTCAACATTTTATTGTCTCGAATTTTAGCATTTTTTTTGATAAAATCTGCAATTTTTTTGAAGTTTCTTAAAGTTTTTGTCAATTTTTGATATTTGTCCATTCTCAAGTTCCACGAAACCTTTTCCACGGTCTAAAAACAGTTACTGCATAGTTGTTAGTTTTAATTGATTTGTTTTCAACAATTTAACCTTTCGAATTTTGAAAATTTTTTGATAAAACTTGCAAGTTTTTTAAGTTTTTTTTTCAAGACATTTGTCTTTTATTCAATTTTTCTTGCCTGAGTAGCCAGATAACCTCATACAGGGTTTGATATTATGTTATTAAATAGTTGCCGGGGGGGGTAATTGGATGGTTTTCAACATTTTCATAGAACGAATTTCTGTTTTTTGAATTATGAAATTTTTTTATAAAAATTATTGCCTATCGATCTTTGAACCAATCATTTTTTATGACTTGGAACTGGTTTACTGGCTAGCCTCTAGAGACACTAAAATCATTTTTCAAGAAATGATTCTTAAGATATTATTGTCACGATTTTCAGCAACATTTCATTGAATTGCAATTGATATTTTTAGTTTTTGAAAATTTCCGAGTTAATCGATCTTCAAGGGCCAATGAATTGGCCTTGCAAATATAATACTGCACCAATTTCAGAAACAAATTTTGGTTTTGATCATATTTTTGAAATAGGTTTATTTAAAGGAGTCAAATTTTGCCTTAAGGGTAAAAGCTTCCAAGTTTTATCAAGGATTATATATTTGTTTAGTTTGTTTGATTGTTTGTTTCTCAATTTTTTGAGATGATTTCGTTTGTGTTGTGGTTGGCATCGTTGAATTGATCTGCTGTTCATGTAGAGTAAATTCAAGTTTTTCATTCAATTCTTTGACTTGTATTTCAGGTCTTGTCCTGCTATGTTTTTTTGTTTCGTCGTCTGACGCTTTCGTTTTACATTTGTTCACACAGCAAAGTTGAAAAAGTCAAATTTTCTGAATGACTTCTTCCTCTCACTAACGGCATTTGCGCGCGTGACGTCATTTCTCACTCGCTTTAGCGAAAATTTTTAGGTTATTTGCGTGATTAGATTTTGATCATACGTGACTTACCTCACTCAATAAAATGACTTTTGCACTTTAAAACTTAAGTTTAATTTGAATTTGTTTAAGGTCAAAGGAACTCATATGTGCAGTAAAGGTCTCTTATAAGAGACTTCTGTGGAATGAATTTTAACAAGCTTTACCAATTTTTCACTGAATGTTTTTTAGCCTAGTTTTTTGAGCGTCGTCGATTTGTTTTTTAAATTTAGGTCTGTATCTGTTTCTATCTCTATTATATGGCACGCAGGTCTATTCTTTCGCAGCTATTCCGGCAATCTGCCGGCTATGTTTTTTAATTGCTCTCAAACGAAATTTGTAGCAACTATGTTAGACCTGTGGTCCTTTTCAATGCAATTTTATGCTTGACCGATTTTTTGTCTGAGCCATTTGGCTTCTCGTCCTCAAAAACGGGATAAATAAGTAGCGCCCAGAGAGAGTTAAGTTCTCTTAGAGCCCTAAGCTTTACTATACTGTACAAATGCGATTCAGCAAAATTGTTTCCATCAGCCCCCATCCCCAGGCCACCAGCCCCCATTTCTACCTCAACACTCCCATTGTCCGATTTGAACCCCCTCTCATCAAGCCTTCGCAACCCTTAGTAAACTGCCGCCTATTTGATCTGATTAAAATTGTGATTAACAGCCGCGTCAGCAATTCCAGGAGGCTATTATTGCTCTCCTATTTTTTTTACTTCGTCTAACAGATTTTTGTTTCGTCTTACCCTGCGTCCCGCGTTTTTTTAGGTCAATTGCGTGACTTAGCGCACTTCAATAAAATGACTTCTGAATTCAATAGTGTGCATCTAAGTAGTGCCAAACATATATGCCCTAATTCTTGATTATTAGAATATTGAGTTTTTGATTTTGAGTATTAATTTTGAAAAGCCCTATTAGGGGTTTCTCCTTTTAGAGATTATGTGTCGCATAAAAGTGACAGTCTAAGCGAATCTAACCTAAAAACTCTAGTGGTCCATTAAAGGACTGGTGGTCATAGCCACAAGCATCTATCGCGGCTATTTTCCGGCAATATGCCGGCTGTGTTATAGATTTCATAGCAATTTAGATTATATAAAATGAAAAGTAAAGCGTGACAAACTTTACTCGAAAAGTCAACAATGGCAAGCAAAATTTTTGCGAAGAGACAAGACTATGATAATTATAACTAAACTCCGTTCGAGAGCATAATATTGAAAATATGGCTGTTTAATAGATGCCGTCCGCCTCTCAACGGCTATTATTTAGGCGCTCTTTTTATAATTCAACGATCTTTTATAACAGATCTGTTCACACATTTTGATGATTTTTGGAGTCAAATTGGAGAAGTGATGTTGGTCATGCCGAAACATGAAATCGAGCAAAAAGGCGAGTGGTTTTGGGGCTTCAAATTCAAAGAATTTGAATTGTATTGGTTTGTTGGCTTTAAGCCTCGAAAAGTGATGTTGGTATTCGAGTTTTTTAATCGATTGATCGTAAATGAGACACGTTGAAGTCGATACGGCAAGTGAAAACACTTTTAGGTCGTCTCACTATTGAACAAAAGTCAAAAGCAGAGAAAAAGAGGTCTTGGTTCATGCACTATTGTTCATGCAGGCATCCGAGAGAAATTAATTAGCAATATTTGCTAATCTTGTGGGTAGATTACAATAAGTTAAAATAGGGGTTGTTTCTTACTCATTTATAGGAACTAGTTGTGTACCTCGACGCGCAATTTTTTAGTAGTCGCCGTCAGCCTCTCAGACGGCTTTTATTTAGGCGCTCACCTTTTTACAATTCAAAGAATTTAAATTAAATTGGGGCGCTGTCTTTCAATATCTGTTCACACATTTTCATGATTTTTGAAGTCAAATTGGAATTGTGATTATGGTCACGCCGAAAAAGGAAATGGAGCGAAAAAGCGAGTGGTTTTGCGGCGTGAAATTTTTCGCTCTAATTTTAAAGTAGAGTGAGAAAACGTTGTTTAAACAAAAATTTGCTTTCTCGCTAGTGGTTTTTTGTTCACATGCAAAAGTTTCACTTCGGTTTTTACTTTTTTAGGGTTTTCCCAATCAATTCATAGTTCATTCTAGGTCTAGTTTTTTGTTAGAATCAAATTTACATTTCTCGCTAGTGGTTTTTTGTTCTCTCTAGTGGCATGTTGACATTGATTTTTAATAGCCGCCCTCATCTCCCAGCCGGCTATTATAGCGCTCCTTTTTTTTTTACTTCGTCGAACTTTTTTTTCGCTTTACCATTTTGCCGCTTTTTCATCATTTTGCGTGAAATCTTTTTGACTTCTCTAGGCTAGTTTATCTCTTCTCTCATTCTGCTAAAAGTGAATTTGAACATCAGTTGCTCAGCAAAGCAATTCAAAATGAACAGAGTCAGAATAAAAAATTGAAGTCAGAAGTAGAAACGGGATAAACCCATAAAGCCCAATTTTAGATCCCGCTATTTGAACGTCGTTCCTATAAGTCTTAGTTACCATCTCTAATCTTTATTGGTATTGATAGTAGCCCCTGTAGCCTCTCTCTAAGAAACAGAAGTATGTTCAACTGCGAAATGCCATAAAAAAATCGGACTTAAAAAATGTTTTTGTACAAAAAGTTTTTTTTTCAATATCTTCTATTCTTTCAATTCCAATCATGCTTATTGGAATCAACGGCGGCTATTTTCCGGCAATCTGCCGGGTATGTTTTTTTTTCTGTTTCAATCCCGATGTGCGTCTAGTGTGACAACGTCGGCTATTTTCTGGCAATCTGCCGGCTATGTGTCAATGGTTTCATCAACGACTTTCTTAGCGTTTTCATTAGATACACTCTTTCTCTTTGCTGATGATGCCACATTTTTGGAGAGGAGTTAAAAAGATTATTGTAATGGAGCATCAGCAACCAAATGGAATTTAATCTACCAAATCGTTCACCTTGCAACTTAGCCCAAAAATGTCTAATTATTTTTTGAAACCTAGCATTTAGAAAGGAGCACCAAGAGAATGACCTTGAATTGAAGTCCACAAGTCTTTTTTATTGATTTCGCCTCGTGAAAACAAAAGACTTCAAGGCCTTGAACGTTTTTCAATTAATCAAGAGAAACTATCCAGAAATTTAGACATCAAAATGCAGGCTGAAACTGTTACGTCGTGATTATTTTATATGGCATTTTAATCAGCTGCTTTTGCTTACAAAGTTTTGAACTGGTTCAGAAATAGGTTTGTAAATGGAAACTTAATTACAGATACTGCAGTAGCTATCGCTCAGCCCTATTAAAGCCCAATATCCCGCCTATACATTATTATTTGCAGCTGTCATCTTTGATTGTTTTCAAAAATTTTTTATAGCGGTTTTGCTTATAGGGGTTTTTTATAGCGGTCAATCATTAAAACTTCTTCATTCTGAAGTTAAGGCGCTTCAATAGCAAAAGATCTATATATCCCATAGTAAAGTCAAATGGCTGGAACAGAATCCCAGGACCTGCATACCGACTGTCTCATGAAATCGCTTTCATGGATCAGTTGTTGTTGAAAGCCCAAATCTTCACTAATGACAGGCCTATGTGTAATATTTAATTCCTCATATTCGTTTTTATTCATATATAACAATTTTCACGAATTTAACACGAATTGTTTTCGAAAACTTCTGGTGATTTCTGGGACTTGGCCAGTTTTTGTAGCTGTTTTTTTTCTGCCGCTCAGTCTCAATAATGACAAGTCATGTTGGCTCTGTAATGTTTTTATTTGAATATTCAGTTTTTCTGTTCAAACCAAACGATTATAACAAAAATTGTTTTTGAAAAGTTTGCGCGATCTTTTGCCTCTTTCTGAAATTGATTTTGTTGTTTTGTCGCTAGTCTTATTTGATCTCTAATGAGGCATAATTGAATGCATTTAAGAATTTCAGTTTGTTGCCTATGGTTTTTTACGCTTAAATATTTGTTTTCAATAGCCGCCGGGGGCGTCTCAATTGCTGTCGAAAAATTTCGATTATTTTCTGCATTTGTTGTTACGTTGTCCCTGAATAATTTCCCTTGAAGTTTATAACACCTTTTTTTGCTGTATAGTGCGATAGATGTCAAAGATTTAATGTTCTAGTTGCTCGTTTCAATGATTTTGATGCTTCTTAATTTCAAAGACATTTGTTAAAGAATAGTTTTTTGCCAAATCTTGCGTCGTTTGCGTCGTCCTTTTACTTTGTCTTTCTGTGGATTTCTCCCAAATTGGTGTTTGCTGCATAAATTTCCATCGTGTAAAGTTTTTTGGATCAATAATTTTGATAACTCTCTTAATGTAATTTTTCCGTGTGCGTCTTAATATATGCTTTCTTTACTATCAGAAGCTGTTCTTTTGGAGAGGTTGATAGTGTTGTATTCAGTTTGCTCAATTTTTTGAATTGCAATTCAGTGCGTATGCTGTTTTTAATAGCCGCCCTCATCTTCTCAGCCGGCTATTATAGCGCTCCTATTTTTTTTACTTCGAACTTTTTTTCGCTTTACTCATTTTGCCGCTTTTTCGACATCTTGCGTGATATCTTTTTGACTTCTCTAGGCTAGTTTCACTCTTCTGTCATTCTGCTCAAAGTCCTTTTAAACAGCGGCTGCTCAGCAAAGTAATTCAAAATGAAGGGAGTCAGTATAAAAAAATCAATCAAGTCAATCAAATCAAAGAAATAGAAAAAGGATAAACCCATAAAGCCCATTTTTAGATGCCCGGTACTTTTGTTCTTTTAAGTTTTAGTTACTATCTATAATGCTTATTGGTATTAATACTAGACCCAGTAGTCTCTCGAGACCCAGTAGAGACTGGAGTATGTTCAATTACGAAATGACATCAAAATAAATCGCACTTAAAAATGTTTTTATACAAAAATCAATTTTTGCTGATGTTTTCTTTCAATCCCAATAGAGTTATGGGAATCAACGGCGGCTATTTTCCGGCAATCTGCCGGGTATGTTTAAAGTTTGCTGCATTCCAGTCACTTTGTTTGCGTTATGTAAGTCGCTACTTTCACGTTCAACTTATGTCTTGCCTCCCTCACTCTTTAAGGATTCTAAATTCATCCACTCAATTAACTATGGAATATGGTGAATACGGTAAAGGTCGGAATATTGAAAGAAACTGGAAAAACCGATAAAGCCTGTTCATCAAGTCATAGTGCATTAGGTTGTCAGATTTCATTATAGCTATTGCTGGCTGGAGATAGTATTTATCTTAATAGCCGTTAGTTTGAAAGCTGCAATAAAAGGTATTATGTAATCGTCTGACTGAAACTGCAAACCAAATTAGAACAGTTTTAGACACTTAAGAAAAAAAGGCTGTCAATTTGTATCTTCGTTTTCTGTTGCAATAACTATGGGCGTCAAGGAGGTCGATGGTGGTGGTGGCTATTTTCGGACAATTTTTCTGCTAGGTTTCGTTAGTTGCAGTCTTAACTCAAAAATATGGCTTCGCTTAAGCTGGGAACAACGTATGTAAAAAAAGTTTTGAGTAAAAATTTTTGAAAGTCAAAATTTGAAGTTTTTTTATTATTCCTCAAGTTTTTGTTGCATATTTTCTAAGGAGACTCAAGTAAGGTAAGCGTTAATGAAATCTCAACGGTATTTCGACCATCGGGTGTTTTCAGGGGTGATTCAATTTCTCCTAGACAGTCGCATTCCCTTTTCTCATCCCGACTTCAAACAGATAGACTACAAGCACTTCTTTGACGAGATGATATCGACGAGTGGAGATGACTCGAGTAACATCAGCCATCCTTACAAACTCTCCTCCGCCTACCCTCTCGACAGGAAAGACTGCTTCACAAACTACACCTACGACTTCAAAGGTATGAGTCTTATGTTAAAACTCCTATGTCAGAAGGTTGAGAATACACTCAATGAATAATGGTGGTCAAAATATACTTGAACTAGAGATAAATAGACGCTCTTGCTCAGAGTAGACTTGGCTGAAGAAAAGAAGACTTGAATATCACGAACTAACAAAATGGTCCCTTATGGAGACTGAATTTGAGATTAACAAAAAATGGTGATACGCTAGTCCTTTTTAAACCAAACATAGTTCTGTTACCACATCCGCGAAAAGAAAAAAATCTGCTCCGAAGCTTTCTATTTACGAGTGATCAGAATTATTTACAGAGTACGTGAAAACTTCATAATGAATTCAATTAGATTTTTTAAACGCAAATGGAACTTTTTGAGCCTTACCGAAAAACCAGCAAACATCATACCCACCAAAGATTCCTACCAAACTTCTTTAGATCAAGAAAATGCAGTCGTTTTCCACGTAACTGATCTTGTGCATCAGAAATGTTTGTTCAGGCATAATCGACTACATATTCTTCCCCCGTGACTACATGAAGCCCCTCGGTATTCTGGACACTGTGGACTCTGGCTGGTTCCAGGAGCACAAGATCCTCGGCTGCCCGCACCCCATAGTGCCCTCCGACCACTTCTTACTCCTCACTGAACTCCAGATGTTCCTCAACAACCCCACTTCCCCCCAGACTTGATAGAATTACTATGAATGACATCTAATCTGCAAAGGACTCAACTGCAAAGCGTAACGGAACTTCGATACAGCTCATTTCACAGAGTTCTGCAAACGCAACCATTAACAGGCGAATGAACTTAAACGACGAGCAAATCAACTTTCAAATGAAAATGAACCTATTGAGGAGAAAATTGAAGTTTTCTTGAAATGCATTAAATCTGCAACAATCTGTCCAGTTATGCTGATATTCAGTCTTATGACAGCGGAAGCTTAAATTTGTATGCAGCCTCAAATTGACCTCTCAGTTCGTTTGGGCTTGCTTTGTTGAGCTTAAAGATTGGCCCATCCGTGCTTTAAGAATCTGCTATCTCGAATGAAATACCGATGATTGAACTGTACGGTGGTAGCTGTTGGTTTTACATTTCATGTAGAACTAATTTGGTTAAAGCTTAAATGTTTTGCAGTTGTTCATAATAACAGCTTTGAAAAGCTTTGTAACTCAATTTTACTCCTGAACTTCGGTTTAACTGCTTTACTTTCTCTTTTACTCACTCGCAAACTATTTTAACCCCCCTCCTTTTTCCCACTTTGGACCCTGACCTGTAACTACTATTGACTGAAGCCATTCCTCAACTCCTGTAGATGCTGTACATTTTACTTGTGGCCCCTATAAGTGCCACATCTTTGCATTAGTAGGATGATGTTAGCTCAAATTTCCAGAATTGCTTTCCCCAAGTACCTGTCACGAACGCTATCCCATAAGCGGGGTGGGTAGCCTCCCTATTCTACTAACCTCATCCCCCCTCATGTTTTGATGAGACGTGATGTGGAAGTCTGTTTTGTGGTGAACACTTTAGAGATACAAAAAACTAATTGGAAATATAGATGAATTAGGTATTTATACTTTAGCTTACATCTTTTTAACCACTGTTTGTTGATGTATAAATATTGTATTCGGTATTTTCTCCTCTTCACCTGAACTCAGATGTAAATTATTTCACGCTCCTTGTTCTCTTTTTTGAGATGTTGCGTTCATTGTTGCTTCATTTTTGTCTGGACCAGCTCCATGAAATAAAAGCAGCTCGCATCAAGGGTGCCAAAGATCAATGCGAATTTGTCGCCTAGGAAGAATTGGCGTGTCTCTCCCATTATAGGCGCCTAACTTAGAGAAAATATAACGTATATCCCCGATTGCCTGAGAAATAGCTCAATTAGGCGATGGGCAATAATGTTGCGGGGGTCTATAATGGGAATGACAAATGACTACTGACCAGCTATTGATATTGGAATCTTTTCTTTCCCTCTCCATGTGAATAACTCATTCGTTTCTGTAAGGGTGATTTAACTGGGCTGTTTAATGCAATGATGGTATTGCATTATATTAGAGCATGGATAGGTTTGGCTTGCTATTCCACTTAAATTACTCGGGTATCCAGACTTTAAATAACCGATTTCAGGGAGATTTGTTTTTAAAAACGACAGAAGGAGGGAAACAGCTCTATACGAACTTAACTGACTTTGAGAGACTGAAAAGTTCTTGTTACTAACTTCATATGGGCTTCTAGATTGATTTGACCCTAACCCATCTAACCCGCTTCGATGCTATGACGCCGTTCTAGTTGCGTTAAAGTGCAATTTCCTATTACAATTAGTTGAATAGCTCAGAAATTGATCAACTGCTCTAACACACACTACCGTTATGCTTACACTACCCTTTTTGCAAATGCCCCCCCCCCCCTCCCCGGTGCTTTCTTTGCCCATAACTATTCTGCTCAACTGTGTATATGATAAGAATAATACTGTGAATAATTGACACAAGTAATCGACTCAATGTCTTCTAGATTCAACGAATCCTTCGTCCACTCATATACCTCCTCACCTGTGCTCTTCTCTACCTCCATCTTTCTGAAACAATCACAGCAGATTTTTGCAGTTTCGAAAAATGTGACTCTTTAAAAACTACCTGTACTTAATTATGAGTCAGTTTTACCCTGTATCATTTCAAGTACCATTTTAAAATTTTGATCATAACAGGAATTAGTCGATGTGTTAGCTGCTTTCGCCAAAATTACGAGAAAAAAATACTGAAACGGGTTCTGACTTTCGTAAGTCTCTGTTGAGGAGGTTTAGAACAGCTAATAATTCAGAGAGCGGAGTGTGGGGAGGGGTGCAGGTGATCGTTCTTCAACCAGAGTACTACTGTGCTGATTAATGGTGACAAGTCTTAACTATTTTTTAGCAGAAGCAGTTTGATAAATTTTTGTAATTTAAACCAACTTGTTGTCGTTATTGTTTTCTCACTTCATTCAAAAGTAATGCTTATTGTTTCGTTATCGGCAACAGAACATTCTAAAAATCAATTTTTCTTTACCAAGCATGAAGTCGCATCGCTTAGATTAGTAGTTGTTCTGTGTAGCTAAGACCTCACTAAGTGGTTCTTTGTTTCAACCCTTCCTCCATGGAATGGGGGTGACCGAATTTTATAGCAGCCCGAATTTTAACAATCCTTTATTTTCATCTGAAAATCTTGTTAATTGCTGTCGAATGAGAAACAATAATTGTAAACGTGTGTCTTTTTTATGCAAATTTTTCGCTTGACCGTTTTTTGCGCTTTTCTTCTAGAACATTCTTTGACTTCTCAAGTGACTTTTTCACGCTTTCTTTCTTCAATTTTGGGTGATCTCTATTGCACTCACTCCGAAAAGCTTGTTCGTCAAATAACAATCGCAGCATAGCAAAAGAATGGCCTGATATATTCTGGTTATAATTCTGGCGAGGGATCCGGAGGTCCATGGTTCGAATCTCGGCGTGGTCAACTATTTTTGCACCCATTAGGAAAAATTTATCTAGGCTACAGCCCCTGAATTAAATTCCAGGTCAGTTTACATTAGTCGGTTTACGTTTTTACATAGTAACGTGTTATATAACAACATATAATTTGTAATTGGGGGCGCAAAAAATACTGGGTGCCGAAACAGAATAGATCCGAAAAGTTAAAAGATAGGTTATAATTTTGTTAGCTTTTGCAATAGTCATTGGTTTAATTAGCTGCTAATTAGAAAAAAAAAATTGGATTAGAACAGAAAAAATTAGAACAGGAAGTCTGCATGCGAACCACGATTGCTTGAGATTGTTTCCCAGTTAAGTTGGTTACCTGAAAGTTGAGGGCCCACCAAAAGCACCAAAAGAGTACAAAAGTCCAATTTAGACTGAAAAGACGGACGCCTTTTTGATGTTAACATAAAACAACCGCTTAAAAACTATACCTGTCAAAACACAAAATATGGTTTAGTTTTTAAATATGTAAGACTGAGATAAAATGCTGTAAATGTTTTATTCAAATAAATGTCCGACTTCTGAAAACTGCTATTAAACGTGACATTATTAAAAGGCATTCCTGGTTTAATTCCCTGTATCTTGTATTAATTAATCTAAACGTATGTGAAGTGTGAAGAGGTCAAAAATTGCAGGTCAGAAAAATTGAAGCATCAGTTGTTAATTGAAAAGGAAAAATTAAAGATGTCTGTTTAATAGTTTACCTGCTATATTTTTTACTTCGTCGTACTAAATTTTTTTCGCCTTAGTTCACAGCTTTTTCAACATTTGCGTGAAATTTTGTTGACTTCTCTAGGCTAGTTTTACTCTTCTCTCATTCTGCTATAAAAAATTTAGACAGTATGTGCTCATCAAAGCAATTCAAAATGAATGGAGTCAGTACCAAAAAAAACGAAAATAGAAACGGGATAAACTCAGAAAGCCCAATTTTAGATGCGCGCTACTCGAACTTGTTCTTAGTTAACATTTCTAATTCTTATTGGTATTGATACTAGCTCTTGTGTTGCCTCACTACGAAATAGGAGTATGTTCAGCTCCAGAATTGCATCAAAATAGTTTGCACTTTAAAATTGTTTGTATACAAAAATTTTTTTCATTGGGGTATTCTCTTTCAATCCCAATCTTGGTTATGAGAATCAACGGCGGCTATTTTCCGGCAATCTGACGGGTATGTTTTTTTTAAATTAATTGCTCTTGAATGAGAAGCAATTATTGTAAACGTATGTGTCCTATTAATGCAATTTTTTCGCTTGACCGTTCTGCGCTTTTGTTTTAGAATAATCTTGACTTCTCAAGTGACCTTTTCACGCACTTCTTTATTTTTGAGTGTTTTCAATTATTCTAACTCCGAAATAATGTTTGTTAGAGACTCGATGTCAAACAAAACCGACTGTTAGAGACTCGATGTCAAATCCATGATAGACGACTGGGTAATACCTCCGTCGAGGTGACGGAAACGGACTCAGGAGGCCGGGGTTCGAATCCTAGCGTAGGCTGATGTTTTTGCACCCGTAGAAAACTATCAAGGCTACAGCCCCTGAATTAAATTGCACCGCTTGTCATTTGAGATCAATTTTTCTGACGTTAGTCGATTTGTTTGATTGCTCTCAAACAAAGTTAGAAATTATTGTAAACGTGTTGGTCTTTTTTATGCAATATTTTTGCTTGGCTGTTTTGACTTTTCGAGTGACTTTCTCGTCTTGACTTTTTGCGTTTTCAGCGATCTAAATTTCTCTCTCATTCAACATTTTAAGCAGCTGAACTCAAATTGACGGCAGTTCACTACTAAAAGTCAAATGAAAAGCGCTAAAATTGCTGTCATTTTCATTTTAATTCAGTGTTTATAATAGTGTATGATAACCTCTGTCATTTGAAGCCCTCCATACTAAATATACCCCCCCCCCCCGAGTGAAGCAGGCTGCAACATGTTCGGGGTCGCACTGGTTCGAGAGAAATTTTTGCGACGTTAGCTATGTTGTAATTACTTTTGCTGCCCTAGTTGGGAAAAGTTTGGTAATAGCCGCCGTAGTTTGGTAATAGTAGCCGCCTAACCTTCACCTTTACTTCTGACTTACCTCACTCTTTATTTCAATTGAAATGAATTAAGATTTGATTAAACGCATTTACGCGAATACGTTAAAGGACAAAAATTGAAATTAATAGAAACGGGATAAACCAATAAAACTCGGGTGCTAAGGCCAAATGTTTGAAAACTGCATTAAATTATCAAAGTTCTTTAGGGTATAATGTTAAATGGTTCTAGTGTTACGCTTTTTGTCCTCCAATTTAAAGCCTCAATTCGCCAAATTTGTCACAGTCAAAATTTCTGAGCTCACGTAGATTAAAATTTTTGAACAAGGTTGTTTTGTCTATGCATTTTTGAGCAAGGTTATTTTGATATTACTGTTTTTGGGCTGAAAATTCTGACGCCAGGCGCTCTAGCGGGTCTTAGATTTCAACAGCTAGGCTTTCAACGCGTCTATCCTGAATGCTTTTATTCAATGCTTTTATTTTCTCTCACTTTAAGAAACCACTTTTATCTGTTTGTCTGGCAGTGTTACCTTGGTCTACTAGTCTTGCTTTTTGTTTATATGCTTTGACTCATTTTTCTGATAAGTTTCGCTTTTAGTTTTCAGATTGCGATAAATAGGTAAAGCTCGTTCTGCATTAAGTTTCAACAGAGGCCATCAGCTGGCTTTAATAGTCGTTTATGTACTGAAGTTGTAAATGTACTGAAGTTGTTTGGAACTAAATTCAAGGTGAAAAGGTCATTTGAAGTTTTATACCACAAAATCGTGCTGATTTTTGTTTTTTGTCCGTTTCTGTGATTTGTCTTAAACAGGACTTCAATTGATATTTTAAAAATCTGTTAGAAGTCTTCTGCATGCTAGAAATGCACTTCATAACTTTTTTTGGTGTTTTGGCATTGGAAATTTGATAACAAAGTTGTATTTATTTTCTCAATTTTTTTCGAACTTTGAAAATTTTTGTCGTTCATGAGTTTTTCGATCTTTTTAAGGCAATGGCTCAATTTTAGGGCTTCAAAATGACAGTTTGGATAGTTGTTACTAACAACGAAATAGGTTTCAAGATATTAATTTGAAGAATTTTAGCAAATTTTCATGAAAGTTTTCACAATTTGAGTTCTTCTATCTTTAAGGTCCAGTAAATCTTCTTAAGGACTTCAAAATACGGTATTTGATAATTTCTGGTGATAGAAAAATAGTTTTGAAGATGTGGTTGTGAGGAATTTAAACAATTTTTAATTAAAATTTGTCTTTTTTTGCAAGTTTCTTTAAAAAATTTATTGTTCTTCAACTTTTTCAATCTTAGGGGACAAAGTAGATATTTGCAAGCTTGTGTTTGTGTTATTGGGTGGACTCGATCTGAACAATCTTTTAGTGAGGTCGTCGGCTTAAAAAAAAGTTTAAGTTTGTTGTTGCCTCTATTTGTATCTTTGAAAAGGGCGGAAAAAGGTTTCTGCTGCTTTCTAAATTAGTTATTCTGCCTTTTTAGTGACCATGATTTGACTTTGATGGCATGAGTACGAATAATTTAGGCAAATATACAATATTTTCAAGTTTTTGGAATTTTGTTGACAATGGCATGAAGATGGTGCGAATTTTAGTGTTGTCTTTCGTTTTTGTCTCCTGCCTGTAAGTGCTTCGGTCATATCCAGCAGATTTTGTTTTTGTTTTCCAGTTACCTTTTCTTTGCGCTGTGACAGTTTTGATTGAAAAGCATGGTACTCAACACGACAAAGTATACATTTTGAATGCTGTCCTTTCTAGTATTTTTGGACGAAAAAAGTTCTTTGAATTGTGTCATGACTTGTCCTGCTATGTTTTTCGTCGCTTGACTTGTGACTCACACTCGCTGTTTCAACTGAATGGATTTTGATTTCTTTCACGCTTTGAGTTGCGCAATGAATACGGTCAATCTTTGAATTACGCAATGTGAATACGGTCAATGCTAAGAACGATTGCTTGCTGAGATTGGTATTAAGATTAATAGCTTTCTGTTTAGAAGCTGAATTAAGTATATTTTTAGAATGTAGCTGACTGCACATCTGTTTATCTTTTTTTGACACTTAATTATCCTGTTTTTTTCCTTTTCTGTGCCAATCCCCGATGTACGTCAAGCGCGTGAACGGCAAATATTTTTCGGAATTTTGCTGGCTGTGTTTATATTGACAGCAACCTGCATAAAAAATGCTTTTGGTCTTTCGATGGCCACCAGCAACATTGCGGAGAACAGTAAGTTAATGTTTTGATATTTAAAATAGTGTTAGTAATTCTAGTTCTACTGGCCTTCTTCATTTTAGTGTGATTTTTCGTTTTTTTTAATGGCCGATTTGACTTCTTGATTGACTATGACTGTGATTTTGCGTCAACTAAATGGCTCTCATTCAGAATTAAATCATCTAAAGTCAAGTGGTCAGAATTAATTCATCTAAAGTGCTCTTCGTTTTTTTTTAATTTTTAATTATATCTGTATTGTTCCTAGGTTTAGGAAAACGGGATAACTTGAGTGGTATGGGTCTTTCTAGTAACGTGATATTTTCTTGTTTTATCATTTTGGACAATGGAATCATTTTTTTTTGGGGGGGGATCGCAAACATGTAAATATAGGCAATATAACCAGATGGTTAAATATTAAACATGTTCTCCAATAAATTGGTTCTTTAAATTAAGTAATTTTGTGAATATAATAGTCATTTTAGTGGTTCGCATTGTAGGTAAAAATGGAGTTATCCAGGTTCAATTTTTTGCCTATAGTTTTGATATTGTCATCATTTTAAACATAATTTTGCCCAAAATCTTTCAAAGCTGTTGACAAAATTATTTCAGAAATAAAGGCCTAATTCAACCATGTTTTCTCATAGATTTGTATGTTTAATTTGGGACCTTTTAAAGCAATTTCATCATTCCCATTTTTTTTGTTAATTTAACTTTGCATCAATGATGAGTAAATTTTTCATGATGAAATCTATTTCTTCACAATAGCTAAATGGTTATTTTAATCTGTGCTATTTGCGTTCCATTTTCTTATTCTTATTGAACATGTCATGTCTTATTTTACAATAATATTGATTGAATAATCTTTTCCATCAATAATAATTTTGACTCAGTTAGTCTCAGTAACTTTTTGCGACAGAGAATAGTGGGAAGACCGACTGTGTCGAGGGCAAGTACAATTTTTCATCTGTTTTTGTTCAACGTTTTGTTATTCGGCCGATGTGAGCTGCTTTAGGTTTTTGTTTTCTTGGTACTGTTTTATGATTTTCGATTAGTCGGCGTTGCTGCCCATCGGTTGATTGACTGGTTATAAGTGAAAGATCAGGTTAAAATAGCCGTAATTTTGAAAAAATCGTAATTAAGACATCTTAGTTTTGTAATTGAGTTCTCTCTCGCGCATTTTCATTCAATTGAAAGGAAAAGGCGCTTCTTTTCATTTTAAAGTTTTTTGTGGCAATAGGCGCATCATGGCAATTTTGCTGATTTTTAATTTCTGTTGTACAGGTGAAGGACATCGAGATCAAGGTTTGACAAGTTTGCAAGCTCGAGTTTTGCGGAATTTTCCATTAATTTGACTTCCAACTAAGATCTCTCAACTTGATGTGGAATTGAATTGCCGATGATATTTTACCTGACGCAAAATAAGCAGCACTGTGTTGAACTCTATTCATGTTGAACGCTGTTGTTTTGTCTTTCAAAAAGTTTTCAGTTTGTTTAATGCCAAAAATTAAAATAAAAAATGCTGAAACTAAAAATTGAGACTGTTGAGGTGAATTTAAACCTGCTTTGTGTAATCTTTGACTTGGATGTGGGAAGAATTGGTGAAAATCTCTTTTCAGACGATCTGTGGTATATGCACTTACAACATAAATATGCGGTAGTAAAGATTGGATAATGGAAGTGGTCGTGACAGCAGTAGACCAGGTCGCCCTGGAGGGCACAACTGGCATTACTCTCACCAAACTGTGGTACGAAGTGGGAAGGACTCTCAACAGACAGCTGTCCTACTGCCAGAAGCTGCGCATTATCAGCCACTTGTTACATACACCTGGATACAGGTCAGGCCACTTAAATTACGCCATTACTATTAAGTGGTAAGAAAAAAGTGGATAAAAGAAACCCAAGCTAGAAAGTTTGAGCTGTTGGTGCTATGACCGTACTAGAATGACTTATGTTATGCTGAGAGAGATCCAGCTGTTTATCAATTGCTGAGTGTGAAGTTTCTTAGCTGCTACCTGGATAACCTGAGTTTCTGTCTGCTGGGGCAATTGACACGGTTTAATGGTAGCAGCAACTAAGCACTGTCCAACAAATGTCTTGTTAATAGCCGCCCTCATCTTCTCAGCCGGCTATTATAGCGCTCCTATTTTTTTACAATTCAAAGAATTTGAATTGTATTGGGGCGCTGTCTTTTTTACGACTCGAAGAGGAGTATTGGAGAAGTCCTTGTTTTTTAATCAATTTTATTGGAGTGATTTTTGAAGAGGGAAATGAAACGCGTGAAAAAATTTGGAGTGATTTTGGCGCTGAACAAAAGTGAAGAGTGGAGCGAAAAGAGAGTGGATTTTGTTCATGCCGCTGTTTAGGAGAGAGAGCGAGAAATTGATGTGTGAAAAAGTTTTCTCTAAGCGAGCGAATTTTTTTTGTTCATGTGCGGCATTTTAAAGCAGTTTTTTTTTCATTTATTTTGGTTAAGAGGTTTGGTTATGATTTTGTTTTAATTTTAGGCTGGTTTCGGTAGTGCTTTGAAGGCTTTTGGAAATTCATGTGAATTTTATGATAATTCGGAGGTTTTTAATGTATTTTAATGTATTTTGATTTTCGGGCTAATTTTTGCGTTTTTTGACGATTATTTTGTTTTACTGGCTCAAATGGGTATTGAAGAAACCCCTTCTAATTGAGCAAATTTATGGTAACAATTGGCTACAATTTTGTGGGTAAAAATCTTTTTTTGTTGAACTATTTGGAACTATTTTTCTTAATTTTTTGCAGTTTTTCGTTTTTTCTGTTTTTAGCTAATTTTCTTAGCCTATTATGACTTGCCTATTGTTTTGCGAGCAACTGGATACCCTATTGGCTGATGGGAATTTTGCTTTGGATTTATATGCTTTTGAAACTTGAAAAAAATTTGATATTTTTTTTCAGTTTTTCAGTAAAAGTTGTTTTTAAGAGCCTTCTTTTCATATTTTAGCCTAAAGCATTTTTTCAAAATTCACATAAGTGGTTTTTTTAAAAACTAGTTGTTTTGATGAAGTTATTTTGCAGAGATAGTTTTTTCGGGAGCTCAATTTATAACAAAATTTGGTTTTTTATCATATTTTAGATTTGATTTTATTGTCTTTGCTTTTTTGTTTCATGGTTTTGTTTCAAGGTAATCATAAATTAGTGAAGGAACGTTTTGTTTGATGAGTAGTTGGATGGCGTTTAAATGGATGTTCACTTCGAGTCGTTTCCGGAATTTTTCCGGCTATGTTTTTTTTTACGATCTGTTCACATATTTTCATGATTTTTGAAGTCAAATTGGAGTAGTGATTTTGGTCACGCCGAAACAGGAAATGGAGCGAAAAAGCGAGTGGTTTTGCGGCGTGAATTTTTTTCGCTCTAGTTTTAAAGTAGAGTGAGGAAACGGTGTTTGAACAAAAATTCGGTTTCTCGGTATTGGTTTTTTTTGTTCACATGCGGCAATTTCACTCTGATTTTTACTGTTTTTTCGATTGATTGGATCGGATTTTTTTTCTAAGTGGTTTTCCAATCCCTTCACAGCTCATTCTAGGCCTAGTTTTTTGTTTGAATTAAAATTTCATTTCTCGCTAGGAGTTTTTTTGCTCACATGCGGCATTTTGATATTGATATTGTTTTTTTCTTATTTGTTCTCATTTTTTTTAAAATGGTTTTCTGAATTCACTCATAGTCCATTCTAGGTCTAGTTTTTCTGTTTAGTCAATGAAATTTCTTTGAATTGTACGTTAGGACTTGTCCTGCTATGTTTTTTACTTCGTCGAATAAAAAATGTTTCGCTTTACCTCATTTTGTCGCCTTTTCAACATTTTGCGTGAAATCTTTTTGACTTCTCTAGGCTAGTTTCGCTCTTCTCTCATTCTGCTAAAAGTGATTTTGAACATCAGTTGCTCAGCAAAGCAATTCAAAATGAACAGAGTTAGTACAAAAAGGGATGTCAGAAATAGAAACGGGATAAACCCATAAAGCCCAATTTTAGATGCCCGCTATTTGAATGTCGTTCCTATAAGTCTTATTTACCATCTCTAATGCTTATTGTTATTGATAGTAGCCCCTGTAGCCTCTCTCTATGAGACAGAAGTATGTTCAACTACGAAATGCCATCAAAATAAATCGGACTTAAAAAATGTTTTTGTACAAAAATCTTTTTTTTTTCAATATCTTCTGTTATGTCAAACATGCTCATTGGAATCAACGGCGGCTATTTTCCGGCAATCTGCCGGGTATGTTTTGTATATTTCTGGGTAATCAACCTCTTTTTAGGTGCTTCTATTTGGACCATCCCCGAAAACTATCTATTCTGCCTCCAGTTAGTGATCCTCTCAAGTTATATGGAGCTGCAGAGCGCCATTACGCCCCAAACGCCTCTGTCCAGTTTTCATGCAAGAATCCAATCCCCCCTCTTTACATTAACCCAGCTGTCGCTGATTTCGGCTTTTGTCCAGATCGACTGAATCGTGTAGAAATGGACGATACAGATGCAGAGGACCTACTGGAATACGACCCAGACAGACTGACTGTTGTAGCCAATTATAGCGACCGAGTCCGGATGTTGTTACCACCAGACGTAGCAGTCGAGGAACAGGTTGAGACCTTCAGCATGTTCATGATTCTAGAATATCTAGCTAAATGCAGAGAGCGTGGAGCGTTTTTGTCAGAATTACGCGAAGATTGGGCTTCTGGTCTAGATGTATACGCTTTAGTGTCACAAGCATACAAAAATGGCCTAATTTGTAAAGAAAATTGGTGCATTAAAAATAAATCGGACAATGTAGTTTTGGTGAAATTGTCGCGATTTGCAGATCGAACCAATTTTAATGAGGACATTGAAGAGAAATTACCAGCTCCAGTTATTGCGTTTGATCAGGCCATGATAGACTACAGAAAAAATTTCCCAGACAAAACTTCTTTCCCTAGAAAGTTTCTAATGCCTTACTTTAACAATGACATGAATGATCTGAAGAAGAATGTGGAATACATGAAAGCTCATGGCTACATTAAATGTGTGTATATAAGGTCGGGAAAGACGCTCAATAAATTCGGTGAGGAAAAATTTGTTCCTCAACTGCAAAGATGTCACCCAAAGCCAAAGTTCAAATGGTCCAACCCGATATCTGACAAATCTGCGCCAGTAGTTGCCCCTGACTTAATAGAACCCGACCAGACTATGGGTAGTATGTATCGGGATCTCTTATCGCAATCGGACGTCACATTAAACAACATATCCGCATATACTGGGTGCATGTATTACGTTGCACGAGGTGTTGATAAACATTTTAGCCAAGCTTACAAAGATCAGATTAACGTGAGTACGGTCGAGTACTGTAAAACATTCACAAAGGTGAGAAGCGTGGCTATCGATGACAATTCGAACGAACCAAGTTCATCATTGATCTCAGTTGTGAGTGACAATCGCGAATCAAAACAACAGCATCCGCAGTCGGAGTTTGAAACCGTGCCAGAAACGGTGACTGCTCCAGATTCCAGTATGAAGAAGCAACCATCGTCTCAAAAAAGCTCTTCTAGTGGTAAAAAAGTGGGAGCTGCGTTATGGAAAGATTACATAACGCACGATTTGACAGAATTCGGAATCGAACTAACTCCTGAAGATTTCACATTCAAGCATAAATTCTTCAGAACAGATTTGCAAAAGCTAAGACGTGCGGTTGTGTTGAAACATTTGGCAAAATTGTCGGTTATGGAGATTAACAGTTTAGCAGGTGTTGTGGGGGAGGTTGAGAAGACGATTGGATTGACTAATCCTATGTGGGATCGAAAATCGAGGAAGAGATTCATGGACATTCTGTCTGCTGAAAACCTCATCAGTCAAATTGGAGTCAAATATGATCGCAATGGACTGGAGAGAGAAGTTAGTTGTTTAGAAACATTTTCATTGACACTGCAAGAAAATATGTCAATTACCCCCCCCCCCCTACCCCCCCCCCCCCCCACCACCACCACCACTTCCCTGTCCACCCTCATTCACCTAGCGATTTAAAAATTTTACATTTTTTCAGGTTCACGTGATAGTTTTACCCGGAGTGGACGAGAACCACCCCTTAGTCCACAAATTGATAACTGACAAGGCAACTGTACGGTTTACAGACAAAGACAAAGAACAGCTGGCACAAGATGCGGATTTACAGCGATTGGCTGACAGTACCGATGATCAACAACAGAACAATGACCTTGATAGATCTAATGTGCCTTTTGTCAGTATGCTAAACGGAGATGAAACTGCTTCAAATGTGGTTGTATCGCTCACTTCTCTGCCGGTTGATTCTGCTTCAATTCCTGCAACTGAACTGGAGTTGACAGAACAAGTCCATAGTGTGTTGGATTTGGAATCAGAGGCTACGAATGAGATAACGGACAGAATTAATTCATTTAATCACGATTATGCGGTCAATGGTGCCACTGTAGTGACCGATGCTGGAAATTCTCAGAGCCTTGAAAGTGGCCAGGCTGCCGAGAATTTCGATTCCCCGCTCATCTCCCAACCACCACAACTGCCAGCCGTAAGTCATAGCCAGGAACTAAAGCTTTTTTAAGTACGCTCGCAACTTAGTTTCATTTTTTGTGTTAAGCATAATTGGAATGCTCCGATTATTGGGTGCCATTCTGGTCAGATATTGTTTCAAAATTCGTATGAAACCGGAGAACATGGCAGGCTGTCTTTTATAATAGCCGCGAAGCGATAGCGGCTATTATTGGGGACATCGTGGATTTTTACAATTCAAAGAATTTAAATTGTATTGGGGCGCGCTGTCTTTGTTTCTAAGATGTGTTCACACATCTTCATGATTTTTGAAGTCAAATTGGAGTAGTGATTTTGCTCACGCCGAAACAGGAAATGGAGCGAAAAAGCGAGTGGTTTTTGCGGCGTGAAATTTTTTTTGCTCTAATTTTGAAGTGAGAAAACGGTGTTTGAACAAAAATTCGCTTTCTCGATAGTGGTTTTTTTTCACATGCGGTAATTTCAGTTTGATGTTTACTGTTTTACTGGGTTTTTTGTATTGGATTTTTTTAAAATAGTTTTCTCAACCCATCCATAGTTCATTCTAGTTTTTTGTTTGAAACAAATTTCCATTACTCGCTAGTGGTTTTTTGTTCACATGCGGCATTTTGAAATTGGTTTTGTTTTTTTTTAATCTGATTTTTTAGAAAAGGGGTTTTCCAATTCACTCATAGTCCGTTCTACGTCATTTTTAATTCGCAGTTTCGCTTTCTAGTTTTTTGTTTAGTCAATGAAAGTTCTTTGAATTGTACTTATATGCCCTTAGTGCCAAACTATATGCCCTAATTCTTGACTATTAGTCTTGAGTTTTTGGTTTTGAATATCAATTTTAAAAAAGTTTTTTTAGGGCTTTTTCTTTATAGAGCTATGTGTCATAAAATTGACAGTCCGATTCTAACCCAAAAAGTCTGGTGGTCTATTAAAGGACTGGTGGTCAATCTGTCTATCTTTTTTCTTTAGTTGCTTCAATTCATGGAAGGTCACAAGCGTCTATCGCGGCTATTTTCCGGCAATCTGCCGGCTATGTTCTTCAGTACTACATATACAATCGACATAGCTCAAGAAATATTTGAGCAAAGCCAAGAGAAAAAACTTTTTCGTAAAAAAAGTGGGAACATCTGAAGCCCAAACGCACTGTGGAATTGGCTTTTACCATGAATTTAAACTCCTAAGTCATGAACACGTTAATTGAAACTTGGATTTTGAGTAGTTAATTAGATTGCAATGTTTCGGAGCTAATCATGAGCATATTTACTTTATGAACAAACGTGATGTCAGTTCATCGAGCTCTGTAAAAACTAAAAACTAAGAATTGTGTTTTTAAAAACCTATTTGCGAGTTCTTGAATTTTTCCAAGAATTTGGAAAAGTATTTGCTTTCCAACTATTGGTTACAATCAACAGGTATAGAAAAGGCAATAAATGCAATATAAAATATTACGTTTTTATTTTTTGCGCATGTTAGGAGCAAAGATGTTAAGATCATTGAAACCTGATGCTTTCGTGGTGAAGTTTGGCGGTACATTGGCTTCTCTATAAAAAAGCAAATGTGCTGGATGTTTTAACAATGTTAAACAGAGCAAAAGAGTGATTTTAAAGCATAGACGAAAATGAAATCCAGAAGAAACTGAAGTGAAACATTGTTTTCGCTTTTACACTAGGCCGTTATTGGATCACAACTCAATACGCAATTATTGGGAGAACTAGTTTCTGTGATATTTCAAAAGTTGTTTTTGTTTTCGAAGATGAAAGCCGTTATAGTCTTTGGAAACAATGCAAACGATACTCATTATTCAATTTGCGTCACGGGGTTCCTACCTGAAGCCTGCGCTGTGAAAAATCATCTTTTTCTAGAGCTTTCGTAATCTTAAAATGGAGAGAATCGAAATTATCAATAAGATGAAGCAATACAAAACAGGGTCAATCATAAGGATAAAATATTCCAAGTCCAAATTTTGAGTGGGAATATCTGTTATGAGTAAATCTTAATACTTGAAATAGGCAAATTTTTAATGCCAGCTATTGCATAGAATTTGTTTGAAGACTCAATTAAAGCCTACAAAACAAAACAAAATAGACTTAAATTTCTCAAAGTTCATGCCTTTAGAGAAATGATATCGCAGTGATTGTTAAAAGAAGTAGATGTGTTGAGAGAGAGTGTAAAAGACCATTCAAGTTGATGTTTACTGATCAAACAAAAAGGAGTAAATGTAATCTTTGGATCTAATACATACTTACTCATAGTACAATAAATACTGCATCTCACTTGACCGCAATAGATCGATATGGTGAATTATGGTTTGAGAAAAATCAACACCGCAACCCCAAATCCTAAAAAGTGTACTACATCTCCAATTGGCCTCGAATTATAACTGGTGACCCCCTTTTGCGTGCGCTTTTTCAGATCTCGCAACTGTATCATTGTTTTTTAAATATAAAGGAAAATTAATCCCAAAAAATTTTGCATTCTAAGCGCAAACGACCGTTAAAATAGGTTAGCATTGCCAAGCCTGTCTCAATGAAAAACAAAGGAAATGAAAAACATGCAAGTACTTGTATAAGTCGAGTTTGAAACGAGGTTTTTGAATCCTAACATAACCAAAGCAGTTGAACTACAGATCTCCGAAGACTTCAGCAAACTTTTACACAACGTAAGCTGCAACTCGTGACTGACCTTCTGCGCCCAATATTCCACTTTTACGTTAGGTGAAATTGTTCTAAATGAAAAGATACGTTATTAATTGCTGATAAAAACATAAGATAAGTACCCTCAGTCACAAGTTGAACCATCAGAATGAACGAGAACGAGCATGAGAGAGAGAGAGAGAGCAGTTGAGCGGAGCAGTTGATTCTCAGTGAGGGAAACATTTAATTTTCAGTGAATTCGTTGTGAAAGAGCATAATTGCCTAGTTGCAGTGAGTGAAGCTCCAGTGTTAACCAAAGCAGTTGGCTGTAAGGATAGTAAGTTTCTGGTCCGTAAAAGAGTAACTGTGAGGCTGTGAGAAATTGTAATTTGGATTATGAAGTTAATTGATTGCATTCTGGATAATTGTGGATGGGTTAATTGAACTGGTTTTGATTTAGTCTAATTTTGAGTAGTTAGTTAGCATTAAAGAAATTTCTTTTGATTGTCGAATTTACTCAATTATCTGTTAGTGGCTGTAAGATTGCTAGTTGCTTTATTACTTTTACTGATTATTTCATCCGGATTCAAATTTTTAATTAGGCGAGAGCAAATTTCTTAGAGAAAACAGTACACTCCCAATAACAATGACAACTACCAAGCAAATCCTGAGATGACACTTACCCCACCAGACTGGTTCAATTTTATTAATAGCCGCCCTCATCTTCTCAGCCGGCTATTATTGCGCTCGTATTTTTTTTTTACTTCGTCAAACTTTTTTTCGCTTTACCATTTTGCCGCTTTTTCGACATTTTGCGTGAAATCTTTTTGACTTCTCTAGGCTAGTTTCTCTCTTCTCTCATTCTGCTAAAAGTGAATTTGAACATCAGTTGCTAAGCAAAGCAATTCAAAATGAACAGAGTCGGTATAAAAAATTGAAGTCAGAAATAGAAACGGGATAAACCCATAAAGCCCAATTTTAGATGCCCGCTATTTCAACGTCGTTCCTATAAGTCTTAGTTACCACCTCTAATGCTTATTGGTGTTGATAGTAGCCCCTGTAGCCTCTCTCTAAGAAACAGAAGTATGTTCAACTACGAAATGCCATCAAAATAAATCGGACTTAAAAAATATTTTTGTACAAAAATCTTTTTTTTTTCAATATATTCTATTCGTTCAATCCCAATCATGCTTATTGGAATCAACGGCGGCTATTTTCCGGCAATCTGCCGGGTATGTTTGATTTTTTCATCAAATTTTGAAGTCTGCTGGTCTGTGTTAATTTTATACTTTTGTTTTGGAATATTTGTTCGCTCTCTCGAGTCATTTGACTTCTCGAGTGACTTTTTCAGACCTGACTTCTTGAAATGTGTGTGATCTAAATTTCTCTTTTTTGGAAATGTGTTGGCGAGAGTATTAAGTGTGCGTACGCACTGCAAGAGTTAGCGAGCTGCTGCACCTGAGTTGTAAGCAACGCAGACTTGTTTTCGGAGACTGCCTTTTCGAACCGCGCAATCCTTTCTGTTGCAACCGTAAAATTTTCATTTGTGCAAAATAAATTTCTGACCAGGCTACCCAGCGTGTCATTCAAAATAAATTTGTCACACATTAGCCAGTTTTTCGCCTAAACCAAGTGTTCGTTGACTTAAACCACGTTTTTAATTAAGTTAGCTTTCTTCGTATTCAAGCTAGTATAGGAAATAAAAGTGACATGCTTTAGTTCAGGTCAGCTGAGTTAGACACACCTTTCCGACTTAGCGTAAAACACTGCTGCCTAAAATTGGCTGTGCTAAAGTGAGTTCTGGGAGCTAAATATGATCTACTTGAAAAAGTTTTTTTGCTTTTTTAACTACGATTTTTAAGTTTTAATGTTACCTCAGAAATCGTGTGTCTCCTTTTAGCTTCAGCTGATTTGCGGTTGATTTTCAAAGTCTGAGGCTTCAAACTGTTGAATTTGATTCGTTTTAGTTCCTCCATGAAATTCCCAGCTTAGTCTGTAGCATGAGCTGTTTTTTTGCGTATCTTATTCTGAAGTTAAACAGACGTGAAAGTACTGAACAGATGCCAATATATGACGAATGATATTTCCAATTGTTTTTCTACCTGAACTTTTAATCTTTTCGATTCTAGATCTAATTTAATTTATTCTCTCAAGAGTAATTTAAGCGCATTTTATGACAAATTCAAGCCCTTTAAAAGTATAGGTCATTGTTCCGACCCTTTTTAGTGGGGGAGGAACTATATACTCAAATGGGTTTTTTGTTCAGTCAATTTTGGCCGATCGATATAATCATTGTAGAGAGTTGTGAGTGGTATCATAAGAAAGCCCGTGCAGCGTAGAATCTGTAATTGAAAAGATTTTTTTTTTGCTTTTTAAATTGAGTTATCGAGCTTTAAAAATTTGTGAATAGGAGACGGATTTTCTGTTATTTACGTTTTCCCTATTTTTCGCCAAATTTTCGTCAATTTTGCTAAAATATGCTAAAATTATTAACGGCAGTAAGACTGATTTTATCTTTACAGATAGAGGAGGATTCTTGAATTGTTCGATCCGGGTTTTTTGCCCAGAATTTATGCTAAATTTCTCAAAATTCAGACGTTTTTCGTCAAAAATGGGTTCAAATATGTTTTTTTAGCCCAGTTTCTTTACATTTGCTGGAAGTAGACACCTTAGAACTGCGGTCATAATCTTCGTAAGCTCAAAAAGAGAGCGAGTTGTACTCCCGCTGGCTTTAAGAGTCTTTAGTCAGCTTTTTTGCATATTTAAACTTGATGATTATACAAAATTCATGGTTTATTTTTGATAACCTGAAAACTTTCGTCTAAAAAGTGATGTATTTTTTAATAGTTTGAACAACTGATTATTTTTTAGACGCCCAGTAATATCAAGGCTGATCTTAATCTCATTATGGATCCTTACCGTAAAAATACTTGTGACATTTAAAAATGCTTCTTAATATTTTCAAAATATTTCCTTTTTTTTAGATTTTATGTAAATTACTGACGAGAGTTTCAAATTAGGGCTCAATTACTGACAGCTTCCATTTGCTGAAATTGAGTCCCAATTAACATTTCTTTTGGTTCCAGAGTTAAGCTAATGGTTTTTATGGCTCTGACCAATTGTTTCATAAAATTTTATGAATTTCTTTTGTTTTGCTTTCATTTGTTCTAGTTTTTGTAGTCCAATGATTTAGTCTCCCCAATCAAAGAGCACATTGGCTTATTTACTAGTTATAAGAAAAGCTAGACAATGCTTCCAGTTGTTTTCTATCGTCTCTTTTGACTTCAAATATAATTGTTAAGAAAATGTCGATGAATTTTTAAACTTCGAAAACCTATTTGCTGTGTGTTACAAATTAAGGTCGGTAACGGTTTAACGTTTTACTTATGGTTTCTTGGTTTTGATGGTTCGAGTGTTCAAAGCCAAGTTTTTTTTTAATTTTTGAAGCGTAATAGCACATTTTGGATTCATTTTGCTTCCTTGTCGATTTACCACACTATTGACAGGTCCAATTGAAGGAAAGCATAGCTATGAAAATGCGCAGCTTTGAAAAAGGCGTATTTGGTTTTGTTAATTGTTGTTGAATAGTTTATGCTCTTGGGCTGAGAAGTCCTCTCAAGAAATTCAGTAGTTTTCAGTTTGTCTTTTTTTGTTGATGTTGTTCGACATATACCAGATATTGATTGTCTCAATTGCTTCCCTAGGCGTTATAGTTGACCCAGTTTGAGGGATTCAGTTGATAGCTGTTTGTTTATTTACTTTCAAATTAACTTTTTTAAAGATTTTTTCAACTGTCTCGTTTTTGCTCTCATTTTTGTCACCATGTAATTAGATCTCTTTAATAAGAAATCTCAACTTTTTTTGTTGATTGAAACATTTTTTTCTCTGTTCGTTATATGTTCTGACTGATGGCTCCCTTCATTTAATTTCATAAAAAATTTTGAGATTTCGATAGTGTTGTAGTATTGGATTTCTTTTTGTTGTCCGTTCTCCGTAGTTCTTCCATAAGGAAGACTCGTTGATGTGCAGATGAGAACCAAGTGATGGTTTACAGTTTTTCAGAAAACTTCCAATTATTGTGCCTGGAACACTGTGTTGTCGTAAAATTGTTTGTGAAGTTTTGGTTTCTGCCTGTATCTGTTGTTGTGCTATAGTTTCGTGACCTAGTCTCAATAATAACAGGCCTAATTGGCTTCCTGAGGTGTTGCAACTTAATCCATCTCTGTTTGTTGAAAACTTATGTCTGTTGTGACCCATGAAAAAATTTCTTTCCAAAAACATTTGGAATTGTGAGCTTCGCCATTTTTGTAAATTGTTTTTGTCGATTTGTAGCTTAGTCTATAAAACCATTCATAGCCCATTACTGTTACTACGAGATTTCATAGAATGTTTGAGATTTTTGTATATTTAAACATTTTAATGAGTTTTTCTTTTTAACTTATAACATTAATGGGAGGTCCTATTGGCTTTGAAGTGTTGTGCAATTGAACATTTTCTTGTTTTTAGTGACAAGTTAATGCTTTGAGTGATTTCAGTTAATATCTAATAATAATAATCACTTTGAAGTTAATTGTTTTCAAAAATAGAATCGTTTTTTGAACTTTGCTCCTTTTTGCTTTTTTTATCGACCTGTTACCCAGTCGATCGAGGACAGGGTCCATATCTATTCTAATGAAGTTTATGTCAATTTGTTTTGTTTAGTTTTCATCTGATGCGGGTTTGATTTTGTTACGATTTGTTTAATATAGACATCGAGCTTTGGTCGTAATTAATGTTTGTTATTTGATTTTTTTATTGTCTTTTCTAGTAGTCCTATTAACAGCTTTCATCATCCCTCTAGCGTGGCAATATTTTATTCCATTGATGTTTTTTCAACGGTTTGTATGTTTTGAAAGTTTTCTTTCTTTTCTTCATTTGGTAGCCAATTAAGTCAAGATTTTGGATGAGCGGGGGTCGAAATATTATGTGCGTACGCACATTGCCGAGCCTCCTTGTTTGTTGTTTACAATATTTTTTGGCTATTGAACAAATTTTTTGAACTCAGATTTTTGTATTTGCGCAGAATGACTCCAGTTTGAAGCTTTTCAGTAACTGAATTTTTTCCTGCCTATGTCCCAACCTAATTTTTAACCTTTTCGATACTCGCATAATTGCATTTTGTTTATGTATTAGCTAAACTGTTTGACGAGCATAGTAATAGAACCCGTTAATGACGGCTGACCTTTTTTTCTGGTAAGTATAATTTCGTTAGTTGTTTCGAACAGGTCTGTGAATTGTTTTTGAAATGATCTGTATTTCGGAAGTTTTGATTCAGAAAATTAGATGTTATCCTTAAATAAGAATTAGTCATTGTCATTATCAGTTGCAAATGTCGCGTCTTTTTTATCGGAAAATGCTATCAAATTTGTCTGCTCCAATTTTGTTTCTTGGCTTTCTGGGTGCCATTTAAAATCTCTCAGTAATTAAGTTAGTTTGTTTTGAATGAACCTCACCTTAAGTAATTCAGCCTCTCAAAAGCTTAAAATTCAGATCAAATTTATTTTTGTTTCCTGTGAGATTATTGCAGTGCGTGGCGTCGAACGATAGCTGCTACTCATTACTTTGACTCCTTGTCATTTATCGAATCAGTGGCATTTGAGAAAACTTAACTATGTTCAATGTTCTGACGTCTTCCGCATTGAGGGTTTCATTCAAACCGATGTCTTTAGAAGCAGGCAACTCTGAATGGTGCCGAGACAATATGTGCCCCTGTTTGGGGCTCACTGGGCTATAGCCACACACACGACAGTCCAGACATCTACTTTGGCCAATATGTACCCACTATGCACTGTGCACGGTTGCTACATTCCATTATACTCTACAAGGTAATCAACTACGTTTTAAATTAGTGTTATCGCTGTTAAATTAGCTTTCGCAGATTTCAATGTCCTCGCGTACATTCCTCTACTGATTCTATGGCATTTAGGGATTTCTTTCACAATGATAGATCATAACAGGAAGGGCCTTATAACAAGAAGGTCAGGTAATGTATAATCGCACATAATGTTCTAAACCCTCTTATACCGAACAATTTATCAAAACTTGACAACATAGGAGCTCTTAATACCTAGATGCATATCGACCGACATTTATTTTAAAACATTCCTAGTATAAGAGAGGTTTATTTAATACTTTCAATTCCTCTCAACAGTAGTAGCAGTGAGGCAATTGGTTTTCCGATGGTTTTCAAATAATTTAATTACAGCTTATTTGGGTTGGATCTCTAGTACCATTTATATTGGAAAAATGGAATCCGTTTTAATGCGCTCTTTTCATTAGAATTTTTCAAAGAAACTCTCGACTACTAGTGCTGATTAAAATTGGTATATAGAATTGATAGCAATTTAGATTCAATAAAAACAAAAAAGGAAAGCGTAACAAACTTTACTCCAGAAGTCGCCAAGGGCAAGCAAAAATTTACGTAAAAAGGAGAAAAGACTATAATACCGTTTCAGAGCAGAAAATTGAAAATATTGTTTTCTAATAGACGCCGTCAGCCTCTCAACGGCTATTATTTAGGCGCTCATTTTTACAATTCAGTCTTTTATGAAAGATATGTTCACATATTTTCATGATTTTCGAAGTCAAATTGGAGTAGTGATTTTGGTCACGCCCAAACAGGAAGTGGAGCAAAAGAGCGAGTGGTTTTGCGGCGTGAAATTTTTTTGCTCTAATTTTGAAGTAGAGTGAGAAAACTGTCTTTGAAAAGAAACGCGCTTTCTCGCTAGTTGCTTTTTGTTGCCATGAGGCATTTCGACTTTGATTTTTTTTATCGGTTTAATTGCTCTGAAAAGAAGTTTTTAGCAATTATATTAGTCTTGTGGTCTTTTAAAATGCGATTTCCGCTTTTTGACTTTTTGTACTAAAAAACAGGATATAAACAGGCAGCGCCCAGAGGGATTAATTTCTCTTAGAGCCTTTCAGCTCACTAGTCTGGGTGGTAGAGTTTGACCCCCCCACACACCCCCCAAACCCCTTCCCCCATACGCAAACTTCACCCCTCTACCACATCTGCCCCCCCCCACTTTACCCCCATCATCCACCTCTGCAGATCGTTCAGGAGTTGGCATATGCAGCCTGAGACCCCATCAATCCATCCGGTGCACCCCTCCCCCCACTATGCTCACCTTAAGTACTTAATTACGCTAAAGTTAACCTAGTTAAACCGTAACTAGCTACTGACGAAGCCAACCAATGAACTGTGTCAGGACTTGTCCTGCTGTTTTTTTTTTAAATTCGCTCTACCTTTCACGTTTTACATTAGTCACGACTTTTACGTTTGACTTCTGAATTACTTCACTCAATGCTTCAGCTGAATGATTTTAAACTCCATTCACTCAGTGGATTTCGCAGGATAGTGAATACCGTCAAGGTCAAAGGAGAAAAATTAAAGAAACGGGATAAAACGATAAAACCCGCTCACTAAATCATAGTGCTTTAGGTTATCAAAGTTCAGTAGAATGATTGCTAGCTGACATTAGTATTGAGCTAAATGGTCTTCATTTTAGAAGCTGAATTAAGTAGTTTTGGAATCTAACTGAAAGCACTGCACAACAACTTTTTGACACGTGGAAAAAAATTGTGTTATTTTTCAATCCCGATGTGCGTCAAGGAGGTCAACGGCGGCTATTTTCCGGCAATCTGCCGGCTATGTTTGCTATTCCGACTTTTTAACTTGTGGCCTAAGTACATTATCGTTAGATTTGAAGAAAACCGAATTTTTGTATACTAATTACAGATCAATTTTTTTAAGTGTGTAAACATTGAAGTCACTTAAGGGGAAAAAGTGATTCCAAGACCCAGGGTGAGATAAATTAGTTTAATTCTGCAAATTGTTCTAAACATCGGGATATTATTTATTGTTCTTCTTACAAACGAAACCTCATGGAAGCTTTAATTAAAAGACCATTCGTGAAATCTGAGCAAAATCAGTGCAAATATCACGGGTTGAGGAAAAAATGTTTTTTTCCCACCAAAAAATCAGTAAGTAGAATAAAAATATAGAAAATTGTTAATTGCTCTCAAACAAAGTTTGTAGCGATTGTATTGGTCCTGTGGTCTTTTTAAACTTTTTTTCGCTTGACCAATTAGTTTCTCGTCTGACATTTTCAACTTTTCGAATGAATTTGGAGCGTTGGAACAGTAAAATTAGTTCTAATTTTTTAAATTCAATTTACTCTAAATTTTTCTGCCGTATTTAAAGTTGAAGACGTTGTATCCTAATTAGATATCGCCGGTTATCTTCGGTTTCATTGGTAGTTATACGGTTCGTGTCGAGTATTTTGGCACGGTTAAATTTGTTTCCGTTAAAAAAAGCTTATTGAAGTTACGAGAACGTCTCATTTCGCTCGTTACATTTTAAATCAAAGAATTTGATTTTTATTATTGGGGGCGCTGTCTGTTTACGACTCGAAGAGGAGTATTGGTGGAACATCTTTTTTCTCATCGATATTTGTGGTCTTTTTAAAACAGGATGTAAAATTCAATGCCGTAAGTAAAATTGAATTGTTTGGGTCAAATTGCTGAACGAATTAAAAAGCAGATAGAAGTAGGAGTTTTGATCATGCCTCATTTTTGAGAGAGAAAGTTGGTGTGAGAAAAATTTTGTTAAAGGAGCAAATTTGTTCATCACGTAGGGATTTTTTCAAAGCAGAGTTCTTTTTAATTTTTTTTTCGAATCAAGTGGTTTTTCTAATTCATATTAACAAATAGTTGTATGTCTAGGAGAATTTTTGACCATCTCAATCATATATTAGACTTTTCTATGCAAACGATTCTAGTGATTTCACCATTTTAAACGCTTGTTTAACTGTTTTGTATTCTTTTTCAAGTTTTGTACCGTCCTGGTTATTGTGTTTGAGTTTTTTGTTCCTTCCGGAAACCTTTTGATTTGATTATCAACTTAATACTGTTCTAATTGACGAAAATTGGCCAAATTTAGTCAATTTTTCGGCCGCCGTCAGCCCCTCAAAGGCTCTTATTTAGGCGCTTTCTTTACGACTCTGAGGAGTATTGGCGGATTGTCTTTTTTGACTGATGACTGGAAAAAGGAAACAATGTATTTAAAATGGGATGTAGAAGTTAATGCTGCACGTGAAAACAGTGTTTTGATCAATCTTTGTGTTGTTATCAACCGGATAAACAGGTAGCGCGTGGAGGGCATTAAGTTGTCTTAGAGCTTTACGGCTTACTAGTCTCTAATTATGCGATTCACTGAACCTACTAAGGGGACATAAATTCATGGGGTGGAAAGTAGATTTTATGAAGGGTAGTTGCAGATAGTGTGAAAGGGAGTTGGATCCCCTCAGTTCCCCCGCCCCCCTCAGTTCACCCCCCCCCCCCCCCCCCCTCCCCCCTCAGTTCACCCACCACTTCATTCCACCCGTAACACATCACGCTTGGACTCCCCCACGCGCTGCCCTACCCAAACCCACTCCCGCTGCGCTCACCGCCGCTCCCCCCCCCCCCCCTCAGGTTCATTCCGCTACCTTCAAGCTAAAGCTAGCCTTCCGAAACTTAGTTAGTCGGTTATCTTCTATAGTTTTTTTTCTATTTTGTCTGTATGTTTAGGTTTAATGTGGATAATCAATGAATAAACAAAAACTGTTTCTTAGGGTTTGGTGAGAACTCTTATTCAGACTCTGCATTTGTCAGAGAATGTCATTAAAAATTAAACAGATTTTTAGATATGGTTCTTTTCAATTGATTGGTTCTTCTCGTTTTTGTATATGTATCGTCTGTTTTTTTCTACCATACGGTAGTCATTTTTTGAACGTAAAATAACCATTTCAGACAATCTGTTCCAAATATTGGTTTTAGAATAGCAACTGGCCAAATGTTCACTTCTACGTTGTTTCCTCCGTTTGTTGTTTCGAATTGCATATTGTAATGATGTAGATGGGTATTAGTTGAGTTATTGGTTGGGTAGGGCTTAAGTTTACTTTTATTTTGAGTGGATTGTGGAGTCTTCTGGCTTTGTTTGACTTCTGACTTACCTTTTTCTGTTATTTTCGGACTTACTTTTTTCTGTTATTTTCTGACAACTGAATGAAATTTAGAATTAATTGAACGATTACGTTCAAGGTGAAATCCCTGCAACAATAAAAACGGGATGAAACAATAAAGCCCGGAGACTTAATATTGGAAAACAGTTCATTAAGTAATCAGTGTTCCTGAGAGTATACTACTAATTGAATTAATTATTGTTTCAATCCCAACTTTGGATAGTAGGGTCAACGGAGGCTACTTTCCGGTAATTTGCTGACTATGTTTTTAATTGGCTAAGTTTTTTGACAAGTTCTTCTTTTTCTGCCCTTCAGAATAGTTTTTTTCACTCTTAATTTTTTTTATCGAGTTGGTGTTATTATATTGCTACTAAGTAAAACAAAATTAAATTTTTGATTAGTCATATTTTTATACATTAAAGGAACCAATTTTTCAGTTTTCGGGTAATTTTTAGAATTTTTGCTCACATCTTTAGTGTTTGCCACCTGCGTTTGGGTGGCATGTGGATGCCTACTGAATATGCCTTAACTGTTTCCTAGGATGTATTGAGAACAATTAGTGAGACTTCGCAATGTTTGGAGAACGTGACGAAATTTTAACAAATTTTTAAATTTGGTTCCTTAATTCTTTTCATTTTGCTAAGTTTTTCTGGTTTTTGCTATGTAGCTTTTTTTCTACCATATCGTAGTCATTTGTCAAATTGAAACTATCCAACTTAACCAGACAGTGTGCTATAAACAATGGTTTTGTAGCCACAACTTTGGAGAAATTTCACGTCTCAAAGCGAAATCAAATTGCACTTTTCCCTTCTAATTTGTTTACTCCGTTTGTGTTTCTTTCAGATTGAGTTGTATGATGGCGTAAATAGTTTTGTTAATGACTATAGTTATATAGGGTGTTAGTTAAGTTTGACTTCGAGTTGCTGCTGTAGTTCTGTTTTTTTTTAGGATCTATTGACATACTTTTATGATTTTTGACGTCAAATTGGAGTTGTGATTTTGGTCACGCCGAAATAGGAAGTGGAGTGAAAACGGTTTTGTGAAGTCACTTTATTTTATTCGAATTTTAAAGCAGAGTGACAAAACAGTGTTTGAACAAAATTTTGAACAAATTGAATTCATTACTAGTTTTTGTATAGTCATTGAAAAGTCTTTGGATTGTGGTTCAGGACTTGATCTGCTGTTTTTTTTGTTTCATTACCAAAAATGATGAAACAAGTTTTTTTTATTAATAGCCGAGAAGCGATAGCGGCTATTATTGGAGACATCGTGGTTTTTTACAATTCAAAGAATTTGAATTGTATTGGTGTGCTGTCTTTTTTTCTAAGATATGTTCACTTTTTCACGTCAGTGAGAAGTCAAATTAGAGTGGTGATTTTGATCACACTGAAATAGTAAAAGGAGCGAAAAATTGAGTAGGTGTGATGCGTGACTTTTTTTCAAAATACCTTTAAAGTGGTGTGAGAAACTGGTGTTTGAACAATTTGGCAGTTTTTGAGTTGGATGTTTTTTCAAGTGCTCCAAATTGACTTCTGTGTTCTGAGTTTCCTCTACTTCAGTGCTTTAAAGACGGCACGAATGTGTTCTAATTGTGCCTATTTACTTTTGCTGGAATTCTTTAAGGGGTAGCTGAAACTTTTTATGACTTTGCCACTATTTGTTGTCATAAAATATTAATGATTTTTAGATTTTGTCCCTTTTTTAGAATTATCTGCTGTCTTATCACTTAGTATCATTAATAACAGGTCGGATTGGTTGCTAATGAGGCTTAAAATAACGTAAATAATAGCTTGAGTTGATAGATAGTGGTTTTCATGACGACACTATTTTTTAAAAATTTGAGATCTGCAAGTATTTATCGAACTTTTTGATGTCTTCTTATTTAATCTCATTGGGGACAGGTCTCTGATGCTAATAATAGGGGTTAAATTTATCGATTCAATTGTTTTTGTTCAAAGCTTGTGCTTTCTTTGACTTTGACACCCATTGTTTTCGATTATAATTATCGAATTTTTTGAGTTTTGCGAGTTTTTCTTTTCAAGTTTGTCGTCAACTCCTGGTCTCATTAATGACAGGTCTCATTGGTTGCTAAAAAATCTTCAATTAAAGCAAGTCATTTCATTTCACAGCTCTAGCTGTTTGTGACTTATACGCTGGTTCGTTTTTTTTTTAAAAAAAATCTTAAGTTATTTTTCTAGTTTTGCTAAAATTTGTTTTACTTATTGCTGTCTTTCAACTTAATCTCTTTGATGGCAGGTCTCAACGGTGGTCATTGAGGACTCAAATAGTTGATGTAATTGTATCCTTCAATAGCTGTTTCTTCCTCTGACTTTATGCTAAGTGTTTACACAATTTTCGGCGAGTTTTATTGCGATTTTTGGTTATTTTTCTTATCATTTAATACTATTAGTGAGAGGTTTCATTTACATTTAATGACAGATTGTTAATGAGATATAGAGGAACATATTTGGCAGTTTTCGTTGTTTTTGATGTTGATCCTGTCTTTTCAAAAAAAAATCAGTTGAATTTTTCGTCTTGCTTGTTTTGTTCTTGTGTTGTTTTATTGCTTAGTCTCATTACTAACAACTCTAATTTGCCTTTTAAAACGGAGTAAATGACTGTCAGGTCATAAATTAACACCTTTTTTTAAATTGTATTTCAGGACTTGTCCTGTTAGGTTTTTTTAATTCGTCGTCTCCATCGATGAATCTTATCACCTGACTTATTGGAATTGACTTTTTCAATGGCTGCATTGGCTTCTACTGCTTTGCTGTTAAAATTTGTGCACGTGACGGCATTTCTGCTTTTAGGTCAATTGTGACACTCAAAAAATGACTTCTGAACTCACTAATGGAACTTTAATTTTTATGAACTATTACTAGTTAATAGTGTGCATCTAAGTAGTGCCAAACTTATATGCCCTAATTCGTGATTATTAGTCTTGAGTTTTTGATTTCGGATATCCATTTTGAAAAAGCTCTGTTACGCCTTTTTCCTTATAGACAGTATGTGTCATAAAATTGACTGTCTGAATCTAACCCAAAAAGTCTAGTGGTCTATTAAAGGACTGGTGGTCGATCTGGCAAAATGTTTTAGTCTCTAGAGAATCATGTTTTCTTTTGTGTTACGACTCGCGTTTTCGGCCACAGAATCATGTTTTTTATAAACGATTTTTGACCTTTAACAATCTGAACAATTTTTTTCAGGTGTGGGGCGTTGAGTTGACCCTTCCTCCGAAGTACATTGAGAGTCTCGATAGCTTCATGCTGTCTCCTTCCGTGTATGGGGAGGGCTGGCTCAGCTACAGTGATGTGATGGACATGTTGCCAGTGAAGGTTCTGGGCATGTTTCTAGAGAGGACAGCTCTCAATTTACACTTCAAGTGTCTCGGCAATCTGCTGTACACGTCACACGAGCCAATAGGACTCATTCATCCTACATTCAGGTTATGAAAAAAATTATTAATAGTCTGAAAGCAATAGCTGGGGCTTTTATTGGCCTTCTCTTGGATTTTACAATTCAAAGAATTTGAATTGTTTTGTTGCGCTGTCTTTTTACGACTCAGAGGAGTATTGGCGGAGCGTCTTCTTTATCGATAATTTTTTGGAGTGTATTTCAAACAGGATGTCATACCAAGCGTGAACACTAATTACCAATCGAAGAGTATTGGTGGAGCGTCTTTTTTAATACTCGAAGAGGCTTTTTGGTTTTCTGTTTTTTGATGGCTACACAATACACTTTTCACTAAAAAAAATTATATAAACTTAACTGTAACTAGTTAGTGGATTTCATCGACAACTCCGTCAATTTAGTTCAATACCTAATGCTACCTATGCTCTACTCCTTTTAAGAAATTTATACGAATTTCTAATTTTTCAGGTTTGTTTTATGCATTTTTCATTGTTGTTTAGCAGTTTTCTGACACGTGCTGGATCGGTAAATAACATATCGGATGATGTAATTGACTTTTCCTCAAGTAATTTGTCGGAAATAGCATTTTGGTTTCGTGGAATTTTTTAAAGAATTTGGTTTTTCGTCCTTGTCCTTGTCATTTCATTTCCTTTTACTAAGTTTTCTCGTTATGATCATGTGTTGTTAGATTGTCTGTCAAGTGGTAATATTTTGTTTGAAATTACTTTCTTTACTATAGGTCCTAGTAGTTTAATTGCTCTCGAGAAGCAATTATTGGCACTAGCTGTTTTGGAGTAGCAACTTAAGGTAAATTTTATGCGACAGTATATCAGTTTCTGTCAGTTATTTTTCCAGGTGTTTGCCCTGTCAGTTTTAATTTGTTTTGATATAACTATCTAGTATGTTCATTAAATCAGTGAGGTTGGGCGATTGACTACTTCGAGTCGTTTCCGGGTTTCTTCCCGCTATGTTTTTTTAAGATGTTCACACATTTTTATCTTTTTTGTGATTTTTGCAGTCAAATTGAGGTAATGATTTTGGGCACGCCGGAACAGGAAGTAGAGCAAAAAAGCAAGTGGGTTTTTGTGCTAATTTTATTTTTTGCTGTTTTTTAACGTGAGTGATAAAACGAAGTTTGAACATAATTTCGGTTTCTCGCCGATGTTTTTTCACATGCGACATCTTGACAATGATTCCTAATAATTTTACGATTTTGATCTATTTTTTTCTTAATAGTTTTCCCAATTCTATAGTCCATTCTAGAGTTAATTTTTTGGCTGGTCAAAAAAGTTCTTATTGTTTCAATATTTTTCATGCTATGATTTGTCAAGATTTTTGTTACGACCATTTGACGTCACAATTTCTTCCAGCTTTTATTTTAATCATTCGTGCACTTTCAGTTGAATTGTGTGCCTGACATTTTGCACTCTTATTTTGTGTAAGTTCACTTCAGGTTACTTTTAACAATTTCAAGGTCATTAAGGAAAAGCTGCCTAATGGGGGGCCGGTAAAAGTAGGGCTCTACCGCAGGGGAAAAAGTAATTTGAGTTTAAGCGAACAATTTTGTTTAGTTTAATTTAACTGTTAATATTTAGTGGATTTCATCGACAACTCCATTATTTTAATTCAATACCTTTTGTAGTTTATGCTCCAGTCCTTTTAAGAAAAAAATTATCCAATTTTCTTGTTTTTGCTGGTTTGTTTTCTGCTTTTTTCATTGTTTTTTAAAATGTTTTCTGACAAATGCTGGTTGGGCAAATAATATACCCTAAATGTACTTGACATTTTTGGCAGTTAGTTTACCGGAATTTGCATTTTGGCTTCGTAGAATTTTAACTTTATAGAAAATTTTGTTTTTCGATCATGTCCTTCATTTCATTTTCCTTTACTAGCTTTTCTCGTTATGATCATGTTTTGTTAGATTGTCCGTCAAATGATAATATTTTCTTTCAAAATACTTCTATTACACAGTCCTAGTAGTTTTTAATTGCTCTGGAAGTTTTTAATTGCTCTTCGAGAGCAATTAAAAATTATTAGGACTTTGTAATAAAAGTATTTTGAAACAAAATTTTACCAATGATTGCCAATAGTTGTTTTGGAGTAGCAACTTAAAGTAAATTTTATCAGACTATCAGTTTCTGTCAGTTATTTTTCTATTCCTTTGCCCTGTCACTGTTTTAAATTGTTTTGTTATAACTATCTAGAACGTTCATTAAATCAGTGAGGTTGGTTGATTGACTACTTCGAGTCGTTTCCGGATTTCTTCCGGCTATGTTCAAATTTTTTTGCTTTTTGCAGTCAATTGAGGTAATTATTTTGGGCATGTCGGAAAAAGAAATAGAGCTGATAGCAAGTGGGTTTACGGTGATAATTTTTTTGCTGTTTTTAACGTAGAGTGAGAAAACGAACTTTGATCAAAATTTCCGTTTCTCGTCGGAACAGGAAGTAGAGCAAAAAAGCAAGTGGGTTTACAGCGATAATTTATTTTTTGCTATTTTAACGTTTTTACCGTAGAGAGAAAACGAAGTTTGAACAAAAGTTCGGTTTCTCGTCGATGTTTTTTCACATGCCACATCTTGACATTGATTCTTACTATTCCAATTTTTATCTATTTTCTGAATAGTTTTCCCAATTGCATAGTCCATTCTAGGTTTGCTTTTTTGTCTCGGTCTATAAATTTCTTATTGTTTTAATGTTTTTCCTATGTTTTTTTGTTGTCAAGATGTTTGTTACAACCATATGACGTCACAATTTTTTCAAGATTTTTGTTTAATCATTCGTGCACTTTCAATTGAATTAAGTGCATTACAACATATGCACTCTTATTTTCTGTAAGTTCGCTTCAGGTTAGTTTTTACATTTTCAAATTCATTAAAGGAAAGCTGCCTAACGGGGGTTGGTAAAAATAGGTCTCTAACGGAGGGGAAAAAGATCATTAAGTTTTAAGCAAACAAATGTTTAGTTTTTAATTTAACTGTAAATAGTTAGTGGATATCATCGACAACTCCATCAATTTAGTTCAGTGCCTATTGTTACCTATGCACTACTCCTTTTGAGATATAATTTATAAATTTTAATTTTTGTAGTTTGGTTCTATGCATTTGTTCATTGTTTTTTAACAGTTTTGCACAAGTGCTGGATGAGTAAAAATATATATCGGAAAAATGTAACTAAGGGGTTTCTCTGTCAAGTTACCGGAAATTGCATTATGGTTTTGTAGAATTTTTTAATAGAGGATTTTGTTCTTCGATCTTGTCCTTCGTCATTTCCTTTCCCTTTACTCTGTTTTCTCGGCATGGATCTATTTCGTTAGGTTGTATGTCAGATGGCATTGCTTTGTTTCAAACTACTTTTATTACAACGTCCTAGTAGTATTTAATTGCTCTCCGGAGTAGCAACTTTAAGTAAATTTTATCAGACGGTATATAAGTATCTGTCAGTTATTTTTCTATTCGTTTGCCCTGTCAGTTTTAATTTGTTTTGTTATAACTATCTAGTATGTTCATTAAATCAGTGAGGTTGGGCGATTGACTACTTCGAGTCGTTTCTGGATTTCTTCCGCCGGCTATGTTTTTTTAAGATGTTCACAATTTTTAATGATTTTTGAAGTCAAGTTGAAGTAATGATTTTGGTCACGCCCAAACAGGAAGTAGAGCAAAAAAGCAAGTGGGTTTACTGCGATAATTTTAATTGCTGTTTTTTACCGTGAGAAAACGAAGTTTGAACAAATTTTTGGTTTCTCGCTGATGTGTTTTGTTCACATGCCACATCTTGACATTGATTGTTTCTATTTTCCGTTTTTGATCTATTTTCTAAATTGTTTTCTTAATTCTATAGTCCATTCTAGGGTTACTTTTTTGTTTGGTCAAAAAAAGTTCTGATTGTTTCAATATTTTTCATGCTATTTTCTTAATTTGTTGGCAAGATTTTTGTTACGACAATTTGACGTCACAATTTCTTCAAGCTTTTAGTTTTATCATTCGTGCACTTTCAATTGATTTGTGCGCCTGACATTTTGCACCTTTATTTTCTGTATGTTCACTTCATGTTTATTAACAATATCAAGGTCATTAAGGGATATCTGCCTAATAGGGGCTGGTAAAAATAGGGCTCTACTACCGGAGGGAAAAAATGGAATTTGAGTTTTGAGCAAAAACTTTCGTTTAGTTTTTAATTCAACTGTTAATTGTTAATGGATTTCATCGACAACTCCATCAAATCAGTTCAATGCCTATTGCTACCTATGCTCTACTCTTTTTAAGAAATAAATTATACAAATTTTAATTTTTGCAGGTTTGTTTTATGCATTTTTTTATTGTTTTTAAACAGTTTTCGGACAAGTGCTGGATGAGTTGAAAAATAAACCGGGAAAATGTAAAGATTTTTCTACAGGTTTGTTTTACAAATTTTTGCATTGTTGTTGAACAGTTTTTGACAAGTACCGGATTTTTAATTAATATACCGCAAAATGTAATTGACATTTTTCTCAGTTATTTTACTGGAAATTGCATTTTGGTTTTGTACAATTTTTTATAGAAATGTATTTCGAGCTTGTCCTTCGTCATTTTTTTCCTTCTAGGTTTTCTCGTTATGATCATGTATTGTAAGATTGACTGTCAAATGGTAATATTCTAATTCAAAATACTTTTATTACCAGGTCCTAGTAATTTTTTAATTGCTCTCAAAGAGAAGCAATTATTGTCATTAGTTGTTTTGGAGTAGCAACTTAAAGTAATTTTTATGTATATCAGTTTCTGTTTGTTTCTACTTGTTTGCCCTTTCCTTGTCTTAAGATTTTTTAGAATGAAGAAAATGTAGAATTAAGAGAATTTCTAAATTAAGATAATTATTTAGAATCTTCATTAAGTCTTTGAGGTTGGTCGATTGTCGACTTCGAGCCATTTCCGGGTTTCTTCCCGCTTTCTTTTTTAAGATGTTCACAAATTTTTTATCATTTTTATGATTTTTGAAGTCAACCTGGAGTAATGATTTTGGGCACGCCAGAACAGGAAATAGAACAAAAAAGCAAATGGGTTTGCGGCGATTTTTTTTGTTTGTGCTATTTTTTGACGTACTGAGCAAACGAAGTTTGAACAAAAGTTCGGTTTCTCGCTGTTTTTTCACATGCCGCATCTTGACATTGATTCCTAATAATTTTACGATTTTGGTCTATTGTTTCTGAATAGTTGTCCCAATCCCATAGTCGATTCCTGGGTTACTTCTTTGTTTGACCAATAACAGTTTTTAGAAGTGTTTCAATATATTTCCTGCTATATTTTTATTTGGTCAGCAAGATTTTTGTTACGACCATATGACGTCAAATTTTTCAAGCTTTAGTTCAGTGATTCGTGCACTTTCGATTGAATTGCGTGCATGGCGTCAGTTTTCATTCTTAATTTCCTTAACTTCTCTTCAGGTTATTTTTAACATTAAAGGAGAGTTGCCTAATGGGGCTGGTAAAAGTAGGGCTACCGAACGGGAAAAAAATGTCATTTGACTTCAGAGCAAAGTTTTTAGTTTTTTTTGTAACTGTAAATAGTTAGTTGATTTCATCGACAACTCCATTGCTCTACTTTTTTTAGAATTGAATTGTTTGACCTTTAAATTTTGGTGCATTGCCCGAACGTGTTTCTTTTTTGTAACATTTCTGCTTGACTTCTTATCGATTTTGTTCTATAACATTCTTTCGTTCTCGAGTGACTTTTTGGCTCTTGACTTCTTAATTTTTGGTTGATCTAGATTGTTCGCATTCAGAATTAAGTCCTTTGCTTACTTAAAGGAGACTGGGACCCAGAAAATAGCAAAATTTTTGTAGCTGAGTAGTTAAGATCTCAGACTGCCATCGGGGAGGTTGCGGTTTGGAACCCCTCACTTGTCTGATTCTAGGCTATGCCCTCTTCTTAATTAAATTGCCGGCCTGTCGGTTTACAGCTAATCATCCCAACTTCGTCTATTTATGTTTTCAGTATCAAATGGAAATTTGGTTTGCTAACAGGCATTCAGTCCATTAGCTACGCACCTTTAATTTGTCTAATTTATAAATGCTAAGCTGTAAGCTGAGCGTAGCTATTTTGCGGTACTGTTGGTTTCGTCTTCTAGCGATTTTTTTGTTTTACATTTTTAAACTTTACAGCTGAAGTTACATTTTGTTAAATAATTTTTCCCTCTCATTAGCAGCATTTGCACGATTGATTTTTTGATTTTTTTGTCACCCTCTCACTCAATTTTTTTTTCAAAAAAGAACACTTGAATTCCAAAGACCGATATACATACTATGTCAATAGGTGAATGTAGTGAGTGTAGGGTAAATGTACAAATGTATAAATGTTTTTTGTATCACTTATTTGAAAATGTTTTTAGATCACTTAAGCGATGAGATTTTGATAATACATGACTTACCTCACTCAAGAGAATAAATTTTGCATATTAAAACTCAAGTTCTGTTAACTATTTAAAAGGTCAATGCATTTATGAATCGAAATTCTGTAGAAAAGGTTTCTGGAGAATGGAATTGAGCAAGCAATATCAGTCTATCGGTAAAAGTTTCTTGTTCATAATTTTGGCACGAGAATCAATCTTTTATTCAACTCAATTTGGTATATATTTTTAAGTTTTACAGCGCCAAAGTATATTTTCCAGTTATATGCGGCAGTCTACTATGTTTCTCTTGGCTGCATTTCAGAGCATAGGGAGTGGTTCTTTTAAATCCTTATTAGAAGCTCATTTTTGACAACCGGTATCTTGAAATAACTTGTCGAGAACAAAAGATACATCGAATCATGCAGACCTTCTTGACGGCATTTTGCACAAAGGAAAATGATAAAATTTTTCGTCCATTAGCCGCGAAACAATATCGAAGTTAATGTTGGTCTCATTGTAGCTTTTTTCGAGTGAATGCGTAGTATTGATTTGCTTATTAGTGTTTTCAGCCAAATCATTTTTGTTTAACAGCCGCACAGCGATAGCTGGGACTATTATTGGCCTTCTTTTCGTTTTTTTACAATTCAAAGAATTTGAATTGTATTCGGGCGCTGTCTTTTTTAAGATCTGTTCACACATTTTCATGATTTTTTGAAGTCAAATTGGAGCAGTGATTTTGATATTGCCGAAACAGGAAATGGAGCGAAAAAGCGAGTGGTTTTGCGGCATGAAATTTTTTGCTCTAATTTTGAAGTTAAGTGAGAAAACGGTGTTTGAACAAAAATTCGCTTCCTCCATAGTTGTTTTTTGTTCACATGCGGCAATTTCACTTTGGTTTTAATGTTTTTTCAATTTTTTGGATTGATTTTTTTTATAAATGGTTTTCCCAATGCATGCGTGGTTCATTCTAGGCCTAGTTTTTGTTATAATCAAATTTGCATTTCTCGCTAGTGGTTTTTTGTTCCCGCTAGAGAAATTTTGGACATTGATTTTGTTTTTTTTTATTATTTTATCTGATTTTTTTAAAAAATGGTTTTTCTAATTCACACAGAGTCCGTTCTAGGGCTAGTTTTTTGTTTAGTCAATGAAAATTCTTTGAATTGTACGTCAGGACAACCACTTCAAATCTGCTTTTTGTTCATTCGTTCATGCAATTTCACCTGAATTGCGTACGTGGCGTCATTTTTCGTTCTTAGTGGAGCGGGTTTTTTTATTCGTTCGCGTGATTAAAGTTTTGGTCACATTTGACTTACCTCACTCTCAAAAATGACTTCCTCACTTTGAAATTGAATTTTATTTACTTTAATTCAAAGAGATAAGATCCAATGGGTGTGTGTCACTCTAAATGAAGGTTATTTGAGAGCAGCAAATAGAGGCATTAAAAGCGTATACACATTTTTAATCGAAATATAACATATCAGCCTTCAATGAAAAGACGGGTTTTTTTGGTCTGTCTTTTTTACTGTTTTTTTAGACTGCGGATCTACGAAGCTATTGCGGCTATTTTCTGGCAATCTACCAGCTATGTTTATGATTTGAACCTTCGAAGATTAGGTCTTTTTCGAACGTTGGGCATTGATATTCAGAGCTTTTGGTTTGTTTCTATTTTTCTGTCGTTTCAACAATGAATTTTAATTTTGTTCACTCATTTTTAATGTAGTGAATGCGGTCAATGTCAAAAAATGTCAAAAGAACAAAATCAAAATCGGGGCAGATAAAACCGATCAAACGCGATCATTAAGTCATAGTGTATTAGGTTATCAAAGTTCATTAGAGTGATTGCTAGGTGGCATTTTCAATAAGCTTAATGGGCTTCAATTTGGAAGCTGATTTAGGTATATTGTACAATCTAACAAACCACAACAAATTAGAACACTTTCTGACACTTAGAAACAAAGTGTCAATATTTCTCTTTTCTGTTTCAAGCCGGATGTGCGTCAAGCTCGTCAACGGTGGCTGGGTTCTTCCCTTTGTTTGACTTTTTGAGTAGTTTCCAGTGTCTTACCGAGTATGGTCTTTAATTTAACTTCTCCTTTGATGATTCTTGCAATCATTTGACTTATTCATCTTTCATTGACTTCTACCGCTCAGTAATTAAGTTCGTTTGCATGAAGTCATTTCTTAATCTCTTCTGCATCAGCTCTTTAATCAATTGCGAGATAAGTTTTCGACTTGTCTCACTCCTCGAAGAAATGACTTCTGCACTTACTTGATGAACTCTAATTTTTCGCTCATTATAAATTTTATAGTACACCTAAGCGGCACTCCAGCCCACTGATGTTTGAGTATCAGGTTAATAAAGTTCTCTTTCTTTGAGCGTTTTCCTTCATGCGACAAAATTGGAATCCGAATCTAACCCTTCGAAATTTTGGAAGTTAACATGCAGCCCTTTATTAATAGCCTCGAAGTGTTAGCTGAGGCTATTATTGGCCTTCTCTTGGTTTTTGACAATTCAATCAATTTGAATTGTATTGGGGCGCTCTTTTTTTATGATCTGTTCTCATATTTTCATGATTTTTGAAGTCAAATCAAATTGGAGTAGTGATTTTGGTCACACCGAAACAGGAAGTGGAGCAAAAAAGCGAGTGGTTTTGCGGCGTGAAATTTTTTGCTCTAATTTTGAAATAGAGTGAGAAAACGGTTTTTGAACAGAAATTCGCTTTCTCGCTAGTGGTTTTTTTGTTCCCATTAGGCAATTTCACTTTGATTTTTACTGTTTTCTCGATTTTTTGGATCGGATTTTCTAATTTTTTTCTCAATCCCTTTGTAGTTTATTATAGGCCTAGTTTTATGTTTGAACCAAATTTCCATTTTTTGCTCACATGCGGCATTTTGACATTGATTTTCTGTTTGTTTTTAAATTTTTTTGATCTGTTTTTTAGAATTGGTTTTTCCAATTCATTCAGTCCGTTCTAGGTCTAGTTGTTTCTGTAGTCTTTGAATTGTACGTCAGGACTTGTCCTGCTATGTTTTGTACAATTTAAAGAATTTGAATTGTATTGGGGCGCTGTCTTTTTTTTAAGATCTGTTCACACATTTTCATGATTTTTGAAGTCAAATTGGAGTGATTTTCGTCACGCCGAAACAGGAAGTGGAGCGAAAAAGCGAGTGGTTTTGCGGCGTGAAATTTTTTGCTCTAATTTTAAAGTAGAGTGAGAAAACGGTGTTTGAACAAAAATTCGCTTTCTCGCTAGTGGTTTTTTGTTCACATGCGGCAATTTCACTTTGATTTTTACTGTTTTTTCGACTTTTCGGATTGGATTTTTTTCTAAATGGTTTTCCCAATCCATTCATAGTCCGTTCTAGGTCTAGTTTTCTGTTTAGTCAATGAAAATTTTTTGCATTGTACGTCAGGACTTGTTCTATGTTTTATTTCGTCGTCAAGATTTTTGTTTCGACCGTATGACGTCACAAACACTTCAAATCTCTTTTTTGTTCATTCATTCATGCAATTTCAACTTTATTGCGTGCTTGATGTCATTTTTCACTCTTAGTAGAGCTAGTTTTTTTGTTCATTTGCGTGATTAAATTTCTGTTCCCACGTGACTTACCTCACTCTCAAAAACGACTTCCTCACTTTGCAATTGATTTTTTTACTTCAAATCAAAGACATAAGGTCATTTGAATGTGTGTCACTCTAATTGAAGGTTATTTGAGAGCAGCTAAAAGAGGCAGCAACTTTTACTTTTTTGCTTTACCTCATTTTGCCACGTTTTTGACATTTTGCCTGATATCTTTTTGACTTCTCTGGGTTAGTTTCAATCTTATCTCAGTCTGCTTGAGGTGTTTTCAAGCATAATTTGCTCATCAAAACAATCTAGCATCAACGGAGGCAATATCGAGAAACAATATCAAAAAGTGGAAACGGAATAAACCTATCAAGCCCAATTTTGGATGCTCGTTACTTAGTTTTTTTCTTATAAGCCTTAGTTACCACTTTCTCTGAAGCGGCTATTTTCCTGCAATCTGTCGGGTAGGTTTTTGATTCCAATGATGATCAAGGAGGTCTATCGAGACTATTTTTCGGCTGTTTGAATAAATTTTAAGTTTATAATAGGAATTGTGGACAAAATCTTAGCGAACTTCTTACCATCATAGCATGGGATTTTCAGGTCGTGTCTGGTCACGAACGAGGCAGTTGTGAACAGAACTTGGGTTCTAGTTAAGCTCCTCTGCAACTTGGGTTGTCTGTCTCTTCTCCGCAAGATTGAAGGAGAGAGACGGAAGCCAGCGTTCATTTACGTTCGAACTCACACCCTGTTCTATGGTAAGTGATCCTGATAAATTTTGCAACTTAGTTTTCAAATGTATAGAATTTAATGCATTGGAAAGCGTTAATTAATCGCATACTTGTAAGCCTTCCAATCGCAAAATTGTAAGCCTTCCTAGATATTGACAATGATTGATGAGTTGGGTTTGATTTTGAGATGATGAAAACGTAATAGGAATGATGGTGTGATCATTTATGTATTTCTTGTCTAGATACACGTCAAGTGCCTGCTTCTCTCCCGATGCCTTTGGAACGCAGACTGGATGCAACTGACTTCCCTTGCCTTGAATTTTACCTCCAAGATTCCAAGTCATTCTGCAATTACTGGGACACTCTGCGAGAGGTGCGATTAAATACTTTCATTTTAAATCTGTCCTGGTAAGACCTATTCCTATTACTTTCAGTCTTCGATCTAACGTTCCTCTGACGTCTGGCAAAAGATTCTCTTGTTCCGCGACAAGGAATCTTAAACAAGGAAAGAGCGTCTATGTGGTTGAGCTTATAAATTTACAACTCGTTTGGTTTAAATGGCCTGTACCGAACTTAGATTAAAAAAATTATTGAGAAAACACAGATCTGTAATTTGCGTACTCAAGTAAAATTCAAACACTTCTCATGATATGTTTGTCATCTTAGAATATAGCATAAGTAGTCTTTATTTGCTAGAACTTTATTTGCGTACGCACATTTACGATCTGTTTAATTGCTCTTGAACGAAGTTCATAGCAATTATTGTAAACGTGTTGGTCTTTTTTATGCAAATTTTTCGCTTGACAATTTTGCGCTTTTCTAGAACATTCTTTGACTTTTCAAGACTTTTTCACGCTTTCGTTCTTCATTTTTGAGTGATCTCTATTGCTCTCACTCCGAAGTAAAGCTTGTTGCTAATATAAAATCGTTTTAGCTTACCTAAAGAAAAGGCTTCATAGCGCAGTTGTCAGTGCATCAGGTTATTAATGTGGAGGGTAAAGGTTCACATCTCAGTCGGGGGCAAATCTTTTTTACCCGCCTGTCGTTCGAGAGCAATTCTTCCGACATTAGTCGGTTTATTTGTGTAAGTTTGAGAAAAACAATACTTTGTTTAAAACCAATTTTGTATAAACCCATCAGCAACCCCCATCCCATAGGAAAAATAAAGACGCCAATTCAAGATGGCACTAGTCGCAAAGACAAATGTAGAATTTGACGAACTGCTGAAAGAGAAACGACAAAAACCACACCCACCAAAACTGGTAGGGGAACAAGCGGTCCAGAACGCTACGCAAACTATAGGGAGAGACGAATTCACTAGATATTATCAGGCCAATTGGAAGAACGAATGGAACATTATATGCTTGATAGGCGTCATCTGCGGCAATAAGTCACGGGACACAGCCAATAAAAAAGCCAAATCCATAATTTACTTAATTATCAGCACAGAAGGAAAGTTGCGCGCCCGAAAGTTCCCCCACACAACCCTGGATCAGGTATCGGCATGAGAGTCATGGAAAGAATTGGAAACAACATTAGAGCCTGTAACATAACGTTGGACAGGTACCTACTGCTCACACAGAAACAATCCAAAAGCAAGATCACGGAATAATTCCACTCTGACGTACATATTTTTGCCGTAAACTGTCAATTAGGAAATCTGCGAGAATATATCGTTACTGCAAATATATATAAACAGGTCCAAAAGAACTTGTAAATTGACTTCAACTGTAGAGGAAGCACACAAATTGGCCAAAAGTATAGAGCTAGGAGAGCACGTTACTGATCCGCCTACGTTTTCAATTGTGTGACGTTGAGAACGCATCATGGCGAAATCAAGCGCAAGATACCGCTGAACAAATCGACTATCTAGGGGAACACACCAAAACAGCCACCCATCAAACCAAAAGTGTAGAAACTACGGAAAATCATTATCCATAGACAGCGGTTCTAAGTGCCAAGCAATCGGACAAACTTGCCGACGATGTAACAAATAAAACCAATATGGCAAGGTTTGTTGATCGAGCTGCTTTGAGAAGAGCAACTAGCATTATTTTAGAACAGATGTGCAAAGAATTAAACCGAGGAAAGGTACAGTAACACCTGGTAGAGCAGAATGGAAAACTCAACCCAACTCTTTAGCTCAACGAACACCGCTGTAATAAAGATTTCGGTACCATGTACTGCGAAACAAAATGGAACGGTTGGACCGCCGGCCAAGCAGATATCATATTTGTAGCCAACAATCACCGAGCAACCATTGGAAGAGATCTATTCCAAGGACTAGGCTTTCCAAGGAGCAAAAACAACTCTAACAACAAAACGCTTTGTCATCAGAAGGTAAGTTGCTCAATCCACTTCCTCTCAAGTGCCCCTTAAAACTAAGTTTAACTAGATATAGCAACAAAAATCCACCAGTAGAGATCAGTGAAAAACCATATGTTGAAAACTAACTTGAAGAAAATTGCACCCCGATACACGGAATATCAAGGTTGGAGAATAGCCATCTACCTCGAAACGTAGGTAGAAGAACTTAGACAAATGCACTGATCAGATCTTAATATCACCAATAGCGATGACAGGTCAGCGCGACAATTCAATAAAGCCGGCTCGGGACTCAAAAACAGTAAAAAAAAGGCAATACATATTAAAAACGAGATGCAGAACATCGACTGCTTGATGGACATTGTTCAGAATGTAGAATCGTCCCACGAGGGATAAATCGTATTCTCTACAGTAGACTTACGATATGCGTAATGTCAACTCCTGCTAAACGAAGACACCAGGAAACAGTGCAACTTCAACATAGTAGCCGGACAAGCCATTGGAACATCGACATTTTATAGCCGCATGCCAGCCGAATTCCAAAAGGCAATAGGCACAACACTATCGGACTTTGTAGACGTTTGTTTCTTGGAGGACACATTAAGTTACCGGAGGAGCACAAGGAACAACTGCTCAAATGGCAAAAAAAAACTAGACGAAGAAGACCTGCCAATAAATTTAGACTATTGTTATTCGCGGAAACAAACACAAAATGTCTCTAGATTAGAAATCAATCAGACAGTAATTAGGCCACTAGTTAGTAAATCAGTAGCGATACTAAATTTAAAGCCACCAAACATGCGTAAACAACTAGTGTCGTTTCTAAGACGGAAACTCAGAGAAAACACATATTACGACATAATTCGATATACCCGGTTCAAAATGGCGCATTTATAACAGGCCTCGGAGCCGTTTTAGTACAGGAAACAGGCAATGGCTCCGTCAAATTTGCTAATGCGTCGCGCTTTCTTAACAGACGGCGAAAAATACGGCATTGACGAACTGGAAATCTTAGGCGTCGTGGGCGCACTGAATTTATTTTTTACGTGGACATCCAAACCGCTACTCTCTATAAAAATGAACAGTCTACTCAAGCACAAATGGATTTTTTTAAAAAGAAACAACTAAAATAATGAAATGACGAGGCAGAACCGAAAGAGTGATACTCTAGAAAGGAGAGAAGGCAAACAGACCAGATAAAACGCAACCGCCCCGTGAAGGCAGACCAAATGAAACCAGTTCAACAAAGATTTGTCGAATGATTTAGCGGGGGGGTGGGGGGTTTCTAATTTCATCCTTGGGGCTGTTGTAATTTTCCAAATTCTTTCAAAGGGGGTTAAAACAAGAAAAACTGTTAGTGGTCAAAGCTCAAGTCAGATTTCTGTTAAAATATTCTCAAGATGTTTAAATTCACGTGTTAAATAGCTTTCGAAAGGTGAATCAATTTTTGTAGCTCTGCGTTTGTTGTTGATGCGACATTTTGCAAACCGATTTGACGTTTGAAGCATTTTTTCTTGACTTGAGTTTGCTTGATACCTACCTAAATACACCCGCCCCCAGTACAAATTTACCCTCAGCCTCACACAACCTCAGTACTTGCTCCTACATACCCCCTTTAGGTGCAATTTGATTGAAGACATCAGATCTTATGTTTAAGATTGTGAGTAGTCCTGTTTGAACTTATTTTCCTCTGTCTTTTCCAGAGTTTTTTTCGGTATTTTTCCAGGACCAAATTTAGCAGTTCCGTTCTAAGTCCCCCTGCTATCTCTGAGTTCGTTCTTTATGTAATTTCTTGAGTTCTGGTTTAAACTGTAAGTTACTACACGAACTTTCGGTTCGTTTCTGAGTGCTCAATTTTTCCTTAAGTGATGTAAATTCGATTTTCATGCAATTTTGAGGTTTTGGTTTAATATGTGAGTTGGTAGGAATGTTCGATTTGTTTCCGTGGTCTTCCGGCTGTTTTTATTTCCAATTTTTTTTCACGACTATCCGATCACTTCAAGAAGCTAAAAGTGCTATTCTATTATCATCTTCTTTCACTTTGAAGATGAGTTTTTTGTGCGGTACTTCATTTTTTACTGCTTTCTGGTCAATCGTTTGATCAATTTTTGGACCTTCATGACTTTCCTCTCAATACAATGTCTTCCGCACTCACTGCTGAGTCTCAATTCAGAATGTAAACTCTAACTGAACTTCAATAGAGGTCACTGAAGCTGGATAATGTTGAGGCTGTTACTTGAAAAACATCATTGTTTGAGTTGAAAATAAGGAGTTTGAAATCAGATACTTTCTTTTAATAGCATTTTTGTTAATAGCTGCGAAAGCGAGCTATTATTGGCTCTTGGTTTTTTGTTTTGCTGAAGTTTTTGTTATGAACATATGACGTGACGCTCATACGACATCACGCTTATGTGATGACGAGTTATTTTTTGTTCTTTTTTGTGATCAAATTTCTGGTCACACGTGACTGACCTCACCCTCAAAAAATGGCTCCTGATTTTCAAAGTGACCTGCATTTTAATTAATCAAGGCTTTAATTGTAAAAGATAAGGCCAACTGAACGTATCTGACTCTAATTGAAGGTTATTCGAGGTCTGGTAATATACACAACACCTACGTTATACAATTTCTTCTAAATCCAAAATACGAAATCTCTGCAATTAGTTAATAATCAGTTTAGCAAGCAAAAGACAGAAGTTTCTCTTCTTCAGTCTTTAATATAGTTTTGTCCTTTTTTTTGGAGACTGAATTTCAACTTTTTTTATCAATGCTATTTTCTGGCAATCTGCCAGCTACGTTCGTTGGTCGTTCGTTTTTTTTTTAACTAAGGTGTCTCAACGATCTATTTTGCGGCTATTATTCGGCAATTTGCTGGCTATGTTTTTGAAAAGTGATCAGTTTCTCAAACACGTCTATTAGAAATTGTTCAATTTTTATCGAGAACTGTTAAATTTGCTTGACAGCAAGGGGCAATCGAGGCTATCGGAATTCGCTTGAGGCTTCTCAATACAGTCACATCCAGAAGGAATGTCCCATCAATTCATGGTTTCGATTTTTCTAGAGACTATTATACTCCTAACTTTTTCGTTCTGCGCGATCTACAGTTTTCTCTCATTCACGAAGGTCAGCAGCTAAACTCAATTTGCGGCATTTAACTGCTAAAGGTCGACTGAAAAGTGCGCCAAACTTAGTATAATTTTTTACTCGAAATTTTATTGCTGATCGTTAGATAACCTCTGACCCCTCAGTGAATTTAGTTACCCCCCCCCCCCCGACAAGCAGGCTGCAATAAATTGCAGCTCCCATCAATCGTCTGCTCATTGTTTATGATAATTGTATCATCCATGAATTATTTTTCTACTGTTCTTGAATCAAGGGGCTGAGTAGCAGTCTTAGAGCCTTACACTTTAAAAGTATCAAAGTATGGGATTCACCGGAAACGTTGCAGATATATATTCTCGTTGAGAAGTGATGTTTTTAATCTAAATTCGACCCCCTCAGTCACCCTCCTCCTCAGCACTACACCTTCCACCTGACATCATATTTTTGGACCCCCTACCTTGTCCAGCCCTCTCAACCTCCTTCCCTCCTACTGTCCAGTCCCCGCTCCCCTTCTTATCTAATACCCCCCTCCCCCTCGAGAACCCACTCAGTATCTCCCACAATGCTAGAATCCTTAGGTCTGAAAAGCTTGCTACTACCGAAGCCAATCGCTGGCTGGTCCTTTAAAAGGCATTTGCCGGATGTTAGTCGGTTATGTTAGTGAATTAGGTTATGAGTGTTGATTGGAATGAATGCGAAATTGTAGCAGTATAAAGCTAAAAAGCCTGCAGTTCAGAAGTTGAATTGTGTGTTTTTTGTTATCCAACTGAACATGCTCATCAAGTTTGAACAATTAATCAACACCTGTTGCGATAATAGCAGTTAAATAAACTGCCAGTGTAATAAATTTTAGTGCCCGATCGACACTGGAAAAACACCTCAGCATTAGACTACGCCTTTATCACACTCTTTTATTGCCACTGTTACTAGATAAACAATGGCGTTAAAAGAGTGGTGATAAACTCGTACTCTAATGATGGAAACAGTTTGATAAACTTGTAGTCTAAAAAAAACTTGTGTGGCGTGTGTGTTGTGTGTATGTGCGGTGTGTGTGTGTGGTGTGTTTGTTCTGTGTGTGTGTGTTGTGCGTGGTATGTGTGTGTGTGTGTTTTTGCGTGTGTGTGCGTGCGTGCGTATGTGGGTGGGTGTGTGTGTGTGTGTTTATGTGTGCGTGTGTGTGTGCGTGCGAGTGTGTGTCTAGTTGTGTGCTTGTGTGTGTGTGTGTGCGCGCGTATGTGTGTGTATGCGTGTGTACGTGTGTGCTTTGATGAACTTGTCTAAAAAACTTGTGTGGCGTGTGTGGTGTGTGTGTGTGTGTGTGTGTGTGTGGTGTGTGTGTGTGTGTGTCTGGTGTTTGTGCGCGTATGTGCGTGTGTGTGTGTGTGTTTGTGTGTGAGCGTGTATGTGGGTGCGTGCCTGTGCGTGCGTGTGTATGTGTTTGTGTCTGTGTGTGTTTGTGTGTATGTGTGTGTCTGTGTGTGTTTGTGTGTGTATGCGTGTTTGTGTGAGTGCGTGCGTGTGTGTGGTGTGAGTGCATGTGTGTGCGCGCGTGTGTGTACGTGTGTGCGTCCATTTGCGTGTGTGTTTGTGTGGGTGTGTGTGTATGTGTGTCTGTATGTGTAAGTATGTGCGTGTGTGTGGGAGGGGGCGCGGATGAGGACAAATTGAAGAACAGATCCGAAGAAATATCACTTACCTTTGAAAATGTAATTGTCTACAAAAAATGAAAATGAAAAACCAATAAAACTGTGTTCAATTTTGAAATGATCGCAACAGGTACTGATTAAAAAAATTACCACACGGTTGTTATCGCCCTCGAAGTTATCATAACACCTCAGCTTCGCCTCGGAGTTTGATAACTTCTCGGTGGCGATAACAACCGTGTGGTAATATTCATTAGACGGTTAAACTATAGGTTGTCATCAACGATGGCTGTTCTTCTGCAATCTGCCGGTCGTGTTTTAGATTTTGATAATTCTTGTTAAATTAAAATTGATCCGCCATGAAGTCAAATTAATTTGTTGGATATTTTCTCTTCCTCCCAGTATTTTTTTTTGATGCCCACTAGTTACAGTTACAAATTGTGTGATGTTATATAGCACGTTACAATGTAAAAAAAATAGTACGTGCGCCTCAGGGGGGGGGGGGGGTCGAAGGTGTGGCCACTAAGCTGGGGGGACAGAATAGATCCAGTTTGTTATAATCCGTCTGGACTTTTCATACAGTTAAGGCCAATGCAAAGTTTATACTCTTCGCTTTTTCAACCGAGAAGAAGATAAGCAATTGGAAAAATATTTAATTGCGTAATTTCAAAATAAATGTTAAAAATTTAGTGAGAGTTGGTAGAAAGATCAATCAGTGATTTTAGAAGCAAATAAACAACGGATAGTGAGCATATATTGGTTTTTCGTGTTTTAGCAAAATTTTCAAAATCAGCGACAATACAAAAATCACCGACCAAAATGCCGTTCCTTGGTCGCTAATTTCGGCGGCGAATTCTAGTGGCAACATAAATGCGATAATTGGCGATTAATCATCCAAAATCAAAGGAGTAGATTAGAGTCGGCGATGAGATTACAGGATTAGTGTCAATTACAATTTTCGCTAGTTTGCGAACACTGCAAAATGAAAAAACTAGAGACCTATATACTAAAATGTGAGCGTGTCGGACTTTTTCGCGTGTCTTACTTTCGCGATCTTAATACATGTGTGCGGAAAACAGCGATCGGCCGAGTAGTATATATACTCCCGCAAATCTGCTTTTTCCAACCAAATGCACCCAGGCGCCCGTGCTATTTTTTGCATAGTAGCGTCCTATATAACAACCCATAAATTGTAATTTGGGCAGATACAATAACACTGGGTGGAACAGAATAGATCCGAGACAACAACCAGAATGAAGCTAAGTTGTCACAAATTACTCTGCCATTATAGCTGAACCGATAAGTGCTTTCGCAAACAACTCAGAACATGTGTACATAAAAACCAAATGGATAGTTAATTGTTGGTAAAAAAAAGTGGAAAAATAGGTGATTGTTCATTTTGGTTATCAGTTCTATTTCTTAATGACTCGTATCTTTTTTCTTTGCAATTTGATACGAGAGGCTTAGCTGCTGCTGAACTCAGCAGAATAGCTTTTGATATATCTAACGGTGATCGGTCAAATCTGCTATGTTTTACCTGGCAGGTTTCGGAATAATGTGTAAACGCATACTACTGAGTATCCTGCTTGAAGATATTTGCCTTCTCATCAGTTGTAATTCAGAAGAATGCTTGAAAGTTATTTTTATGTATCACCCGCGGCCATTTCTTTATTAGAGGACACTAATATAGTTTGTGCGATTTTGCTTGGCTCAAGATCACATGAGATGAGAACAAAAATACTTTATTGAAATGGTTTATTAAATGGTTGTCAGAACCTAAGCCTTTTTAAGCTGGTTTTTAAATCTGGTTCAAAACATCTGATGAATTTGACACTTAATCTAGTAAAACATGATTGACCATTTTTTCCAGATAGTCTCTGCAAATGGCCAGCATAAAAGGATGAAGAAACATATTGTCCATGTTAGAAATATTAAAAGTACAACTTTTTGTAGCTGTACAGTCTTTATATCAGGTCTAAAAAAGTGCTAATATTAAGTTTTTGTGTTTATGATATTATAAACTGTGACGTACAACTGTTTTGCTTAATAATTATAACAACTCTGATAAGGAACAGTTGTGTTGTCTGTTAAAACTGTGCCTAACATGTAATAGCTCTGGTTTTGTACCATATCATGCAGTGAAATTTGACGGCAACCAAGTTTGAATTATACATGTCATAGATTGGAATTGGTCGCCGTGTTGAGTTCATTTTGTGAGATACAATTCTATGTAAAAAGCTCTCAGAATCTGAGCTGAGGGTTAAGCAATTACGTAAGAGACTGACAGCGTCGGGACAAAGTTTACCCTTTATTTTGAAAGTTCTTATCAAATCTATTTCATCCCAGAGTTATCGATTTTTGGTGAACTTCTGCCATTTCATCGTCATATTGTTCACGTTTAGTGTCATTTTGATGAATTGGAGTCTTTTGCGCAATTTTGTTTATAGTTGTGAAGTTGTAAGCTGAGCGGAGCTATATTGCGGTGCTCCTGTTTTTTTTACAATTCAAAGAATTTGCGCAGTCTTTTAAGATCTGTTCAAACATTTTCATGAATTTTGAAGTCAAATTAAAGCGATGATTTTGGTCGCGACGTAGCAGGATGCGGAGCAAAAAGGCGAGTAGTGAACTTCATTCTAATTTTTAAGTGGAGTGAAAAACGGTGTATGAACAAAAATTCGCTTTCTCGCTGTTCTTTTTTTTGTTCACATGCGGTATTTTCGCTGTTTTTCCCAAATGGTTTTCGCAATCCAGTTATAGTCCATTTTAAGGTCTTGTTTTTTGTTTAGACAATGAAAATTCTTTGAATTGTAGGTCAGGGCTGTCTTATGTTTTTTGTTTCGTCGTCAGAGGCTTTTTCGTTATATGGGGCATTGCATTTGTCTTGATGTACGTCGTTGGAGTTTTTGTATCCCTGAATGGGCAGCTAATTATTTTATGGCTTTACGCCCTTTCTGTTCATGAATTAATGATTTTTTGATTTTTCCCGTATTTTTTGTCTTACGAGGAAGCACAATAATGTTAGGTCCCATCGGCTTTCCAAGAACGTTTCGTTGCATCTTTTCCATTTCTAGGTGATAGCTTTTGGTTTTAAGGAGTTTTTGACACACCTTCCAAAAGCAGTCGCGCTTCTTTGGTCCTTTTTTAAGGATTTGCCATTATCTCAGTTAGTTAAGAAGGACCACGTTGGTTACAACTTGTTGAATGTTAAGGATGCAGCTTAAAGTGTGTGCGATGTTGATGCTATCTGTAAGATATATATGTTAATATTTGAGTTCTGCTCGTATTTGTGGTTGTTTTCAATAGCCGATCAGTTTAGATCATTGGCATTATTCATTGGCTTCCCAAAGAATTATAAACGCACGCAATTTTTCGTGATTTTTGGCTTGACCGATTCTTCGTCTGACCCAACCCATTTGACGTTTCTTCCTCAAAAACAGGAAAAACAGGTAGCGCCCAGTGGACATTAAGCGCTGTTAGAGCCTTTCAGCTCACTATTCTTCAAGTATGCGATTCACAGAAACTGTTTTGGAGACCTATACTTTTGGTGTGAAGGGCGGTACTTAGAGGTTGACCCCCCCCCCCAACAGCCCCTCACCCCCCCCCCCCCATAACAGCCCCTCCCCACACAACAGCCACCTCCCCCCTCAACACCCCCCCCCCCCCCCACATAACTCCCCCTCACTTCTTTTCTCCCAATCCCCACCCCCTGCACATTGTTCAGGCCGTAAGGGCCCCGTGCAGCCAAAAAACCTTCCCAACGTTCCCCGCTTTTTATAGTTGCAACACCCCCCCCCCCTCACTGCGCTCACCTCACGCCCCTTTATTTAAGTTAAAGCTGGCCTCACTATGCCGTGGCTAGCTACTGACGATTCCTACCGCTCGCCGGTCATTTGAGAGCAATTCGCCCGATGTTAGTCGCTTATGTTTAATGCTTTATGTTAGTCAGTTTTTTTAACATCTGTTCTCTCCAAAAGGACGTTTTGAATTTTTAAATGTTTTTGGATGATGCTTTGACTGTGAATTTAAAAAAACTTGGATTTTCGCCCTTAGCTTTTTTGTTTTTAATAGTCACAAAAGGATAGGTGGAGTTTTTTGCTTTCTGTTGTTTTTATTTCAACGTCCAGATTGTTGTTACGACCATATGACGTCACAACTTAACGTCATTTGCGCGTAACGTCATTTTTCACTCTAAGTAGAGGAAGGTTTTTGTTCAGTCGCGTGATTAAGTTTGGTCACAAGTGACTTACCTCACTCTCAAAAATGACTTCCTCACTCTAAAATTGAGCTTACAAAGAAATGAGGCAAATGAGTCGCTCTAATTGAAGGTTGTTTGAGAGCAGCTAACAGAAGCAGCGTTAAGTTAATCGGGTTCTTAATCAAATTATAACATTTCAGCATTCATTAAAAAGAAGTTCTATTTTTGAGACTGCAGATCTAAAGAGCTATCGCGGCTATTTTCTGGCAATATGCCAGCTGTGTTTAAAACATTAATAATGGGTCTCCTCCTTTTTATAATGAGTTAGATAAATATTTTAGTGGTATCAATTTAAGCTTATCTTGTTGACTTAGACATGATTTATTTTGAATCATCTCAGTTAGTTTTGAATCCTGTCGTCGTTTGTTTTTTGTCACTTTCCTGCTGTTGTTTCGGGCATTCTATTGGTTTATTGAAACATGGAAAAGATATTAAATATTTTAATTTGTATAAAGTTTTTAGATAGCTTATTATATGATTAGACGTTGATTTTCAACTCTGACGCCGCTGATATTATTAATATTTTAATTTTTGTCAAACGTCCTTTTTGATCTTATTTGTTTTTGTTCATTTTTCGAAAAATGTTTAGTACTCAGAATTTTTATATGTTTGGTTGATTTTAACAACATTAGTACTCTAAGATATTTTTTCCGTTCTGTTTCTTTTCTCTTTCGTTTTCCTCTATGAAAGGTCATTTGCCTTGTTTACTCTCGTAGTCGGTTGTTCCCGTGGAAATGTTGATCTAATCAGGTTTGTTCATTTCCCTAAACTGATTTCTTTACATGTTCTGCTATATTTTTCCCCTTCGCAATGCTCGATTCTATTTAAGATCGTCTGATCTCTCGCAAAGACATAGAGTGATTTTTTGACAATTTTTTTCCATCCACAGTTGAATTTCTTGAGAAATTTGGTATTATTTCCTGTATGGACATGACATACGTCACACAATAAAGTGACTTCCGCGCTCGGTTATTAGATTTAAATTGGTACGCAATTGAGATGTAAATTGAGAATATAATTTAAATTCAATAGATGTCACTCAAGCAAGATAGTTATTAATTGCTCTCAAACAAAGTTTAGCAATTATATTAGTCCTGCCGGTCTTTTTTATGCGATTTGTCGGTTGACCGATTTTTTCGTTTGACCTCAAAACGGGATAAACAGGTAGCGTCCAGCAAGCATTAAGTGCTGTTAGAGCCTTTCAGCTCACTAGTCTCCAAGTATGCGATTCACTGAAATTGTTTCGGAGACTGATACTTGTGGTGTGAAGGGGGCCCTTAGAGGTTGACCCCCCACACAACAACCACCCTCCCCACATCACCCCTCTCACTTCACTTCTCCCAATCCCCACCCCTGCACATCGTTCAGGTCGTAAGGGCCCCTTGCAGCCAAAAACGCTCTCACCCCCCCTTACTGTTGGCACACCCCCTCCTACCCCAACTGCGCTCACCCCACGACCATTCAATTAAGCTGAAGCTAGCCTCACTTATTCGTGGCTAGTTAATCGCGAAGCCAATCGCTCACCGGTCGTTCGAGAGCAATTCGCCCGACGTTAGTCGATTATGTTTAGGCAATGTTACTAAAAGACATGTGTTGGGATTTTGATTTGAAAATTAGACTTCTAATTTAGAATCTTACTTATTGTTTGGCAAGGTTAGATGTCTGCTTGATAGTTTTTTCTGCTTGAGATATTGTATTATATTTGATTTCACTTTTTCTACCACATTTTTTGCCCGGTTCAATTTTTGTTCATTCTAGTGAATTAAAAAAAACCATTGCACGACAAGTACTGAATTGAATGCAATCCAGAGAATTGAATTATGAACTAAAAATCACTATCTGACTAGCAAACCATATGATCATCACGAATCCGAAAGACAAACGTAGTTTCACATTTTAAGTGAAAAACAATAACGACATGCAAAACGTATTACTTTCTCGATAATCGTGTTGCATACCATGCTCTCAATCGAAATCGTCCCGAAGCCAGGAAAGAAAACTTGATTCGAAAGCAAAACTTGCTGGATATATAGGAATGCATTTATAGGCAGAAGCAGGCAAAAACAAAAAGAAATTAAAAAACACTGAAGGTTCGCTTCAACTTTCGAATGTCACTGTCTTCAAAACCAAAATTGGAATTCTAATAACTTGCACGCAAGGGCAGCACAAACATTCAAACAAAATTTTGACAAGTTCAGGAAAATTGAAAAAGCGAAATTTCCAAAATCTTGAAATTTGTAAAGTTATTGCAATTTTGCTTTAAAAAAGTGTGCAAATCGGCAGAAACCTGCTTGCACAGCCCCGCTTGTACAAACAGTTTAAAGAAAAAACGAATTATTTCAAAATTGTATAAATTAGCCAAAAAGCTTAAGTTTTCAACCCAATGTCCTCAAAACCACATTTATGGAACCAAAATCTACCCACTAAAACGCAGACAAGCTGGGAAAGAGCTCCATTTGTCCCTAAAGGTTGAAAAAATGAAAAAGGGTGGAAAATTTCACGAAACTTGATTGGCAAATTTTTAATAAACATTTTTTCATAAAATCTTGAAAACTATTTTGTTGTCGCTATAAATAATCCACGAACCCATCTTGAAGCCATCAAAATTAATAACTGGCCCCTAAAGATTGAATAATTTAAATAATTCCAAGAAATTTGACAATAAGTTGAAAGATGTAAAATTTTAATGGAAATTTGCCTCAATTCCTATTATTATTATCTTGAAAACTAATTCGCAGTCATTAAAAACTCCAGTAGCTCATCTTAAAGCCCTAAAAATGATTCATTTACTCCTAAAGGGCGAAATATTCAACAAACGACAAAAATGTTTGAAAAACTTCAAAAATATTGCAAACTTCAAAATCATTTAGAAAGAGTCTTTACAGTTTGCACAAGACTACTAGGAACTTAAACCAATGTCAATTGAAATCCCGTTAAAGCAAAATGTCGAAAAACGGACAGAAAACAGGAAAAACAGCAAATTTTATGGTCAAAACTTCAGAAAGTGACTTTTCACCATGATTTTTTGACGATCCCAGAAACTTCAGTACATTAACGTGAAGACTACCAAAGACAGCTGAGGGCTTCTATTGAAACTTAATTCCTGTCGAGCTTTGCCTGTTTATCCCGTTTCGAAAGCTAAAAGTCATCAGAAAAATGCATGAAAACATTTTAAAGAAAAAAGGCACCCCAATACAATCCAAACTTCACTGGTATTGACCTCAATGATATGCACATCTGTCTTTATTTGAGAATGCATGAAGTGTCGAATTGCAAAGCATGTCTACAATTTGGTAGAAATGTAGCCAAGAATGTGGATGCGAGGGGTCGGAACATTATATGCAAACGCACATTACCGAGCCCCATTGTTTTTTCCTGTAGTCTTTCTGAATCAGAATAACAAAAATTTCACCAAGCTTTTGTACGGTCTTCTATGTGAATTTTTTCTTGTGTAACATCTTTGTTCGAAGCCATTCAAACATAAAGCGTCAGGCAACTGAAGTTAACTTTTTAAGATGGTGTTCTTGTATGCCGTAAATGGGAAGTCTTTGAGGGAAAATTGTGAAATGTTTTGTACCAGGTGTGTGTGGATACGTGTATGAATGAACTATTCGCGAATGGGAGGCTGTTCAGATCCAAATTCTTCGCTAGGAAAGGCACTGTGTACTCTAACTGTTCAATAAATCTTTCCCGGTTTTACGTCCAGAAAGTCTCTCCTGACATTGCCCATTGCCAACCACCAATATGCTATGAGTTCGGTAAGTTAATTTTTGTTGTTCAAGGTGAACCAGCGAATGGTGCTAAGAATTTTATAGTTTACGTAATTCAGTGTAAGATAGTGTGAGTATCTTTTTTGATTAATTGACAGTGCTCGTTCAATCGTTCAAACTTCTACACGATTTGACACCGATTTACGAACTAAGAAAATCAACAATGCGCGGTTAATCAAATTTCCAACCTGCTTAACTCTATAACATTCAATGTCTGAGCAGCATCTGATGTATCTGCTAATACAAGCAACCATCTAGTGTTTGTAATGAATTTCAAAAGCAGCATCAAAAAGCTGACCTGGTCTCTGCTATGGCCATCTTGAAGATCCAACTTACAAGATGAGGCTAAAAAAGAAAATGAGATCTTTTGATATTTTTTTGATCAATTGCTTCCATCTCAGAGTAGATTCATATATTGTTAAAAACTTTTTTCAGAAGTCTTTTTTTTAATTGCTCTTGAACGAAGTTCATAGCAATTATTGTAAACGTGTGTTTTTTATGCAAAATTTTTGCTTGACAATTTTGACTTTTCGGGTGACTTTTACGCCCTTGACTTTTTGCGTTTCGCGTGATCTAAAATTTTCTCTCAATCACAATTTCAAGCAGCTGAACTCAATTGGCGGCAATTTAATGCTGAAAGTCAAATGAAAAGTCATTTTTTACTTCAAATCTTAATAGTGGTATATGTTAACCTCTCATGTGGTTATTTGAAGCCCACTATTGAACTTCTTAGTCCCATTTAAGCCCCCCCCCCCCCGACTGAAGCAGGCTGCAATTGATTAGAGCTCTCACTAGTCGTTCGAGAGCAATTCTTCAGACGTTTAGTAGGTTATGTTTTACTGTTTTTGCTAGTCTCAGTCGAAAAGAAATTTCGCAGAACTACAGTAATAAAAGTGAAACACTTCGAATTTTAAACTGCTCTCAAACGAAGAGTAGTATTATACTAGTCTTTTGGTCTTCTTCAATGAGATTTTTCGCTTGATCGGTTTTTCTTCTGACGCTCTTAACTTTTTGTCCTCAAAAACGGGATATGTAGGTTAAGCTAGAGGTCATTGATTCACTGAGATGCAAAATTTTAAGCTGAGCGTAGCTAAAATCGTGGTGTTCGTTGATTTTTGTTTTCTTTTGACCTGCCTCAGAACACAGTATTTCTAATCATGTTTTAAGGCCGCTCTCCTTGTGCTTTTGTGCGTGACGTCATTTAATACTCATTAGCAATAAGTTATAACGAAAATATTTGATTAATAATTTGATCATAAATGACGAACCTCAAGCTGGTTAAGGTGACTCAAGTTTGCTCTAGACTTTTTGATATTAACAAGAGACTATCTGTCTATCTATCTATATCTTCTATATTGTAATTCAGTGTCGACATAAAAGGCACCATAATTAAGCGCCTACCTCCGCATGTTTTAACAGCCCTTAAAAATGCTCTTCGACAAAGAGGACTGGCAACAGTGGGTTTCGAACCTGGGTCTTTCAGTTAAGAGACAGAAGGGCAATGAGTTGAGCTAAGGAGCAGGTGAGCCGCGTTTTTATCGGAATTTTTGTCCATTAACGTGGCACCCGTTTCTTCTCTCCAATTCTCTCCTTTTTTCACACTTTTTTGTGCTCCATATCTTTTCTCATATCACTATTTTCTCTTCATCTATAATTTAAATATAATTCGATTACCTATACCACCATGTTTAAGCTCCCAATCTTCATGTTTTGAGGTCTCTTAAATATGCAGCAAAGCGTTTTGCATGTATTTTGAAAAAGTTCAATGGCGGAAAACTTGCCATTGCCAAAAACTCAATGACCGAAAAGTTACCGATGCCATAAAGGTCAATGACTGAGTAGTCAGTAATGTAAAAATAGGTCATTGACCAAAAAGCTGCCTGTGACCGAAAAGCTGCCATTGCCAAAAAGTGAATGAGCGAAAAATAATCTATGCCATAAAGGCCAATGAAGGATGTAAAAATGGGTCATTGTCCGAAAAGCTGCCTATGAGCGAAAAGTTGCCTGGCCCAAAATGGTTAACGGCCGAAAATCTGCGGATTCGAAAATTGATCAATGACTGAAAGCTTTCTATTACAAATTGAGTCGATCACCGCGAATTTGATTTCACAAAAATAGTCCTTGAATGACTTGTACTGATGCATCACGTATGTTGAAAGAATAAATTTTCTCTAAGTAAAGGTCAATTACCGAAATGAAACAGATGATGCAAAATTATCCATATTAATAGATTGAAATTAGCTAGATAGTAGGTCTTTTTTCTCCTCTTTTGCTTTCTTTTCTGTATTTCTTTCCTGTCTTTCTTTTATCATTCTTTGGCTTTTTTTCCGGGCTTTTTCTCACGCCTTTCTTTTATCTCATTTTCTGTTTCGTTCCTCTCTTTCCATTTGGTCTTTAGTTTCTCTCCTCTCTTCTTTCCTCACGCAATTTTTTCTTTTCTGTTTTTTTTCCTGTCATTCTCTGTCTTTTGTCTTTCTTTTCTGTACTTTTCTTCTGCCTTTCATTTTGCTCATTCTTTTTTCTCTCTTTCGTTCTTCTCTTTCATTTCTGTCTTTAGTTTCTTGTTCTTTTCTCTATTCTTGTTTTTCCTTTCTGTCTTTCTTATCTCTCTTTGTTATCTGTTTTTCCTTTCTGTCTTTTGTCTTTCTTATCTTTTTTCTGTTTTTTTCTGCTTTTCTTTTTTGTTTCTTTCTGTGTCTTGCTTTTCTCTTTTCCTTTCGATTTCTTCTGCCTTTATTTTCTTCCTTTCTCTTTCCCTGCTCTTTCGTTTGTTTTTTTTTCTGTCGTTCTTATCTCTCTTCTGCCTTTCGTTTTTCTCATTCTTTCTGGTTCTTTTCTCTGTCGTCTGGTTTTCTTTCTTGCTGTTCTGTCTCTTTCTCTCTTTCTTTTCTCTTTTGATTTTCTCTTTCTTTTCTGTTGTTTTTTCTATTATTCTTTTTTCTCTATTTCGTTCCTTTCCTTTTCTCTATTTAGCTCGCCCTTCTTTCCTGTTTCGTTTCTGTTTTTGTTTTCTCTTGTTTTGCTGTTTGTTTTCTGCTTTTCTTATCGCTTCGTTTTTTCTTTTCTGTTTTTTCTGCCTTTCTTCTCATCCTTTTTTCTGTTTTGTTCCTCTTTCTTTTCTCGATTGCTCTTCTCTCTTTCTTTTCGCTTTTTTTCTGTCTTCTCTCTTTTTCGTCTCAACTCTCTTTTCTGTCTTTTTCTCCCCCTTTTCGCTCTTTTCTGTTTTTCTTTCCTGTCTTTCGTCTTTTGCGGTCTTTTCCCGCCTTTCTTTTATTTCCTTCTTTTTTCTTACTCGTTCCTTTCTCTTTTGTTTAATAGCCGCACAGCGATAGCTGGGGCTATTATTTGCCTTCTCTTGGTTTTTTTATTTCGTCGTCATGATTTTTGTTACGACCATATGACGTCAAAGCCACTTTTTGTTCATTCGTTCATGCAATTTCAACTAAATTGCATGTGTGACGTCATTTTTCGCTCTTAGTGGAGCGAGTTTTTTTGTTCATTCGCCGGATTAAATTTAGCTTCTTGTTCTTTCCTCTATTCTTGTTTTTCTTTTCTGTCTTTCTTATCTCTCTTTGTTATCTGTCTTTCCTTTCTGTCTTTTGTCTTTCTTATCTTTTTTCTGTTTTTTTCTGCTTTTCTTTTTTGTTTCTTTCTGTGTCTTGCTTTTCTCTTTTCCTTTCGATTTCTTCTGCCTTTATTTTCTTCCTTTCTCTTTCCCTGCTCTTTCGTTTGTGTTTTTTTTCTGTCGTTCTTATCTCTCTTCTGCCTTTCGTTTTTTCTCATTCTTTCTGGTTCTTTTCTCTGTCGTCTGGTTTTCTTTCTTGCTGTTGTGTCTCTTTCTCTTTTTCTTTTCTCCTTTGATTTTCTCTTTCTTTTCTGTTGTTTTTTCTATTATTCTTTTTTCTCAATTTCGTTCCTTTCCTTTTCTCTATTTAGCTCGCCCTTCTTTCCTGTTTCGTTTCTGTTTTTGTTTTCTCTTGTTTTGCTGTTTGTTTTCTGCTTTTCTTATCGCTTCGTTTTTTCTTTTCTGTTCTTTTTTCTGCCTTTCTTCTCATCCTTTTTTCTGTTTTGTTCCTCTTTCTTTTCTCGATTGCTCTTCTCTCTTTTCGCTTTTTTTCTGTCTTCTCTCTTTTTAGTCTCAACTCTCTTTTCTGTCTTTTTCTCCCCCTTTTCGCTCTTTTCTGTTTTTCTTTCCTGTCTTTCGTCTTTTGCGGTCTTTTCCCGCCTTTCTTTTATTTCCTTTTTTCTTACTCGTTCCTTTCTCTTTTGTTTAATAGCCGCACAGCGATAGCTGGGGCTATTATTTGCCTTCTTGTTTTTTTTTTATTTCGTCGTCATGATTTTTGTTACGACCATATGACGTCAAAGCCACTTTTTGTTCATTCGTTCATGCAATTTCAACTAAATTGCATGTGTGACGTCATTTTTCGCTCTTAGTGGAGCGAGTTTTTTTGTTCATTCGCGTGATTAAATTTAGTTTCTTGTTCTTTCCTCTATTCTTGTTTTTCTTTTCTGTCTTTCTTATCTCTCTTTGTTATCTGTCTTTCCTTTCTGTCTTTTGTCTTTCTTATCTTTTTTCTGTTTTTTTCTGCTTTTCGTTTTTGTTTCTTTCTGTGTCTTGCTTTTCTCTTTTCCTTTCGATTTCTTCTGCCTTTATTTTCTTCCTTTCTCTTTCCCTGCTCTTTCGTTTGTGTTTTTTTCTGTCGTTCTTATCTCTCTTCTGCCTTTCGTTTTTCTCATTCTTTCTGGTTCTTTTCTCTGTCGTCTGGTTTTCTTTCTTGCTGTTCTGTCTCTTTCTCTCTTTCTTTTCTCTTTTGATTTTCTCTTTCTTTTCTGTTGTTTTTTCTATTATTCTTTTTTCTCTATTTCGTTCCTTTCCTTTTCTCTATTTAGCTTGCCCTTCTTTCCTGTTTCGTTTCTGTTTATGTTTTCTCTTGTTTTGCTGTTTGTTTTCTGCTTTTCTTATCGCTTCGTTTTTTCTTTCTTTTCTGTTCTTTTTTCTGCCTTTCTTCTCATCCTTTTTTCTGTTTTGTTCCTCTTTCTTTTCTCGATTGCTCTTCTCTCTTTCTTTTCGCTTTTTTTTGTCTTCTCTCTTTTTCGTCTCAACTCTCTTTTCTGTCTTTTTCTCCCCCTTTTCGCTCTTTTCTGTTTTTCTTTCCTGTCTTTCGTCTTTTGCGGTCTTTTCCCGCCTTTCTTTTATTTCCTTCTTCTTTCTTACTCGTTCCTTTCTCTTTTGTTTAATAGCCGCACAGCGATAGCTGGGGCTATTATTTGCCTTCTCTTGGTTTTTTTTATTTTGTCGTCATGATTTTTGTTAGACCATATGACGTCAAAGCCACTTTTTGTTCATTCGTTCATGCAATTTCAACTAAATTGCATGTGTGACGTCATTTTTCGCTCTTAGTGGAGCGAGTTTTTTTGTTGATTCGCGTGATTAAATTTTTGGTCACACTTGACTTACCTCACTCTCAAAAATGACTTCCTCAATTTGAAATTGACTTTTATTTACTTTAATTCAGAGATAAGGTCAAATGGGTGTGTGTCACTCTAAATGAAGGTTATTTGAGATCAGCTAATAGAGGCAGCAATAACTTATATAGATATTTAATCAAAATATAACAGATCAGCCTTCAATGAGTAGACGAATTTTTTGGTCTGTCTTTTTTACTGTTTTTTTTAGACTGCCAATCTACGAATCTGTTGCGGCTATATGCCAGCTATGTTTTTGTCGTTAGTCTCTCTCTCTCCTCTTCTCATTTGCTTTTCTCTCTTTCGTCTCTGTATTTTTTTATGTCTTTCTCTTTCTTTTTTGTCTTTTTTCCTGTTTTTTTTCTTCTGCCTTTCCTTTTGCTTGTTCTTTTTTCTCTTTCCTTCTCTTTCGTTTCTGTCTTTCGTTTCTCAATATTTTCTTTTTCTGTTTTTCTTTTCTGTTGCTTTTCTATCGTTTCTGTCTTTCTTTTCTCTCTTTTTTCCCCTTTTTTCGCTTGCTTATCTCTGCTTCATTTCTTGCTGCCTTTCCGCTCTCTTTTATCTTTTTTCTGTTCAATAGACGCACAGCGATAGCTGGGGCTATTTTTGGCCTCCTCTTGGTTTTTTTTACTTCGTTTAAGTTTTTGTTACAACCATATGATGTCACAACCACTTCAAATCTGCTTTTTGTTCATTCGTTCATGCATTTTCAACTGAAGTGCGTGTGTGACGTCATTTTTTGCTTTTGGTGGAGCGAGTTTTTTTGTTCTTTCGCGTGATTAAATTTTTGGTCACACTTGACATACCTCTCTCAAAAATTACTTACTCACTTTGAAATGGACTTTTGTTTACTTTAATTAAAAGAGATAAGGTCAAATGGGCGTGTGTCACTCTAAATAAAGGTTATTTGAGAGCAGCTAATAGAGGCAGTAAAAATTTATACAGATTTTAAATCAAAATGTAACATATCAGCCTTCAATGAACAGACGAAATTTTTTAGTATCTTTCTTACTGTTTTTTTAGACTGCAGATCTACGATGCTATTGCGGCTGTTTTCTGGCAATCTGACATCTATGTTGTTTTCTGCTTTTTTCTATTTTGTTTTTTCTTTTCTCTTTTCTTTCTTTCTCTCTTTTTCTTTCTTTTCTGTTCTTTTTTCTGCCTTTGTTTACTCTCATTCTTTAATTTCTCTTTATTTGCTCGTTGTTTTCTCTTTCTTCTGGTTTTCTTTTCTCCTTTGCTTTTATCCGTCCTTTCTGTCTTTCTCTTCTCTCTTGCTTTTCGCCTTCTTTGTCTTTTGTTTCTGTCTTACTTTTCTTTCATTTTTTGTTTGTCTTTTCTGTTTTTATTATTTTGTCTTTTCCTGTCTCTTCTCTCTTTCTCACTCTTTCTTTTCTCTCTTTTCTGTCGTTTTCTGGCTTTCTTTTTTCTCTATTTTGTTCGTTTTCCCCTCTCTTTTGTTTGTCGTTCTTTCCGTCTTTTCTTTCTGCTTTACTTCTCTCTCTTGCTTTACTGTTTCTTTTCTGCTTTTCTCATCTCTTTGTTTTCTTTTTTTTTCTGCCTTTCTTTTCACTCATCATTTTTCTCTCCTTCGTTCCTCTTTAGTTTCTCTTTTCTCGCTGGATTTTTTCTGTCTTTTTGAGTGGCGTCGATAACTTTTTCCAATTTATATATGTATCTGTTTCTATCTCTATTATACGGCACGCAAGTCTATTCTTTCGCAGCTATTCCGCCAATCTGCTGCATATGTTCTATTTCCATTTGACGTTTTCAAAAATGATTCATTAAGTTTTAGCGCGTTAAAAATCCCTCTTTCGGAATATATAACAGCTCAATTAATAACCACCGTCAGCCTTTTAAAGGCAATTTTAGGCGCTCTCCTATTTTAGTATCCAAAGAATTTGGATTGTTTTGGTGCCTTGTCTTATGATCGGTTCACTTTTTTTGTCATTTTTTTTGTTTTAATTATAAGCCAAATTGGAGTGGTAATTTTAGCAAAGCTTGCATATTAAATGGAGCGAACAATTGAGTTAACTTATAAAGCAAAATGGGAACTTGAGGTTTGATTTTTTTCTGTTTCTTGAACATTTTTTTGCACGTGTGGCAATTCGATTTCTGTTTCAGTGCTTTTATCTGTAGGGCTGTTCCCATTTTTCGGATTGTTTCAATTTTCCAATTGCTTCAATCCTGCCGTAGGCAGCTAATGTTTTTTTTTAATGTGACGCAATTTATTATCATGAAATCTTAGTTTTTGGCTTTTTCCTGTATTTTTGTCGCCTTATCACTTATCTCATTAATGCGAGGTCTCGATTTTTGTAAATTTTGTGGATGTTTTAAACTGAGACCATCTGGTTCGCACCGGTTGCTAATGAGGCATAAATAAAATGATTCAATCGTTACAGTTCATTAAGGTTTCTTGTTGGCTTTGACGCTAACTGTTTTCCAAAATTGTTGAACAAAAGGTTGAACCTGTGGTCCTGTTGCTTATTCTCACTAATGATAGTCCTCATTGTCCTTCTAGTGCGGCCTACGTTTGGTCAATTTAGTTTTTCTTTTTTTCTCATTGTTTGCCTATTTTTTAAATTTCGCCATGATTTCTGGAAGGTTGTTTCCTAAACTATACATCCGAAGGTCCTGTACAGCTTTCTTGATTACTTTTACAGCACTATTTTTTGGGAAGAGCTTGGTGATTGCCGCCATCAGCCTTTCAACGGCTGTTAGGCGCTCCTTTACCTTTTCGCTTTACCTTTTTTGTGTTTTAGTCTGACTTACCTCTTTCTTTGTTTCAATTGAATTGAATTCGAAATTGATTCAACGCATTTACGCAAATTTGGTCAAGGGCAAAAGGTGAAATAAATGGAAACGAGATATCCATTTCTACTGGGACACTAAGACCGAAGAATTGAAAATAGTGCTTTAAGTTCTCAAAGTTCCTTAGAGTATACTGTTAATTTGTTTTAGTGTTACGCTTATAGTACTCCATTTTAGAGGCTGTACTCACCAAGTTTGTCAAATCTTGTGAATTAGCAGAAAAAATTAGAACACTTTTCAAACACTGTAAAATATTAGGTTATTTTTTCTTGTGCTTGAATTTATCAAAGTTCTTTAGATTTTAGTGCTAATTAGTTTTAGTATTGAGCTTGTAGTCCTCCAACTTTGAGGTTTAATTCACCTTACCAATTGCGCTGGAACTAAGTTAGACTAGTTCTTGTAAACTTTGTCTTGTATTTGTAAAATAGGATATGAAAAGGGCACGATAGTTAAGTTGTGAATGCTTCTATCGAAGTTGCGGTTTCGAATCCCATTATATTCGGATGTTTTTGCACCATCGAACAAACATTTATCTACCAATTGCGCTGGAACTGAGTTAGAGCAGTTATAGTAAACGTGTGTTTTTTTGTTTGAAACATTTTGCTTTACCGTTATTGGTGTTTTGTTCTATAACATTCTTTGTCTTCTCAAGTGACGTTTTCACAGTTCTCTTCATTTATGAGTGCTCTCACTGCGAAGTAAAGTTTATTGGTAAAGTTTATTTCGAATCCCATTATATTCGGATGTTTTTGCGCCATCGATCATAAATTTTATCTCGACACGGCCCCTGAATTAAATTGCCGCGCTTGTTGTTCGAGCGAATTTGTCCGACATTGGTCATTTTATGTTTTCTGGAACCTAATGAGACTGCGGACCAGAGTAGAACACTTTCGCTCGTTATTTTTCTGTTTTTTTTTTCAAATAGCGACATCGATCCTTTTTCCGACAATTACGGGCTATGTTTTGCTTAATAGCTGCGAAGCGATAGCTGGGGCTATTATTGGGCTTTCTCTTGGTTTTTTAAAATTCAAAGAATTTGAATTGTATTGGGGCGCTGTCTTTTTGTAGGATCTGTTCACACATTTTCATGATTTTTGAAGTCAAATTGGAGTAGTGATTTTGGTCACACCTAAACAGGAAGTGAAGCGAAGAAGCGAGTGGTTGTTCGGCGTGAAAAGTATTTGCTCTAATTTTGTAGTAGAGTGAGGAAACGGTGTTTGAACAAAAATTCGCTTTCTCTCTAGTCGTTTTTTGCTCACATGCGGCATTTTGAAATGTGTGTGTTTTTTTTTAATTTTTTGATCTGTTTTTTAGAAATAGTTTTTCCAATTCACTCATAGTCCGTTCTAGGTCTAGTTTTTTCTGTAGTCTTTGAATTGTACGTCACGACTTCTCCTGCTATGTTTTTTTATTTCGTCGTCAAGATTTGTGTTACGACCGTGTGATGTCACAACCACTTCAAATCTGCTTTTTGCTCATTCGTTCATGCAATTACAACTGCATTGCCTGCGTGACGTCATTTTTCACTCTTAGTGGAGCCAGTTTTTGTTCATTCGCGTGATTAAGTTTTTGGTCACACGTGACTTACCTCTCTCGAAAAAGACTTTCTCACGCTGAACTTGACTTTTCTTTTCTTTAATTTAAGGAGATAAGGTCAAATGAGTGCGTGTCACTCTTAATGAAGGATATTTGAGGGTATATATTAGAAGTAGCAGATTCTTAATCAAAATATAACATAAAAGTCTTTAAAAAGGTTTTTTTTTTCGTTCTGTTCCTTTTTACTTTTGAGACTATATGTCTACGAAGCTGTTGCGGCTATTTTCTGGCAATCTGCCAGCTATATTTATCTGTGTTTAGTTTATTCCCCGTTTCTGCGCAATAAGTATTGTGCTTTGTTGACTTAAAGTATAATTTTGTTGAAAGTCGTCGATATTTAGTTGAGCAGTTAATTTCTCTGGAATGTAGTTAAGGACTTGTACTGCTGTTTTCAAATTCTTTTTATCTTTTTATCACACTTTGTTTTGCACAGGTTACAACTTCCAGCTTGACTTCTGACTTACCTCGCTGGCTTTTTTAGTGATTGGATTAAAATAATTCAGTCAACGAATTACTGTTCTTCTCATCTCATTAGTGAGAGGTCTGGATTTTTGCTATTTAGTAGTTGCTTTAAACCGAGGCGATCTGGTTCGGACCGGTTGCTAATGAGGCATGAGTAAATTGATTCAATCTTTCAATTAGGTTTCTTGGCTTTGACACTAACTGTTTTCCAAAATTGTTGAACAAAATGTTCAACCTAGGGCCCTGTCGCTTATCTTTACTAATAGCAGTCCTGATTTGCCTTCTAGTGCGACCTACGTTTGGTCAATTTAGTTCTTTTTGTTTTCTCTTTGTGTGCCTAGTTAGTTGCCCCCAGTTAGTTTCTCTTTGTTGCCCCCTCCGTGTAGTGCCTAGTTATACCAAGTATTTTTTCTGGAATGCCTTTGTTGCACTAATTTAGGGTAAAGCTTGATGATTGGGGCCAGCAACCTCTCAACAGTTATTTGGCGCTCTACTTTTTTAAATTCGCTTTAACTCTTTTGTTCTCCAAATCAGTCGCCCACTCACTTTCACGTTTACTTCTGACGCCAAATTTGTTCAGTGGTAAAATGTGAGGTCAATGGAAACTGGATCATCCAATTAAGCTCGACTACTAAGACCTAATGTTTGAAAACAGTGCTTTAAGTTATCAAAGTTCCTTAGAGTATACTACTGATTTGTTTTAGTGTTACGGTTTTTGTACTCCATTTTAGAGGCTGAACTCATCAAGTTTGTCAAATCTTATGAATTAGCAGACCAAATTAGAACGCTTTTCAAACTTTGTTAAAGATAATGTTATTTTTTCTGGTGCCTGAAATTATCAAAGTTCTTTAGATTTTAGTGCTAATTGGTTTTATTAATACGCTTGTAGTCCTCCAACTTAGAGGTTTAATTCACCTTACCAATTGCGCTGGAACTAAGTTAGACTAGTTCTTGTAAACTTTGTCTTTGTCTTGTATTTGTAAAATAGGATATGAAAAGGGCACGATAGCTAAGTTGTGAATGCTTCTATCGAAGTTGCGGTTTCGAATCCCATTATATTCGGATGTTTTTGCACCATCGAACAAACATTTATCTCGACTACGGCCCCTGAATTAAATTGCCCCGCTTCTTGTTCGAGAGGAACTTGTCCGAAGTTAATCAGTTTATGTTTTCTGGAACCTAATGAGACTGCGGACCAGAGTAGAAAGAACACTTTTGCTCGTTATTCTAATTTTTTTTAAATGCTGACGTCGATCCTCTTTTCCGACAGTTTGCCGGCTATGTTTAACTGTTTTCAGTTTGTTCCCCGTTTCTGTGCAATTAATATTGTGCTTTGATGACTATTAAAGTTTAATGTTGCTGAAAATCGTCGATATCTATTTGAGCATTTAATTTCTCTGGATTGTAGTAGTTGAGGACTTGTACTGCTATGTTGTTGAAGTCGTTTTGTATTTTTATCCCGCTTTTTGTTTTACACATGCGATAACTTTCAAGCTTAACATCTGGTTACCTCGGCCCCCTTTTCTAGTGGTTAATTGCTCTTGAACTAAGTTCATAGCAATTTTTGTAAATGTGTGTATTTTTTATGCAAAATTTTTGCTTGACAATTTTGACTTTTCGAGTGACTTTTACGCCCTTGACTTTTTGCGTTTCGCGTTATCTAAAATTCTCTCTCAATCACAATTTCAAGCAGCTGAATTCAATTGGCGGCAATTTAATACTAAAAGTCAAATGAAAAGTGCGCCAAAACTGGTGCCATTTTTCACTTTAAATCTTAATAGTGGTATATGTTAGCCTCTAACGTGGTTATTTGAAGCCCACTATTGAACTTTTTAGTCACATTCGGGCTACCCCCCCCCCCCCCACGACTGAAGCAGGCTGCAATTGATTAGAGCTCCCACTAGTCGTTCGAGAGCAATTTTTCCGACGTTTAGTCGGTTATGTTTGGATTTTAAAGCCATTCATTCAACGAATTATTCGGTATATTGAATGCTGTCAAGGTCAACGGAGCAACATCAAAAGACGCTGGATAAGCCGATGAAGCACGGGCGCTAAAACGGAACTTTAAAAGACTTAGTGCGTTAAGTTGTCGGAGTTCATTAGTCATTAGAATACTGCTAGATTTTAGATTTATGTTTATTGCCCTGAATTCAGAATTCTTTCAAATACAGTGAATGCGGTCATGGGCAAGATAAGAAAAAAGGGATAAACCGACGAAGTCCGGTCATTAAATCATAGTGCATTAGAAAAGGTTTTCAAAGTTCATTAGAGCCATTGCTGGCTGACATTAGTATTAAGCGTAATAGCTTTCAGTTTAAAAGCTGAATTAAGTATAATTTTGAAATATCACTGAAACTGCACGCCAAATTAGAAAACTTTTTGCCGCTTTGAAACAAGGTTGTCGATTTTTATCTTTTTCTTCTGTCTTAATACCGATATGCGCCAAGCGCATCGACGGCGGCAATGTTCCGGCGCAATAAGTGGCTGTGTAAAATTTACTGGCTGTGTAAAATTGTCTGACATCACTGATTTTCAGAATGAGGGTGAAATGGTGCCTTTTAAACCTGACAAAAAAAAATGTTAGCGCTGAAATATCTGGCCGACAGTTATCAGGGCCACCGGGCCAATCACAAAACAACCTCTACAACCAGTTTTGTCACATAACCGGTTTTGTTTTACTGTTCAGGAGCTGCCGGAACAGAAGAGAGGATGTTTTTACAGGACCCGTGTCATTGGTTGTTCCTCAAACAGGCCAATGCAGCAGTGAAACAAATCATCAAACATCTTCAAGAAAAAGGAGCTCTCAATGCACTCCAACAGGAGGAAGGTGCAGTGGATGCAGGAACGGGGAATCCAGCGGGCTCATCGGATGGGTCTAAGGCCAAACTTTTATCAAGTAACAAGACAGTTATCCTATTATATTAAATAGCATTAAGCACGCAATTTTGATTAATAGCCGCCCTCATCTTCTCAGCCGGCTATTATAGCGCTCCTATTTTTTTTTTACAATTCAAAGAATTTGAATTGTATTGGGGCGCTGTCTTTTTTTTTTAAGATCTGTTCACACATTTTCATGATTTTTGAAGTCAAATTGGAGTAGTGATTGTGGTCACGCCGAAACAGGAAATGGAGCGAAAAAGCGAGTGGTTTTGCGGCGTGAATTTTTTTCGCTCTAGTTTTAAAGTAGAGTGAGGAAACGGTGTTTGAACAAAAATTCGGTTTCTCGGTAGTGGTTTTTTTTGTTCACATGCGGCAATTTCACTCTGATTTTTACTGTTTTTTCGATTTTTTGGATCGGATTTTTTTCTAATTGGTTTTCCCAATCCATTCACAGCTCATTCTAGGCCTAGTTTTCTGTTTGAATTAAATTTTCATTTCTCGCTAGTGATTTTTTTGTTCACATGCGGCATTTTGACATTGATTTTCTGTTTATTTGTTTATTTCTTATGTTTTTGTTCTGATTTTTTAAAAATGGTTTTCTCAATTCACTCATATTCCATTCTAGGTCTAGTTTTTCTGTTTAGTCAATGATAATTCTTTGAATTGTACGTCAGGACTTGTCCTGCTATGTTTTTTTACTTCGTCGAATAAAAAAATGTTTCGCTTTACCCCATTTTGCCGCCTTTTCAACATTTTGCGTGAAATCTTTTTGACTTCTCTAGGCTAGTTTCTCTCTTCTCTCATTTTGTGAGATACAATTCTATGTAAAAAGCTCTCAGAATCTGAGCTGAGGGTTAAGCAATTACGTAAGAGACTGACAGCGTCGGGACAAAGTTTACCCTTTATTTTGAAAGTTCTTATCAAATCTATTTCATCCCAGAGTTATCGATTTTTGGTGAACTTCTGCCATTTCATCGTCATATTGTTCACGTTTAGTGTCATTTTGATGAATTGGAGTCTTTTGCGCAATTTTGTTTATAGTTGTGAAGTTGTAAGCTGAGCGGAGCTATATTGCGGTGCTCCTGTTTTTTTTACAATTCAAAGAATTTGCGCAGTCTTTTAAGATCTGTTCAAACATTTTCATGAATTTTGAAGTCAAATTAAAGCGATGATTTTGGTCGCGACGTAGCAGGATGCGGAGCAAAAAGGCGAGTAGTGAACTTCATTCTAATTTTTAAGTGGAGTGAAAAACGGTGTATGAACAAAAATTCGCTTTCTCGCTGTTCTTTTTTTTGTTCACATGCGGTATTTTCGCTGTTTTTCCCAAATGGTTTTCGCAATCCAGTTATAGTCCATTTTAAGGTCTTGTTTTTTGTTTAGTCAATGATAATTCTTTGAATTGTGCGTCAGGACTTGTCCTGCTGTTTTTTTACTTCGTCGAATAAAAAAATGTTTCGCTTTACCCCATTTTGCCGCCTTTTCAACATTTTGCGTGAAATCTTTTTGACTTCTCTAGGCTAGTTTCTCTCTTCTCTCATTTTGTGAGATACAATTCTATGTAAAAAGCTCTCAGAATCTGAGCTGAGGGTTAAGCAATTACGTAAGAGACTGATAGCGTCGGGACAAAGTTTACCCTTTATTTTGAAAGTTCTTATCAAATCTATTTCATCCCAGAGTTATCGATTTTTGGTGAACTTCTGCCATTTCATCGTCATATTGTTCACGTTTAGTGTCATTTTGATGAATTGGAGTCTTTTGCGCAATTTTGTTTATAGTTGTGAAGTTGTAAGCTGAGCGGAGCTATATTGCGGTGCTCCTGTTTTTTTTACAATTCAAAGAATTTGCGCAGTCTTTTAAGATCTGTTCAAACATTTTCATGAATTTTGAAGTCAAATTAAAGCGATGATTTTGGTCGCGACGTAGCAGGATGCGGAGCAAAAAGGCGAGTAGTGAACTTCATTCTAATTTTTAAGTGGAGTGAAAAACGGTGTATGAACAAAAATTCGCTTTCTCGCTGTTCTTTTTTTTGTTCACATGCGGTATTTTCGCTGTTTTTCCCAAATGGTTTTCGCAATCCAGTTATAGTCCATTTTAAGGTCTTGTTTTTTGTTTAGTCAATGATAATTCTTTGAATTGTACGTCAGGACTTGTCCTGCTATGTTTTTTTACTTCGTCGAATAAAAAAATGTTTCGCTTTACCCCATTTTGCCGCCTTTTCAACATTTTGCGTGAAATCTTTTTGACTTCTCTAGGCTAGTTTCTCTCTTCTCTCATTCTGCTGAAAGTGATTTTGAACATCAGTTGCTCAGCAAAGCAATTCAAAATGAACAGAGTTAGTACAAAAATGGATGTCAGAAATAGAAACGGGATAAACCCATAAAGCCCAATTTTAGAAGCCCGCTATTTGAACGTCGTTCCTATAAGTCTTATTTACAATCTCTAATTCTTGTTGTTATTGATAGGAGCCCCTGTAGCCTCTCTCTAAGAAACAGAAGTATGTTCAACTAAGAAATGCCATCGAAATGAATCGGAATTTAAAAAAATGTTTTTGTACAAAAATCTTTTTTTTTCAATATCTTCTGTTATTTCAATCCCAAGCATGCTTATTGGAATCAACGGCGGCTAATTTCCGGCAATCTGCCGGGTATGTTTTGTGTTGTTTCACTAAATTCAAGTCAGATATGCCATCCTTCTAGTAGACCCTTTTGGTCAAATGAAAAAGAAAGGATCAATTTTGGCAATTAACGTGTTTAATATTAACGTGTTTTGACGTGTTGATTAATATTGAATAACTAGGGCACCAAGCAGTCGTGCTTACTCGATCTCTGCTATTTAGTTTCTTTAAAAAATATTTTGTATGCATTGTGCTTAACAAAGATTTACAACGAGTACAATACCCCAGATCGAATTATTAATAGCCGCCCTCATCTTCTCAGCCGGCTATTATTGCGGTCGTATTTTTTTTTTTACTTCGTCGAATAAAAAAATGTTTCGCTTTACCATTTTGCCGCTTTTTCGACATTTTGCGTGAAATCTTTTTGACTTCTCTAGGCTAGTTTCTCTCTTCTCTCATTCTGCTAAAAGTGAATTTGAACATCAGTTGCTAAGCAAAGCAATTCAAAATGAACAGAGTCGGTATAAAAAATTGAAGTCAGAAATAGAAACGGGATAAACCCATAAAGCCCAATTTTAGATGCCCGCTATTTGAACGTCGTTCCTGTAAGCCTTAGTTACCATCTCCAATGCTTATTGGTATTAATAGTAGCCCCTGTAGCCTCTCTCTAAGAAACAGAAGTATGTTCAACTACGAAATGCCATCAAAATAAATCGGACTTAAAAAATATTTTTGTACAAAAATTTTTTTTTTCAATATATATTCTATTCGTTCAATCCCAATCATGCTTATTGGAATCAACGGCGGCTATTTTCCGGCAATCTGCCGGGTATGTTTTTTTGAATAAGCTGGTCAAATTTTGTTTTTGTACTATATAATTTACAAAATTGCACGTTCAAGTTTTAAGAAATGGGATGTTTGTTTTGGACACTTAGATTGTGTTGTTTTTAATAGCCGCCGTCAGTCTCTCTCAGCCGGCTATTATAGCGCTCCTTTTTTTACGACTCGAAGAGGAGATTGGTTTTCGTAAGTTTTTTCGTACCGGGAGTACTATTCGTTCGGACGGCGTTTTGACCTGAAAGCGAAAAAGTAGTAAAACTTGATTATTTTCAAGTTTTTCAAATATTCTGCTGATTTTCTTTTTGCGATTTTTGGCTCATTACATCATTTTTCATCAAATTGATTGGTAATTGAATTAAAGCCTCGTGTCTGTATGCTCCTTTAACTATAAATTACGAAAGTACTACAAATTTGTCTTTTTCTTTTCAATTTGATGAAAAAAATTGAGAAATTTTACACATTTTTTTTAATTTCTCCAAAAATAGAGATGTTTGTGAGCTCATTAAGGCTTGGCTGATTTTTTTGTTTGGATAACTTTTTTTCTTTGCATGAAACATCGGCTTTTGTTTATTCGTGTTCCAATACTATTTCTACATGGAAAATAAATTTAATTTTCCTAATTTTTCGTGGTAATTTTTTCTGGCAATTTTTTTTGTTCTTTGACTCAAGACTGTTGTATTTTCTGCGTTGATGCGTTCTGCAAGGAGATATCAAATGTTTGGAAAGCCAGTTTTTGCGAAAGATATGAATTCTTCCGGCTATGATTTTACTGCGTCGTACGAATTTTTTTTTCGCTTTATCTTAGTTCACAGCTTGTTGACTTCTCTAGGCTAGTTTCACTCTTCTCCCATTCTGCAAAAAATGTTTTTAGACAGCAGTTGGTCAGCAAAACAATTCAAAATGAACGGAGTCTGTATCAAAAAACGAAATCAGAAATAGAAACGGGATAAAACCATGAAGCCCAATTTTATATGTCGGTTACTCGAACTTTTAACTTTTAAACTTAGATACAATCTCTAGTGCTTATTGGTATTAATACTAGCCCTTTTGTCGTCTCACTACGAAACAGGAGTATGTTCGGCTCCAAAATGACATCAAAATTTTTGCACTTTAAATTTGTTTGTGTACAAAAATCATTTTTAATTGCTCTTGAACGAAGCTCATAGCAATTATTGTAAACGTGTTGGTCTTTTTTTGCAAATTTTTCGCTTGACATTTTTGCACTTTTCTTCTAGAACATTCTTTAATTTCTCAAGTGACTTTTTCACGCTTTCGTTCTTCATTTTTGAGTGATCTCTATTGCTCTCACTACGAAGTAAAGCTTGTTGCTAATGTAAAATCGTTTTAGCATATCTAAAGAACAGGATTCATAGCGCAGTTGTCAGTGCATCAGGTTATAGATCTGGAGGTCAATCGTTCGAATCTCAGTCGGGGCAAATCTTTTACCCGCCTCTCGTTTGAGAGCAATTCTTCCGACATTAGTCGGTTTATTTTTTTTATAGCTGCGAAGCTGTGAGCTGAGCGTAGCTATATTGCAGTGCTCTTGGTTTTTTTTGTTTCGTCGTCTGACGCTCCTTTTTCGTTTTACATTTGTTCACACAGCAACGCTGAAAAAGTCAAATTTTCTGAATGACTTCTTCCTCTCACTAACGGCATTTGTGCGCGTGACGTCATTTCTCACTCGTTTTAGCGAATGTTTTTAGGTTATTTGCGTGATTAGATTTTGATCATACATGACTTACCTCACTCAATAAAATGACTTTTGCACTTTAAAACTTAAGTTTAATTTGAATTTGTTAAAGGTCAAAGGAACTCATAAGTGCGGTAAAGGTCCCTAATAAGAGGCTTCTGTGGAATAAATTTTAACAAGCTTTATTAATTTATCGCTAAATGTTTTTTAGCCTAGTTTTTTTTTTGAGCGGCGTCAATTTTTTTTCAATTTAGATCTGTATCGGTTTCTATCTCTATTATATGGCACGCACGTCTATTCTTTCGCAGCTATTCCGGCAATCTGCCGGCTATGTTCAATGATTTTTGGTCTAAGTTTGACTTTTTGCGTTTCGCGTGATCTAAAATCCTCTCTCAATCACAATTTTAAGCTGCTGAATTCTATTGGCGGCAATTTAATACTAAGTCAAATGAAAAGTGCGCCAAAACTGGTGCCATTTTTTACTTTAGATCTTAATAGTGGTATATGTTAGCCTCTAACGTGGTTATTTGAAGCCTACTATTGAACTTCGTAGTCCCATTTAGGCTCCCCCCCCCCCTCCTCGCGACTGAAGCAGGCTGCAGTTGATTAGAGCTCACACTAGTTGTTCGAGAGCAATTCTTCCGACGTTTAGTCGGTAATGCTTTTCATTAATTTTTTTCTCGTCTTTCAATCCCAATCTTGGTTATGTGAATCAACGGCGGCTATTTTCCGACAATCTTCCGGGTATGTTTGACATTCTAGCATGCTACATAACGGCACGAAACAGCGGAGTATATCCCCGAAATGATTCTGACTTGTTTTGGTGTGTCATTTAGATCGTAGGAAACCGGTGACGCCCTTCAGCAAGATAATAAATGAGAAAGTGCAGCAGTTGAAGAGGAAGAGAGACAGGCAGAAGGAGAGAGAGAAGAGGAGACAACAGAAAGAGGCAGAAATCAAAGCCATGGTTAAGGATAGTACCTTAACTACTGGTGATATTAGTAGTAGCAGAAGTAGTGGTGCGAATAATCAACACAAGGCAGCCAATAATTTCGCTTCTAGAGCTTCCAGAATTGCTGTGAGGAAGAGAGAAGATGAACTGATGCGAAGCCAGCGCAAAATCAACTGGGACATCAATCAAAGGTTACTCAAATATCGATCGCAAGTTTTTATAGTCGATTAATTTCGAAGCCCGTAATCACTATTGTTGAGAATTATAGATTCCGCTATTTAATTTGAGAACAGTATTCTGTGTACCCTTTGTATGTACCAAGTTTTGTAATGAGTTGGAAAGAAATGTCTTCTGAAGTATGGTTATTCGCTTTGATCATGGTTTGATAAGAGGTGGAACCAATATCTACCAGAGGAAGGGAAGACATTGAACCCTCCTCACGTTGGCGATTTGGAACCCCGCGCCCATTTCCGGACGTGGTTCAAAGTAATCTTTTGGACCCATCTGCCCTCTTACTTTTTGCGGCTAGCATCCCTTAGCTGAAGGTACCTACAGCCAAAACCTCGCCTGTCATTCGATATCCTTTCTTCGAAAAATAGTCTATTTTATCACCTGTGTTTGTGTTTATAGCAAAAGCCTACTGCGTGTTTATTGGACTCCGGATGAAGATGCGGTTCTGCTCTATGCGTATACTTCTATGCACGTGTTTCGTATCTACCATGGCTACCATGTGCTGCCCTATGGCTTCTTCATGCGAGATGTGCTCCATGAACTATTACCACAATTGGCATCTAACAAGAACGAGATGGCATGTTCCAGACGGTTCAGGTAATACTATTGGTGAAACCTATTATTAATTACTCTCAAACGAATTTCGTAGCAATTATTAATAGCCGCATTTTCTGGCAATTTGCCGGCTATGTTTCATATATTGAGCTATATGTTTCATGCGATTGATTTGTTAGCTTAATCTAGGGCTTTTGAATGAATACCACCAGCCCTCCATGCTTTTCTTCCAAATTTGATTAGCGTTTTAAGCAGAGAAGTAGTGACGATTAAAAATTTATTTAAAAAAATTATACTTGTGTATTTGCAATTTTCATTACTACTACTAGCGTCCATTTAGGTATCTGATGAACAACGACTACAGATCAATGCTGCTATTCTTTGGTCTCAAAGCACACGCCAACAAAACAGCCACAGTACTGGATGTGTTGGAACTGTCAGTGCCCAACTTATCCATCGATGAACTCTATCGTAGATACAAGAAACTGTACAATGCAGTTGTACGTTGCAATTCCGATTTTGTCTCGGTTGATGTACGATGGAATATGCGATTTATGAGAAAAAACTTCAACATGGAAAACTTTCTCCCTATGCCCATGGTCGAAAATTATTGGAACAATTCAAGTTTGTGCGAAAAGGGAGAGCAATGGAAAGAGTCCTTATTCTCCTCAATACAAACTCTAATGCTCAACTTCTTCTTCGAGAAGAACATAAATCCTTATGTTGCTTCCACAATTGTTCTCGCAAAGCTTCTTTCCGTTCCTAGCATCGCCGAGATTGTGGGCCCTGTTTCTTCCAAGTTGGAAAAGAATGTCTTGGTATCAAATAGCAAAATGTTCAAAGAGTTCCCAATTTATCGTAAGTTTATCTCGAATTTGGTCAGCTCGAAAAACTTAAAACAGATTAACAAATTATTGCTGTTAACGATATCCCGACAGCCTACTTCTAAATCCTTAGTTACAATTTACGAAGACAAGACATTTTCGGTGGAGCCCTTGAAAGACCTGCTTGTTCACAAGAGAGTAGTGAAATGTGGTGATGAGGAGAGATACTGCACCTTTTTCTACATGGTCTGTCTTATGGACTCGATTCCACTATTCAACTACAGAATCCAGATGAAATACCCCCTGTTTGAATTTCCACTAATCAATCTGACCTCAGGTGAGTTGTGGATAATATTGTCGAGATTCACGAAATACGGACTGCCGATAATGTACGCTCTCTCATCACGTTGGATTCAATATCTTGACCAGTTTACCCAGTTTTTTCTGACGGAAAATAATATAATTCGCCCCCATTTTCGGTCTCAAACTTTTTCGGTCGTATTTTTCTTTTTCTAAAAATGGAACAAGAGCAAGAAGAACGTGTCAGTAGATTATGCACATACTGAAAGCTTATTTATCTCGATTATTTAGGAAAAGAACTGCTACTGCTTCCAATGGTTGTAAATAAAAATAGCAACTGTGCTAACACTTTAATATTTTCAGAGGAGAAGCGTGTGCTGGAATTGAGACGTGAGAGGAAAGCCAAGAAGTCACGAGGAGGAGGGGTGGAAGCGGAGGAGGAGGAGGAAGAGGACGAAGAGTGGACGGAATCTGATGAGGAGGAGTTGGAGGAGGAAGGGGACTCACGTATTATGCAAGCAGTACCCAAGACACATTTGCCTGGACAACCACTACACAAAGGGAAAATAGAAGGTACAGTTGTAATTTCCTTCCAGCTTTGGAAATTTGAGTTTCTAGAGAACAAAAATTAAAACTAGTGGAAAATTTGCATACGATAAGCATACGATAAGGGAGTTTACTCATTCAATTAAAACTTGGCTAGAGAGCTGAAGCCCTCGGGAACAAGAAAGAACGAATGAAGGCTTAGTCAGAGCATACCCAATTTTGACAAGTTAACACTGGTAGTGATGTCTAAGCGCTGACATTGTAGATTTCAGGCTAGAGAATTTTTGATGACATATTAGTGCTCGTAAATGAGCTTATAAAACCGGCGTGTTAGACGTATGTGAAAGGAAATATTGCTTTGTTCAGTGTCAAGCTTGAAAATTATTGACATGATGTAAAACAAGCGAAACCTTTCCCATCGCAACAAGTCTGATCATTTTTCGATGAGTTGTATAGTATTGCAAATACGAACAAAGGATACTAATGTCAATAAATCTGCGCTTGTTTTCAAAACTTCAAAAATTTCCAGAGTCAGAAACCTGCCTTCCTTGAACCCTATTGATGAGTGGGTTCAAGTCTTGCAAGAATTATTCAAGTTGATAGGAAATCTTGGAAGAATATTGCACCAATGTGTATTCTCCTGCATGTTTGTTTGCGAGACTTAGTTTTCTTTGATCAGTGGAGAACTTAAAACGTGTTTGTAGCAGGTGAGCCGGAGGACATCGAAGTGGTTGATGATGAGGACTTGAAAGATTTACTCAAATTGAGATTCAAAAGTGAAAGAGTAGAAATTGAATTTAATGAGGAAGATCTGAGACAGAAACAGATGATAGGATTGGGAAAAGCTGAACAGTATCGATCCTATCTTGCGGTCACTTCTCAGGAGAAAGATCAGAAGATAATCACCAACACTCCCGACATATCTTTTGCACCACGTGAAGACACCACACAAGATCAAATAGAGGCAAAATTGAATCATTATTTCTTCGAACAAGATAACTATCAGCAAATTGATATTAAAAGTGTCTTCGATTTGGTTCTCGTGAAAAGCCCTTCGGATTGTGAATTATTGCCCAAAATGCCCGTTTATGTTACGTCTTACGCAGCCAGCGAACAATTCAATGACTGTGTAAACTTCACGGAAAGTGAATCTATCATTTTAGCGTGCATTCAAAACGCAGCTCACGATGGTCTCACTTTTGACTCAATTTTGCAAGATTACATGGGATTGACCGAACGAAATTTACTCGAAATTTTGGAATCTTTGATTTTGAAAAATGCAATTTTAGTAATCGGTGATAGAGAAATCAAATTTTGCGCCAAAGATTACTGTCCATTTTTCACGAGTTTAAGAAGTCAAGATGCGGTAACAGCTCACAAAATTCCGACAGATAGTTCCTTCAACTCGATCAAATTTCTTCCGGCCGCTTTTTTGAACTGGGATGGCTCTTTTTGCACCAACATGTTTGCAACCATGCTTAGCTGGCTAGCTGAGTGCTCGACGTATATACCCGGAGCATCTTTTATGGACTTTCACGACCGGGTGTGTTTGCTAATAAATCCTGTCCAGTTTTTAAAGTTGGTCAAATTTGCCGAAAAATTAGATTTAATTCGAGTCGAGATTCATAAAGAAGATTTGGCGTTTGATAACTTTTTTATGGGAGACAATAATAATGAGACAAGCAAGTCTAAGGATGTTTCGGATGTTAGAAACTTGTATTTGTTCCCTGTTTGTGACGCAATGCTGAGAACAAAATTGTTTTGTGAGAAATTCAATATGAACAGACATCTCTTCTATATTGGGCCTCAAAGACTGAGCTTGTATGCTTCTATGAATCTGTACTCCACAAGGAAGTTGTTCGATAACTGTCTTACGTACTGTGATGGCTCTGGTTCTTGACCACTCTCACTTCAAATTGGGGGAACTGAGGGTCCAATTGTACTGAAGTATTGAGACGATTTTGGCAGACAGATTTCTAGAGCTATTCTGAGTAAAACTGACTTCTTTTTTTGTTGTTCAATGTAACTATTCTGTTCCCTAAATTTGTTAATACTTAAATTTATGTTCCCTAAATATCTATCTGCTTATTTACTTTTGAAGAGATCTTGGAATTATTTGTAAATAAAATATTGTCTTCGCCATTGTTTTGGAGCTCCGAAATTTTTTTAATAGCCGCATTATTGGCCTTCTCTTGGTTTTTTACAATTCAAAGAATTTGAATTGTATTGGGGTGCTGTATTTTTTACGACTCGAAGAGGAGTATTGGAGAAGTCCTTTTTTAATCAATTTTTGGAGTGAATTTTTAGGCGGGAAATGAAACACGTGAAAACATTTGAGTGATTTTGGTGCTGAACAAAAGTGAAGAGAGGAGCGAAAAGAGAGTGGTTTTGTTCACACCGCTGTTTTTGAGAGAGCGATAAATTGATGAGTGAAGAAATTTTTTCTAAGCGAGCGAAATTTTCTTTTTTCACGTGCGGCTTTTAAAAGCAGTTTTTTTTTGCAACTTTTGATGGTTATGAGGTTTGATTATGATATTGTATTAGTTTTACGTTTGTTTTGATAGGAATTGAAGGTTTCAATTAATTAATTTGATTTATAATGCTAATTTGGAGGTTTTTGATCAGTTTTGCTGATTTTTAGACGAAATTTAATGATTTGTTTTTTTGTTTTACTGCTCTAAGTGGGATTTGAATAGGAGCTTGTTACTTAAGGAATTGTCAGATACCAATTGACTAAAGTTTTGTTGGTGTAAAATTTTTTTCTCTGAGGAAAAATGGCCGAAAAATTGAGAAATTTTAAACCATTTTTCTCATTTTTTGTAGTTCTTCTTTTTTAATCTTACACAATTGTCTTACCCACCCTTTTATAACTTGCCCATTGTTTTGCGAGTTTTTTATTGCTCTAATTGCAAAGGAACCTTATTCAGCTTTATGTTTCCTTGTACTAGTTTTTATAGTTTTTTGTTGAATTTGTTTTTGAATGCTGTTTCTATTCCTTAATTTTTTATGACATTTGTGGAGGTTTAGGGTTCATAATAGTTGTTCTAATTGTTTAGTAATAAGTTTGGGCATTTTGGATTTGAATCATTTTGTTGAGAAATATGACAAAAAATGGCGAAAATTGGAACTATTTTTCTTAATTTTTTTTTCCAGTTTTTTTGGGTTTTTTTTCTGTTTTTTGAGACAAGTTTCCTGGACTATTATGACTTGTTTATTGTTTTGCGAGCATCTGGATGCCCTATTGCCTGAAAAGAACTTTTCTTTGGATTTATCTGCTTTTGTTATAAGAAATTTACTAACTTTTTCCAGTTTTTTAGTGCAAGTTGTTTTTAAGAGCTTTTTCATAATTTGGCCTCAAGTATTTTTAAAATATTCACTTAAGTGGTTTTAGTAAGTACTAGTTGTTTTGATGAAGTAATTTTGGCAGAGATAGTTATTTCGTGATCTCAAGTTATGACAAAATTTCATCAAATTTTTTAATCATATTTTAACAGATTTGATGTTTTTGTTTTTACTTTTTTATTTTATGGTTTGGTTTCGAAAAAATCATAAATTAGTGGAGGCAAGTTTTTTCTGATGAGTAGTTGGATTGCGGTTAAATAGATTTTCACTTCGAGGGGTTTCCGGAATTCTTCCGGCTATGTTTTTTTTAAGATCTGTTCACACATTTTCAAAATTTTTGAAGTCAAATTGGAGTAGTGATTTTGGTCACGCCGAAACAGGAAGTGGAGCGAAAAAGCGAGCGGTTTCGCGGCGTGAATTTTTTTCGCTGCAAATTTAAAGTAGAGTGAGAAATCGGTGTTTGAACAAAAATTCGCTTCCTCGCTAGTGGTTTTTTGTTCACATGCGGCAATTTGACTTTGATTTTTACTGTTTTTTTGGATCGGATTTTTTTTCTAAATGGTTTTTCCAATCCATTCATAGTCCGTTCTAGGTTTAGTTTTCCGTTTAGTCAATGAAAATTCTTTGAATTGCACGTCAGGACTTGTCCTGCTATGTTTATTTATTCTGTCGTCAAGATTTTTGTTACGACCGTATGACGTCACGACCACTTCAAATCTGCATTTTGTTCATTCATTCGTGCAATTTCAACTGAATTGCGTGCGGCACGTCATTTTTCACTCTTAGTGGAGCTTTTTTTGTTCATTCGCGTGATAAAATTGTTGGTCACACGTGACTTACCTCATTCTTAAAAATGACTTCCTCCCTCTGAAATTGACTTTTCTTTGCTTTAATTCAATGAGATAAGGTCAAATGAGTGCTTGTCACTCTAATTGAAGGTTATTGAAGAGCAGCTAGTAGAAACAGAAGTAAGTTATATAGATTCTTAATAAAAATTTTACATCTCAGCCCTTAATGAAAAGAATAAGTTTCTTTTTTGGTCTGTCTTTTTTACCTTCTTTTTGAGACTACAGATCTATGAAGCTATTGCGGCTATTTTCTGGCAATTTGACAGCTATGTTGTTAATTTTGTGAATGTTCAATGTTAGCCGTAACTTTAGACCAGCAACGCTTGTAATTCTTTGAGCTGATTCGTGGAAAGTTTCTTGAGGTGACTATGCATTCTATAAATACAGATATGATATATATATGGTACGGATTATGATGTCCTCACGAGCAACAACATAATGCAAAATATTCGTTTTCAGATCCATTTTTGTTAAGTGAAAAACAAAACAGCATATTTGTGTACTTCTGTTCTTGCTGCGCAATAATTCTGAAACAAGACAGCCGACTGTATAATGCAAGTAGCCATGGCTCATCCATCATCTGCCCAGCCTCTCATGACTCATCACGGGATGCCAGTTGCACCTTACCACCCACCCCACCCTCATCAACACCACCCTCACATGACTGCAGTTGCCAGTCCCTCCAGGGGTGTGGCCGGTGCTCCTATGCCGGCGGGCGCAAGAGTTGCACCGGGTGGTCCTGGGTCGCATTTGACGGGGAGTGGATCTCCGTATCATGCTCACATCCAGCCATCCATGATGCATCATCATCCGTCCTCGTCCGGTGGCAAAGGATCAAAAGGTCAGTTATAAGCACGGTTGGTCCATGATCGTTGCAATCATAAGCATCTATCTATAGATTAATCCAGAAAGTGCTCCAAGGGCTTGATAATTAATTGCTCGCAAACAAAAATGTTCAAACTCGCATAACTTGCCAAATTTTGAAATTGGAAGTTTTCGGTTATTAATAGCCGCGAAGCGATAGCGGCTAATATTGGGGACATCGTGGTTTTTTATAATTCAACGAATTTGAATTCTATTGGGGCGCTGTCTTTTTTAAGATCTGTTCACACATTTTCATGATTTTTGAAGTCAAATTGGAGTAGTGATTTTAGTCACGCCGAAACAGGAGGTGGAGCGAAAAAGCGAGTGGTTTTGCGGCGTGAAATTTTGTTGCTCTAATTTTAAAGTTCAGTGAGAGAACGGTGTTTGAATAAAAATTTGCTTTCTGGCAAGTGGTTTTTTGTTCACATGCGGCAGTTTCACTTTGATTTTTACTGTTTAATAGCCGCCCTTATCTTCTCAGCCGGATTTTAAGGCGCTCCTATTTTTTTTACTTCGTCGAACTTTTTTTCACTTTAACCATTTTGCCGCTTTTTCGACATTTTGCGTAAAATCTTTTTGACTTCTCTAGCCTATTTTCACTTCTGTCATTCTGCTCAAAGTCCTTTTAAACAGCAGCTGCTCAGCAAAGCAATTCAAAATGAAGAGAGTCAGTATTAAAAAACCAAAGTCAGAAATAGAAGTGGGATAAACCCATAAAGACCATTTTTAGATGCCCGGTACTTGAACTTTGATCTCATAAGTTTTAGTTACTATCTATAATGCTTATTGGTTTTGGATCGGGTTTTTTAAATGGTTTTTGCAATCCATTAATATTTCATTCTAAGCCTAGTTTTTTGTTTGAACCAAATATCTATTTCTCACTAGTGGTTTGTTGTTCACTTGCGGCATTTTGACATGATTTTCTGTTTGTTTTCTCTGATTTTTTTAGAAATGGTTTTCCCAATTCACTCAGTCCGTTCTAGGTTTAGTTTTTGTTCAGTCAATGAAAATTCTTTGAGTTGTACGTCAGGACTTGTCCTGCTATGTTTTTCTTTAATTCGTCGTCTCGATCTATGATTCTTACGACCTGACTTCTTGGAATTCTTTTTTTAAATGACTTCAGTGACTTCTACTGCTTTTCAGTTAAAATTTGTGTACGTGATGTCATGTTTGTTTTTAGGTCGATTGCTTGACTTACCTCACTCAAAAAATGACTTATGAACTTATGGAAGTTTTATTTTATCAACATTTACTAGTTAATTGTGTGCATATAAGTAGCTCCAAACTTATATGCCCTCATTCTTGATTATTAGTCTTGAGTTTTTGATTTCGAATATCAATTTTGAAAACGTTTTTTTTCGGGCTTTTTCCTTATAGACCGTATGTGTCATAAAACTGACAGTCCAAAAATAACCCAAAAAGTCTAGTGGTCTATTATGGGACTGGTGGTCGATCTGTCAATCTTATTCCTTTAGTTGTTTCAATTCATGGAAGGGCACAAGCGTCTATGGCGGCTATTTTCGGGCAATCTGCCGGTTATGTTCTTTGATTGCTGCCTAACGAGGTTTGAAGTAACTATCGTACATTTTTGTGTCTTTTTCATGTAAAGTTTTTGCTTTGTTTTTGAGCTTTTGTTTTAGAACATTGTTGACTTCTTGAGTGACTTTTTCACCCTTAGTGCTTCATTTTTGAGTGATCTAAGTTGCTCTCGTTCCGAAGTAAAGTTCGTTGATGAGGGCGATTATGAGCGAATGAAAAAGCCATTGCGGCCTGGTGGTAAAATCACAGACTGCCAACCAGGAGATCAGGGGGTTGGATCTATTGGGTTCAATTTATTGCAATCATAAAAAATTTCTAAGCTTCGCGCCCTATAAATGAAATCGCCCCGGTAGTTCGAGAGCAATTTATTCGACGTTAGTCGGTTTATATTATTTAATTGCTCTCAAACGAAGTTTGCAGCAATTATATTATCCCGATGGTCTTTCTTATGCGATTTCTTGCTTGAACGATTTTTCAAGGGACCCTTTTGACTTCGTCCTCAAAAATGGGATTAACAGATAACGCCCGGAGGGCATTCAGTTCTCTCAGAGCCTGTTGGGCTGAATAGACTCCAAGTATGTGATTCACCGAAATTGTTTTGAAGACCTGAATTTATTATGAAGGGCAGTTCTGAGAGTTTAAACCCCTATTTCACCCCCCCCCCCCCACACGCACACACTGCCACCACCAACTTTACCTCCTCGCAACACTTCAACCTGCTCCACAATCCGCTACCCCCGCTCATCCACCGAACGCCCCTCCAACGGCCACTGCCCTCACCCCATGCCCCTTTATTGAAGCTGGACCCCATAAACCGAAGCTGTCTACTGACGAATCCAACCGCTCGCCAGTCGTTTGAGAGCAATTCGGTCGATTTCAGTCGGTTACGTTTGAAATAAATTAGATTGGGTTCGAATAGCCACAAAGCGATTGCTGCGATTATTGATTTCATGATTTTGAAACCAGCTCGAAGGGAAGACTAGTTGTTTTTATACTTGTCTTTTCACACTAAGTACTATTTGTGCAAGAACTTTGACCTAAAATTGAAAAAAAAAATGGTTCATTGCTTATCCCATTAGTTATGATTGTTTGATTTGGTTCATTTACCAGAATTATTTGATAGCTTTGACGTTGCCAATTTTTGTAAATTGATTTTCTCGACCGATTTTTTTTCATTTTTGCATCCGTATTTCGAACGTTTTTTATTGCTCTCAAACAAAGTTTGTAGCAACTATATTAGTCCTGCCGGTCTGTTGCTATGCGATTTTTCGCTTGACCGATTTTTCGTCTGACGCTTTTGACTTTTCGTGCTCAAAAACAGGATGAAAGGTAGCGCCCAGCGGGCATTATGTGCTCTTAGAGCCTTTCAGCCCTGTTTCAGATCAAACTGTTTTGGAGACTTATATTTATGGTGTGAAAGGCGGTTCTTAGAGATTGAAGACCCTCCATTGTTGACCCCCCTCCCACTATTGACCCAACCCCCGCGCTCTGTTACCTCCCCCTTCCAACTGTATCAATTATTGGGATCCTGTTGCATTTTTCGCGCAATTTTTTTGTCAGCTTCTTTACGTTTCATCCTCAAATGCGATAAACTGTTGAAAAATGAGGGTATTAATTATCTGTCCAGAGCACTACTAGTCTCTAAATAAAAGTTTTGACGAAACTGCTCGGCAGATATAGCATCATAATTTGAAGGTCAATTTGGAAAACCTTTTTTGTGCTGCAGACAGTTTTTTTCTCTCAGAAAAGAGACTTGTTCTCTTTTTAAAATTGATGAAGACAAACGATCCTATTTTGTCTGACGCTTCTGAGTTTTCGTGCTCAAAAACAGGATAAAAGGTAGCGCCCAGCGGGCATTATGTGCTCTTAGAGCCTTTCAGCCCTGTTTCAGATCAAACTGTTTTGGAGACTTATATTTATGGTGTGAATGGCGGTTCTTAGAGATTGAAGACCCTCCACTGTTGACCCCCCTCCCCCTGTTGACCCCATCCCCGCGCTCTGTTACCTCCCCCTTCCAACTGTTGCCCCACCCCCTCCGCCCGTTAGCCCTCGGTGCACCCTCCCCCCCCCCCCCCCCCCCCCCCCCCCCGTTTCTAGCTTCTGACGAACAACCGCTCGCTAAATCTTGCAAATTTATACTATTTCGCACAATTTTTTGCAAGCTTCTTGAAAATTTTTGACATTTTTAATTTTTTTAGCCCTAGGTTTGATAATAAATAACTGGAAAATTTTTATTTATCATGGATTAGTTTTCAACTTTTTAATATCACAAGTTTTATCAGTTTTTTGATATAAAACTTGCAATTTTTTAGTTTTGAAATTTTTTTGTCATATTTTTAGTTTTTTCGGACCTTAAGGGCCACGGAACTTCCTCTAGGGTTTGATAATATGTTATTGCGCAGTTTATAGATATAATGGAATGTTTTTCAAGATTTTTTTTATCACGAATTTTTGCAATTTTTTGAAATATTTCCCATTTTTTCATCATTTTGAATTTTTCCGGCACCAGGGACCCTGGGACCTCCTTCAAGGTTTGATAATAAGCTGCTGCATATTTTCTAGATTTAATTGAAAGGTGATCATTTTTTTACTGCAGTTTTAGTAATTTTTGGATAAAATTTAAATTTGTTTTCAAGTTTTTGGAAAATTTTTATCTTCCAAGTGTATGGATGTTTATGAGCAAGTGAAACTATTTCAGGCCTAAAACATGGATACCGGATAGTCTCTTGAGACAATGAAATGTTTCTTCAGATATTAATATCGTGAGTTTTAGCAGGATTCTGTTAAAATTTTCAATGGTCTCGAAAATTTTTCAATATGTTTTGTTCTTTACTGGTTAAACGACTAGTACTGGCCAACGAAACTTTTAAGTCTACAGATGGATTACTTGACAGAATTTTTAAGACAAAAAGTGGCATTGAAGTTTTTTACTGCGAAAATGAAAACTTCTGTTTTCAATTTTGCTTTTTTTCAATTTTTTTTTAAAATGATTTATTTACTAACAAGGCTTGAAAACCTCGAAATGAAGAGTCGAATCCCATCATGGAATTTTTTCCTATCTCTCTTTCTCTCTGCTGGATAGGTTTTCTTTCTTTCTCTTTCCGTTCGAGTTTTATCTCTCTCTCTCTCTCTCTCTCTCTCTCTTTGTTGATGCCGCACTTCAGCTGCTGTTATGTGGAGTAATGTCATCATCTCTGATCATCCTCATTAAAAATGAGTTATAATAGATGCGTTTTATCATAAATGACTTGACAGGCAATTTTTCGGAAATCATTGTTAATTGCTCTCAATAGCAATTTTTAGCAATTATGTTAATCCTGTTTGTCTCTTTCACGGATTTTTTCGCTTGGCCGAGTTTTCCTCTGACCCATTCGATTTTCGTCTTCAGAAACGGGATAAAGAGGTGGCGCCCAGTTTGCATAAAGTTCTCTCAGAGCCGTTCAGCCCGCTACTCTCGAGTACGCGACTAACAGAAACTGTTTTGAACGCTTATACTTATGGTGTGAAGGGCGAATCTTGGAAATTGATCCCACGCCCCTACCCACCCACCGCCCCCACATCAATCCCCCAATCCAGTTTTGCACCCCCGCTGCGGTGCACCCTCGCTGCGCTACCTTTACTCCTCTTCAATTAATCTAAAGCTAGCCTCACTATTAATGAGAACTGATAAGTAAGCAAATCATTTTTAGTTGCTCTCGAACGTCTGTATCAATTATTGGGATCCTGTTGCATTTTTCGCACAATTTTTTTGTCAGCTTCTTTACGTTTCATCCTCAAATGCGATAAACTGTTGAAAAATGAGGGTATTAATTATCTGTCCAGAGCACTACTAGTCTCTAAATAAAAGTTTTGACGAAACTGCTCGGCAGATATAGTATCATAATTTGAAGGTCAATTTGGACAGCCTTTTTTGTGCTGCAGACAGTTTTTTTCTCTCAGAAAAGAGATTGTTCTCTTTTTAAAATTGATGAAGACAAACGATCCTATTTTGGGGTCAATTTTATGCTGCTATATTAGTTGAATTTTGAGCTCCTTGATTTAATTCCTTTATAATATACCTCGTGCTATTTTAAATTCTGATCAAATCCTGATCAAGCAAATTACGTGTTTTATTGGTGCGTCGATTACATTCAGTTCTGAGGACTTCTTTTTCCTCTATATTAAACGTGTGAGCTCTAAAATGAGACAAAAAAAATGCATTTTTAAGTGGCCTCTGGAAGTGCATGTTTAAGAGCTGCATTGAGCTGCATGGTTTAGTGAACTTATAGAGAGAGCTCAATGACCTTGAAGGCTCAAAGTAGATAGGTGAGAACCGAACCTGGGACAAAAGGCTGTTAGTCAGGTGCAGTTACCACGAGGCTTGAAAGAATGCTCGCCCAGAGGGAGGATTTACTGTCGTGGGTATTACGTGTTGTTTGAATGCTCCCGAACTAAGCTTGAAGTTCTTATTGTAAACACGTTTTTTTCTGCGAAGCTCTGGCTTTACAGATTCTGCGCTATTCTAGAACACGCTTAGCTTATAACTAAGTTTTTTTCTCTCTTTACTTTTTGGTTTTTGCGTGATCTCAAATGTTCTCAATCTGAAATATGTTTGTTGATAAAAAAAGCGATTGTGAGAAAGGGTTGCCTGTAGTGTTTATAGCGCAATTGGTAAGATGGAGGACTGCTTTTCTGAGGGTCGAGGGTTCGAAACCGTGTCGGATACCTTCCCTTTTGTAGACATGAAAATTTTCAATCAACATCATGCCGCATTGCGTTCGAGATCAATTCTTGCGAAGCGAGTTGGTTTATGTTCCCGTGTGTGTTTGTGTGTGTGTGTGTGTGTGTTTGTTTGGGGGATGAAAAATGGCAATTTTTTTCTTTGTAGCAATTTTTCTTTCCATTCGCTTGGTCTTTTCTTTGTTTTTGTATTTCAAATCTTTGAACGATGATTTTTCGTATAAACCACTGGGATTTTCCCGTTAGTACTGTTGCCCCCAAAAGAATTTTATAGCAATCATTTTTCTTACTCTTTCTCTGTTTTTTTTTTCTCTCTCTCTCTGTTTCTCTCTCTCACTCTCTGTGTGTGTGTGTGTTTCGTCCTTTCTCTTTTTTCTCTTTCCTCCGTTCCGTTTCTCTCTCTCTCTCTCTCTGTGTGTGTGTAATATATATATATATATATATATATATATATATATATATATATATATATATATATATATATATATATATATATATATATCCTCTTTCCCTCTTTCTTTTTCTGTCTTTCTCTCTCTCTCCCTTGGTTTATTTCTCTATTTTTCTCTTTTTAATTTTAATGATTAAGAAAACCAGTTGAGCAAATAGTCACCCCAAGAAACGGGAGGCCAAAACAGAAAGCACCAAGAGCTTCAAACAGAATGGAATTTGAAAAATCACACAGCTTTCTCTGTCCTCCATAGGATAATCACAAGTTGAGTTTTTTGTAGCTGTTGAGTTGTGGTTCTATTACCATTATCCATAAAATTGCTGTGAAAGTTTTAGGCAGTTTTAGTCGTATTATCTTATCTTCCTCTATTATACTAAATATCAGTCGCAATTGAGCACAATAGTTAACTTTGCTCCTCTTGTTGCTGCTTTAGGGGTCCTTAATCTTGGAACCTAAGGCATAATAAATGCGTTTTGAGACGCGCTTTGCCATCATTTGTTAGCTCCTAATGTGCACATTTTTTGCGCTCATTAAGCATGCGGTATAGCAAAAACAAGCGAGTCACGAATGTCCTTGTCCGGAAATTTGCTGTAGGAAAAGCAAAGGACAAGTGCAATACGCATAGTAGGCGTAAGTGGTAAGACCTATGGCCTTTAAATGAGCGGTATGCGTTCGAGTCCGAGTCGGTGCGAAACAGAAACCTTATCACCTTTTAAACCTCTTATGTAAATGATTTTTTATGGTTTTGCGGGCCTGCTAGTTGTCTCTAAATTTTGTGCCTTACTTTCCTGTATATTGAAGACCTGGTGTTCGTATTCCTTTGTGCTTCGTTTGAAGTCCAGTACTGTTTTTGATGTTATCCAGTAAAAGGTTTTGTCGTTTAAGTATTATTCGTTCATGTCCGACACAACTAGCTGTTACAACGGCATTTCAAAATAAAATTTTTATGTTCGAACAACCGATTTTCACAAAATTCGTTGGGATAAAGGGTACTAGGTACTCTTTATCTTATTAATAGCCACACAGAGATAGCTGGATCTATAATTGCCCGTCTCTCTGTTTTTTTTACAATCCAAAGTATTTGGACTGTATCGGTGTGCTGTCTTTTTAAGACTCGAAGAGTAAGGTTTTCTGTTTTCTTTTTGATAATTGAGCGAGCAAGAAAACCGGACGTTCAGGGAGTGAATAAAGTTCGAAAAAGTTGTAACAGTGAACAAATTGGAAGAGCGGAGAAAAGAGAGTGGTTCTTTTTTTCATGCCTTCTTTTGAAACAGAGCAAGAAATGTAGGTATGAATAAAATTTTGCTAAGCGAGCAAATTTGTTTGTTCACATGCAGCTTCTTCAAGCTTGTTTTTTTTTGTTTTTTTTATACTTCTATGTCTAAAAGGTTATTTCAGACTTAAGTTATAATTTTCAGGTTGCTTTGATAGCGTTTCAATGGTTTGTGTTAATTGAAGGGACTTTTACGCTAATTAAAGGTTTTCAATTCATTCTCCAGTTTTTAGCGATTTTCGCCCCATTATTGTATTTTATTGCTTTTTATTGTAACTGAATGTAAGCTTAATGCTTTTGGCCAGTTTTTATCACAAATTAAACACAGGTTCTTTGGTGCCAAAAATTTTTTTCAGTTTAATTTTGACAAAAAATGCGAAAAATAGCTATATTTCAAAATTAGAGATTTTTTGCGATTTTTTTTTCTTGTCTGAATTTGTGTGAGCAATTAAGTTGTCTCGATTACTTGAAATATAGTTTTGCTTTTGTATTTGTACAAATTGAAAAAGTAATTGAATTCTTGTTTTTTGTTTAAACTACTTTTGTTTTTTATTTCAATTATTTTTCCTCTTCTTTGATGCTCACTGCCCTCAGAAACTAGTCTTTAGACAGCTGCTTTTTGGCAAAGACATCTTCGAGTGGTTTCAGGAATTCTTCCGGATATGTTTTTTTGATCGATAATTTTTTGGAGTGTATTTAAGACAGGATTTAAAAGTCAATGCCGCACGCAACTGAGTGTTTAGGTCAAACGGTTGAACTTTTTGTTTTCGTTAATATTACTTTTAGTTTGTTTTATTTAAAGAAATTGTGCTAAGTTTGAGCAATTTTTTTGCCTAATTTTTCTGTTTTCGATGTTTTTTTTTTTGCCTAAATCCACGGTTTTTTCTCCCACGATTTTTATTATTCTTCTCTGTCATGTTCTTAATTGTTTTCGAACGCACTTGGCTGACGTGTGGGTATTCAGTGGTTCAGCGGTAGCTGTTTCTAAAGAAGTTTTTGAGACATTGCACTTCTTGGAGAAGGACATTTTTTAGATATTTTTCCTCTCTTCTTTTTTCTCAGTTTTTCACCGTTGTCGAGATATATTATTGTTTATATTTTGTCATTTGTTGAGCACAAAAAATTTACATAACAATCTGTAATATGCAATGGTTTCAAGGAAGTTTGCATGAAAATGCTTTTCCAACAATGTTTCCAGGAAATTTTTTGGTCTGTTTCTTATCTTTTTGAGACTGTAGATCTACGAAGCTATTGGGACTATTTTCTGGCAATCTGCCTGCTATTTTCTTAACAGTCGTCAATTTCTGTAGGTTTTTGAGCAAGAACTTCACAAAAACTGGAAACATCGATCCATTGCCTTTTCCATTGCCTTTTCCATATTAAGAAAATTTTCACTTACCGTACTTAAGGTGTTAATAAATTGAGTTAAGGTGGAGCTTTTTCTATAACAGATTTGACCTAACTTTTATTTGTATCATGCGAACACGTTTTGTTCAGACTACATTGACTGACTTAGTTTAACCAGTCCTTGATGCATATTTCGGACGTTATTCATTTCAATTGTGCCAGGCAAATATTTGTTATAGTAGAAATTGCCACCGATTTTGATTACTCCTCTTTTCATAATGAACACTCTTTAGACGTCTGATTGACCTATACAAACACTTAGGGATATTATGGGTATTGAAACCTGTCGAGTATGCAAACATGCGTCGGCAATGTTGCAAATTAATGCAAATATTGAAAATTTAGGCTGAAACATTGAGTGCCGTCGTGTGCATGGTATTAGTCTACGCATGTGAATGAACGTATGAATGTGTTTGTCTGAATGTTTTGTATGTTTGCGGCTTTAATGTTGATAAACAGACGCCTTTGAAGCAATTTGTTTTGTCTGATGTATTTATTCTATCTATCTTTACGATTACGACTACTGCTACTAATACTACTATTACTACTGTTACTTTGCTAACTAGTACCTGCCAGCCACAAACGTGTTTAATCAAACGTACCTGTAATTATTACGCTTTACTCAAGCTTCTTTAGCTAACTATTCCTGCACCGCTGTTTTACCTGGTCTATTATTACTACTCAAACTACTGTTCTGCAGTCTTTTCATTGAAATTCGATTCTTTATATACTCAGTGTAACATTATCATGTTTGCTTTGATTGACAGTAGGAGTTAATACTGAGAGTGTATTTAAGTTTATATTTAGCGATTGATCATTTTGACATTTCTTTAGACTTTCGCTTTGAGGCTCTAAAAGTGATTTACACTGCTATGCGTCAAATGTCTCTTCATTAAGTAATTAATCATCACTTTTTACTGTTACGAAGCGCAACTTTTGTCTTCGTTGTATTTGGTTAAGTATATCAAGTAAGTGAATTATCAACTTACAGTTGCAGTCGTCTTTTTTACTGTGATTTTCATGTTGGAATTAGTTGATTAGTACTATGTAACATTTCCGGGATCTTTTCTGGTTGATCACCCCCTCCACCAAGCTTATTGGGTGCATGGTATTTGGGTGTTTCCCATTATACCCCCAAGCTTAGTGGTCAAATAACGTATAGCCCCCCCCCCCCCCCCCCAGCATGGTAATTACTTGCACCCGCAAGCGCACGTGCCATATTTTTCATAATAATTATGTAGTGGCGGAACGAAGTGGCACGTTCGCTGCAGTGATGTTGGATAAAGTATTGACGGCCGGGGTGGGGGGGGGGGCACAAACTGCAATGATCTCTTCCAAATTACGTACTACTGTTATTGGCAGAACTTTTGCATTGACATTTTACCCAAGTTCAATATCAACATTTAATAATGATTACTTGTTGGCTTTTCAAGAAGTCGGAATTATTAATTATAAATTACGGGGTATTAAGCAACATTAAAATACAATTAGGACGTTTTCGTGAAATTTTGTCGTTTCTATGCTATTGGAGTTCACACTAACGGTAGACTTCTTCTTGTCCTGTATTTCTCTGTTAAATTGAAACAACAGCGGAGACTTAACTGAAACGAACGATCGATAATATGTCAGCTTCCTTCTGACATTAATATGAATTATATGGTTAATTGGTCTGAAAATTTATATTTTTTATGCAACCAAACTAATTTCTGGGACTCGAAACACAATGAGACAGAAGTTTGCACAAAGGGTGGCTCGTGGCGTTTGCCCCCCCCCCCCTCCAGCCATCCGCTCCACTCCACCTCCCCCCTCTACTTCATCGACCGTACCCCGCACGCTCGAACCTCCCATTGATCCCCCTACTCTTCTCCACCACAACCCCCCAGTTAAGCTTAAGCTAGCCTCTCTAAGCTGCAGAAAGCTGATGACGAAGCCAATCTCTAGCCAATCGTCGGAGATCAATTCCCCCAACGGAGATCAATTCCCCCAACGTTAGTCGGTTGTTATTTTTTATAGCTGCGTTGAAGAGCAATTGTTAGCTTTCGCTTGGTTTTTTTCGTCGTTAGAATTTTTGTTACAAGCATATGACGTCATGTTCTCTTCAAATCTGTTTTTTTTTTTCACGCAATTTTGACTGAATTGCATATGTCATCTTAACTCTTAGTGGAGCGAGTTTTTGTTCATTTGCTCGATTAAGTTTTTGGTCGCACATGACTTAACTCACTCTCAAAAATGACTTTTTTGAGTGCATGTATTGGAAACAACGCATAAGGTTAGTACTTTCTTTTAAATGAAATTTTGACATCTTAGTAATTATTTAAAAAACTAAAATTTTCTTTTTGGGCCTTATTTTTATTATTTTTTGAGGCTCTGTCTACAAAGCTAATGTAGCTGTTTTCTGACATCCTGCCAGCTAAGTGGTTTCTCTTTAGAATCGTGTTCTGTTGTTCTTTGAAACCATGAGAAACACCATTAAGATGTAGCGATAGCTGTAGCCTTCAAGTTTGAAAAGCGTTGAAATGAAAAATGACTTTGCAAAACATCATTTTTTCCTGTTCTCTTTCTAGTTTTTAATTGCTCTACACAGCTATTGCAGCTGTTTTCTGACATCCTGTCAGCTAAGTAGTTTTTCTTTAGAATCGTGTTCTGTTGTTCTTTGAAGCTTATTGCCAATAACTTGTTCTCACTAAAGCTTTTTGCCAATATAAAGTCGATTGCAGTAAAGCAAATATAAGGGCCTGATAGCAGAGTGAGCAGTGCATCTGGTTATGGAGCGGGAGGTCAGTGGTTCGAATCCCTGTGGGGTCTAATGTTTTTCCACCAGCCTGTCGTTCGAGAGCATTTCTTCCGACATTAGTCGGTGTATGTTTATTGTTAGCGAACGAAATTTGAGGCGATAATGGTGTGTCTTCTCGCGACTCGAAGTCGAGTGTTGGTATTCAACGGTTTTTTACAACCCAAAAACTTTCGATTGTGTTAGTTCTCCCCCTTTTTGTAAGATTTGTTCAAATGTTTTCCCATTACTTTGAGCTTCATCTTTCCGAACATGATAAACAAGTAAATGCCATTGCACATTAAGTTTCGTTTGCGAGCTTGAGATGGTTTTGGTACTCTTTCAGGTGTATGTGCTCAATTTGTTAAGGCCTAACTAAAATAAAGGTGCAGAGGTCTTTCCTTGAAGGTTTCTGAGCCCAAAATTGTGTTGGTTTTCATGTATTTCTTTATTCTGGGTTTTTTGTTAGATGGCTCTTAATTTAACGGTGGTCAAATTTCATGAAGGACTTGTGGGTAATTTGTTGTCTGTTTTTTGAATTATGTCTGGCTAATGCCAACTTAAAACGCAAAGTTAGTTTTTTTATTTTTTTTAAAAACTTGTCATATTTTTAAGTCTTTCAACTTGCTGGTGCGATAGTAGCTTTTTGAAGTCTGACGGGGATTATGGGTACGTATTAGCATTAAGTATTTGGTTTTGGGGACACTAGCTTCAAGATTGCTCACAACTATTAAGTTTTTTTGGGCTAATTTTTATGTTTTTTAAAATTGTTTTTACCTTTCACTGTAGCTAATGTCCGAACAGATTTCTGCTAGTTTGGAAGTTAATGGTTCGGTAGATACTGGCTTGACATAATTTGTTTCTGAAACCACAAGTATGCAGAAATTAGACAAATTTTGCATTGTTTTTGAAACTTCTTTTAAGTCTACCTGCAAACCACGTCACCACACACCCAAATGCACAGACCCCACAGTTCACCGAAGCTGCTGAGTAAATAGAGCGTGAAGGGCAATTTTTAAATAATGTAGAATTCGGACCCCCTCTTGTAACTAAAAGCGCCGACTCCCCCCCCCCCCCCCCCCCCCACCGCCGCCGCCGCCGCCGATTGTTCGAGACCAATTCGTCCGAATAATGAGTTTTTAATTACGCACCTTTTTTTTTAAATCTACACTACAGATTTTGTTTACCCTTCTTCAAAAAGGGCAAAATTATACATGCGAAGCCTGTAATTAGCAAAGTCACTTTTTGCAAAACCATCTGAACAAACCTGAATTTTGTGAATTTTTGTTTTAAGTTTACTTTTTTTGGAAGCGAAAACTACCAACTTTTGTGACAATGTTTTAGAATAATCAATCCAAAGAAAGAAAAGTGATGGCTTTCAAGTTCTCTAGTTTTCTTGGCTGATTTAATTTTTCTTTACCGTAGGAAAACGGACCTAATAATTGTTTTGTCCAAAAGTTTTAATTATTTGCGCAAGGATTTCTTGAAGTATTTTGCATTACAATTTCTATCTCTTAAGTTCCGATTATAATGGATTGCAATTTAAAAGTTTGAAGCAATTCAATTGAGTCCTGCTGACCGTTAGATGTGATCAGTTATGTCCAATTACATTATGGTACCAAAAAGCTACGTACACCTAATGAATTTTTAAAAGGTGTCACATACATCAAATAATACATTTTGAGTTAAAATCAGTTCTCTAGTAATTAGGCATTACGTGTACAGCTTATTAAGTATCAACCAGGTGGTTATAATAATTTTCCACAAGTTTCTAACAACATCTGAGTCAATTTTCCAACACTTCTTCAAAACGGTCCCAAAAACTCCATTTTTGTAGTTATTGCTTCCAAATAATCTATAATTTTTAAGGGTTATAATTGGGACTATTTGCTCACCATTCCGGTACCTGTCCCCTAATTTTTACGAAAATGCTCACAATCTCTAATCTATTCACAGGAACATTACCTTGTTGAAAATTAATGTAAAGAAAATATTGTTGAAAATAATGTTGTTTGCAAGCGAGGAACTAATTTCTTCCTGACTGCTTCTGTCCTTAAATGCCGCGGAAATTTTCTTCAATGTTCACATTAAGTATGCTTCCCTCTATATCAAACTTTCTAAAGTTTGAACTTTGTACAGTATTGCTATTTAAGCGAGCTGATTTACAAAGTATTTTTGCTTGGGGAACCTCAATTGGATCATTTGTAATTGTTAGAATGTCAACGTTGCCTGTTTCTTTTATAAACAAATTAAGTTTCTGTTGCTACTGGTCCTTTCGGAGAACTATTTATTGGAATGTTTTTTTCTGCTTGACCAAAGAAAACATCTGTCTGATTTTTTACAAATAGAGACTTCAATCATCAGACGGCCTTTATCAGGATTTTTTTGGTATGAATTTTTGGTGATATCAAGATTATACCTGCTGATTGTTATCCAAGTTTTAATTACTGAATTTAAAAATTTTGCAGCTTTTCCAAATTATTGCAAGTCTTTCAAATTTATTGATGTCAACGTTGGCGCTATCAACGTTGTTCATATACATCAAATTTTTCTGCAATTTTCGCTTTCTCGCATGTAATCAATAAGTTTTTTTAGCTGTCATTTTTTAATGAGCGTCCCAATTAATCACTGAATTCTGAGCCTTGTGGCTTTTTCTCAACCTTTTTTCATCTATCACGCAATGCAAGCGTTTTAGAGTCATTCTGTTTGTAAGGTCGCAGTACATAGCTGGACGTTTTTGAATTGATTGATTCAATTCAAACCATACACGCTTTTTTTTACTCGGCGAGTGTTACGAGTTGGCTGTTCGGTATTAAATAAGGTTTGCAGGCTTGTTATTTGTTAAATAAACTGCTTTCTCAGAATCTTTTGGTTTAAAAACTTTCAATATTGGCTGCAATACATTACCTTTTCAAAGCTCAATGATTTTGAATGAAAGATACCTGCTTTGGAGTGCTCCCGAAAATACGAAAGATCTTCCTCCTTTCCGGAGAATGGAATTAAAACACTACTATAAAAGAAAAAATTAGGAAAAGTAAGGAATAAAAATTTGGGGTGTTTCTTTTGTCTTCAAAATGAGTTTTCAAAAAATTGAAATCGAATAGCCAATAGCGAATCTCCTCTGTATAACTAAAAATCCCTGTTTCAAATATGCGTATTTTAGTTGAAAAAGTGTGACACTATTTTCAAATAATAATTTCTGTTCAACGTATGATGAAAAACTTTGATCACTGTTCTATATCTTACTTCGGCCTCAGAAAAATATATTGCGCCAATATTCCAAATGTAGCAAAGAAAGCGGTATATTAAAATGAATTTTCGTCTATCTCGATGCCATTCCCAATGTTTGACAATGCTAGAGAATATTATATCTGTCTATTCCGGATAATGTGGAGATGTGTGCTGTGGTAATTTTTACATTGTTTCTTCAATACCAATATCGTGTTTCCCTTCATCATCCAAAAAAAATTCCGAAAAAATATCGATGTCTTCCAAAATTGAATATCTCAGAATTTAGTCTTGAATTTTTAATAGCTGATGTCAGCCTCTCAATGGCTATTGTTTAGGCGCTCTCCTTTTTTGAAATTTACCTGACCTTTTGATCACATTTTTCGTTTCACATTTTTGTCACGATTTTCAGTTCTGACTTTTACCTCACTCACGGTTTCAACTAAATGAGTTTTGAATTTTTTCACACATTGAATTACGTAATAGTTAAAGTCAAAAGATCAAAATCAGAAGAAACGGGATGAGCATGTAAAGCCCGGTCATTACGTCATAGCGCATTAGGTTATAAAATTTCACTTAAGCAATTGCTAGCTGAAATTGGTATTATGCTTAATAGCGTTTAGTTTTGAAGCTGAATTAAGTTTAATTTTAGAATCTAACCGAATATGCACAATTTGCACACACATTAAGAACACTTAGAAAAATCCTGTCAATCCCAATGTGCGTCAAGCGGGTCAACGGCGGTTATTTTCCGGCAATTTGCCGGCTATGTTGTTAGATTTTCAACCACTCTAATGCCTGGTCAAGGGACATGTAATTTTGTACTGTTAATTTTTTTAAGGTGGAGTAGGAAGTATGTCTCATCCGCATCACTACCATGGAAGTGGCTCCTCCTCTGGATCGGGTGGTGGGGGTGGCTCTTCAGGAGGTCACTCCAGTGTAACAGCATCGGCCAATCTGTCAGCTGCCAATCAGGTGGCTTGTTCAACATCAAATAACTAGCTTTCTTGACTTTCTCTGCCTTTACGACTTCGTGTTTGCATAGATTACGGACAGATGAATTTGTGTTCCTTTTTGATATTCTGCCATCGAGCTCTGTTGAGATAATTGGTTATGGATCAGCTACCTTTAGACTGACTAGTGATCATCATTAATGACTCTTCCGCTCAAGTAAAAAATTAAATGAGTTCATGAGATCGTATACTCAAAATGCTTTTTTTCCTGCTCGTCGTCCATGTACGTGCTGTCTGTTTTCTCATGTGGCGAGCTGTGGTTATTTAGGCTATGATGATGGCCGGAGGCTCTGCTTCTGGAATGACGTCTCATTTGGCGGGTGCCGGGAGCGCCTCCTTAGCAGGAGCAGCTGCTGGTGCCTCGGGTGGCAGTGAGATCAAGCCGCCAAAGAAACCAGAGAAGCCAATGTCGTCCTACATGAGGTACAACAAGAGTGTCCACGAAAGAATAAAGGCAGAGAATCCCCAGATGAAGATGTGGGACATTGCCAAGATTATTGGACAGATGTGGAGGGAGTTGCCAGACAGTGAGAAACAGGTTAGATCGGTGCTCCAGCTGCCTAAATTGGTTTTTAATAGCTGCACAGCGATAGCTGGGGGCTATTATTGGCCTTCTCTTGGTTTTTGCAATTCAAAGAATTTGAATTGTATTGGGGCGCTGTGTTAAGATGTGTTCACACATTTTTCAATGACTGATCTTTCAAAACGGGATAAAAGGTAAAGCCCAGCGGACATTAAGTTTCATTAGAGGCCCAAAGCGGACGTTAGTAGTGCTTCAAGTGCTTAGAGTGTTGCAGCTGCTGGGATGACCTCAATTTTTAGATCATTTTTAGGAGTTTTTGGGCTCAAAATGGTGCAATTTTTCATGTTTTTTGTAATTTTTTAAAGTTTTTTTGCTTGATTAGTGTTATGTTGAAGTTTTTAAAAGTTGATGAAGGCCTTTTGCGAGACAAATGTTCTTGTTATGACCATTTTATGATCTATATCTTTTGGTACTACAAACACAAACACACAAAATGATACTAGTTTTTGCATTTTTTTTCAAGTTTTTTAATAGCCGCCCTCATCTTCTCAGCCGGCTATTATAGCGCTCCTATTTTTTTTTTACTTCGTCGAATAAAAAAATGTTTCGCTTTACCTCATTTTGCCGCCTTTTCAACATTTTGCGTGAAATCTTTTTGACTTCTCTAGGCTAGTTTCTCTCTTCTCTCATTCTGCTAAAAGTGAATTTGAACATCAGCTGCTCAGCAAAGCAATTCAAAATGAACAGAGTCAGTATAAAAATTGAAGTCAGAAATAGAAACGGGATAAACCCATAAAGCCCAATTTTAGATGCCCGCTATTTGAACGTCGTTCCTATAAGTCTTATTTACCATCTCTAATGCTTATTGTTATTGATAGTAGCCCCTGTAGCCTCTCTCTAAGAAACAGAAGTATGTTCAACTACGAAATGCCATCAAAACAAATCGGACTTTAAAAAATGTTTTTGTACAAAATTCTTTTTTTTTCAATATCTTCTGTTATTTCAATCCCAATCATGCTTATTGGAATCAACGGCGGCTATTTTCCGGCAATCTGCCGGGTATGTTTGAAAATTTTTGTCATTTTTGCGTTTTTCAGCATCAGGGGCCAGATAATCTCCTTTGAGGTTTGATAATAGGGCAATGTATAATTTCTAGTAATAATGGAGTGGTTTTTAACATTTTAATGTCTCGAATTTTAGCATTTTTTTGATAAAATCTGCAATTTTTTGAGGTTTCCTAAACTTTTTGTCAATTTTTGATATTTGTCAATTCTCAAGTGCCAGGAAACCTATTCCATGGTCTGAAAAAAGTTACTGCGTAGTTGTTAGTTTCAATGGATTTGTATTCAACAATTTAACCTTACAAATTTTGAAAATTTTCTTTGATAAAATTTGCAAGTTTTTTAAGTTTTTTTTTTCAAAAATTTTGCCTTTTATTCAGTTTTTCTTGCCTGAGTAACCAGAAAACCTCATACAGGGTTTGATATTATGTTAATAAATAGTTCTTAGGGAGTAATTGGATGGTTTTCTGCATTTTAATAGAACGAATTTGTGTTTTTTGAAATATGAAATTTTTTATAAAAATTTTTGCCTATCGATCTTGGAACCAATTAATTTTTAAGGCTAGGAATTGGTTTACTGGATAGCCTCTAGAGACACTAGAATCATTTCTTAAGAAATGGTTCTTAAGATTTTAATATCACGATTTTCATCAACATTTCATTAAAATTCAATTGATTTCATTTTTTTTAATTTTTGAAAATTTTCGAGTTAATCGGTCTTCAAGGGCCAATGAATTTTTTCAGGCCTTGCTGATGTAATAATGCACCAATTTCAGAAACAAAATTTGGTTTTGAACATATTTTTGAAATAGGTATATTTAAAGGGTTCAAGTTTTGCCTTAGGGTTAAAAGCTTCAAAGTTTTGTCAATGATTATATATTTGTTTAGTTTGTTTGATTGTTTGTTTCTCAATTTTCTGAGATGATTTTGTTTGTGTCTTGGCTGGAATTGTTGAATTGATCTGCCGGTCAGGTGGAGTAATTCTAAGTTTTTCATTCAATTCTTTGAATTGCATTTCAGGACTTGTCCTGCTGTGTTTTTTTTTTATTTCGTCGCCACAACCACTTCAAATCTGCTTTTTGTTCATTCGTTCATGCAATTTCAACTGAAGTGCATGTGTGACGTCATTTTCCGCTCTTAGTGGAGCGAGTTTTTTGTCCCTTCGCGTGATTAAATTTTTGGTCACACTTGACTTACCTCACTCTCAAAAATGACTTCGTCACTTTGAAATTGACTTTTATTTACTTTAATTCAAAGAGACAAGGACAAATGGGTAAGTGTCACTCTGAATGAAGGTTATTTGAGAGCAGCTAATAGAGGCAGCAAAAACTTATACAGATTTTAAATCAAAATATAACATATCGGCCTTCAATGAAAAGACTAATTTTTTTGGTCTGTCTTTTTTACTGTTTTTTAGACTGCAGATCTACGAAGCTATTGCGGCTATTTTCTGGCAATCTGCCAGCTATGCTTGAATTTGGATTTTTTAACAGTCTGACTTTTTGCTGAGACAACTTTGGCTGTAGTCACAATTCGTCTGATATTTCATTTGGAAACATGAGATTAATATTTGTTGCCGTTGTATCTTCTAGAAGAAATCTTTTGCTGGCAGAAATATCTTTGATACCGCGAACTTTGATGTAGGCTTTGAACCGGATAGATTGAAACGTCATTGATGAGTCTAATATTTGTTTGAGTCGTGTTTTCATTTCGCTATTTGTGGTCACTACCATCCCGCAATCTGAACATCAAAATATAGTGTATCCAGTATCCTGGTATAATCGGCTATGAGATGGAATTCTATGAACATGCTGGATGTGTTTGTTGACTAGATCATTATTTTGATAGGAAAGAGGAATGCAGTTTGTTTCATCGTTCATAATACAGTTTAGACAAGTATCCAAATGAAGAAATATTAAATCCATAAACTTGGATGCCAACAATACTTTTGTTTTGTTTTTGAGGTTCTGAACGAAGAGTACGAAATAGACAAAGCACGCTACAATGAAGAGATGAAGGCGTATTACAACTCACCAGCCTATCAGACATATCTACAGCTGAAGAACAGAGAAAAGCAGTTGCAGGAACAGCACAGTCTGTCTGCGGCTGCTAATTCTTCCACCTCTGGCCTCCTCACATCATCCGACCCTCGATCTCTCCTGAATGAGAGCAAAATGACCATCACACCAGCAATCGGTATGCACTGCATGCACCTAAATTTTTAGGTATTCCGACCTAATGAGGAATCTTGTTCATACCTTTTGTCTTATAGCCTGAGCATACTAATTACAGTCCATGGTTGATGCCTAATTGATACAATGGGCTTTTAGCGTCTCTGAGCGGGGATGGCTTATTTTGGGATAAAATTCAAATTGATGAATTGCAGGGTTGTTTGATAACAGTTCGCTCAAAATTATTCGGTGATGTTTCTACTGCCTTGTGTCTCTTTATTTGTACAGTGGTCTTATGGATTATAATTCATTGTTCTGTTGTTCCTCGCAGATGACGAAGACTTGGATGAAGACGGGTTTGGATTGAAGCACTTAGCAGCTGCCAGGTACAGGAGGAACAACCGCCTGATTCTGGATATATTCAGTGACTTCCACGTGAACACTACACAGAAAGAGGATGGAGGAGGAGGGGCAGGGGAGGAACAAGATTGTATCGCCACTGCACAGCCCATAGTCACTGTGTCACGTCTCAAGGTACTCTCAGTTTGCATCACTGTTTGTCCATAGATGTTTCTGAGTTAATGTTTGGACCGCTGTAGACATTTCGACAAATGAAAAGGCAAAGTCAATGAGGAGTTGAAAAATTCGCACTACAGTTAAAGTTTGGATCATTAAATGTTTATAAAATGGTGCTAATTTGACAGTACAGTGGCTAAGTAGGTACAGTGGCGAGGAATTGTAGTTTGATAATTTTTTGTTGATGCATAGGGTCGGGCTTAGCGCGCTATTTTACATTGTTGACTGTAAAGAAAAGTAACTTTGTGAAAATGAGCCAATCTACGAATTTGAATTAGTGTATGCTTTCCCGACAAATGAAGTGTAATTAGCTGTTCGTTTAGGCCCTTCAATCTCAAGTGGAGGCACTGATTGAGCACGAGAATGAGAGGATTGACGAGTTGGTGGAGATGGAGAAGAAACACCAGGAGAGGAAGCGCAAGATAGAAGAGAGCAGGCAGAAGTTCGAGGCTGAGTGGGACCAGCTGAGTGCCAAAAGATTCAACTGGATGACTACTACTGAAGCAGAGCTGAAGGTTAGAGTTGGAATAATTGCAATAAACGATTTGATGATGATCTAGCATTAATTCTTGTTAATTGCGCTTAAACGAAGTTTGTAGCTGTTATATTTTAGTCTCGCTAATCTTTTCAATTACTCTCAGCGAAGTTTGTAGTAATTATTTTAGTCCTTTGGTCTTTTTAATGCGATTTTCCGCTTTTTGACTTTTCGACCTCAAAAAAGGGATAAACAGGTAGCGCCCAGAGGGCATTAAGTTCTCTTAGTTAGCTCACTAGTCTTCAAGTATGCGGTTCACAGAAACTTTTGGAGACGTATACTTATGTTGTCAAGGTCTTCTTAGAGTTTGACCCCCCACTTCACCCCCCCCCCCAATCCCCACACCTGCTCATCGTTCAGGCCGTAAGGACGTGGCCCCGTGCAGCCAAAGACCCCCACCGTTGTCCTCATCAACCCCCTGGCGCACCTAGCCTCACTAAAACCATAGATAGCTACTGACGAAGCCAACCGGAGTGAAATCCGCCCCACGCTATTCGGTTATGCTTTATAGCTGCGAGCTGAGCGTAGCTATATTACGGTTATCTTGTTTTTAATAGCCGCACAGCGATAGCTGGGGCTATTATTGGCCTTCTCTTGAGTTTTTTTTATTTCGTCGTCAAGATTTTTGTTACGACCATATGACGTCACAATCTGCTTTTTGTTCGTTCGTTCATGCAATTTGTACTGAATTGAGTGCGTGACTTCATTTTTTGCTCTTAGTGGAGCGAGTTTTTTTGTTCACTCGCGTGATTAAGTTTTTGGTCTTACTTGACTTACCTCACTCTCAGAAATGACTTCTTCACTTTAAAATTGACTTTTTACAAACTTTAATTCAAGGAGATAAGGTCAAGTGAGTGTGTCACTCTAAATGAAGGTTACTTGAGAGCAGAAGTGGCAATAAATAAATTAAACAGATTTCTAATCAAAATATGACATCTCGCCTTTTAAAGTTTTTTTGGTCTGTTTTTTTTTTACTATTTTTCGAGACTGCAAATCTACGAAGCTATTGCGGCTATTTTCTGTCAATCTGCCAGCTATGTTTTTGTTTCGTCGTCTAACGGTCTTCTTTCGTTTGATGTGTGTTCTAGAACATTCTTTCGTCGATTTTTCATGCTTGATTTTTGCGCAACCTAAGTTGCTGTTCTCAAATTGTCTGTTGCGAAATTAAAGCCGATTGTAACATTTTTGAGCACAAGAGTCTGATTGCCGAGTAGTTAATAATTACGATTTTCTAATCGTTTTCAGCCCGAAAATGTTCTCAATGATACCGTCCTTTTCAGTTACTAATAGGCGCCGTCAGCCTCTCAAACGGCTATTATTTAGGCGCTCTCCTTTTTTTTATTTCGCTTTTCCTTTTGATCACGTTTTTCGTTTTACATAAGTTACGACTTTGAGGTTACGCGTCAGCAATTCCAGTCGGCTGTTATTGCGCTCCTGTTTTTTTACTTCGTCTAACAGATTTTTGTTTTGTCTTACCGGGACGTCATTTCTGCTTTTAAGTCAATTGCGTGACTTACCTCGCTCAAAAAATTAATTTCCGAACTCTCTTATGGAACTTTAATGTTTATGATCATTTACTAGTTAAAAATCAATTGTGTGCATCTAAGTGGTGCCAAACTTTTATGCCCTAATTAATTGCTCTCAAACGAAGTTTGTAGCAATTATATTAGTCCTGTCGGTCTTTTTTATGCGATTTTTCGCTTGACCGATTTTTCGTCTGACGCTTTTGATTTTTCGTCCTCAAAATCGGGACAAACAGGTAGCACCCAGTGGGCATTAAGTGCTCTTAGACCCTATGAGCTCTGTTGCAGCTCAGACTGTTTTTGAGACTCTTATACTTATGGTGTGAAGGTCGGCTCTTAGAGGTTGAAGACACCCCCACTGTTGACCCCCTCGCTATTGCCCCGACCCCCCACCCCACTGTTGCTCTCCCCCATCCCTCCACGTCAGCCCCCAGTGCATCCCCCAACCCCCACCTCTCGCTCCCCGTGGTTACGTTCGAACAACCGATCGCTAAAAACACGCAATTTTATACTAGTTTTCACAATTTTTTTCAAGCTTTTTGAAAATGTTTCTCTTTTTGAGTTTTTCAGCACTAGGTGTCAGGGAACCTCCTATGGGGTTTTTTAATAGGTCACGGCAAATTTTCTAGTGGTTGTAGAATGGTTTCAACAATTTAACATCACGAACTTAAGCATTTTTTTGACAAAACGTGCAAATTTTTTCAATTTTTTTCACATTTAGTTTTCATTATTCAAGTTTTTACAGACCCAGGTACCAGAAAAGCCTAAGGGTTTAATAATAAGTCCCTACAAAATTTTTATAGGCCATCGAATAGTTTTAAACCTTTTATTACCACAAGTTTTAGCAATTTTTCGATAAAATTTTCATTTTTTTTAAGTTATTCAAAAATTTTTGTCGGTTTTTAGGTTTCTGTCGCCTCAAGAGCCGAGGAACCTTCTCTAGGGTTTTACAATAGGTTACTGTTTAGTTTTTTAAATGTAATGGATTGTTTTTCAAGATTTCAAAACCACGAATTTTAGCATTTTTTAAAAAAATTCTGCATTTTCCGAATTTTTTTTGACATTCATTGTCATTATTCAGGTTTTTCAGCCTAACAAGAAATCTCCGTTAGTTTTTGATAATAAGATTCTGGAAAATGTTTGTTGGCTGTTTTCAACTTTTATTATCACAAATTTTAGCAGTTTTTTAAGCAATTTGCGATCTTTTTTGAAAGTATTTTAAAATTTTTGGTCTTTTTTCAGGTTTCTCCAATCTCAAGAAACACTTAGCGTCCTCTAGTTTTTGATTATAGGTTACTGCATAGCTTCTAGATGTAATGAATAGTTTTTCAAGACATTAATGTTAGCAATTTTGAAAAATTATTTGCAATTTTTTCAAGTTTTTGAATCTTTTTGAATTTTTTGTCATTTTTTCGGGCACCAGGGTCCTAGGGACCTCCTACAAGGCTTGACGATAAACTGTCGCATAGTTTTCACAGTTAATGGAATGTTTATCAATTTTTTAGTGACTCTAGCTTGTGCATTTTTTCGATAAAACTTAATTTCAAATTTTCGGACAGTTATTATCATGTTCCAAATTTATGGATGTTTTTGAGCCAGTGAAACTATTTAAAGCTTGAAATAGGGATACTGGATAGTCTCTTGAGACAATGAAATGGTTTCGAAGATGTTAATATCTTGATTTTTAGCAAGATTTTGTTAAAATTTGCGATTGTTTTCAAGTTTTTTGAATATTTTTGTCATTTTCTGAGTTAAACGATCATTACTGGCCAACGAAGTCTTGCAGATGGGTTACGTGACATAACTCAGGAGACAAAAGTTGTTTTGGACTTTGTCATGCGAAATCTGGAAGGTTTTCTTTTAGATTTTGCAATTTTTTAAAATATCCGTTATTTGATTTATTCACTAACAAGGATAGAAAACTAAAACTTAAGAGTAGAATCAAGCTAAAGCTAGCCTTGCTAAACCGTGGCTAGCTACTGACGAAGCCAACCGCTCGCTGGTCGTTTGAGATCAATTCGCCCGACGTTAGTCGGTTATGTTTATTGAGTTTTAATCTTGAGTTTTTAATTTTGATTATCAATTTTGAGAAAGCTCTTTTAGGGTTTTTTCTTTATAGACCGTATGTGTCAAAAAATTGACAGTACGTATCTAACACAAAAAATGTAGTGGTCTACTACAGGACTTTTGGTCAATCTGCCTATCTTGTTTCTTTAGTTGTTTCAATTCATGGAAGGCCACAAGCGTCTATCGCGGCTATTTTCCGGCAATCTGCCGGCTATGTTTAAATGTATTCACTCAATGAATTACGCGAGATAGTGATTACAGTCAGGGTCAAAAGCGCATAATCAAAAGAGGTGTGATATACCGATGAAGCCCGGTCATTAAGTCATTGAGAATGAGGTCATCAAAGTTCATTAGAGTGTTTGCTAGCTGACATTGGTTTTAAGCTTATTAGCTTTCAGTTTAGAAACTGAATTAAGTATAGTTTTAGAAACCAACTGAAACTACGCGCCGATTTAGTGCACTTTTTGACACTGAAAAAAATTCGGTCAATTTATCTCTTCTTTTTTTTCTTTTTCAATCCCGGTGTGCATCAAGCGCGTCAACGGCGGCTATTTTCCGGCAATCTGAGGGCTATGTTTTGTGTATTTTTGAACTTATTTCTGTATCTGTTTTATCTGTTTTTTGCTACGCAGGTCTACTTCGCAGCTGTTCTGACAATCTATGGCTATGGTTATGCAATTTTTCGTACTATGCGCCTTTTAGTTTGATAAGTTTTTTCATCTTACCATTTGAAGTTTCGTCCTCAAACACAGTATAAAATGGAAAAGGTAAAACCCGGGGAATAAAGTTACTTAGAGCTTCACAGTTTACTAGTGTCCAAGTGTGCGATTCACCGAAACTGTTTCGGAGATATAAATTTATGGTGTGATTGGTGGTTCCAAGAATTCGACCCCCTTCAACTCGTCCCCAACGTCAATCCTCCACCTCATTGCGCACGCTTGAACGCCATCGCTCACCCCCGCAATTCACACGACCATTTTCGATTATTAACACATACGTTAGCATATCAAAGGCTATTATTTAGGCGCTCACTTTTTTAATTTTTTTTTTCGTTAAGCATATGTCATTACTTTTTTGTTTAACTTCTGATTTATCTCATTCACTGTTTCAACTGAATGGTACTTGGAATTTAGTCAACAAATATATGCAAATAAATTTAAGGTCAAAAAATGAAATCAAAACAAACAGGATTAGCCAATACAGCGCCGGGCACTCAGACTTGATGTTTAAATTGTTTGATGTTATCAAAAGTCCTAAGAGTGATGCTAAATTCTATTAGTATTGAGCTTATCTGACTTAATTTTTGACACTGAAGTCACCATATTTTTATAGCTGCGAAGCTGTAAGCTGAGCGTAGCTATATTGCGGTGATCTTGGTTTTTTTTGTTTCGTCGTCTGACGCTCTTTTTTCGTTTTACATTTGTTCACGCAGCAAAGCTGAAAAAGTCAAATTTTCTGAATGACTTCTTCCTCTCACTAACGGCATTTGCGCGCGTGACGTCATTTCTCACTCGCTTTAGCGGAGGTTTTTAGGTTATTTGCGTGATTAGATTTTGATCATACATGACTTACCTCACTCAATAAAATGACTTTTGCACTTTAAAACTTAAGTTTAATTTGAATTTGTTTAAGGTCAAAGAAACTCATATGTGCAGTAAAGGTCCCTAATAAGAGGCTTCTGTGGAATGAATTTTAACAAGCTTTATTATTTTATCGCTGAATGTTTTTTAGCCTAGATTTTTGAGCGGCGTCGATTTTTTTTTTCAATTTAGATCTGTATCTGTTTCTATCTCTATTATATGGCACGCAGGTCTATTCTTTCGCAGCTATTCCGGCAATCTGCCGGCTATGTTTTGAATTTAGTAAAGCTTCGAGTCGCTACCGGAATTTTCTTGCTATGTATTTATTTCGTCAAGATTTTATTACGACCATATGACATCTGCTTTTCGCTCTCTTTCACTCAGCCGATTTTATTGACCACTTTACTCGCGCTTTGTAAAGGGGTGTTCTATACTAGGTATGAGGGGGATAATTGGTATATAGGTCCTTTTCATAGTTGTTTAAATCATTGCTAAGGTTTAACCAAAGTTTAGAACGCAGCCTCATCTTAGACTGATGGACCAACTTTGCGTGCTTTTAAAAATTGTTTTCTCGTCAAATTGTTGTTTAAAATTATAAAAGTGCGATCGTTGCATTTGAAAACTCGGCCCATTCATAATGAACTTTAGAGTAAGTTTTAGAAATTTTGTTGAGCATAATTGTCTTATAGCAGCTACTATGAGCACAATTGATGTTTTCTGTTTGCAGGAAATCAAGAGCTGGTTCAAAGAGACGTATGGATTAGACACAGGAGGGACTGTAGACGAGAACGAGTCGAAAGACTCATCCGATTCTGCCAATGTGAACGACGAGAAGAAAGATGATCAAAGTTCATCTGAGAGGGAAACAACCAGCTCTTCAGTACCAAACGTGCAATCAAATAATAGCCCTGATAAAACTAGTACTAGCAGCACTGATCCAAAAGAAGAAAATGCACCTGTTGCGAAAATAGACGACACGGCTACCGTTGCTGTGCATCAAAACCTTGTTGATAGTACCTACAGTTACAGAAATGAGAATCCGGCGCCATCGAGATTTGAAAGTCAACATTATACGTCACAAGCCAGTAATAACTTATACGGCGTACCCAGTGTGCGCATGTCTTCAATTTCTGGACCTCCGTCTAACGTAAGTGAGACGATAGCAGGGCCGGTACCTTCTTCAGCATTCGATCCTTCAACTGTAGTTAGTGCTAACGAGACAACTAATGTGCAATTGCCGAGTGCATGTTTACCAGGTAACAAACATCCCCAAGACGGCTTGGTCCAGGGATCAGCAGCTTTTGACGAATCGCTGGATAATTTAGAGGCTGACGAACCAAGAGTTGAAGTGAAGGAACGGCAGAAGGATCCAGACTATGTTCCGATGTCAGAAGATTCGAATCTGGGTATGGATGAGGATTCCACTGACGTTCCTCCGACATCTGAGGATGAAGAAGAGGAACAGTTGCAACCTTCCGATATCTCATCAACAGGTGAACACGCAGAAGCTTAGGTTTGAAGCGACTGGTCAACATGGAGAAAAGTGCCATTCGAGCTACAGACTCTGCGTGTGATCTTGAAAACTAGACATAAACTATCTCTATCTTGCAATTATTTTGCATTTTCTAGCAGCGCATGATTGTTTGTTCAAATGTCTTGAGTTAGATGTATTTGTTCTTAATTTAAGAAAGTTGAATTGTGTTCTGTGTTTTATTTCGGAGACGTTTTAAATGAGATCTGTTTGAACTCTTTTATTTGAAGCGTTTGTTCCAATTTCAAAGAAAATTGTGAACTGTTATGCGAAGCTGGCTGATAGTCGGATCAAATTCACAATTTTTCTAAGCATGCAAAAAGATACCAATGGTTGCATGCATCAGCTTTCCAATTGCATATTTCAATAGAAATTAAAATTTGTCTTTAAGCAGCGTTCATCGAATACGTTTTCAGAGCAATATAGTGGATTAACAGTTTTAATAGCCGCCTCAGCTTCTCAGCCGGCTATCATAGCGCTCCTATTTTTTTATTACAATTCAAAGAATTTAGATTGTATTGGGGCGGCGAAACAGGAAGTGGAGCGAAAAAGGGAGAAATAGTTCATTCTTGGCCTAGTTTTTCGTTTGAACCGAATTGCCTTTTCTCGCTAGTGGTTTTTTAATCACATGCGGCTTTTTGACATATTTTTTCAGTTTTATATTCTTTTTGGAAATGGTTTTCCCAATTAACTGAGAGTCCGTGCTAGGTCTAATTTTTGCTTAATCAATGGAAATTTTTTGAATTGTACGTCAAAACTTGTCCTGCTTTGTTTTTTTACAATTCAAAGAATTTGAATTGTATTGGGGCGCTGTCTTTTTTACGACTCGAAGAGGAGTATTGGAGAAGTCCTTTTTTCAAAATCAATTTTGTTGGAGTGATTTTTGAAGCGGGAAATGAAACGCGTGAAAAAAATTGGAGTGATTTTGGTGCTGAACAAAAGTGAAGAGCGGAGCGAAAAGAGAGTCGTTTTTGTTCATGCCGCTGTTTTTGAGAGCGAGAAATTGATGTGTGAAAAAATTTTCTCTAAGCGAGCGAATTTTTTTTGTTCACGTGCGGCATTTAAAAGCAGTTTTTTTCTCAAATTTTTTGTTAAGTAGTTTGGCTACAATTTGCTGTTAATTTTTGGCTGGATTTGGTAGTGGTTTGAAGGTTTCTGAAAATTTATAGGAATTTTTTGCTAATTCGGATGTTTTTCATGTATTTTGCTGATTTTTGGGCTAATTTTTGCGATTTTTTACTATTGTGTTTTACTGCCTCAAATGGGTATTGAAGATACCCCTATTACTTGAGCAATTTTTAGTTAACACTTGGTTATAGTTTCGTGGATATGAAGCATTTTTTGTTGAGAAATATTACGAAAAATGTCAAAAATTGGAACTATTTTTCTTAATTTTTTCCAGTTTTTCGGTGTTTTTCTGTTCTTTAGACAAGTTTCTTAATCTATTACGACTTGCATACCGTTTTGCGAGCATCTGAGTACCTTAGTGGCGGAAAAGAATTTTTGTTTAGATTTATCTGCTTTTGTAATATTAAAAAATATTATTTTTTTCCAGTTTTTTAGTCAAAGTTGTTTGTAAGAGCTTATTTTTTCATGATTTGGCTTCAAGTATTTAAAAAAAAATCTCATAAGTGGTTTTAGTAGTTAAAAGTTGTTTTGATGAAGTAATTGTAGCAGAGATAGTTTTTTGGGGTATCAATTTATGGCAGAAGGATCCAGACTATGTTCCGATGTCAGAAGATTCGAATCTGGGTATGGATGAGGATTCCACTGACGTTCCTCCGACATCTGAGGATGAAGAAGAGAAACAGTTGCAACCTTCCGATATCTCATCAACAGATAAACACGCAGAAGCTTAGGTTTGAAGCGACTGGTCAACATGGAGAAAAGTGCCATTCGAGCTACAGACTCTGCGTGTGATCTTGAAAACTAGAGATAAACTATCTCTATCTTGTAATTATTTTGCATTTTCTAGCAGCGCATGATTGTTTGTTCAAATGTCTTTAGATGTATTTGTTCTTAATTTAAGAAAGTTGAATTTTGTTCTGTGTTTTATTTCGGAGACGTTTTAAATGAGATCTGTTTGAACTCCTTTATTTGAAGCGTTTGTTCCAATTTCAAAGAAAGTTGTGAACTGTTATGCGAAGCTGGCTGATAGTCGGATCAAATTCACAATTTTTCTAAGCATGCAAAAAGATACCAATGGTTGTATGCATCAGCTTTCCAATTGCATATTTCAATAGAAATTAACATTTGTCTTTAAGCAGCGTTCATCGAAGACGTTTTCAGATCAATATAGTGAATTTACAGTTTTAATAGCCGCCTCAGCTTCTCAGCCGGCTATCATAGCGCTCCTATTTTTTATTACAATTCAAAGAATTTAGATTGTATTGGGGGCGGCGAAACAGGAAGTGGAGCGAAAAAGGGAGAAATAGTTCATTCTTGGCCTAGTTTTTCGTTTGAACCGAATTGCCCTTTCTCGCTAGTGGTTTTTTAATCACATGCGGCTTTTTGACATATTTTTCAGTTTTATATTATTCTTTTTGGAAATGGTTTTCCCAATTAACTGAGAGTCCGTGCTAGGTCTAGTTTTTGCTTATTCAATGGAAATTTTTTGAATTGTACGTCAAAACTTGTCCTGCTTTGTTTTTTTACAATTCAAAGAATTTGAATTGTATTGGGGCGCTGTCTTTTTTACGACTCGAAGAGGAGTATTGGAGAAGTCCTTTTTTTAAATCAATTTTATTGAAGTGATTTTTGAAGCAGGAAATGAAACGCGTGAAAAGAATTTGGAGTGATTTTGGTGCTGAACAAAAGTAAAGAGCGGAGCGACAAGAGTCGTTTTTGTTCATGCCGCTGTTTTTGAGAGCGAGAAATTGATGTGTGAAAAAATTATCTCTAAGCGAGCGAAATTTTTTTGTTCACGTGCGGCATTTGAAAGAAGTTTTTTTCTCAAATTTTTTGTTAAGTAGTTTGGCTACAATTTGCTGTTAATTTTAGGCTGGATTTGGTAGTGGTTTGAAGGTTTCTGAAAATTTATATGCATTTTTTGCTAATTCGGATGTTTTTCATGTATTTTGCTGATTTTTGGGCTAATTTTTGCAATTTTTTTTTACTATTGTTGTGTTTTACTGCCTCAAATGGGTATTGAAGATACCCCTATTACTTGAGCAATTTTTAGTTAACACTTGGTTATAGTTTCGTGGATATGAAGCATTTTTTGTTGAGAAATATTACGAAAAATGTCAAAAATTGGAACTATTTTTCTTAATTTTTTCCAGTTTTTCGGTGTTTTTCTGTTCTTTAGACAAGTTTCTTAATCTATTACGACTTGCATACCGTTTTGCGAGCATCTGAGTACCTTAGTGGCGGAAAAGAATTTTTGTTTAGATTTATCTGCTTTTGTAATATTAAAAAATATTATTTTTTTCCAGTTTTTTAGTCAAAGTTGTTTGTAAGAGCTTATTTTTTCATGATTTGGCTTCAAGTATTTAAAAAAAAATCTCATAAGTGGTTTTAGTAGTTAAAAGTTGTTTTGATGAAGTAATTGTAGCAGAGATAGTTTTTTGGGGTATCAATTTATGGCAGAAGGATCCAGACTATGTTCCGATGTCAGAAGATTCGAATCTGGGTATGGATGAGGATTCCACTGACGTTCCTCCGACATCTGAGGATGAAGAAGAGAAACAGTTGCAACCTTCCGATATCTCATCAACAGATAAACACGCAGAAGCTTAGGTTTGAAGCGACTGGTCAACATGGAGAAAAGTGCCATTCGAGCTACAGACTCTGCGTGTGATCTTGAAAACTAGAGATAAACTATCTCTATCTTGTAATTATTTTGCATTTTCTAGCAGCGCATGATTGTTTGTTCAAATGTCTTTAGATGTATTTGTTCTTAATTTAAGAAAGTTGAATTTTGTTCTGTGTTTTATTTCGGAGACGTTTTAAATGAGATCTGTTTGAACTCCTTTATTTGAAGCGTTTGTTCCAATTTCAAAGAAAGTTGTGAACTGTTATGCGAAGCTGGCTGATAGTCGGATCAAATTCACAATTTTTCTAAGCATGCAAAAAGATACCAATGGTTGTATGCATCAGCTTTCCAATTGCATATTTCAATAGAAATTAACATTTGTCTTTAAGCAGCGTTCATCGAAGACGTTTTCAGATCAATATAGTGAATTTACAGTTTTAATAGCCGCCTCAGCTTCTCAGCCGGCTATCATAGCGCTCCTATTTTTTATTACAATTCAAAGAATTTAGATTGTATTGGGGGCGGCGAAACAGGAAGTGGAGCGAAAAAGGGAGAAATAGTTCATTCTTGGCCTAGTTTTTCGTTTGAACCGAATTGCCCTTTCTCGCTAGTGGTTTTTTAATCACATGCGGCTTTTTGACATATTTTTCAGTTTTATATTATTCTTTTTGGAAATGGTTTTCCCAATTAACTGAGAGTCCGTGCTAGGTCTAGTTTTTGCTTATTCAATGGAAATTTTTTGAATTGTACGTCAAAACTTGTCCTGCTTTGTTTTTTTACAATTCAAAGAATTTGAATTGTATTGGGGCGCTGTCTTTTTTACGACTCGAAGAGGAGTATTGGAGAAGTCCTTTTTTTAAATCAATTTTATTGAAGTGATTTTTGAAGCAGGAAATGAAACGCGTGAAAAGAATTTGGAGTGATTTTGGTGCTGAACAAAAGTAAAGAGCGGAGCGACAAGAGTCGTTTTTGTTCATGCCGCTGTTTTTGAGAGCGAGAAATTGATGTGTGAAAAAATTATCTCTAAGCGAGCGAAATTTTTTTGTTCACGTGCGGCATTTGAAAGAAGTTTTTTTCTCAAATTTTTTGTTAAGTAGTTTGGCTACAATTTGCTGTTAATTTTAGGCTGGATTTGGTAGTGGTTTGAAGGTTTCTGAAAATTTATATGCATTTTTTGCTAATTCGGATGTTTTTCATGTATTTTGCTGATTTTTGGGCTAATTTTTGCAATTTTTTTTTACTATTGTTGTGTTTTACTGCCTCAAATGGGTATTGAAGATACCCCTATTACTTGAGCAATTTTTAGTTAACACTTGGTTATAGTTTCGTGGATATGAAGCATTTTTTGTTGAGAAATATTACGAAAAATGTCAAAAATTGGAATTATTTTTCTTAATTTTTTCCAGTTTTTCGGTGTTTTTCTGTTCTTTAGACAAGTTTCTTAATCTACTACGACTTGCATACTGTTTTGCGAGCATCAGAGTACCTTAGTGGCGGAAAAGAATTTTTGTTTAGATTTATCTGCTTTTGTAATATTAAAAAATATATTAACTTTTTCCAGTTTTTTTGTCAAAGTTGTTTGTAAGAGCTTATTTTTTCATGATTTGGCTTCAAGTATTTAAAAAAAAATCTCATAAGTGGTTTTAGTAGTTAAAAGTTGTTTTGATGAAGTAATTGTAGCAGAGATAGTTTTTTGGCTATCAATTTATGACAGAATTTGATCAGATTTTATCATATTTTAATAGATTTGATTTTTTTTTACTTTTTTGTTTTATTGCTTTGTTTTATTTCAAGATAATCGTAAATTATTGGAGGCACGTTTTTTCTGATGACTAGTTGGATGGCATTTAAGTGTATTTCCACTTCGAGTCGTTTCCGGAATTCTTCCGGCTATGTTTTTTTTAAGATCTGTTCACACATTTTCATGATTTTTCAATTCAAATTGGAGTGGTGATTTTAGCCACGCCGAAACAGGAAGTGGAGCGAAAAAGCGAGTGGTTTTGCGGCGTGAATTTTTTTCGCTCTAATTTGAAAGTAGAGTAAGAAAACGGTGTTTGAACAAAAATTCGGTTTCTCGGTAGTGGTTTTTAGTTCACATGCGGCAATTTCACTCTGATTTTTACTGTTTTTTCGATTTTTTGGATCGCATTTTTTTCTAAATAGTTTTCCCAAGCCATTCACCGCTCATTCTGGACCTAGTTTTTTGTTAGAATCAAAATTACATATCTCACTAGTGGTTTTTCGTTCTCCCTAGCAACATTTTGACATTGATTTTCTGTTTTTTCTTTGTTTTTTTTTCATCTGATTTTTTTTAGAAATGGTTTTTCCAATTCACTCATTGTCCGTTCTAGGTCTAGTTGTTTGTTATGTCAATTAAATTTCTATGAATTGTACGTCAGGACTTGTCCTGCTATATTTTTTGTTTCGTCGTCTGACTCTCTTATCGTTTTACATTTGTTCACACAGCTAAGCTGAAAAAGTCAAATTTTCTAAATGGCTTCTTCCTCACAAATAGATTTTGCGCGCGTGGCGTCAATTCCCCCTCTCTCTCTATCTAGAAAAAGTTTTTGCGCGATTAGATTTTGATCATGCATGACTTACCTCACTCAATAAAAAGACTTTTGCACTTTAAAAATTAAGTTTATTTTGGATCAAATTGGGGTCAAAGTCACTCATATGCGTAACAAAGGTCCCTAATGAAAAGGCTGGCTTCAATTTTAACAAGCTTTATTAATTTATCGCTGAATATTTGTACAGAGCATTTTGAGCGGCGTCGATACCTTATTCAATTTATATCTGTATCTGTTTCCATCTCTATTATATGGCACGCAAGTCTATTCTTTCGCAGTTGTTCTGGCAAACTGGCGGCTGTTTGTTCACATGCGCAATTTTACTTTGATCTGTTTTTCAGTTTTGTGGGTCGGACTTTTTTTGCTAAATGGTTTTCCCAATCCTAGTTCATATTTCATTGTAGGCCTAGTTTTTTTTCTGAACCAAATTTCTTGCTTGTGTCTTTGTTCACATGCGGTATTTTGACATTGATTTTCTGTTTTCTTAAATCGGATTTGTTAGAAATAGTTTTCCCAATTCACTCATAGTCCGTTCTAGGTCTAGTTTTATTGTTTAGTCAATAAAAATTTTTTGAATTGCATATCAGCACTTTTCTTGCTATGACCTTTTACTTTGTCGTACGTACTTAAACTTGTTCGCTTTACCTTAGTTTGAAGCTTAGTCAACATTTTGCGTGAAATCTTTTGCTGGGCTGGTTTCACTCTTCTCTCTTTCTGCTAAGTTGAATTTTGTTCTGCTAAGAAAGTTGAATTTTGTTCTGTATTTTATTTCGGAGACGTGTTAAATGAGATCTGTTTGAACTCTTTTATTTGAAGCGTTTGTTCCAATTTCAAAGAAAATTGTGAACTGTTATGCGAAGCTGGCTGATAGTCGGATCAAATTCACAATTTTTCTAAGCATGCAAAAAGATACCAATGGTTGCATGCATCAGCTTTCCAATTGCATATTTCAATAGAAATTAAAATTTGTCTTTAAGCAGCGTTCATCGAATACGTTTTCAGAGCAATATAGTGGATTTACAGTTTTAATAGGCGCCTCAGCTTCTCAGCCGGCTATCATAGCGCTCCTATTTTTTATTACAATTCAAAGAATTTAGATTGTATTGGGGCGGCGAAACAGGAAGTGGAGCGAAAAAGGGAGAAATAGTTCATTCTTGGCCTAGTTTTTCGTTTGAACCGAATTGCCCTTTCTCGCTAGTGGTTTTTTAATCACATGCGGCTTTTTGACATATTTTTTCAGTTTTATATTATTCTTTTTGGAAATGGTTTTCCCAATTAACTGAGAGTCCGTGCTAGGTCTAGTTTTTGCTTATTCAATGGAAATTTTTTGAATTGTACGTCAAAACTTGTCCTGCTTTGTTTTTTTACAATTCAAAGAATTTGAATTGTATTGGGGCGCTGTCTTTTTTACGACTCGAAGAGGAGTATTGGAGAAGTCCTTTTTTTAAAATCAATTTCATTGGAGTGATTTTTGAAGCGGGAAATGAAACGCGTGAAAAAATTTGGAGTGATTTTGGTGCTGAACAAAAGTGAAGAGCGGAGCGAAAAGAGAGTCGTTTTTGTTCATTCCGCTGTTTTTGAGAGCGAGAAATTGATGTGTGGAAAAATTTTCTCTAAGAGAGCGAAACTTTTTTGTTCACGTGCGGCATTTAAAAGCAGTTTTTTTCTCAAATTTTTTGTTAAGTAGTTTGGCTACAATTTGCTGTTAATTTTAGGCTGGATTTGGTAGTGGTTTGAAGGTTTCTGAAAATTTATATGAATTTTTTGCTAATTCGGATGTTTTTCATGTATTTTGCTGATTTTTGGGCTAATTTTTGCAATTTTTTTTTTACTATTGTTGTGTTTTACTGCCTCAAATGGGTATTGAAGATACCCCTATTACTTGAGCAATTTTTAGTTAACACTTGGTTATAGTTTCGTGGATATGAAGCATTTTTCGTTGAGAAATATTACGAAAAATGTCAAAAATTGGAACTATTTTTCTTAATTTTTTCCAGTTTTTCGGTGTTTTTCTGTTCTTTAGACAAGTTTCTTAATCTATTACGACTTGCATACTGTTTTGCGAGCATCAGAGTACCTTAGTGGCGGAAAAGAATTTTTGTTTAGATTTATCTGATTTTGTAATATTAAAAAATATATTAACTTTTTCCAGTTTTTTTGTCAAAGTTGTTTGTAAGAGCTTATTTTTTCATGATTTGGCTTCAAGTATTTTAAAAAAATCTCATAAGTGGTTTTAGTAGTTAAAAGTTGTTTTGATGAAGTAATTGTAGCAGAGATAGTTTTTTGGGGCATCAATTTATGACAGAATTTGATCAGATTTTATTATATGTTAATAGATTTGATTTTTTGTTACTTTTTTGTTTTATTGCTTTTTGTTTTATTTCAAGATAATCGTAAATTATTGGAGGCACGTTTTGTCTGATGACTAAATGGATGGCATTTAAGTGTATTTCCACTTCGTGTTGTTTCCGGAATTCTTCCGGCTATGTTTTTTTTTAAGATCTGTTCACACATTTTCATGATTTTTGAATTCAAATTGGAGTGGTGATTTTGGTCACGCCGAAACAGGAAGTGGAGCGAAAAAGCGAGTGGTTTTGCGGCGTGAATTTTTTTCGCTCTAATTTGAAAGTAGAGTAAGAAAACGGTGTTTGAACAAAAATTCGGTTTCTCGGTAGTGGTTTTTAGTTCACATGCGGCAATTTCACTCTGATTTTTACTGTTTTTTCGATTTTTTGGATCGCATTTTTTTAAATAGTTTTCCCAAGCCATTCACCGCTCATTCTGGACCTAGTTTTTTGTTAGAATCAAAATTACATATCTCACTAGTGGTTTTTCGTTCTCCCTAGCAACATTTTGACATTGATTTTCTGTTTTTTCTTTGTTTTTTTTTCATCTGATTTTTTTTAGAAATGGTTTTTCCAATTCACTCATTGTCCGTTCTAGGTCTAGTTGTTTGTTATGTCAATTAAATTTCTATGAATTGTACGTCAGGACTTGTCCTGTTATATTTTTTCGTTTCGTCGTCTGACTCTCTTATCGTTTTACATTTGTTCACACAGCTAAGCTGAAAAAGTCAAATTTTCTAAATGGCTTCTTCCTCACAAATAGATTTTGCGCGCGTGGCGTCAATTCCCTCTCTCTCTATCTAGAAAAAGTTTTTGCGCGATTAGATTTCGATCATGCATGACTTACCTCACTCAATAAAAAGACTTTTGCACTTTAAAAATTAAGTTTATTTTGGATCAAATTGGGGTCAAAGTCACTCATATGCGTAACAAAGGTCCCTAATGAAAAGGCTGGCTTCAATTTTAACAACCTTTATTAATTTATCGCTGAATATCTGTACAGAGCTTTTTGAGCGGCGTCGATACCTTATTCAATTTATATCTGTATCTGCTTCTATCTCTATTATATGGCACGCAAGTCTATTCTTTCGCAGTTCTGGCAATCTGGCGGCTATGTTTGTTCACATGCGCAATTTTACTTTGATTTGTTTTTCAGTTTTGTGGGTCGGACTTTTTTTGCTAAATGGTTTTCTCAATCCTAGTTCATAATTCATTGTAGGCCTAGTTTTTTTTCTGAACCAAATTTCTTGCTTGTGTCTTTGTTCACATGCGGTATTTTGCCACTGATTTTCTGTTTTCTTAAATCGGATTTGTTAGAAATAGTTTTCCCAATTCACTCATAGTCCGTTCTAGGTCTAGTTTTATTGTTTAGTCAATAAAAATTCTTTGAATTGCATATCAGCACTTTTCTTGCTATGATCTTTTACTTTGTCGTACGTACTAAAATTTGTTCGCTTTACCTTAGTTTGAAGCTTAGTCAACATTTTGCGTGAAATCTTTTGCTGGGCTGGTTTCACTCTTCTCTCTTTCTGCTAAGTGTTTTATGACAGCACTTTCTCAGCAAAGCAACTCAAAATGAACAGAATCAGTATCAAAAAATGAAATAAAAATTTATTAATAGTCGCGAAGCGATACTGAGCTCTTATGGGCCTTCTCTTGTTTTTTTTTATTTTTTATTTCTTTGTCAAGATTTTTGTTACCGATCACATGACGTCACAATCACTTCAAATGTGCTTTATTTCATTCGCTCATGCAATTTCGAATGAATTGCATGAGTGACGTCATTTTTCACTCTTTGTGGAGCGAGTTTTTTGTTCATTAGCGTGATTAGGTTTTTGTTCTCACATGACTTACCTCACTCTCAAAAATGACTTACTCGTGCTGAAATTGACTTTTCTTTAATTCAGAGATAAGGTCAAGTTAGTGTATATCACTCTAATTGGAGGTTATTATTTAAGAGCACCTAATAGAAACGGCAACAACGTAAACAGATTCTTAATCAAAATTTAAGATCTCTGCCCTTAAAGAGCAGAACAAATCTCTTTTTTATTCTGACATTTACTTTTTGAGAGTCAGATCTACGCAGTTATTGCGGCTATTTTTTGACAATCTGACAGCTATGTTTTCAAACAAAACCGACGGTCAGAGACTCGATGCCCAGTCCTTGATAGACCGGGGGGTAATACCTCCGTCGATGTGACGGAAACGGACTCAGGAGGTCGGATTTTGAATCCTTGCGTCGGCTGATGTTTTCGCATCCATAAATAATAATCGAGGAAACAGCAAAATTAAATTGAGCCGCTTGTCATTCAAGTGCATTTTTGTTGACGTTATTTGGTTTATTTTGATGAAGATTAATTTTTTCGCTTGCTCTGGAGTAGGTATTGGTTGGATTCTGATTTTTCTTATCAGTATTTGGTTTTCCTTTTGCAATTTTTCGTACTATGGGCGGTTTGTCAGATAATTCTTTCATCGTCTCATTTGACTTTTTGTACGCAAAAGTGAGATAACTGGTAGAGCCCGGTGGGTTTTAAATGGCGCGGCAGTTCTCTTAGAGCATTGCTCCTTAGCTAAATTATTTTATGCGATACATCGAATCTGTCGAGGACACAGATTCATGTTTTTAAGGGAGCTTCTTAGAGATTTACAGTAACTAGGCCTCTTGTGAGGCCTCATCTGCTGAAGTTATGTTTGATTTTTTAAAACGTTATCTTACTGCTCTTTTTGTTGTTTTTGTTTTGTAAGGGCTTTGCCTAAAGTCTTCAACTGGTTTTGGGCTTCGATTTGAATTGCGTGGAGATGTTTATCATTATTGACTCTAATTGACTTTTAAAGCTAATACTAAGTTCAGCTACGGTTAATACTTATAAGCACTTAGGGGTCAAAATGGACGCAACTTAGAGACCTCGCGTAAAGGCTAAAAATGGCCTATTTTTGGATCTTTTTCTTTAAAACTATTGTTATACTCGAAGAGAGAGTAAACAAGGCTCTAAAATGAACTATTATAACGTTGTTGACAACGGCCAAACAAAAAGTTTTTCAGCTTTTAATCTTTTGATGATCGTTTATCAACCGATTTTGATCAAAAGGACGGGTCGCTCAAAGCAAAATTACAGCGTGAAATTAAAATAATGTTTTTTTGATATATTATATTAAATAATATATAAATTATACGCTAAATAACATATATTTACCATAAGAGATTTAGCCTACATTTTTTATTAATTGTGTTAGTAACTAAATAGATTTAAAGCGAGAGATTATTAGCCAATCAGAATCCAGTATTTAAATAAGCAATCGAATTGAATAAAATACGTTCAAATTTACGTACAAAGCTCGGAAAAAGTGCAATTAACATAATTTCGTTAAACCTAATAAATAAAGCCATCAAGTAAGGCTCGTTTGAACTTAATAATTTTCGGTTTTTGCACTGTTTTGAATAGAATGGTGACCAGCTTTGATCTCAAGTATCAAAGATAGACTGATACCAGTTAAATGAGCAAAAAGACTTCGCCGTCTAAAAAACACTTGTTGCTATGTACGAACAATACTTATACGTTGCTTCGTGATGATTTATAGTCGCCTTGATCGTTGCTTACACGTTGCTATCTAATACTTTTTGCCTGTTTGAACGTTGCTATATAAAACGAAAGAGAATTAACTTCCGAAAGAGTGTTGTTTTTACTCTACACCTTTACATTGGCGCCCCACAAGGGACACGAGAATGTGAAGAAAAATACAATATGGAACAAACAGTTTGGAGTTGTTGCATTGAGTGGAGGCTACTTTAGACACGAGCATTTTGAGCACGTAAGAAGTGCAGTAAATGCGCAGATTGAGGAGAACATGTATGCTCAGTGGGTGATTCCCCCTCCGTGGAAACCAGTGACTAAGAAAAGCCAGGGAGCTAGAATGGAGGCTGGAAAAGGAGATATCCATCACTATGTGACACCTGTAAAAAAGTTCAATGTCATTTTTGTTGTTGGCGGAAAATTTCAGTATGTCTACATTAGCGCTGGATTGAATCTCTTGCTAAAACGATGCCCGTGCCATGTGTGGCCGTGTCGTACGAGCAGTTGGAAGCAATGAAACATGAATAGTTCAGTTCAAAGAAACCATCGGAGAATGCAGACGACGTTGAATTGAAGAGAGAGTGGACCTCCAGCTGCCCCGTTGTGCGGAAATTGGCCCCAGAATCAGCTTCTAACAAACTGACAAACTTGAATAGGGATTCCTTCAAAACTGTAAGACGGAACCTTTATTTCTTTTCGTGATATTCTTGTGACATAATTCTTTAGTTATTTGATTTAGACGGCAAACCCAACCTGTGAATTTTTTTGGTCAAATATTAACGGATTACAATCGTTTGCTAGGTAGAATTGTTACTGGTCACCATTAACCTTAAAAACATAATTTTTGAGACGAAAAAACATCGATTTTGAAAATTTTTGGTCGGATTATCGAAAATTTGTAAAAAGTGTTCAAGTCGGTTCGGATATCAAAAATAACCTCTGAAATAGAAAAAAATGAGAGAATATAATGCTTAAATGTCCAATTTTGAAAATTTTTGGTCAATTTTGATGCAACTCGAAAAAACATAGAATATCAATATCGAGTATTGATAAACCGTACTTTCAGGCATAAAACCGTATAGTTTACTGGATTATCGTTCCGTAATCAAGAATTTGCAAAAAATTGACCAAAACTTGAAAAAATTGGACAAAGGCATAAAATTTTGACAAATTTGTCGAAATTTTGATTTTTCAACCAGAAGGCTCGTTAATTGAGTGAAACTCATTACACAGAAAAAGTTGTGAAAATTTTCACAACCTCCGGCCTACAAAAAATTATCGAATTCGCATAATTTTTCTCGTCGCTCGTTTATATACCGTTTTTCGTCCGCGTTCTTTTCGTTCTTCATTTTTACAATTCTCCGTTTTCCGTTTTTTCTTTCGATAACGTCGCTCTCCCAAAACTTTGCTTTTCTTTTCCTAGGTTTACTTTTCCGGATTTTGATATAGTATGTCATATGTGATGAAGTATGTTGTTGTTCTTGCTGTAGTATGTTGAGTATGCTAGTATGCTGGTTTGTTGTTCAGGTCTTACAGCTTTCTAGGGTGTGACTTAAGTTTATTCTCGAGTTACGGCTGGATTGTTTTTCGACTTTTCGAGTTTACTAATTTACTGGACTCCCTGTTGTAGTATATTGATTTTTGCTGCTGTATGTTTGCGTGTAACTGTATGAATGTTGGTTGGTTTAGGGTTTTGCCTTCTAGGGTGTGACTTAAGTTTATTCTGGAGTTACGGCTAGATAGTTTCTTCACTTTTCCAGCTTTCATAGACTACAAAAGCGCTGCATATTACTTAAGTTTTGCTGTAGTTTGTTTAATATTGTTGGTATGCTGATCGGTTGTTTAGGTTTGAATACTGCTAGGGTGTGACTTAAGTTTATTCTAGAGTTACGGCTAGTAAATTTCTTGCTCTTTTCATCCATTTAGTATACTACAGCTTTGCCGTAAATTAGTTCGTTATTTGTATATATTAAGCCCCATAATGACTTGTGCTAGTTTGTCTCTTGCAGTAGCATCTCTCCTCCTTCCTAGGGTGTGACTTAAGTTTGTTCTGGAGTTACGGCTAGTTTGTTTGGTTGAGTTTGTTGCTGCGGTCTGCTAGCATAGTGGTTCCCGACCTCCCCGCTTGCTGCGTAATCGTCTCCCGCCCGTTCCGACCCGCCTTTCCGTTTCGTTGCGTGCTACTCGCTCAACGCCTCCGTTCTGTCCGTCTCGTTTCCCGATTCTTCGTGCGTCGCTCGTTCAGCGTTTCCGTCCCGTCCGTTGCGTCGCCCGTTTACTACCCGCGTTTTCGCCAGTTGCGTTCCGTTCCCTGTTGCGTTGCGCGCCGTTCGCCCGTCCTTTCCGCCCCGTCCGCTTCGTTTCCCGTTTCGTTGTGCTTCGTCCACCCTGTCCTCTTTTCCCGGTTGCCTGTGTTCCTGTTTAGTCTCACGTTGCTTTCAAGCACGTCAGACGCACTCTATAATTCCTTACTCACTTTCGCCGAGTAATTCATTACTCGGTAACTTCTTTTCTGCTCTTCGACGTCTTGATTATCAAGTCGTCGTCATTTGGGTTCGGTATAACCCGCATTCCACGTGTTTGGTTGAAGGTTACTCTACCTTGATAAACTAGCCATTTCAATATCATGGCCGAACAGCAGGATAAATTGAAAAAGCTCTTTAATGCAAGATCTAATTTAGAATCTGAGTTATGTATTATCCATAAGGACATCACAGATGCCATAGATCGTCAAGACAGGAGGGTTAAAGTTGAACGCTTGGTTTCTAAGTTGAAGGATGTCTTCAGTAAACTGGTGGAGAAAAATGAAGAACTATTTGACTTGGCCAGTAAAGCCGAGAACCCAGAATCAATTTACCTTGTCCTTGAGCAATGGTTGGATGATGTAACTAAGAACAATGATAATTTATTGCTTGCGGCTAGAAGCTATATTGCCCACCGAGACACCGTATATGAGGACGTTAATCTTCAAGAGCAGTCTAAGAGAAGTTCACGTCGAACAGCATCGTCAATGTCTAGCCAGCGCAAACATGACTTTCTAATGGCAAAACTAAAACGCGAAGAGGCCGAGAAACAAGAACAAGCTGCCATGCGCCTCGCTAAACAAAAACACGAAATTGCCATGAGAAAAAAGGAGCTTGAAATACAAATGGAGCAGATGGCACTTCAAGAATTAGAGGAAGACCACCGCCAGCGTGTTGCCGCAGCTAAACTAGATGAGGCTGAATTAATGGATAACCATTCATTGTTTAGTCACCACTCAAGTGAACTGAATTTGCTTAAAGATAGGGGATCAGATAGAAGTCGGAGACTTGTTCAGGATTGGGTAAATTCGGTTCCAGCAGGTAATTCATTGACTGCTGCAAGTGAGTTAAATTTTTCTCGGCCTGGTTCAGCAACCGCTGACCCCCCTGTTCAAGATACTGCCCATAGTAATCCCCCAGAAAACACAAATAATGTTGCCGGTAACTTGAATCACCTTGAAATGCTTTCTCAGTACACACGGCCAGGAGTTGCAATTTCTATTGCTCAGCAAGAAGCTTTGTATCGGGAATACCTCCAGGCTCAACTACAACAATCACTCAGTGATCAAGGGGTTGAGCGAGCACATAGTCCCTCAGGCAGTGGTAAGGTGAACCAAGTGAACCAAGTACCAGTCGACGTACAAAATGTCGAAATCCCACCACCTCAACCACCTATGCAACCTCCCCGGCCACCAACACCCGTTATGGCACCCACGAACTCCATTTTTGTACCTGAATTTTCAACAAACCCACAAGTAAACCAATTCGTGGGTCCGAAAAGCTCCAGTGTGCCTTGTCAATTACATATGTCAATGCCTCATGTTCAGCAACAACAGAATCTAACTCAAAGTAACATTCCACACCAAACACAAGTCCCTATTGCCCATTCCCCGCATAAGGTCCCTCCACCTCTAAACCCACTCGTGAACCCGCCTCCCGTATTCCCACCTCAACAATTATATAATCCTCAGCCTCCCATGGTTCCGTCGCCCATTCCAGCGAGCGCAGCAACATACTTACCGGTCCCCAACATTCCACAACAAAACATTGTCCATTCACCTCAAGCCCGCCTGTTACCATGCACTACCGCACCCAAACTTCCCCTTAATCGTAACCCCGATTTAAACTTGTGGAGATTTCCTCAGAATAACCCCACAAACGTAAATCAGGTGAAAAATAATGCAACCGTCTTCAAAAATGTTCAACCGTACCTACCCCCAAGCACAGCTAACCCCGCTATCAGCCATCCCATCTTGCAAATGAGTGCACAACATAATCCAAATAGCAACTACGCATCAACTTGTAGCATCCCTGTTAACCCCTTTAGTACAACTACTAACATCGCACCACCCTTTGTCACGCCGGTTATAGATCCAACATACGGGCATACTGCTCCGATACCTTTGTGTTGGGGAGGCCCACCGCATCCCACGCCTTAAGCGCCAGTATCTGAAAATGCAAGCTTGATTAAGGCATTCACTGACGCCTTATCTAGCAAGAGGAATGACCCACTACCCGAATGGAAGTTGTCCCAATACAATGGGGATCCTCTACAGTGGCACGAATGGTATGGTCAATTTAAAAGCGCAATTGACTCTCAGTCCTTAACTGATGATGTAAAATTGACATACCTTAAGACCCTCGTAACAGGTAAAGCTAAAACAGCTATAGCTGAGTTTGCCTACTGCGGCGCAATGTACAAAGACGCACTGAGGACCTTAGAACGTAAATTTGGCCAACCACAGGCGGTCGTAAGTGCACATTTGGACAAACTCAACAGCTTTCCACCATTGAAGATGCACAATAGCGATAACATCATTAACTACTCGGGGTGCATTTCAAGTCTTGTCGGGGTATTTAAATCACTGTCATATGATTCGGATTTAAAGAGTGCTGCGCTTCTCAACACTGCCGTACAGAAGCTACCACCCAATATGAAGGAGTCATGGTCCCTCTTCACGGTCAAAAAGCATTGGGTGAAACCTACTCTTCTTGATTTCAACGATTGGTTAAAAGAGAAGGCCGAAGCGCACGATTTAATGAAGAATACCGCACTTAAAGCAAGGACTGAGGATACCAACAACTCAGTAACCAGATCAAAAGTTGCTTCAAAGGCATTTGCTGCAAATACGCAACAGAAGAGTAACCTTAAGCCGCAACAGAGATCTCCGTCAACATCATTCTCTAGTTGCATTGTATGCAAAGGCAGCCACCGGTTGTGGGAATGCCGTGTCTTTAAGGAAAAGACCCCCACGCAGAGAGCCAAGGTCGTGGCTGAGGCAAAGCTCTGTTTCTCTTGTTTGCGTGATAAACACATGTTTAGGCAATGCCCAAGTCCCCGTAAGTGTAGGAAAGATGGTTGCAACAGCTCCCATAACACCTTACTTCATGGAGCTGAAAGGGTTTTTCCAGCTAAACCCTCAACAAACAACAACATCGATACTTCGAAGTCGAACGCAGGTACAAGTAGGCCATCTACTGGTCAACAGCAACCAAGCAAAACAACCACTTTGTCTTCCGTGACGGATGTCAAAGGCCTCCTTCAGGTCACGGAACTGAAAGTTACTAATTCTTCTGGTCTTAGTACTACGGCGTTGGTTTTATGCGATACCGCTTGCAGTAACTCTTGGGTGTCCGATAGTCTCGCAGCTAGACTCGGTTTGCAGGGTACCGCATTAAAACTGACCGTCAAGGGTATAAATACGGAAGAACTCATAGACACTAAGGTGGTTCAATTGACTGTGACACCTCATAAAGATCAAGACTTCGAAGCATTCACAGTGCGTCCCTACGTGAGGGATACATTAAACGTAGGTTCCGACATCATTGACGTCAAGTCCATGCAAGAAACGTACCCACATTTGGCAGTTCTAGATCCAGTTAGATATAGCTATGGAGACATTGAGATGATTCTTGGACAGGATGTCTACCATGCCATCCGCCCGTTAGAGTATTTTTCAGCCGACGAAAAGTGCTCACCGTTCGCTGTCCACTTGCCCATAGGTTGGGTTCTAAGTGGCCCACTCCCGTCAAGTTCAAGTTTAGTCTCGGTGTGTTTCAATGCCAATATTGAACAGGATTTTGAATTAGCTTGTCAGGTTAAATCTTGGTACGATATGGAATCGTACGGCGCGTTGAAGCAAGTTGACCCACGATCCGCAGCGGATGCTCGCGCGCAGGAAATACTTGAAGCAACAACTTTCCATAACGGCCAAAGATACGATGTCGGTATGTTATGGGCTGATGACAACATCCAGCTCCCGAATAACTACTTTTCGTCACTAGTACAGCTCAAGTCTCTCGAAAAGCGGCTATCGAGAGATACAGCATTGAAAGAAACTTATGCTAATACCATCCGTGAAGATTTGGAAAAAGGTTACTTAATTACAGTCCCTGATGCTCACAAAGTAGAGCAGCGGTCGGATAGAGAGTGGTACCTACCACATCATCCCGTAATCCATCCGAACAAACCGGGGAAAGTGCGTAGGGTATTAAATGGTGCAGCAAAGTTCCACGGTACTTCTTTGAATAAATCTTTGCTCACTGGCCCCGACCTGCTCCAAAACCTAATCCATGTACTACTTAGGTTCCGTCAACATCAATTTGCCGTGTCCGCAGATATCGAGGGTATGTTCCTCCAAGTGGGTGTCCCTGACTGTGACCAGCCATCACTGCGTTTTTTGTGGCGGGAGGACCCCACAACAAATGTTGTAGTGTATCAATACACGCGCCATATATTCGGGGCTAAAGACTCACCCACATGCGCTAACTATGCACTGCAACGCACGGCCCGAGACAATGTTAATCAGTACCCGGAAGCAACCAAAGCCGTCCTAGAAAACTTCTACATGGACGATTACTTGGATTCGGTGGAGTCACCCGAGAGGGCTCTCAAAAGATCGAAGGAGTTGGTGCATCTTCTCCATCTAGGTGGGTTCAAGCTTACTAAGTTTGTAAGCAATGTACCAAATCTGGCTGATCGAATTGATGGGTCAACTCAGTCTACCGAACCAAAAGTAATTGCCTCATCTAAGGAGGATTCTTCGCACGTGCTTGGGTTGAAATGGGATCACAACAATGATACTCTAGTTGTGAGTCGGGGTACCTCCAGTACAGTAACTAAGTCTTTAACACAACGCTTGGTATTGAGCCTGGTGTCAAAGGTGTTTGATCCCATCGGCCTAGTGGCACCATTTACTGTTGGTGCCCGATTGTTACTAAAGGACATCTGGCGTGTCAGCGGGCAGCACTGGGATGAAGAATTACCAAAAGACACTGTTGAAAGGTTCCTCGAATGGAGTGTAGAACTACCCAAACTTGCCGCAATCACTATACCAAGGAGCTACTTTTCCGGAAACTTTGAACACCTGGAACTACACATGTTTGGCGATAGTTCCCAAGAAGTTTTCAGTGCCGTTGCATTTCTCCGAGCTCGAGTAACTACTTCGAGTGGGCCCCAAACGGAGCTTGCGTTTGTCCTGGGTAAAGCTCGCGTAGCACCTATGAAGGTCATGACTGTTCCAAAGCTGGAATTACAGGCAGCGCTACTGGCCGCTCGATTGAAACAAGATATATGTCGAGCTCTCACAGTAAAAGTCAACAGGGTTTTCATGTGGACCGACAGCACTACTGTCTTGCAATGGCTTAACTCTGCAACCAAGCACCCAATATTTATTGCAAACCGTGTTTGCGAAATCTTAGAACACACTAGCGTTGACGAATGGAACCACGTTGCATCAAGCGATAATCCGGCAGATGCCGGCACTCGTGGTATGTCCGCTGAGGTTTTGCAATCAAGTAGCTGGGTGAGAGGTCCAGATTTCTTAAGAACCAAGCAATTCCCGTTCGAACCAAGCACTGAAGTAGTTAATAACATCAAACTCGGTATAGTAACAAAGGAAACTGATGAAACAAATACATCATTGGCCGCATCCGTAACCAAGTCAACTAAGGAACCGCCCTCGCAACTAATTCCCTTCGATAAGTACAGTTCTTATCAGAAGTTGCTACGGATAACAGCGTACGTACTCCGCTTGTTACCTTCTCACGAATGCTACCGTAATGTCGATGGTAGCATCATAGACCCCACGGAGCTTGACAAAGCCGAGCGTCATCTCCAGTATCTTGTGCAAGGGGAGTCATTCAATGCAGAGAGAAAAGATCTTCTCGAAAACAAACCCGTTAAACGGAGTAGCCGTATTGCCCCGTTTTCTCCCTTTATTGGGCCAAATCGTCTAATCCGATCGGCAGGCCGCATCAAGCGGTTGGTCGAAGTTGACTTTGATGTAAAACATCCTATCGTTCTGGACGCACGCCATGCATTTGTAAAGTTGTTCCTCAGGCACACGCACGTTAAACATCATCATCAGGGTATTGATTACCTGCGGGCTAAAGTACAAGAACGTTATACCATCCTCAAATTACGATCCTCACTGCGTTCAATTAAATCCAACTGCGTCACGTGCAGAATGTTCCGCGCTGCCACTATTCAACCCCTTATGGCTGACCTCCCAGTAGAAAGACTCGCATACCAGTCTCCTCCCTTCACGAACACCGGGGTCGACTACTTCGGCCCATTTTACGTTACTGTACGTCGGACTACCGAGAAGAGGTGGGGTTTCCTCTTCACATGCTTAACTACTCGTGCCGTTCATGTTGAAATCGTTCCGTCCATGGACGCCAGTTCGTGTGTAATGGGAGTGGAGCGGTTCGTCTCCCGTCGGGGTACACCGGCCATTATTTGGTCAGACAATGGCACTAACTTTGTTGGCGCGGAAAAAGAACTACGCGAGAATATTGAGAAGTGGAATACCATCAACATCGCCGTCGAACTTGCCCACAAAGGCATCAAGTGGAGGTTCAATCCGCCCAGTGCGCCACACCAAGGTGGCATCTGGGAGAGGCTAGTACGTAGTTTCAAGCGCGTACTTTACACAATCCTTGGAACACGTCGCCTCACAGATGAGGTTTTAAGTACCACTTTTTGTCTGGTCGAACATGCACTTAATTCACGTCCGTTAACACCCGTAAGCGCCGACCCATCCGACCTAGGCGCATTAACACCCAATCACTTTCTCCTCGGTAACCAAGCACGTAGTCTCCCGTCCATCATTGGTGTAGATGAGTTTGATCACCGTAAACGTTACGCCCGCGCGCAGTCTTACGCTAACGCCATTTGGTCTCGTTGGATCAAAGAATACGTACCGGCGCTGAACCGACGTTCCAAGTGGCAGACGCCTGCCGAGCATAACCTTAAGACCGGTGATTTGGTTTGGGTAGTTGAAGAGACAAACCCAAGAGGTTACTACCCCACTGCTCGGATCACTGAACTCCGTTACGGTTCTGACAGCGTCGCACGCTCCGCCGTATTGCGCACGTCCTCCGGATCGCTCGTTCGCCCGCTTGTAAAATTAGTCCCAATTCTCCCAGCATCTTCTTCTGGGCCGGAGGATGTTAGTAACTAAATAGATTTAAAGCGAGAGATTATTAGCCAATCAGAATCCAGTATTTAAATAAGCAATCGAATTGAATAAAATACGTTCAAATTTACGTACAAAGCTCGGAAAAAGTGCAATTAACATAATTTCGTTAAACCTAATAAATAAAGCCATCAAGTAAGGCTCGTTTGAACTTAATAATTTTCGGTTTTTGCACTGTTTTGAATAGAATGGTGACCAGCTTTGATCTCAAGTATCAAAGATAGACTGATACCAGTTAAATGAGCAAAAAGACTTCGCCGTCTAAAAAACACTTGTTGCTATGTACGAACAATACTTATACGTTGCTTCGTGATGATTTATAGTCGCCTTGATCGTTGCTTACACGTTGCTATCTAATACTTTTTGCCTGTTTGAACGTTGCTATATAAAACGAAAGAGAATTAACTTCCGAAAGAGTGTTGTTTTTACTCTACACCTTTACAAATTGGATGTATGGGTGCGGCTTGTATTCAACCAGATTATCTTTAGTTCATGCTAGGTGCTCTTTAAAACAACAATGTTCTTCTTCAGCCAGCTTCAGAGATTTTTTGTGATAGGTGTCTGGTTAAAATCCGCCAGATACTAAAGTATTATCTGTTTTTCCTCTTGAAAAAAATGGGCTTCTGAAAATTAATTTAAATGAAATATTTTTTTTTCAATCCAGGTTTAAGTTATAATTAGGACCACCTGCTGATCTAATGTTTGAAGTGCACTTGACTTGTCACGATATTTGTGCTTGTAAGTTAAGCGAAATATAATAAAAGTTGCGAGTATTACTTTTAAATGATCGAATTTTTAGCTCAACATTGCGAGCATCTACTGTTTCCAAAACAAAGCTAGTTGCAAAGAATATGCGCTCTCAAATTAAGTGAAATCTAATTACGGAAATGTTGTTGAATGCGCTTCCGCAAAATGAAAATTAATTTTAAAATAGAATTACTGACTAAAATTTCCATATAGGGCACCGACTTTTCATCCACGTACAATTTATTAAGATAGTAAAAGTGAAATCTGATTACAAAATTGAGTAAATTTAATCAAAAATTTGGTACCGGTAGACAATCGTAGTGGCCTTTTTATTTCCTTTTCGTGGTTTGCAGAATTTCTTTTTATGATCTCTTGCCTATTCAAAAATGTTTATTGCGTGTTGTTACCAGGAATAGACAATTGAGAGTTTCTTGGGCTCGTCTTTATTGAAACAAACAAGTAACAATAAACAATAAACAGTTATTTGCGTCTTTGCCAATCTTTTGCTTGTGCTTTAAATTGTTTTTTTTGTACTGTCTGTTGGATTGTTAATCATCAAGAAAATATCGTAGAACGTTCTTTGAATAACAATTTGTGGGACGCTACTTCACGAGAGTTTTTTAAATGACAAAAGTTTTTTGATTTTTTGTTCTTTGTTTATTTTCCTCTACCTTTTGTTTTTAGCATGTATATTGAGTACTCTGTCAAATAATAAATCACGATTCGGTAAATTTTCAACAGCGTCTCAGGGTCTGTTGAGAATGCAGCTTGTGAAGAATTTAAAAAACTGTTATCGCAACTTTTAGCAAGATTTTTTATTTTGAGTTTGGAGTTATTGAGTTGGTGGCCCAACCAACGTTTACTTTCGATCAATTTGGATCGTTTCCATCTAAATGAAAATGATTTAGAGGTGAAATGTAGCAGTAGCAGACTGTGCTAATTGATCTACGCGACGCTCTGAGAATAAGTATTAAAATGTAGAGATTTTAATAATTTTTCGACAGTCTTCTTAACAAAAATGCTCACTGCATCATTCCAAAAGAATGTCCGGATATCTCTGTGGTTTGGAAATCAATTAGTGGTTATAATTCTGAAAGTATAATAATGACCCATTAAACTAACTAAAATTCTGCAACAACAGCAACCGAAACTGCTATACCAGCAAAATTTAACGCCCACTAGGAACTCAAATTTGAGACTCGTCGAAAAAATTGGGAAACATAAGTTCCTCTAAATACTCTGTGACATAATGCTGATAACATTTAATGATATCTCTCAAACTTGAAGCACCCCCTCCAAAAATACATCTGAATTGTCTACACATTTTAGCGACGTAACGGATATTATCAGCAAAGAGTAGTTTCCTAGAGTTTTTGGAGAAATATCGCCACTGGTATTGTTTAAGTTTGGTATCTGGTTCTGTTCTTGATCTTGTCAATGTTGTTTCCCACTGGTGACCTTCTATGCTGGTTTGCAGATCATAGTTGTCTTGATTCGGATGCTTAGGGTTCCACGTTTTCAGCGATGAGTGGTTTTCTAAATATTCACATTTTGGGAGAAATTCAGCTGTTCGTTGTTTATTCCAATTCAAGTTTTTCGACGATGAAGAATCGCTGACTTTATTTCCGAGGTGAACTGTGAAAGCGTTTATGCTTAATGCTATAATCCCAAGTATCGTAAAAATAAAGGCTTTCGCTACAATCATTATCTATTCCGGATTTAGTTATTTTATTTTTGGAACAGACCAGTTCTATTATGAAAATGTCAAGCTAACTCGTAATCGCCTCAACTGAACAATATTAAGCAATAATTTTGGATCACATTTACTTTTTCCTTTCCAGAGCAACATTGTTTATAACAAATTTGAGCTTGGTATCGCATGAGGTCGTTTAAATTTCACCCATCTGTATCAAAATAGCATTCAGCGAGACAAAGTGAAGTTCGTCTTCGGTTCAGTTCAGTTTACTGGTTGAAGCTGGCATACACGTCACCCGGGTTGGGCTCCCGGTGAATCTCATAGGATGGACCATAGTTATTTCATAAACCCATCGATGGATTTTCGGGTCTTTCCCATTATAGCCCCCCCCCCCCCAGCTTAGTGGACAGATAACTTATAGCCCCCCAATCAGAATGGGGGGCTACAATTTCATTGGGGGCTATAATGGGAAAGATCCGGATTTTCTATGATCCATCGATGAGTTTTCTATGATCCAGTGAAAATCAGAGCTTTCCCATCGATGGATTTTCTATGATCCAGTGAAAATCAGAGCTTTCCCATCGATGGATTTTCTATGATCCAGTGAAAATCAGAGCTTTCCCATCGATGGATTTTCTATGATCCAGTGAAAATCAGAGCTTTCCCATCGATGGATTTTCTATGATCAGAAAAAATGGCAATGACCCATCGATGGACTTTTTATGAAAATTCTATGATCCACCGATGGAAACTACTGGGAGCCCAACCCGGGAAGATATATATAAAGAAATTCTAACTGCAGATAAACCGTTGCCTCAATACCTGTATTAGGGGCGAGGGAATAATGGGGGAATACACAAAATTTACACCCCCAAATAAGATTTGGCAGAAAAATGAATGGTTGACTACCATAAAGGAACTTAAAAATCAAGAGATTCTTTGTATGCTTTTTTGGGAAAGTTGTAATTACACCATATAACCAACGTAGGCTTTCAATTCATCAAATTCCATTCATCAAAAAAGCACTAAATGTGAATGACCGGTTCGTATGAATGAGAGTAATGCTTCCCAGTTTGAGGACCCAAACGGAATTTACCCATTATCAGGCCTAAATTTCAGATCAGTTTCTAAACGTCCAGCCGCAATTGAGGTGCATGTTTATGATCAGACCACCCATCCAGACAAAAGTTAGCCATGATCATTCGATGAGTTCATGCTATGAGTTGTGCAATAGCGGGTATTGAAAGTATGTTAGTTGTTTAAACTATGAAAGGCTTACGTATCTCAATCCACGTACTGATTTACATCTTGGTTATTAACGAAATTAATGAATGCAACAACAAGCTGACACGTGCTTTTTTTTACCAACTTTGTCCCTAACTTTTCATATTGTTATGTGTGATCTAAAGACCCTTTTAAAAATGTAAATTATCAGTGTAAAATGCTAGTAAAGATTGGTTGTCATGAGAAGAAAGGGAAGTACTAAATTAAAGATGATAAACATGACTGAAAAAAGTGCAGTAATTTGATGTACTAAATAAAGGCTGAAATTGTGCTAATGGCCACTGTTGTCAACCAATTATTCTAATTTAATAGTTCGATTACAAGATTTGTCTCTGCGCTCCCATTAGCAGAAGGGTTATAGGCCCAGAGCTTTTCTACGTTAAGTAATCAACTCCCCTCGTAAAAAAACATTGTTGCTGTGCCTCTTTGATACATTAGAGTTTAGCTGAAATCCCTGATGGAGGAAACAGAGAGGACAAGGGGAAACAAGCCTTGTAGTACAGAAGTGGCCAAGTGAGAAGACTTCACAGCTCATGAAGGAGCAATAGTTGGAAGCTTGTATAGCTGGATGGGGGACTTCAATTGTGGAGTAAGAAGCTTGTGCTGTTGGTTGAGGGACTTCTTCTGTGGAGTCAAGAGCTCGTTTACCCATTTGGAAGAATTCTATCGTTGTGTGCTCAGTCTGTTTAACTAAGCAGTGGATTCCGCTTGTAGAGTCAAGAGTTAGTGGAGCTGTTGTGGGGGATCAGTAAGAAGGGTGGAGTTTCAGTTGTGTACCGGAGTTGCCGGGAAACCAAGTTTGCTCAGTATAGCTGAGAACAACCCAACCCAAACAACTGCTATTTCCTATTTGTCCTATTGTGTGTGCTGTGCTTCTTTACATTGCAAGTTTTCTCGAAAAGAAATAAGTGAGTGGTGAAACGTTGGACTAATATAAGGGTTCGAGTGAAATATCCTCGGGGGGTGTTGATATCTTCATCTTGCCTGATTGCGGCAGATAAACCCTGGCTCAATGTAAATGTCTTTTTCCCGATTTTTTAAAGACACTATTGGACTCCAACAGAATATCAACTTCTAGATTAATTTGGTCGACCAAACAAATTTTGCTTCGTGTTTTTTCTTTGTTGTTTTTTCAAACAGTGATACCGTATTCAGCCTGTGCTAACCTGTCTCTTTAAAGAGTTTTTGATACAAAAACAATACGATTCATTGCTTCGTTGACCTAAAACACAGCCACCAACAGGTAACAGATTCAAAAACATTGTAGAAAGGGAATGAGGTTTGACCTAAACCCGAACAACATTTTTCACTCTGCCTGGACAATTTTACAGAGGAGTTTTTACACAGAGCATTACTAGCTGAGAAAAACAAAGAAAAGAGTATTTAGTGGCAGTGAAAACAATCAAGCTTAAATCTTTAGCTCAGTCGGTAACAATTAGTGTTGGGAGATAGTTTGGGAGTCAGAGACTATGTTTTCCAGACGGAAATTATAAATTAATAAGGAAGTCTTAAAATCGAGCTCATAAGCAGAAAGATTAGTGCTAAGCGAGCGTGAGGATCTTTTTTTAAACTTCGCTCAACACTTTGAAGTTCGTTTGCACTTGGTATTATTCAGCAAATTTGTTAGTGGGGAATCCACCTATTTAGATTCTGTGCAAGATGTTAGAAATAAATCTTTTGAGGAGCAACGCAGGCAAGCGACAGAAAAATGTCGGGAAGAATTGGAAGAGAAGAAGAAAATTTTGTGGTACAAGTTACCCGAGTCTTTAGACAAAAAATCAGTTCTTTTTCTGAGACCACATAATCGTGATGACACTAGAGATGAGATGTACTCTATAAACGGTTCAAAAAACGTTTTGAGAGACCTGAGCTACGTAAAATTTTACCAGATTTAACGAGCCTCAAAAGGACTTCAAGTGAGAGTATATTAGATTATCTTGTCAGAAGAGGTGATATGCAAAGCAACTTAACACTAGCGAAGAAGGCTTCAGTTAAAAAATTTTGTCTCAATAATTCTGAAAGGGCTTCCGAAGAAATATGTAAATATTTCAACACTCGTGAAGTACAGCAAAGACGAGAAAGCTCTCATGAAATTGAACGGTACCTGATAAAGTTCGATAATGAAAACGTTAAGACAAAAACTGAGCACAATTTTTTCAATAAGGAACAGAAATGTTTCAACTGAACATATCGCGAAAGACTTTAAGCTTAAGAAAAGATCTGGAGAGCAAACCAATCCTTCCTCAAGGCAAAGTTTCAACTGTGGTGAGCAAGGACATCTGGCCAAGTTTTGTAGGGAACAACTCAAACCTAAGCGAAAATTTGTAATTCAAAGCAGGAGAGAACCACTCAGAGTGGTTTGCAAATATTAGTTGAAAAGCAAACATGAGAAAATTTTTTTCCTGCTTTCAAATTTCGGAAAAAACCTTGCAAATGAGTTGGTTTTGGACTCAGGTGCTACCACTCTTATGATTAATGATAAAATTTTATTTATAGATGTAGACAAGGAGTATTTGGATGCCCTCCCTATTGCAAACAGCAGTAAGACTTTTTGAGCGGGAAAGGAGAGTTGAAACCAGAGTTTCGGATTGCAATGGGTAATAGCAAAGAATAGATTTAAGTACAGCGTTGCTTGGGCCTAAAATACAAGGAATCTGGCAACAGTGTCAAAATTTAGAGCAACAGGCAATGAGATATTCGTTGGTAGGACTTAAAAAACACGAACTAAAAACGGAACAATTTTCTCTTTTGAGGAAAGAGATACTTCGTTTTTCTGTAACAACATTGACTACAGAGAAACGTCAGAGCAGTGAGGCTTGAATGGCAAAGATCTCCTAAATTTGTGACATAAACGCTTGGGTCAACAATCTGTTGAGGACATTTACAAAAAAAAATCAGGCAGTAAGACTAAAACTAAACAAGCAAGATCGAGCAAACTGTGAAATATTTCAGTTGAACAATCAAAAAAACTTCCATTACCAAAACACTTAGGGCCAATGATCAGTGTAGTCCTAGAAATTTTCACTATAGTCGTATTACCGCTCTTCCACCCGAAGACTCTGATAGCCACAGGTAGGCAATTGGGTTCGTGGATATATTTAGCAGGTATCAAAAACTTTATTTTTGAGGTCAAGGGATAAAGCCATTGAAAAAGTTTAACAGTTGATTGCCGATATAGGATAACCATGAGTCTTAGTTTGCGAAGGTGCAGGGGAAAATATCTCAAATGGCAGGAAGCAAATATGCAGAATTCTGGGCACCTTATACCACAAGAAAACGGCAAGATTGAGAGGAATTGGGAAACAATAACATCAATGGCTAGATGTCTTTTAGAGCACTCAGTAATAGAAAAACCGTGTTGGCCTTCTGCACTGAGTATGCCACGTCAGATTGTAATTTCTGGTTCCACTTCTGCGGAAGACACCATTTTAGGCAATGTACAGAAAGAAACATAATTTAGTCTCTACCAAAATGTCCGGTTGTTCAGCTTTTGCGCATGTTGAAAAAGGTGTTCGAGGCAAAATTGATAGAACTTCTCAAAAACGAAAAATTTTGAAGTCATCAGTCAAAAGTAGGACTAATCGAGTAGACATTACCAAAAAACAAAAGGGGGGTCCTTATGTCCGAAAATCGCGGAATGTAATTTTCAACGAAAAAGAAAAATATAATGAAGTCAACGAAATAAAGAAGGGACGGTGAACAAGAGTTAGTTTCATTTAGATAGAGATTTAAAACCGGTAGCTTTTTGTGCGAAAACTTTCATCAATGAATTATTACCTAAGTCCATTGATGAAGCCAATAGGGATAAAAAATGGTATGAAGCAACCAAATTTAAGTTCATCTCGTAGGGTGAAATTAAATTTTTTAACTGGTAGAGAACAAAAGAAAGAAACCCATTGGTAGCCGCAGGCAATTCGCGGTGGATAACAAGGTATAAGGACAAGATTCGTAGCAAAAAGGTTTAGCCAATTTCTTGATCGTGATTAGAATAAAACATACTCACCAACAACACCTCTATCAACAATTAGAGTAATGATAAGCTATGCAGTTCGTAGAGACACCAAGTTGAAACAAATGAACATAAAAGCAGCTTAAATGATAAAGAGACATAAACGCTGTCATTGAAGAATAATTTTTTTGAATGATGATTTTAACAGCATGAATGCTTTATAAAATTGACAAGCAAGGAAATGCTTTAACTTGTAAGCGGAGTGAAAGTTTATACGGATTGAAACAGTCAGGAAAAAATTGGTACCTGACAGCCAAAACTTTTCATGGCCCAGGTGAATTAGGTTTTGCGCCGGCTATTCAATGTAAGTGCCTTTTTATAAAGGATGGGGAAAATGGTATAGCGGGAATGGTGTCTTTAGGTATAAAACATGGTGATTTTAGGGATGCAGGAAGACTTTTGGGGAAGTTTTTAAAATAGATAATGAGCATTTCCCAGTTTTTTGTTACGGAGACCTTAGTTTGTTGGCTCTGAACTACAAAAATTCAACAAAGAGGAATTGAAATACTGCTAAGTCATTGGTGTACAATAATCTAATAATATACAAAATCTACAAAAGTCGTCTCTTGTAGTTAAGTTGTTGGAGAAGTTTAACACGGGCAAATCAAAGACACTGGAAACACCACTAGAAGGTATCTTGAAAATTAGATTTACCAATAGAGAATTGTAATCATGTGACTATAACATCATAGTGTGATGTTGGAATTTTCTGGCATCAACAGTAGACCAGATATTCCTCACGCAGCTAATTTATTGAGTTCTTTTTTCAAAATCCTGGTAATCGACATTGAAATGATGTCACAGAGAAAAAGTCAAAATAGATTTTTACAAAAAATAAGAAATTGGAGTTGACAGGTTTTTCAGACTCAGATAGGGCAGGCAACATAGACAATAGAAAAAGTACAAGTTGTTATTGTTTTAAAATTAAAGATAGTTCAGGTTCAATCAGTTAGGCTAGTAAGTAACAAAAATGTGTATCTATTTCAGCAGCTGAAGTTGAACTTTTTGCTGTAGTCGAGGCAAGTAAAAAAAGCCGTACATTTTGGAAATCTATTACGAGAAATAGATTTAAACTCCAGCAGCCAGTAAACGTCTTTGTAGAAAAATCAGATTGTAAAATTTTTAGTAAAAAATCTGAAGATTAACGGAATGATAAAGCGCTATGCATCAAATGTGCACTTTGTTCGAAATTTAGTGGAAATTGGGCTACTAGAGCTAAACTACTTGCATACCGATTACATGCCGGGAGACACTCTTTTCAAATCGTTTCGTAGAATCACTCTTTGCAGTATCAATTGTTCGTAATGTCCTTCTCGAAACAAACACTTCACATGATAGGAGGAGTATTGAGAGTTGTACGTACCTCAAGCCACGTGCTGATTTACATCTTGGTTGTTTATTAAATGATTGAATGCAACAAGAAGCTAACAAGTACTATTTATAACAACTTTGTCCCCAACTTTTTATATTGAGAAGTCAAGGAAGTAGTAAATTAAAGGTGATCACCATGAATGTAAAAGTGCGGTAATTTGGGGTGATAAATAAAGGCCGAATTTTTTGCTAATCGCCACGCCACTGTTGTCAACGATTAATTCTAATTTAGTAATTCGATTACAAGAATTGTGTCTTCGTTCCCATTAGCCGAAAGCGGGGACCTCACTCTGGGCTCTATATGTCTCAATGGCAATAACTCCCCAGCCTTGCTTTTACATGCCTTCCTCAACTAGGGCGTGGCTCTAAAGGCGTCTGGCTCAGTAAGAATATTGGACCATAATGGGAGATGGAGGTGAGGGATTTGTTCGTGTTCGCAGTATTGGACATCAAGACAAAAGTGGGAAAGAATGGAGATGAGTTCAGAGGCAGAATGTGACTACACCTTCATTCATCAATGCTGCATCCTACAACATAATGATTTCTGTATTTTGTAGTTCTTTTTCGAAAGTCATAATTCGACCCTAATATGAACTCTGGCTGAGTCGACCTTCGACAACACTCCTTTGCATAATCATACATGATACTACCAAAGGACGAGGAGAATCTGGGCCGAGGCGTCGAAGCTGAAAAGCGCGTAAACAAGTGAAAAAGCGTTGAAATTAAGTAAGACAAGGGCTAACTGCTGTGAAAACAAAAATTTGCGTTATTTCAACGATGATCTTGCTTAATTAAGTGTGTAACATCGTTTTCGTCTGCTGTCTATAAATATGTATAAATAAATATGATTTAGTCAACTAACTCTTATCTCTATTTCAGCGTTTAATTTGGTATTTGATCGTAAACCAAAAAAGCACTTAATTTGAAGCGTATGAACTATGTTTTTCTATGGAGTTAATTTATCTCTCTGTTTTTGTTCTAAAACGAATAGCGCATTTGATTAACTATGATATAATATGGGCAACCAGCACAAACAAGAACTGACGAAAACCGGGAAAAGTGGGACAAGAATTTTAGATAACAGGAGTTTGGCATGAGGAATTGTCCCCCGATTGAGTTTGCAAATGCCAACTGATGTGAGAAATGCAGTCAAAGGTGCTGAAAAATAATAATTTGACTCCGAAATTTGTATAACTTTCATCAGTCACTTACTCAATGGTATTATCTGTGAAATTAAGATAAGCGTTGACATTAGCGGTGAATATTTGTGAGGTTTGCTATTTTAGCAGTGAACAACTTTTTTTCCTCCGCATTCTGCTGGTAGCGGTGAAAAATTTTCTTAAAAGGTGAAAAAAAATTCACCGCTGAAAATTTTTCACGGCATTCATCGCATTGAGCGTAAATCATACAATTTTCACTCAAATTCAACGCAAATCTTACATCTTTGACTGATTTTTAGCAGTGACATCTCTACCCGGATTTTTGCTAGCTTTCTACCTAATTTAAAACGTATTGCATGAGCATTTTGAACAATCGAACGTGTTTGATTAAAAACACTAGGCTCGTTTTTGTTAAAATAGTATAATTCTCTGGCGCAGTAGAGGATGTTGGCCAGGAAGGGTAAATGGTGTCAGCGCGAAACAATCTGTTATCCTAACTGGATTTCATTCATCACAGCAATGATCGTAGGCTGAAGATGGCGTAGCGTTTCTGGATAACTGTCATGAGATAGCCTCATACCCGTATAATGATCTACAACACGGTTATGCCAAAGTAACAACTTAACATATTTATTGAGTGCTTCTAAAATGAGTGGATGTTTTACATCAGAGCCAACATTAACTAACGGCTTTATGCAGCCAGCCATATTGATTAGAAGATTTCTTCTGTTAAAGGGAGAAACAGGCAAAACGACTGTCCTGCTCGACAGAATTTTTTTAGGAGATATCTTTTTTATTGGGAATGAACGTGCTTTACATGGAAAAGATACGGGAGATGACGCTCGACTTTGTCAAGCTCGGCAGAATTATAGAAACTATCATCGAGATTATGATACAATCATCAATGTTAAGCGTATCAATATTGGATAGGCTCTAAACATATCAAACGTAGTTAGGATTAGTTAGGATTAGTAGTTAGTTCATTAGATGACTATGTAGGGTATGCGGAAGAAAAAGTAATAAATTTGTCTACCTGATCGGGTGCTATACCAAGTTTCACGTTGCGTGATGTATTTCAGTGCATGGCTCAAACTGCAGTAGCCTGTTTTTTCTTGATTCTGAATCACCCATTAAGCAAATTGATCCGAGAGGCTCAGCGGACTGTGTGCGGGTTATCAATTGAACCAATAGAAGCTACTAGAATCTTGCATAAGCGATTTCCATTAAAGATTTGGTGCTTGCTACTATATTCAGGCCATTGCAAGACAGTGATGAGGTCGGTTCACAAAAAAATTTTCTTCACTGGAACTGTTACTTAGCTTGGCAGGTGTCAAACGAGTGGTTTTTTAGAATGTCTTTTACATCCAGCATTGGAAAAGTGGTCATGTTCAAAGACTCAATGCGTACTTCCAGCAGTGTGAAAGAATCTTTTGTTTGTGGCCGCCTGAATTAGGTACCCATATTTAGAGAGACGCAATGCACTGAAATCTTCTCAAAAACTTTTGTGGAGCATATATAGTATTAGCTTCAAGGATTCTCATAAGTAGATTGTCGGTTTTATGATAATCGCAGGCTTTGACACTTCCTCACTTCTTTCGAGGAATTTTTCAACATTTTGTTTGCTAATCCATCAGCCAAATGATGCTAAATAACAAACCAGATGACTTATAGGACCACTCCAGCGGTGACTAAAAAATACCTTAGTTAACAACCAATGGATAAAATATTTTCATCACTAGGCTCAGTGCCAAGCGTTGTGTTAATGACTTAGTGACCGTATTATAAGTACCTCAGCTCACAACTAAGTTGTAATTGATGGCATCCCCATTCACCACAGGCACGTGTGACCTCGGTAGACTGAGGCGACTCAACAATTCGTACATCCCGACTTTGTGCATAGCTTACTTTTAGAGAGCCTGAACCCAACTAAATGAGATGGGTCATTTATTTCAATCTATAAAAAGCCTTTTCAGTGGCCTCTACTTAATTCAACTAACCGGCCATGTAGTTAAAATTTGGATGGTTTAGTCTCCTCGAGTACTGATTAGCATTGCCAAGGGCAGTGAGTTGTAATGCATAGATAGTGCATTCGGCTGAGTTATTAGCCCATAAGTAAAATACAATTACATCGATACACAATAAAAAAAGTTTTGGTGTCCTACAGCCTCAATGAGCGAAGTAGTAATTCGTTACAGACAAAGACAACAGCCTGCAGCATTACATCGTCGATATTTGTGGACACAGCAGATTGATGTTGAGAGAGCAGTGGTGTTATATGGATCAAGCTCTGGAGCGAGTCTTGCCAATGAAAAAATATTTTTTCAAAGACTTACCATTGAATTGTATTGCAACTTTTAGTGCTTCCCTAGTTTTTACGGAATTTTTGCAAGATGATAATGTAGGTTCCACTTTTTATCCGATCGTTGCTCAATCATTTCAACGCCAGGAACTGTATTTACATAATTTTTTCCGAGGCAAAAAATTTGTTTAGTTTTCGCTTGTATTTGTGTCTCTCCTGAAATGCTTTTTGAGAGACTTTAACTGTACTCATGACAAAACGCATTTGTTTGAGAACTGGATTTAACCGTCAGCTCACAACATGCCCACTTCAAACCTTTGGCAATAATGAGTGGTAGTTGTATCAGAGTTTTCATTGGCGCAATCATCCGCTGCGATTCGTGGTTCCAGCTGCTTGCACGCCGCTTACGAGTCAAAATTGTACAAAGACTCAACTCAATCTGTTCCACATTGACTGTAAAATACGTTGAGGATAGAATTAAAATTGACAAAAGTGGGCCGCCTAACAACCAGCCTGTGAACAAGCGAACAATGAAGTGTGAGCACTTATCGTCGGCTGCATAGCGTTTTATGGGAAAGATAGAGTCGTTTATATCATTGTAAAGTTTTTGGTCTTGATATTAAAGATGCTGGTGGTTTTCGCCTATACAAAACGGCAGCGGTGTCAAAAAAATAATTTCAATAATTCCATCTACTGTAAATGGACCGGAATCTTAATCTCTTTGAGATCTCCCTGTCATTTCGAATAATTTTGTGTCAAGAAGTTTTTCAATGCTGATACTTTCGCAAGGATTCCACCTGAAAGACACTTTTGGCATCAATGACAGAAGACGAAAAGGCTGTCTTGTTTGGCGACTGTTGACCGATAAACGGTTTAATAGTACCTGCATTCGACTCAGAATCGATGCTGTTGTCTTTTAAAGCTTTAGGTTAAAAACTCTGTTCGAGTCGAAGAAGTAAAAGATTTTTGAAACCGTTTCTGCAAGCTTTTACTTTGGCATTCCTGGAACATGTGTTAAATCACGAAAACAAGAGAAAGATTACACGGTTTCTGCCGCAAGCTAAGCTCGGAGCCTGGGAATCTTCTTCCTAAAGACTCGGTGTTCTCACAACTGAAACTTGCCCTTACAAACAAGGCAGCTGTAGAGAGAAGTTGATAAAGAATCCGGCTTCGGTTTTTTATGAATATTCTGTTGCATACTGGCACCAAATTCGACAGGTGCAAACTTTCGTTTTGAAAGTGAGTTAGTTGTGTCCTCAATACTTTCTCGGTACATAGTTTCAGAAATATGTCAAGTACAGGAGTCTGCCGCGGTGTCTCCCTCTTCTGCTGCTTTCAATGAAAGAGCAGATGTTGATAATTTAAAGTCCAATTACTATTATCATCTTTTGATGAACTTGGGTGTTGTGATGAAATTGTAGTTACAGTCGCAAAGTTGTAGAAAAACAATATATTGCGCGTTCTTCGAGAGTGCGTTAGCCAGCTGCAAAAAGCTAGGGATGGAGTCGAGAGTGTTGTAATGAAACACAAATTCTAGACTTTTGGTTGCTCTTATTTGGTTGCGACTTCTTGTCAGATGTTTTCGGTAAAGAGTAACTCTCAGGTTCTTGGCGGTAGTTTGAAAAATAGTGAAGGTAGTGAAGTAAAAATTACTGAGAAAAAACCCGTGCGAGGCCGGCGACTGGACGCATGAAGGAGCCGTAAGCCATTCCTACTTTGGCAACTCGTACTTCACCGTCTCGTCCAGAGGACGTTTCCACAACTCTTCCAAGTGGCCAGATTCCTCGCGGCGTCAAGACTTTGAGAACCCAAAACAACATCTCCAATTTTCAGAGGAGGCTGGTTGTTGTCTGTCCATTTACGTCTCATGAGTAATGTCGGCACGTACTCTTTAATCAAACGCCTACACATGTGGTTCATCAACTGCTGCACGTGCTTCCAGTTCTTGAAACTAGCTGGCTGTTGATCTCCAAAGATTCCGGGTGGCAGGGAAAAGTACGGGCGTTGAATGAGGAAATGGTTAGGAGTGAGTGGTTCTTCGTTTTCAGGCTGATCAGCAACGTTTGTCAAGGGTCTGGAATTTAGGATTGCTTCAACTTCAACCATTATTGTCTCAAAGATGTCAAAGGAGAGACGCTTAGATCCTAGAATGATCAAGAGTGTCCTCTTGGCGCTCTGAATCAATCGCTCCCACACGCCAACGAAATGAGGGCCGTAGGGTGGGTCATGTGGTTTCGACTGCAGCAAGGGTTTTATAAATCTTGTCTTTATCTAAAGCCTTAACCGACTTCTTCAGCTCTTCGGAGCCACCGAAAAAAGTTTTTCCGTTATCGTTGTACAATAAAATAGGTTGGCATCTTCGGCAGGTGAACCGTCGATATGCATTGAGGAAGGTCTCTGTATTTAAATCTGGAAATGTTTCTAAATGGACTGCTCGCGTAACGAGGCATGTAAAAATAAGTCCATATTGTTTCTCGATTTTGCCTTGTTTGTCTTCAATATAAAACGGGCCAAAAAAGTCCAGTCCTATGTTGGCAAACGGAAATTCGGTTTCTTCTGTGGGGAAGTGGAATGCAGGAAGTGGGGCCATTTTTGGTTGAATTTTCAGAGTGTCAAAACGCCGACACAAAAAACATCGGTATTTTTTTGAAAGTAGTGTTTTTCTAAGTCCGATGACGTAGTAGAATTGTCGTACGAATGCTTTGACCAGTTCTGTTGCTTGATGAGCACAAATTCTGTGCGCATGTTTAAGGTATAGTCTCGCAATCTTTTCCTTTGCGTCCAAGATTATTGGACTTTTTTCGATCTCCAGTTCTGTTGGAGCAAATAGGAGACGGCCACTAGATCGTAGGAATCCGTTTTGGTCAATTATTGGAATTAAGTCTCTAAAATTGCTCTTGACGACTAACTTTAGTGTTCTTTTCAATGCGTTGGTTGTTGAAGTGAAAGCATTGTTTTGAGCCAACTTTAGCAGAAAACATTGAGATAAACAAACATCCTCTTTAGTGTATTGACTTTTGTTGGAACGATTCTTTTTGCTCATTAAATTGAAGACAGTTGCGAGGGTTAAAAGTAGCTTATTCCAAGTTGGGAAGCAGTTTGGGTCTAGAACAGGTTTGATTGGTGTTTTTGTATTTCTGGTTACGGCACCCACGTTTGAAGTCTTCTTCATATCTTTCCAAGAACTTTCAGTGTCTTGCAGAAATTGTGGTGCTGTAAGCCATCTCGGGGGGATTTTTGATGGCTCAAGGCCACGTGTTCCATGGTCGGCTGGATTAATATTAGCTGGGACATGATTCCACTCATCAGTTTTAGTTGTTTTCTTAATTTCTTCAAGTCAATTCGAGACGAAAACGTTTTGTTTTTTAGTTGAGCTGATCCAATCTAAGACAACACGACTATCCGTCCTCAAGTAGACTTTTTCAAAGTTTAATGTCATTTCAGTTTATATCAATGTGCGGAGGCGTGTACCTAAAACGGCTGCTTCGAGTTCCAATTTTGGGACACTAATTTGTTTTGTTGGTGCAACTTTGCATTTTCCAAGCAGAAAAGATGTTTGAAAGACTTCGTCCTGTTTTTGGGTGCGAATGTAAGTAACTGCTGCCAATGCAACAGTTGAGACGTCAACAAAGACATGGAGCTGGTGATTATTTTCCTGATTCGTTGAGGAGTTCAACCATCTGGGGCTTTTGATATCACGCATTGCAAAGTAACTATCGAGCACTTTTTGTAGGTTGGAATGAAGTTCTGCGGGAAGTGGTTCATCCCACTTCTTGCCTAGCTTCCAGACTTGTTGTAAAAGCATTTTGGTTCTAATTGTTAGTGGGGACAAAATTCCTAGGGGATCGAAAATGGTTGATACTTAGCTGAACATTATCCTTTGTGTATACTCACCTGCATTTCGGGGAATTTTTCTAATGCCTTCATTAGAAAACAGTCAGTTCTGCTATTCCATTTCTGACCGAGGACTCTATTGATCTCTTTCCATTCATCTCGATCTTCTTGCTCGATGAATCTTAGGGCTTCATGTTTGTTTGACACAAATTTTGTCAAGCGAAAGCCACCTTTATGAAGGCTACTTTTAGTCTGGTTAATGATTTCAATTGCTTCATCTAAAGACGGCAAAGAATGGATATAGTCGTCCACATAAAATAATATTTGATTGCAGAAACTACTCTTGGAAATTCAATTGCATTATCTTCTGTGCAACGGTTCAGCACGAAAATTGCACAAAAGGGGGAGCAGGTTGCTCCAAAAATTATTCTGCTAAACTGGTATTGGTTAACAATCTCCTCATTGGGCCAGAGAAAGCGTAGTACAGATTGGTCCTCTTGCCTTCTTGCTATCTGCATGAACATGCCTTCAATATCAGAGAGAATGGCAACTGGGTTTTCACGAAACCTCAGAAGGATTCCTACCAAGTTCTTCAGCAAATCTGGTCCTAAGATCATATTGGAGTTCATAGATTGGCCTCTAAACTTGGCCGCAGCATTTGCTACTCTGCGCATTTTTCCAAGCTTGTTTGAATTAACCACCGGGTGATGAGGCAAACACCAAATTTTCTCGGATTCTGGCTGCTGTGTTTCGACTGGCTTGACAAACAATTTTTGAAGATCTGTTGTGAGAGTTTGCTCATACAACTCTTTCAATTGGATGTCATTACTTAGTCGCTTATGAAGACTTTTCAGCTGGCTGAGAGCTCGGAAATAGTTATTTTCTATTCTCAATGGCTTTCTCCAAGGGAGTCCAATTTCGTACCTCTCACCATTGTAAATGATTGTCTTTTTCAATATGTCAAGGGCTTCCTTGTCAGCGGGATTTGAAGATTCACTCTCGGGTTGAGTTCCTTCGGCTTCAGTTTTCCAGAATTGCTCAAGCAATTCATAGAGGGGCTGATCGTCGGAGTTTTGTCGTGATACGTTGTACACGTACTGTTTCTGCTGGTGAGATTGTTGTTTGGGTTGCTTTTGCACTCTTTCGTACTCTCCAGCTAGGGTCCATCCAAGCCTCGTCTTTAAGCCGAAAGGCTGGTTTTTATTTGCCGGGATGACTTCAACTGGATGTGTGAAGGCAAAAGTGTTTATTCCCAAAAGTGCACCAATTTTGCCTTCAACTATTTCTGGGAAGTGAATGTGACGCAATTCTTTGAATGCATCACAAAGCTGGTTGAGTTCAAATGTATTAGCTGGTGCTATATTTAAACATGTAGTGCTATAAGTTGTTGTAAATTGAAACTTTTGATCCAAATTTTCCTAGGTGCAACAGTCACTTCTTCAGAAATTTTTGAAAGTGGCATATCATGCTCTGTGTTAGGATACCGAAGCGTAGTGGTTTCTTGATCTTCGCATGGAAGCACAAGGTGATTTTGTCAAGTATGAAAGTAAATTGGCTTCCTGGATCGATCAGAGCGTACGTATCGAAAGCCTTCTTGCCGTTTAGAAAATATACTGGGATAAGTTGAAGCTGTTCGAACCATTCTTTTGGTGTAGACTGTAGATGAATCACGCTAAAATTTTGGTTGGCACTGTTCACATGAGCGCGCTGAAATTGATTCCGATATTTGTTTGCAAAAGACTGTCCGTAGCAGCTCTTTTGTGATTTGGATGAGATGCTTGCATTGTTGTTACTTCCTAGTTCACATTGCTGTTTGACAGGCTAATTTTCTTGCTTGGTAACCTTTGCACCTGTGGAATTGCTGGTGGCAAAAGCAGCTGGTGGACGCTTGATAATTTTACCAGGAACATACAGTGTTGTGTGGTGGTATCCGCTGCATATTTGGTAGCGTTTTGTTGATGGGCAATTTTGTTTCTTGTGTTTATTGCTCAAACAGTTCGAGCAAAGATTGCTCTTGCTTACAAAATCGAATCGCTGGCCTGGGCTGCATTTTTGGTAATCGGGACAGGGCGCTAGTATATCGTTTCCTTGACATTTTTGGCAAGAACGCTTTGGTTGATTTGCGTTGTTTAGAGGTGGAAATGGCGGAGCGCTAGGTGGTTTCACAGTACCGCTACTGCTTATTGTTATTGACTGATTTCGGTTAGTCAGCTGTGCTGGACAGCCTGATCTTTGGGTACTTAAATTTCTTGCCTGACTATCGCTGTTCTCCAAGTTTCCAGAGCTATTAAAGTTGTTTCTACGAAGGTTATTTTGCTGGTAAATTTCGCGGTTTATCTTATTGTACACATGTGCTTGAACCTCTAACCATTTTCTAAATTCAACTAAGGTAGCTGTGTTTCGATTGATGTAACGGTGTGCTCTGTCCATTTGAGGAGGATGTTATGCTGGAGTTTTTCTTTAGCTATCTTCATAAGTGTTGAGCACGGTAGGTCCGCTGTGTATCCCAACTATTAGAAACATTGCACTAAACGTTTCAAGAACAAAGCAAAAGCTACAATGTTTTGCTTTTTATAGTCAATAACTGATTTCCAATTTTCTAATTGATTTATGCAGGCGTTCACTACTATTGTAGGATCACCAAATTATGTAGGATCACCATTAGTTCGTTTAAGGCTGTGCTATAATAAGCAAGATCACACGAATACGCTTAGATTACATCTTCTGCTTTGCCAGTAAATGCATTTTGCAAGTGGGTGATACGATTTGTGTCAGTAATAGTGGTGTTGTTATGTACGAGGCAAAAAAAGTTATTTACCATTCGTGTTACTTCAATGGGTTGCCAATAAAGTTTTGAATTGTAAGATGTGGTAACTTTATTGAATGTTTACTTGTTGGATTCTGCCAATATGGAGCTCTGTTTGAGGTCCCCTGTATAGAATTGATTTCAAATGAAGGATGTTTGAACCTTTCATTTGATATTGGATGTAATACGCTGGAAAATTGATGTGAATGTGGTAATTGTGGCTCGGGATTTGATAATTGTGCTCTACTGAAGGCAGTGCTTGTGGGGGGAAACGTTGAGACTGAAAGAGCAATGGGAACACTTTCAGTTATCGTTTTTGAACAGGCGGTTTGTTGAACACCGAATGGGTTGAAAGTTATGTTAGCAGTTTGACAATTGTTTGCGTTTTGGCGGGCACTTTCATGTTGTTTTGTCAAATGATTGTTTGTCTGTTGCAGATCAAAATCTAGATTCTGTGGGTTTTCTTGACTGTAAAATTTGACAGAACTGGGGTTCGTCAAGCGGGGATTATGTGTTCCTTGGTGTTTGGAACAACCCACGCCCTTTGGCTGAAACGTTTGCGTCTGAAACCGTTCCTCGGCGATATCTCGAGAAACTTCAGATAGCATGTTTTTTGACTGAAATTGATTATTAAGGTTTTCCTGAGGAAAATGGTTTTGAAATTTATTTTGCGTGCTTACAAAATAAAGCGGCTGGATTGAATCATTTTCTGTTTTAAGCTGCTGGTCGTTGACTGTAAACTCATCAACAGCAGCGAACGATGTATCACTGAGAGCAAAACGGTCGGGAGTATTTGCGACCGTCGTCTCAGGTTTCGCAAAATTTTTATCCGAGTGCTTTACTTCTGTTTTTGATTCAACTGTGTTATCAATGTTAATTGGTCTGAATAAACTGGCTGTACTCATTCCAATAGTAAGGGGATTCTCGTTGTTGCCATTTAAAAACTTTGACAACTTTGGTTCTGCTCTGTGGCATTCAGGCAAAAACAAGGATGTTTTCTTCGGTCTCGATGGTGAAGGTGGTGTTTTGTTGGAGAATGATGAACCTTCCGGGTTGCTGGCTTCTGGTATCTCGTTCATTGATGGTGAGCATCTCCGTGGTGTTGGATATTTGGCAGTCGTATGAGTTGTTACACTGACATCATCGCGTATCATAGTTGAAGATTGGCTGAGTAGTCCATCGTCATCTAAACTATCAATTGCGTGTTCAAATTTCTCTAGGCGTGACAGAAGGTTTGAATTTCGTTCCATGACAGATGAACTGCTCCTGGAGTTCGGACTTTCTTTTAACACGGCATCAAGTGTTGTTTTCAGCTCGTCAACATCTGCTTTTGCTTTACTGATGAGCAGGGTGAGTGATCTGAAACTCTTTCGCTGATCGATAGCAGATTGTAAGAGGTCCAGCTTGCTTTTCAAACTGAGCTCAACAATTTTGAATTTCTTTAACTCGTACTGACAACTTTGACTGTTATTCTTTGTCATCTTGCTCTTGTTGGTCTTTTTCGTACTAACAATACGGCTTCGAAACCAGAGCGACGCAAATTTCAAAGTTGAAAAACCATGTTTATGGCAATGTGAGGCTAATCAGTCCCAGGTTTTCTGTTGTTGAAAAATACGACGCAATTTCTCTGAAAAAATAGAATCCTAGTGTCTTTTGTTGTGCTAAATCTAGCTAATGTTATCTCCAAAAAAAAGAAAATAAACCATTTGCGCGCGCTTGTTCCGTTATTAAAATAAACACGACCAAATAATTGCTAACACTTGGGAAAATGAAATTAATCTTTTTAGTGGAATAACTCTATGGCTTTAGAATGGTTTTTGTGACAAACTCTTTACAAGGGCAAACTCCAGGAACATACAGTGTTGTGTGGTGGTATCCGCTGCATATTTGGTAGCGTTTTGTTGATGGGCAATTTTGTTTCTTGTGTTTATTGCTCAAACAGTTCGAGCAAAGATTGCTCTTGCTTACAAAATCGAATCGCTGGCCTGGGCTGCATTTTTGGTAATCGGGACAGGGCGCTAGTATATCGTTTCCTTGACATTTTTGGCAAGAACGCTTTGGTTGATTTGCGTTGTTTAGAGGTGGAAATGGCGGAGCGCTAGGTGGTTTCACAGTACCGCTACTGCTTATTGTTATTGACTGATTTCGGTTAGTCAGCTGTGCTGGACAGCCTGATCTTTGGGTACTTAAATTTCTTGCCTGACTATCGCTGTTCTCCAAGTTTCCAGAGCTATTAAAGTTGTTTCTACGAAGGTTATTTTGCTGGTAAATTTCGCGGTTTATCTTATTGTACACATGTGCTTGAACCTCTAACCATTTTCTAAATTCAACTAAGGTAGCTGTGTTTCGATTGATGTAACGGTGTGCTCTGTCCATTTGAGGAGGATGTTATGCTGGAGTTTTTCTTTAGCTATCTTCATAAGTGTTGAGCACGGTAGGTCCGCTGTGTATCCCAACTACTAGAAACATTGCACTAAACGTTTCAAGAACAAAGCAAAAGCTACAATGTTTTGCTTTTTATAGTCAATAACTGATTTCCAATTTTCTAATTGATTTATGCAGGCGTTCACTACTATTGTAGGATCACCAAATTATGTAGGATCACCATTAGTTCGTTTAAGGCTGTGCTATAATAAGCAAGATCACACGAATACGCTTAGATTACATCTTCTGCTTTGCCAGTAAATGCATTTTGCAAGTGGGTGATACGATTTGTGTCAGTAATAGTGGTGTTGTTATGTACGAGGCAAAAAAAGTTATTTATCCATTCGTGTTACTTCAATGGGTTGCCAATAAAGTTTTGAATTGTAAGATGTGGTAACTTTATTGAATGTTTACTTGTTGGATTCTGCCAATATGGAGCTCTGTTTGAGGTCCCCTGTATAGAATTGATTTCAAATGAAGGATGTTTGAACCTTTCATTTGATATTGGATGTAATACGCTGGAAAATTGATGTGAATGTGGTAATTGTGGCTCGGGATTTGATAATTGTGCTCTACTGAAGGCAGTGCTTGTGGGGGAAACGTTGAGACTGAAAGAGCAATGGGAACACTTTCAGTTATCGTTTTTGAACAGGCGGTTTGTTGAACACCGAATGGGTTGAAAGTTATGTTAGCAGTTTGACAATTGTTTGCGTTTTGGCGGGCACTTTCATGTTGTTTTGTCAAATGATTGTTTGTCTGTTGCAGATCAAAATCTAGATTCTGTGGGTTTTCTTGACTGTAAAATTTGACAGAACTGGGGTTCGTCAAGCGGGGATTATGTGTTCCTTGGTGTTTGGAACAACCCACGCCCTTTGGCTGAAACGTTTGCGTCTGAAACCGTTCCTCGGCGATATCTCGAGAAACTTCAGATAGCATGTTTTTTGACTGAAATTGATTATTAAGGTTTTCCTGAGGAAAATGGTTTTGAAATTTATTTTGCGTGCTTACAAAATAAAGCGGCTGGATTGAATCATTTTCTGTTTTAAGCTGCTGGTCGTTGACTGTAAACTCATCAACAGCAGCGAACGATGTATCACTGAGAGCAAAACGGTCGGGAGTATTTGCGACCGTCGTCTCAGGTTTCGCAAAATTTTTATCCGAGTGCTTTACTTCTGTTTTTGATTCAACTGTGTTATCAATGTTAATTGGTCTGAATAAACTGGCTGTACTCATTCCAATAGTAAGGGGATTCTCGTTGTTGCCATTTAAAAACTTTGACAACTTTGGTTCTGCTCTGTGGCATTCAGGCAAAAACAAGGATGTTTTCTTCGGTCTCGATGGTGAAGGTGGTGTTTTGTTGGAGAATGATGAACCTTCCGGGTTGCTGGCTTCTGGTATCTCGTTCATTGATGGTGAGCATCTCCGTGGTGTTGGATATTTGGCAGTCGTATGAGTTGTTACACTGACATCATCGCGTATCATAGTTGAAGATTAGCTGAGTAGTCCATCGTCATCTAAACTATCAATTGCGTGTTCAAATTTCTCTAGGCGTGACAGAAGGTTTGAATTTCGTTCCATGACAGATGAACTGCTCCTGGAGTTCGGACTTTCTTTTAACACGGCATCAAGTGTTGTTTTCAGCTCGTCAACATCTGCTTTTGCTTTACTGATGAGCAGGGTGAGTGATCTGAAACTCTTTCGCTGATCGATAGCAGATTGTAAGAGGTCCAGCTTGCTTTTCAAACTGAGCTCAACAATTTTGAATTTCTTTAACTCGTACTGACAACTTTGACTGTTATTCTTTGTCATCTTGCTCTTGTTGGTCTTTTTCGTACTAATAATACGGCTTCGAAACCAGAGCGACGCAAATTTCAAAGTTGAAAAACCATGTTTATGGCAATGTGAGGCTAATCAGTCCCAGGTTTTCTGTTGTTGAAAAATACGACGCAATTTCTCTGAAAAAATAGAATCCTAGTGTCTTTTGTTGTGCTAAATCTAGCTAATGTTATCTCCAAAAAAAAGAAAATAAACCATTCGCGCGCTTGTTCCGTTATTAAAATAAACACGACCAAATAATTGCTAACACTTGGGAAAATGAAAATAATCTTTTTAGTGGAATAACTCTATGGCTTTAGAATGGTTTTTGTGACAAACTCTTTACAAGGGCAAACTCTTTTTTGTTTTTTTGAAAAAGGAACCAAAAATGCTACTGCTGAGACCCTGTGTCGAAAAAGATCAAAATGTTTATTATGCGGTGCGAATAGGCAATGTGAGCTACAGATAAGCAGACAAGACAAATCGATTTGTGCTAAAGCTCGTTTGAAATTCTTTCCTCTTAAGTCGAACTGCTTGCGTCCTGTTTTCTTTTCGAAACTTTTGAAATCTTTACTTTGAAAATTCCTTCCGCTCGTTTAACTGCTGACACTATGTTTTGAAGATCGTCTACTATGGTATTTACTAACACCAAATATGATCTTTCCTTCTATCTGGTGACTACTGAGACCAAAAAAAGGGCAAAGGGACTCCTTTCGGCAACTTCTGAGACCGCGGACAAAAAAAGAGACGTTTGAGTTATCCAACTCAAAGAAGTTTTTGTGTTTGCAAATTAAAGTGGGGAAATCTTTCGAGCTTTTGGTTTTCTTGCTTTTGAGCTACAGAAAAGAGAGCTCTTAGTTTTTCCTCTTTTTTTGTTTTTCTTAATGTTTTTTTTTCAGTGCATACTACCCCCTTAACTAGGCGCGTGGCTAGTAGTATACACAAATTGAAAACAAAAAAAATTGATTGTCTGGTTTTCTGAGGAAAACATACAATCCCGTTAACTAGGCTCGCGGCTAGTAGTATGCAATTAAGGTCAAAGAAAACACAAGTTTCTTTAATTTTTTTTGAAAAAGCGTTTTTGGAATTTTTCTCTCAGTTCTTCAGGGTTTTGCAGAATGATTAAAAAATTTTCTCAATTTTTGTGATGAACTGAGAAGTGTTATTTAAAAGGTCTTTTTAAAAACTCGATTGACGATTTAAATAAACAATAGAAGAAAAGAAGGTGTTTTGATTTCTATAAGTCAGAGAGGCAATTTTGCTACTTTTCTGTTGCTTCTTTCCAGTTTTGCAAAAATGATAAATAAAAATGTATCAGCTTTTTTTGAAACAAAATGAAACGGTGCGATCAATAGGTTCTCTTGGATCTAATAATTGTTTTAACGAAAACGTTGGGAAAACGGTTTTAAATTTTTCTTTTTTTTGTGAAAGAAGCAATTTTGCAAATATTCTGTTGCCTTTTTACTAAATGCAAAATCGAAATACGAAATTTGAAGCTTGCTTTAAACCAAACTGAGTGGGCTCATTGAATAGGTTTTCTAAGATCTCCTAATTGTTTATTTTCAAAACGTCAAGAAAACATTCTTTGAATTTTCAAAGTCAAAGATGCAATTTTGCTAAATTTAAGCTGCTTCTTTACTAAATTGCAAAATTGATAAACTGAATTGAACAAGTTTTCTTGGATCTAGTAATTGTATCTATGAAAACGTCCTGAAAACTTTTTTTTAATGTTTTTTTAGTCAAAGAAGCAATTTTGCCAATTTTTAGTTGCATCTTCATTAAAATGAAAAATGGATAAACAAAATTTGAAGCTTGTTTTGTAAGAAACTGAGGGGGCTCAATGAATAGGTTTTCTTGGGTCTAATGATTGTTTATAACAAAACGTCAATAAAACGTTTTTTGAATTTATAAGTCAAAGAAGCTATTTTGCCAAATTCTAGTTGCCTCTTTGTTAAATGCAAAATCCGTAAATTAACTTTTAAGCATGTATAATAGCAAACTGAGGGGGCCCAATCAATAGGTTTTTCTTGGATCTACTAATTGTTTATATCAAATCGATATACTGAATCGTAGTGGCTTCTTGATCTTTGCATGGAAGAGCAAAGAACTTTGCATGGAAGAGCAAAGGATGTTTTCTTCGGTCTCGATGGTGAAGGTGGTGTTTTGTTGGAGAATGATGAACCTTCCGGGTTGCTGGCTTCTGGTATCTCGTTCATTGATGGTGAGCATCTCCGTGGTGTTGGATATTTGGCAGTCGTATGAGTTGTTACACTGACATCATCGCGTATCATAGTTGAAGATTGGCTGAGTAGTCCATCGTCATCTAAACTATCAATTGCGTGCTCAAATTTCTCTAGGCGTGACAGAAGGTTTGAATTTCGTTCCATGACAGATGAACTGCTCCTGGAGTTCGGACTTTCTTTTAACACGGCATCAAGTGTTGTTTTCAGCTCGTCAACATCTGCTTTTGCTTTACTGATGAGCAGGGTGAGTGATCTGAAACTCTTTCGCTGATCGATAGCAGATTGTAAGAGGTCCAGCTTGCTTTTCAAACTGAGCTCAACAATTTTGAATTTGTTTAACTCGTACTGACAACGTTGATTGTTCTTCTTTGTCATCTTGCTCTTGTTGGTCTTTTTCGTACTAACAAGTAAAATACGGCTTCGAAACCAGAGCGACGCAAATTTCAAAGTTGAAAAACAATGTTTATGGCAATGTGAGGCTAATCAATCCCAGGTTTTCTGTTGTTGAAAAATACGACGCAATTTTTCTGAAAAAATAGAATCCTAGTGTCTTTTGTTGTGCTAAATCTAGCTAATGTTATCTCCAAAAAAAAGAAAATTAACCTTTTGCGCGCGCTTGTTCCGTTATTAAAATAAACACGACCAAATAATTGCTAACACTTGGGAAAATGAAAATAATCTTTTTAGTGGAATAAGTCTATGGCTTTAGAATGGTTTTTGTGACAAACTTTTTACAAAGGAAAATACTTTTTTGTTTTTTTGAAAAAGGAACCAAGAATGCTACTGCTGAGACCCTGTGTCGAAAAAGATCAAAATGTTTATTATGCGGTGCGAATAGGCAATGTGAGCTACAGATAAGCAGACAAGACAAATCGATTTGTGCTAAAGCTCGTTTGAAATTCTTTCCTCTTAAGTCAAACTGCTTGCGTCCTGTTTTCTTTTCGAAACTTTTGAAATCTTTACTTTGAAAATTCCTTCCGCTCGTTTAACTGCTGACACTATGTTTTGAAGATCGTCTACTATGGTATTTACTGACACCAAATATGATCTTTCCTTCTATCTGGTGACTACTGAGACCAAAAAAAGGGCAAAGGGACTCTTTCGGCAACTTCTGAGACCGCGGACAAAAAAAAGAGACGTTTGAGTTATCCAACTCAAAGAAGTTTTTGTGTTTGCAAATTAAAGTCGGGAAATCTTTCGAGCTTTTGGTTTTCTTGCTTTTGAGCTACAGAAAAGAGAGCTCTTAGTTTTTCCTTTTTTTGTTTTTCTTAATGTTTTTTTTCAGTGCATAGTACCCCCTTAACTAGGCGCGTGGCTAGTAGTATACACAAATTGAAAACAAAAAAAATTGATTGTCTGGTTTTCTGAGGAAAACATACAATCCCGTTAACTAGGCTCGCTGCTAGTAGTATGCAATTAAGGTCAAAGAAAACACAAGTTTCTTTAATTTTTTTTGAAAAAGCGTTTTTGGAATTTTTCTCTCAGTTCTTCAGGGTTTTGCAGAATGATTAAAAAATTTTCTCAATTTTTGTGATGAACTGAGAAGTGTGATTTAAAAGGTCTTTTTAAAAACTCGATTGATGATTTAAATAAACAATAGAAGAAAAGAAGGTGTTTTGATTTCTATAAGTCAGAGAGGCAATTTTGCTAATTTTCTGTTGCTTCTTTCCAGTTTTGCAAAAATGATAAATAAAAATGTATCAGCTTTTTTTGAAACAAAATGAAACGGTGCGATCAATAGGTTCTCTTGGATCTAATAATTGTTTTAACGAAAACGTTGGAAAAACGGTTTTAAATTTTTCTTTTTTTTGTGAAAGAAGCAATTTTGCAAATATTCTGTTGCCTTTTTACTAAATGCAAAATCGAAATACGAAATTTGAAGCTTGCTTTAAACCAAACTGAGTGGGCTCATTGAATAGGTTTTCTAAGATCTCCTAATTGTTTATTTTCAAAACGTCAAGAAAACATTTTTTGAATTTTCAAAGTCAAAGATGCAATTTTGCTAAATTTAAGCTGCTTCTTTACTAAATTGCAAAATTGATAAACTGAATTGAACAAGTTTTCTTGGATCTAGTAATTGTATCTATGAAAACGTCCTGAAAACTTTTTTTTAATGTTTTTTTAGTCAAAGAAGCAATTTTGCCAATTTTTAGTTGCATCTTCATTAAAATGAAAAATGGATAAACAAAATTTGAAGCTTGTTTTGTAAGAAACTGAGGGGCTCAATGAATAGGTTTTCTTGGGTCTAATGATTGTTTATAACAAAACGTCAATAAAACGTTTTTTGAATTTATAAGTCAAAGATGCTATTTTGCCAAATTCTAGTTGCCTCTTTGTTAAATGCAAAATCCGTAAATTAACTTTTAAGCATGTATAATAGCAAACTGAGGGGGCCCAATCAATAGGTTTTTCTTGGATCTACTAATTGTTTATATCAAATCGATATACTGAAGCGTAGTGGCTTCTTGATCTTTGCATGGAAGAGCAAAGAACTCTTTGATTTTGTCAAGTATGGAAGTAAATTGGCTTCCTGGATCAATCAGAGCGTACGTATCGAATGCCTTATTCCCGTTTAGAAAATATACTGGGATAAGTTGAAGTTGTTCGAACCATTCTTTTGGTGTCGACTGTATATGAATCACGCTAAAATTTTGGTTGGCATTGTTCAAGTTAGCGCGCTGAAATTGATTCCGATTTTTGTTTGCAAAAGACTATCCGTAGCGGCTCTTTTCTGATTCGGATGAGATGCTTGCATTGTTGTTATTTCCTTGTTCACATTGCTGTTTGACAGGCTAATTTTCGTGCTTGGTAACTTTTGCACCTGTGGAATTGCTGGTGGCAAAAACAGCTGGCGGACGCTTGATAATTTTACCAGGAGCATACAGTGTTGTGTGGTGGTATCCGCTGCATATTTGGTAGCGTTTTGTTGATGGGCAATTTTGTTTCTTAAGTTTATTGCTCAAACAGTCCGAGCAAAAATTGCGCTTGCTTACAATATCGAATTGTTGGCCTGGGCTGCATTTTTAGTAATCGGGACAGGTCAATAGTATATCGTTTCCTCGACATTTTTGGCAAAAACGCTTTAGTTGATTTGCGTTGTTTAGAGGTGGAAATGGCGGAGCGCTAGGTGGTTTCACAGTACCGCTACTGCTTATGGTTGTTGACTGATTTCGGTTAGTCAGCGGTGCTGGAAAGCCTGAACTTTGGGTACTTAAATTTGTTGCGTGACTATCGCTCTTCTCCAAGTTTCCAGAGCTATTAAAGTTGTTTCTACAAAGGTTAATTTGCTGAAAAATTTCGCGGTTTATCTTATTGTACACATTTGCTTGAACCTCTAACCATTTTTTAAATTCAACTAAAGTAGCTGTGTTTCGATTGATGTAACGGTGTGCTCTGTCCATTTGAAGAGGATGTTATGCTGGATTTTCTTGGCTATCTTCATAAGTGTTGAGCACGGTAGGTCCGCTGTGTATCCCAACTATTAGAAAGCTTGCACTAAACGTTTCAAGAACAAAGCAAAGGCTACAAAGTTTTGCTTTTTATAGTCAATAGTTGATTTCCAGTTTTCTAATTGATTTATGCAGGCGTTCACTACTATTGTAGGATCACCAAATTATGACATTAGTTCGTTTAAGGCTGTGCTATAATAAGCAAGATCACACGAATACGCTTAGATTACATCTTTTGCTTTGCCAGTAAATGCATTTTGCAAGTAGGTGATACGATTTGTGTCAGTAATAGTGGTGTTGTTATGTACGAGGCAAAAAAAGTTATTTATCCATTCGTGGTACTTCAATGGGTTGCCATTAAAGTTTTGAATTGTAAGATGTGGTAACTTTATTGAATGTTTACTTGTTGGATTCTGCCAATATGGAGCTCTGTTTGAGGTCCCCTGTATAGAATTGATTTCAAATGAAGGGTGTTTGAACCTTTCATTTGATATTGGATGTAATACGCTGGAAAATTGATGTGAATGTGGTAATTATGGCTCCGGATTTTGCTCTACTGAAGGTTGTGGATGTTAGCAGTTTGACAATTGTTTGCGTTTTAGCAGGAATTTTCAGAGATCTGATTAAAGTTTGTCTTTGTGTTACTCAGTTCGAGTGATTGTTTTGTCTGTTGCAGATCAAAATCTAGATTCTGTGCGTTTTCTTGACTGTAATTTTTGACAGAACTGGGGTTCATCAAGCGGGGATTGTGTGTTTCTTGGTGTTTGGAACAACCCACGCCCTTTGACACAAACGTTTGCGTCTGAAACCGTTCCTCGGCGATATCTCGAGAAAATTTAGATAGCATGTTTTTTGACTGAAATTGATTATTAAAGTTTTCCTGAGGAAATTGGTTTTAAAATTCATTTTGCGTGCTTACAAAATTAAGCGGCTGGATTGAATCATTTTCTGTTTTAAGCTGCTGGTCGTTGACTGTAAACTCATCAACAGCAGCGAATGTTGTATCACTGAGAGCAAAACGGTCGGGAGTTTATGCGACGGTCGTCTCAGGTTTCGCAAAATTTTTATCCGAGTGCTTTACTTCTGTTTTTGATTCAATTGTGTTATCGATGTTAATTGGTCTGAATAAACTGGCTGTACTCATTCCAATAGTAAGGGGATTCTCGTTGTTGCCATTTAAAAACTTTGACAATTTTGGTTCTGCTCTGTGGCATTCAGGCAAAAACAAGGATGGTTTCTGCGGTCTCGATGGTTAAGGTGGTGTTTTGTTGGAAAATGATGAACGTTCCGGGTTGCTGGCTTCTGGAATGTCGTTCATTGATGCTGAGTATCTCCGTGGGGTTGAATATCTGGCAGTCGTGTGAGTTGTTACACTGACATCCTCGCGTATCCTAGTTGAAGATTGGCTGATTAGTCCATCGTCATCTAAACTGTCAATTGCGTGTTCAATTTTGTCTAGGCCTGACAGAAGGTTTGATTTTCGTTCCATGACAGATGAAGTGCTGCTGGAGTTCGGACTTTCTTTTAACACGGCATCAAGTGTTGTTTTCAGCTCGTCAACATTTGCTTTTGCTTTATTGACGAGCAGGATGAGTGATCTGAAACTCTTTTGCTGATCGATAGCAGATTGTAAGAGGTCCAGCTTGCTTTTCAAACTGAGCTCTGCAATTTTGAATTTGTTTAACTTGTACTGACAACTTTGACTGTTCTTCTTTGTCATCTTGCTCTTGTTGGTCTTTTTCGTACTAACAAGTAAAAAACGGCTTTGAAACCAGAGCGACGCAAATTTCAAAGTTGAAAAACAATGTTTTGGGCAATGTGGGGCTAATCAGTGCCAGGTTTTTTGTTGTTGAAATGTAGGACTCAACTTTTCTGAAAAAATAGAATCATAGTGTCTTTTGTTGTGCTAAATCTAGCTAATGTTATTTTCAAAAAAACGAAAATTAATCTTTTGCGGGCGCTTGTTTTGTTATCAAAATAATACAACCAAATAATTGCTAGGACTTGAGAAAATGGAAATGTTCTTTTTAGTGGAATAAGTATATGGCTTTAGAAAGCTTTTTGTGACAAACTTTTTACAAAGGAAAATACTTTTTTGTTTTTTGAAAAAAGAACGAAAACTGCTACTGCTGAGACCCTGTGTTGAAAAAGATCAAAATGTTTTTTATGCGGTGCGAATAGACAACGTGAGCAACAGATAAGCATACGAGACAAATCGATTTGTGCTGAAGCTCGTTTGAAATTCTTTCCTCTTAAGTTGAACTGCTTGCTTCTTGTTTTCTTTTCGAAACTTTTGAAATCTTTTTTTTTGAAAATTCCCTCCGCTCTTGTAACTGCTAACACTATGTTTTCAAATCATCTATTATGGTAACTACTGGTAAACTACTTATTTATAACAAAACATCAATAAAACGTTTTTTGAATTTTTAAAGTCAAAGATGCTATTTTGCCAATTTCTGGTTGCCTCTTTGTTAAATGCCAAATAGCTTTCATGTAAACGTCAGAATAACGTTTTTATTACAGCAAACTTGTATTACAGCAAACTGAGGGGGCCCAATGAATAGGTTTTCTTGGATCTAGTAATTGTTTATATCATAACGTCAAGAAAACGTTTTTTGTATTTTTAAATTCAAAGATGCATTTTTGCCAAATTCTAGTTGCCGCTTTGTTACAATGCAAAATCCATAAACTAACTTTAAAACTTGTATTACAGCAAACTGAGGGGGCCCAATCAATAGATTTTTTGGAATTATTAAATAGCTTTCATGTAAACGTCAGAATAACGTTTTTATTACAGCAAACTTGTATTACAGCAAACTGAGGGGGCCCAATCAATAGGTTCTCTTGGATCTAGTAATTGTTTATATCATAACGTCAAGAAAACGTTTTTTGTTTTTTTAATGTCAAAGATGCATTTTTGCCAAATTCTAGTTGCCTCTTTGTTACAATGCAAATTCCATAAGCTAACTTTAAAACTTGTATTACAGCAAACTGAGGGGGCCCAATCAATAGGTTTTTTGGATTTATTAAATAGCTTTCATTAAAACGTCAGAATAACGTTTTTATTACAGCAAACTTGTATTACAGCAAACTGAGGGGGACCAATCAATAGGTTTTCTTGGATCTAGTAATTGTTTATATCATAACGTCAAGAAAACGTTTTTTGTTTTTTTAATGTCAAAGATGCATTTTTGCCAAATTCTAGTTGCCTCTTTGTTACAATGCAAAATCCATAAACTGACTTGAAAACTTGTATTACAGCAAAGCAAACTGAGTGGGCCCAATCAGTAGGTTTTTTGGATTTATTAAATAGCTTTCATTAAAACGTCAGAATAACGTTTTTTGATTTTTGTCTCTCAGGAACGAACTTTTGCGTTTTTTGCTTTTCGAACAAAAATTTTACATAAACCACTCAACTAAAAAAATTCAAATTAACGTCCAACTGAAGTGTTCTATTCATCTAGTAATTTTACTGTCATGTAGATTTTTTTCGACAATTCCAAAAAAAATAATTTTTTAAATTTTTCCGATGCAAAAAACGCTATATCGTTTTTTCGTGCAATTTGTGTTTTTTTGCTAAGTGCAACATGTAGTTTTTCCCGGCTATTTCTTTCATAAATAATCCAAAAAAAAGCTCGTTGGTGGACAGTTTTCTTGTTTTCTGCGATTTTTTGTCGCAAAAAATCTTCAAGTTTTTTAGAAACGTCTAACCGGGGAAGGGACTACTGAGGTGATGTCTGGAACCTCGGGCGTTCATCTCTTGGTGACGTCTACAACCAAAAAAATCAGGTCTTCGTGATCGGGCGACGTCTGGAACCCTTGAAAAAACTCTCCTCGTCTTTGGTGACGTCTGAGACCAAAAAAAAATTGTCTTGGTGGCTTTTTTTGATGCTGATTCTCTTAATGCTGATTGTCGCACGAAATGGTCTTGGAAAGACTATCTGTTGAAAAATAATGGTAAATAATCATGATTTAAGCTCCATCTGTGAAGTTATAGTACCAGTTTCAATTGAAAAAAACATTGGCTTTGAGGAGTGTCGTCATTTTTTTGTTCAGAAAATCTTGGTACTTTTTTTATGTCTTGGGGTGATGTCACCCTCTTTGTTTTAAAAAATTCCGTTTCAGAAGGTACACTATGTTTCTTAATCACGGAGGTAGGTCTCCAATTTATGTAATGAAACATATATTCCAGACTTTTGGTTGCTCTTATTTGGTTGCGACTTCTTGTCAGATTTTTTCGGGAGTAACTCTCAGGTTTCTGGCGGTAGTTTTAATCATCAGCCAAATGTCATGCTTTTCTTGAGTTCCCAAGGTCATTGGGAACAAGTGTCTTGGCGGTCGTAAATAAAGTACGCGATTGTTTGAAATCGTCATGTCCACTGGACGAACGGTCTGCTGCAAGAGAGAAAATTTTGACCAAAAATGAATACGGTAATAGTGCGATAAAACCGATGGTTTTCTTTAGTGTACCGTAAAGATGACAATGAAATTTTTACAACCCAAGCAAGCTGCAACATCGGATTTTTTTTTTCAAAATTAATGCGCCTGTGAATTGCGTTGTTGAAACTAAGCGCGTGCGCAGGCCGGATAGTTCCAGTAACGCAAGGATACGTTCAGATGAGCTTGTTTGTACAATGAGTCCGGAGGGTTGCTATGAGTTGTGTACGTAATCGCAAATTTGTGAACTGGACTAAAAAGTTTATTGAATTCACAGTTTGAAATTTAATTACCTTAATTGTACATAATATTGCATATTTGTACTTAGACATCTACTGATCCTCCAGGTTGAGAAAAATTGTCTATTGTTGACTATTGTCTGCATCGTGTCTTCCAATAATTCTAAATAGCTTTGATCAATTTTACATTATCAACTCGCTGGAAAAACTTTCAATGTAGACAAATTTGTGTATCAGCAAAAAGGCTAAATTTGTGTTTTTGATTGAAAGATGGCTTGATAGTTGTGTTCATGATTTTATTTTGCATAATATCACCGTTTAATCGTTTTAATTTTTACTTGGACTCTTATGGTGTTGATAGTCTACAGTCTTAGTAGCTGAATGACCATTCTCACGTTGTTGAGATGTTCTTGCAATGTTTACCCGGGGCGAGGTGGTAGAAATATGACTCGACAAAACGTCGTCTGGGGGGGGGGGGGGGGTGTCATTCCGGGTCGTTAAATACACGGACCCGGAAGAAGTTAATGACCCGGTAAGTCGAATCATATATCTGGTATTTCGGAACAATGACCCGGTCTTTCTATTCATAAATCTTGTATTTCAGAACAATGACCCGGTCTTTCTATTCATAAATCTGGTATTTCGGAACAATGACCCGGTCTGTCGAGTCATAATCCTAGCGTTTCGAATCATAAATCAACGTAATTCGATTCATGCGGCCCGTACTTCGAATCATAAATCCACATAATTCGAGTCATGCATCTTGTATTTCGAATCATAAATCTGGTATTTTGGAACAATGACCCGGTCTTTCGATTCATAAATCTGGTATTTCGGAACAATGACCCGGTCTGTCGAGTCATAAGCCTACCGTTTCGAATCATAAATCAACGTAGCGCCGTTTCGAGAGCTGAAATAGGTTAAATACTGTCGGAAAAAATCTACAGTTGAACTAACGAACAACTTTTTGAGATTTTCCAGTATGTTTTGGATGTGTTGTGTGTGTATCGCGTGTTTTTGCTGTTTGTGTGCGGTGTGTGAGTGTGTGTGAGTTTGTGTGTATCTGGTGTGTGTGCTGTGTTTGTGTGTGTTTGTGTTTCTGTGTGTGTGCCTGTGTGTATATGTGAGCGCGCGTGTGCGTGTGTGCATGTGTGTGAGTCTATGTGTGTGTGTGTGTTTGTGTCTGTGAGTGCGTGTGTGTGGTTCCTTTGTGTAAGTGTGTGTAAGCGTGTGTGTGTGTGTGTGTGTGTGTGTGTGTGTGTGTGTGTGTGTGTCTACATATGTGTTTGTTTGTGTGTGTGCGTGTGCGTTCGTGTGTGTGTGCGTGTGCATGCGTGTGCGTACGTGTGTGTGTGCGTGGGTGGTGTGGGTGAATTGTTTATGTGTGTGTATGTGTTTGTGTGTGGTGTGTCATGCGTGTCTGCGTGTCCAAGTGTGTTAATAATTCTGTTATTGTCTGGTTTATTGACTCACTGTCGCGCAGTTTCGCACTGTCTGGTTTGTCGAACCACTGTCGGACAATTTCTGATTGTTAGCGCTATTTCGCACAATTTCGCACAGTTTCGCACAATTTCCCGGAGTTTCGATTCATACTCCAATTATTGTCTGGACTGTCGGGTCATGGGTGTTTTGCGTCTGGATCGTCTGGTTCATACTTTCACGACCTCAACCCGGGTACCCTTCAACGTCGCCTCCAGACTGTGATTTAGTAACCCCAAAAAATCGGAAAGGATTGTATTGAAGAATACCAACCTTTTAGTTTGTTACTGAAGACTTCTCCTTTGCCTGAACGCTTACTTTTCACGTTTTTTAACAAACTGTTAGCAAATGATTACATCCAAATCAGTTTGGACTCCAAAGAAAAAGGAGCGTTATTTAGATAATTGAATTCAAAATTACTCTGCCTTCCCAAGTCAAACCCGAATTTATATTTTGTTTTTAACTTGATTATCAAAAAGCGTTCGACAAGGTACCGCATCCACTTTTAATATCTTAATTTCTTTTTCAGTTCGTATTCATAATTTATTCAGTTCGTATTTTTCTCAGTAGCATCAAATCGTTAAACATTGGGTGCTATGTCTATTGGTGAGAACACAATATCGGAACTTTGATTCACATATGCAGTCTATATCATAACGTTAAGGCAACTGTATTCAATACGTATCAAGGCAAAAAGGCACATCTCAATGGCCCGGCAAATCTAGCTTGATCTTTTTTAGCAGGTATTTCGTCTGAGCCGATTTTCGACTCAGATTGGTCACCGATACGTTTTCAAAACATAAAATATTAAGCCTAAAAAGAGCGCAATCGATCTAGTATATTAGTAGGCTTAACGAAAATTATGTTACACGAACTTTTTCTGAGCTTTCTATGCATATTAGATGTTAAATGGTTTAGAAATTACGTAATCCTTTCTCGCTTTAAATTCTCGCTTTAATTTAAATAGCGTTGCTCATTTACCCGGTAACATACTCCGGCCCAGAAGAAAATGTTGGGAGGATCGGTACAAGCTTAACGAGAGGGCGGACGAGCGATCCGAACGACGTGCGTACAACGGCGGAGCGGGCGACGCTGTCGGAGCCGTAACGGAGTTCTTCAATCCGAGCAGTTGGTTAGTAACCCCTAGGGTTGCTTTCTTCAACCATCCCAACTAAGTCACCAACCTTGAGGTGATGTTCGGCAGGCGTCTGCCACTTAGCTCTACGGTTCAGCGCAGGTACATACTCCTTAAGCCAACGTGCCCAAATCGCAATAGCGTAGGACTGTGCACGGGCGTACCGCTTACGATGATCGAACTCGTCAACGCCAACGATAGATGGCATTCTGGTTGCTTGGTTACCGAGTAGAAAATGGTTAGGTGTTATTGCGCCTAGGTCGGACGGGTCGGCGCTTACAGGCGTTAAGGGACGTGAGCTTAGTGCGTGTTCGACCAGACAAAAAGTAGTGTTCAAAACCTCATCTGTGAGGCAACGCGTACCGAGGATAGTGTACAGTACTCTTTTAAAACTACGAACTAACCTCTCCCAGATGCCACCTTGGTGTGGCGCACTGGGTGGATTGAACCTCCACTTAATGCCCTCATTGGCAAGTTCGGCAGCGATGTTAAGCGTATTCCATTTTTCCACACATTCACGGAGCTCTTTCTCTGCTCCAAGGAAGTTCGTACCGTTATCCGACCAAATCATAGCAGGAGTGCCCCAACGGGAGACGAACCGCTTAACTCCCATTACACAGGAACTAGTGTCCATGGACGGGACAACTTCAACATGGATAGCACGAGTAGTGAGACAAGTGAAGAGAAATCCCCCCTCTTCTCGGTAGTCCGACGAACTGTGACGTAGAATGGGCCGAAGTAATCAACCACGGTGTTGGTAAAGGGAGGAGACTGGTACGCGAGTCTCTCCTTTGGGAGGTCTGCCAAGATAGGTTGAATGGTTGCTGCACGGAACTTTCTACACAAGACGCAGTTTGATTTGATGGAACGCAGTGTGGAACGTAGTTTTAGGATGGCATAACGTTCTTGTACCTTTGACCTTAAGTAATCGATGCCCTGATGATGGTCCTTCAAATGGGTATGCCGCAGAAACAGTTTAACAAAAGTATGACGCGCATCCAGCACGATAGGATGCTTAGTGTCAAAGTCAAATTCCACTAGCCGTCGGAGTCGACCAGAGGAACGGATGAGACCATGAGGTCCAATAAACGTAGTAAACTGAGCAATGCGGCTGCTCTTCTGAAAGGATTTGATGTCAAGAAGATCCTTTCTTTCAGTATGAAAGGACTCTCCTTGAACCAAGTACTGGAGATGACGCTCGGCTTCGTCAAGCTCAACAGGGTCGGCTAGGCTGCCGTCTACGGTACGGTAACTTTTATGAGATGGTAAAAGACGGAGCACATATGTTCTGACACGAAGTAATTTTTGATAAGAACTGAACTTATCAAACAGTATTAGATTAATGCTTTGTTCCTTAGGGGCCTTGGTTACGGATGCGGCTAGAGATGAGGTGGAGTCATCTTCTTTTTCCTTAGTTACAACGCCGAGCTTGATGTTATCAACGACGTCAGTATTTGGTATGAAAGGGAATTGCTTAGTTCTCAAGAACTCAGGACCCCTCACCCAGCTACTTGATTGCAAATTTTCAGCGGACATACCACGCGTGCCAGCATCTGCCGGATTATCACAAGTGGCGACGTGGTTCCATTGGTCAACGCTGGTGTTCTCCAGGATTTCACTAACACGATTTGCAATGAAGATGGCGTGTTTTTTTGTTGATTTTACCCACTGCAAGACGATGGTACTATCTGTGCACATAAAGACTTTGTCCAGAGTAACCGTTAATGCTCGACAGATTTCCCTTTTTAAACGGGCAGCGAGGAGAGCGGCTTGTAATTCCAACTTAGGAACTGTCATTACCTTCACAGGTGCAACACGGGCCTTGCCCAAGACAAACGCCAGCTCTGTTATAATCTCCCCGGAGGTGCAAGTTACTTGAGCCCTAAGAAAACCTACTGCACTGAATACGTCTTGCGAGCTATCATCAAACATGTGGAGTTCAAGATGTTGGAATGGTCCTGAAAAGTAATTTCTCGGTGTAGTGATCTCAGCTAACCGCGGCAGTTCAAAACACCAGGCAAGGAATCTGTCAACTGTATCTTTAGGTAACTCGTCATCCCAACTTTGTCCATTGACACGCCAAATGTCTTTCAAGATTAACCGAGCACCAACAGTGAACGGTGCGACAAGACAAATTGGGTCGTAGACCTTTGACACAGGACTTAAGACCAAGCGCTGTGTTAAACTTTTCGTGATGGTGCTGTTAGTACCCCTACTCACAACCAGAGTATCGTTGTTGTGATTCCACTTAAGCCCAAGCACGTGCATTGATTCCTCCTTTGATGAAACGATGACCTTCGGTTCAGTGGATTGAGCAGACCCATCAATTCGGTCAGCCAGATCTGGTACATTGCTCACAAACTTAGTAAAATTGAACCCACCTAGATGGAGAAGATGTACCAATTCCTTCGACCTAATGAGGGCCCTCTCGGGAGATTCCACCTAGAGTCCAAGTAATCGTTCATGTAGAAGTTCTCAAGGACGGATTTCGCAGCTTCTGGGTACTCCTTAGCATTATCGCGTGCCGAGCGCTGAAGTGCGTAGTTGGCGCAGGTGGGCGAAACTTTTGCCCCAAAGATTTGGCGCATATACTTGTGTACCACAACATTTGATGTGGGGTCCTCCCGCCACAAAAAGCGCAATGATGGTTGATCACATGGTAACACTCCAACTTGGAGGAACATTCCCTCTATGTCGGCGGATACGGCAAATGGATGTTGTCTGAACCGTAGGAGTACATAGATTAGGTTTTGCAGTAGGTCAGGTCAGGTGAGTAATGACTTATTAAGAGATGCGCCATAGAATTTTGCTGCTCCATTTAGTACCCTACGAATCTTGCCCGGCTTGTTCGAGTTAACAACCGGATGGTGTGGTAGGTACCACTCTCGTTCCGAGCGACTTTCCACCTTATGAGCATCTTTGACCCTTACCACATAGCCCTTGTCTAAGTCCTCCTTGATGGTATTTGAATACTTTTCGCTTAAAGTCTGTTCTTTCGTGAGCCGCTTATCCAAAAATTTCCATTGAACCGGCGCTGACTAACACGATTTGCAATGAAGATGGGGTGTTTTTCTTGTTGATTTTACCCAATGCAAGACGATGGTACTATCTGTGCACATAAAAACGTTGTCCACAGTAACCGTTAATGCTCGACAGATTTCCCTTTTTAAACGGGCAGCGAGGAGAGCGGCTTGTAATTCCAACTTAGGAACTGTCATTACCTTCATAGGCGCAACACGGGCCTTGACCAAGACAAACGCCAGCTCTGTTATAATCTCCCCGGAGATGCAAGTTACTTGCGCCCTAAGAAAACCTACTGCACTTAATGCGTCTTGCGAGCTATCACCAAACATGTGGAGTTCAAGATGTTGGAATGGTCCTGAAAAGTAACTTCTCGGTATAGTGATCTCAGCTAACCGCGGCAGTTCAATACACCAGGCAAGGAATCTGTCAACTGTATCTTTAGGTAACTCGTCATCCCAACTTTGTCCATTGACACGCCAAATGTCTTTCAAGATTAACCGAGCACCAACAGTGAACGGTGCGACAAGACCAATTGGGTCGTAGACCTTTGACACAAGACTTAAGAACAAGCGCTGTGTTAAACTTTTCGTGATGGTGCTGTTAGTAACCCTACTCACAACCAGAGTATCGTTGTTGTGATCCCACTTAAACCCAAGCACGTGAATTGATTCCTCCTTTGATGAAACGATGACCTTCGGTTCAGTGGATTGAGCAGACCCATCATTTCGGTCAGCCAGATCTGGTACATTGCTCACAAACTTCTCAAGAAAGTTCTCAAGGACGGATTTCGCAGCTTCTGGGTACTCCTTAGCATTATCGCGTGCCGTGCGCTGAAGTGCGTAGTTGGCGCAGGTGGGCGAAACTTTTGCCCCAAAGATGTGGCGCGTATACTGGTGTACCACAACATTTGATGTGGGGTCCTCCCGCCACAAAAAGCGCAATGATGGTTGATCACATGGTAACACTCCAACTTGGAGGAACATTCCCTCGATGTCGGCGGATACGGCAAATGGATGTTGTCTGAACCGTAGGAGTACATAGATTAGGTTTTGCAGTAGGTCAGGTCAGGTGAGTAATGACTTTTTAAGAGATGCGCCATGGAATTTTGCTGCTCCGTTTAGTACCCTACGAATCTTGCCCGGCTTGTTCGAGTTAACAACCGGATGGTGTGGTAGGTACCACTCTCGTTCCGAGCGACTTTCCATCTTATGAGCATCTTTGACCCTTACCACATAGCCATTGTCTAAGTCCTCCTTGATGGTATTTGAATACTTTTCCCTTAAAGTCTGGTCTTTCGTGAGCCGCTTATCCAAAAATTTCAATTGAACCAGCGCTGAGAAATAATTGTTGGGTAGTTCGATGTTATCTTCAGCCCATAGCATTCCTACGTCGTACCTTTTTCCATTATGCACTGTGGTGTTTTCAAGAATTTTATGCGCACCTGCATCCGAGGCGGATCGTGGGTCTACTTGCTTAAGTGCGCCGTACGACTCCATGTCGTACCAAGATTTTACCTGACTAGCGATTTCAAAATCCTGCTCCATATTAGCTTTGAAACAAGTCGAGACTAAACCTGAAGACGACGGTAGAGGGCCGCTTATAACCCAACCTATGGGCAAGCGAACAGCGAAGGGCGAGGACTTCTCGTCGGCAGCGAAGTACTCTAACGGGCGGATGGCATGATACACATCCTGTCCAAGTATCATCTCGATGTTTCCATAGCAATAAGTAACTGGGTCTAGAACTGCTAGGTGCGGGTATGTTTCCTGAAGTGCTTTAACGTTAATGACATCGGCGCCTACATTCAAACTTTCCTTTACGTAAGGGCTGACTTTAAAGGGTTCAAATGCTTGGTTGTCGCGTGGTGTTACAATTAGTTCAACTAACTTAGTGTCTACAACCTCCTCGGTATTTATACCCTTGACTGTTAGTTTCAAAGCTGTACCGTGCAAACCAAGTCTATTTGCGAGATCATTGGACACCCAAGAGTTACTGCAAGCGGTATCGCACAAAACTAAAGCCGTGGTATCTTTACCAGAAGAGCTCTCCAACTGTAATTCAGTCACCTGAAGCAGGCCTTTCACATTACTCACAGATGACAAAGTGGTGGTCTTACTCGATGATTGGACACTAGGAAGTTTACTTTGATTTGCGCCAGCATTAGAATTACTGATGTTGTTATTTGAAGGGGATTTTGACGGATAAACCCTCTCAACTCCATGGAGAAGTGTATTATGGGAGCTGTTACATCCGTCTTTCCTGCATTTGCTGGGATTTGGGCATTGCCTAAACATATGCTTTTCTCTCAAACATGAGAAACACAGTTTCAATTCCGCCAATACCTTTGCTCGCTGAGTGGGAGACTTTTCATTAAATACCCTACACTCCCAGATGCGGTGGTTACCCTTACACGCAATGCAGCGAGGTGTTGGAGGCGTTGCCGATGTTGAGGCTGATCTTTGCGTGCCCTTGGTTTGCGTGTTAGTAGCGAATGTTTTTGAGGCTACTTTGGTCTTTACAACTGAGTTGTTGTTATCCTCAGTTCTTGCCTTCGATGTTGTTTGTTTCATTAAATCATGTGCCTCCGCCTTCTCCTTCAACCAATCGTTGAAGTCAAGGAGTGTGGGCTTAACCCAATGTTTCTTCACTGTGAAGAGTGAACAAGACTCTTTTAGATTGGGAGACAACTTTTGCTCAGCCGTGTTGAGAAGTGAGGCGCTCTTAAGGTCTGCGTCATATGACAGTTGTTTAAAGACCCCAACAAGACTTGAAATTGTTGCAGAATAGTTTATGATGTTATCACTATTGTGCATCTTTAGTGGTGGAAAAGAACTGAGTTTTTCTAAGTGTGCACTGACTACTGCCTGGGGTTGGCCAAATTTACGTTCGAGTGTCTTAAGTGCGTCCTTATACATTACACCACAGTATGCGAACTCAGCGATGGCGGTTTTAGCTTTTCCAGTTAAAAGAGTTTTTAAGTATGTTAACTTGACATCATCAGTCAAGGACTCTGCGTCTATTGCGCTTTTGAATTGTCCGAACCATTCGTGCCACTGCAGGGGATCACCATTGTACTGTGACAACTTCCACTCGGGCAGTGGATCGTTCTTTTTACAAGTAATTGCGTCCGCCAACTGCTTTATCAAATCCGCAGAGTCCAAAGAAGGAGCCGAAGGTGTGGGATGCGGCGGGCCACCCCAACACAACGGGTTCGGAACGGTAGCTCCATACGTTGGCGGAATGATCGGAGTGACAAAGGTGGGGGCGGTACCTGTGGAAGAACTAAATGGATTCGCTTGCATGAAGTCTGATGTTACGTAATTTTGAGCGCCTGCTGCTGCTTGTACATGAGAGGAATGGAGAGATGTAGTGATACGAGGGTTGATTAACGGGGCCGGTTTTACGGTGTATAAGTTTGCAGACGTACGTACAAGTGGTACTGCATTAGATGGGACTGCTGCTGGAAAACGCCAGACATTTGGATCCGAACGAAGAGGAGGTGCGTGGGTTATAGGGACAAAATTTTGGGGCTGAAAACTCGCCTCTTTTTATCACGGAAGAAGTGACTCCATTGAAATTGCGCGGTTTTTCGGACTTTCAAAGCGTTAGGATTAAAACTCAGACCCGGTAATGCGTAAATTCTTTTTTTACAATGGTCTTGTAACGCTTGAGGCAAAGTTTTTATGGCGTGATGCAGTGAATTTGCAGCTAATGTGAAAACCATATAATGTTTTTTACAACATAATTGATTTGAGCTTTGCTCAAACTCCGAACCCTGATGTTAAGTGCACAATTTTCACGAGTTACCAAGAATAAGCGCTTATTTGCGAAGAAAAATCAGCTACCAGATTTTTTTGTGAAGTTTGAAAAATTTGACCAAACTTGTTTTTTTTTCAGCGTTTTAATTTATATAACTACTATATAAGTATGCTAGAATGATCTGATAGATTTTTTTTTCAGATTTGGTCAGTTTTTTCAAACTTTTTTTGCTTCGCCCAGTTTAAGACGTTTACAGCCTTCTTAAACCAAATTAAGCAAGATATAAAGCAACAATGCAGTTATCGCATTTTTTTCCCAAAAATTTCCAAAATTGATGTTTTTAAACTGAATAAAATATAAGGGATAGATTATCGGTGGCCGGGTGAGTAGATTTTTTTTGCAAAATCTAAGGCGGGATACCTAGATTTGCCGGTTTAGTATTGCAAATTTACTACAAAACTTGTGAAGTTGTATCAGTCTTACAGTTTTATCTTTCTATTCCAATGTGCCTCTCAGAGTCGTGCGTTGTCATCTTTTCTGTTGAACTCTTTTTTGGTGACCCGAATTCTAGTACACTTCGGATGGTTTAGTTCATTGTTCTTTCCTCCCGTCCTGGTATTGGATTTTTCTCTGGAAATGCTTGCCGCTTCACATGCCCAGTGTCCAATGAGTGTCCCGAAAGAACTGTTGCAACAACTCCAATTACCGCTGCAGTGAAGTCAATTGTGCCCTGTACCTGCTTTGAAAGTTGTCGTTTTGAGTATGTAATGAGAGTCGGCTTTTTCTTATAGCAGAAAACATTTCAGCCGTTTCAGTTAATTCGAATAATAAGGCCAATTAAATTGGTAACATTATCTGTTCGATGATATTTAAACTGTTGGAGAAAATAAGCGGAGTAAGGACATCAGAACTACCAATAGAATGTCAACGTTGCTTCAATCAACAGATCCATTAATTGCATGGAAATCAAACATCTAATCTATTTTATTTAATCACAGCATTAAGTGTTCGTAAGCCGGGAGCTGCACCAAAACATAGGTGAGAACACACTATCGGAACTTTAATTCATATAAGCAGTCTATATCATAACGTTAAGGCAACTGTATTCAATACGTATCAAGGCAAAAATGCCCATCTCAATGGCGCGGCAAATCTAGCTTGATCTTTTTTAGCAGGTATTTCGTCTGAGCCGATTTTGGACTCAGATTGGTCACCGATACGTTTTCAAAACATAAAAACATTAAGCCTAAAAAGACCGCAATCGATTTAGTATATTAGTAGGCTTAACGAAAATTATGTTACACGAACTTTTTCTGAGCTTTCTATGCATATTAGATGTTAAATGGTTTAGAAATTAAGTAATCCTTTCTCGCTTTAAATTCTCGCTTTAATTTAAATAGCGTTGCTCAGTTACCCGGTAACATCCTCCGGCCCGGAAGAAAATGTTGGGAGGATCGGTACAAGCTTAACGAGAGGGCGGACGAGCGATCCGAACGAAGTGCGTACGACGGCGGAGCGGGCGACGCTGTCGGAGCCGTAACGGAGTTCTTCAATCCGAGCAGTTGGATAGTAACCCCTAGGGTTGCTTTCTTCAACAATCCAAACTAAGTCACCTTTGAACGCACGATAGTCTGGACATGAACGCACAAATTATTAATTTTGGAGCGCACGAATTTTCTTTTGGAACGCACGAAAGTCTGGACATAGGCAATTTTGAACGCACGAAAGTCTGGACATGAGGACTTTTGAACGCACGATGAACGCACGAAAAATTTTGAACGCACGAAAGTCTGGACATAGGCACTTTCCGTCTGGGAGGGTCTGGACATAGACACTTTCCGTCTGGGACGGTCTGGACATATCGACTTTCGGTCTGGCACCTCAACCTGGGTTTCTCGCTTTAAATTCTCGCTTTAATTTAAATAGCGTTGCTCATTTACGCGGTAAAATTGTCAGAATATTTGTCAATTCGTAGTGGAGTATTGCAGCATCATTCAGTTCCCGGACCGCTACATTTCCTATTTTTCAGCAATGGCATACCGTGTGTTTTTCTAGATTGTATTCCTTACCTGTTTGCGGACTGTTTGAAGTCGGTCTTCATTTCAATGAACTTTCATAATAATCCGCGTCCTTCACTTGTGGAATCAGGAAAATAATATGTTTATAGACATTTTGAAGTTCAAATTTTCAGCCAAATCTTAACTTTTTACGATAGAATTTGCGACATCTTATCAGGATTTGGGATTTATTGACAGATAATTACATTGGCCAGAGCATATTCAAGTTGCATTAAATTCTGCAAGGAGAAATTTCCCTTGGCTAAAGAGTTCGGCGGCCTTCAACACTGATTGCAACTTGAATCTCAAATCATTTTGATCGTATCTACTGTCCATTACTTTATAGTGTAGTCATTTCTGGTGTGCTGATTTTTTATTCGGAAACTTGACAACCTCCAAGCATACTGTTTCAAGAGCATTTGTTATACTCAATCAATGTGAGTTGGGTCAATTGCGTCGCGATTGGTATTATCCAAATAGAAAGTGGCACTTGCGTCGCGAATGGCAAATGTGCTATCTACTTTTTGTCGATTACTTGGCGATTAGGCAATCGCGTCGCGAATGGTTGATTTCTATCTAGTTAGTTCAATTGAGAAGCGTTTGACAAAGATTTAATTCAACTAAGCGATAGCGCTGAAAATGAGAAGAGTGACAACTAGAATTAAGTAAAATGAAGAAAAGGATTTGTTCAACATTTGATCAAACATCCGGGAAGTAAAATTAGATTTGTTTACAGTATGAAATCACTAGACAGCATGAACAGACATTACTTGCAAAGTGGGAGGAAGTTAATAAGAAGTTAGCAACAAAATGAACTAAATAAGCATTCGCCCTTCAAATGGAGTAATCAGACACATATAGACTAAAGTACGAGTGTAGATACAAGAAAGGTATCTATCACCGTACGACATTTCTCCCCCCTTGGAAAGAAAATAAATTATTAATTAAAATCAGAAAATTAATAAATATTCACCGGTTAGTAAGTAGTAAAATATTAAATAATAAGTAAAATATAAGTTTGAGAGAAAAAGTTTGTTTTAACAAAGTTTTTATTCGCTGTCACGTTGTCCAGCCATTTCCGCTTGTAATACGGTCATTTCTCTCGGTTGTTCTTGTCGGTCGTCAATGCTCTGGTACGAGTCTTCTACAGTTTCGATATCTTGATCGTCGACATATCCTTCAGTATTGCGAACCTTTTCAACTATTGTCTGAGTTTTCTTTTTCTTTAAAGTTCGTTTACTTCTTCTGACAGAGGAAGTATCCGAATCCGATGTGTCGCTTATGGTTAAATTACGTTTTGAAGTTTTCTTCAAAATTGGTGTTGGGTGTGTAGGTGTCGGTGATGTTGTTTGTGTTGCAGATGGTCCTGCTACAGTTGAATCATCCATTTGCGGCGCAATTGGACTTATGTTGAGTACTTGTACTAAATCAGGTCTGTTTTGAAAGGCTGTGTCATATTTTGGATTCCTTTTCGGAATACGCATCTTTAGTGATCGTGCGATGTTGCTTGTTGTTGAAATACAAGAACGTCCAGAAGAAACTATGCTTACGTCGTCGGCTTGTCGTTTATTCCTCTTGATTTTCTTGTCCCCGGTGTTTTTCCGAATTAAGTCCTTTTTGTGAAGATGAATTTTCTGTTCTAATGTTTTTTCTGTTATTTTCTGTGGACGGCGATCAATGTATCCTAGTAATTTTGTTTCGCGTTCGGCTCGCGTTCCGAATTTCGCGATGTCAGAATTTCGGACTCTAACTTCCGGTTTATATGGCTCCTTTATAACGCTCGTTGTCGGGCTTATCTTGCAGACGGTACTCCCTGGCGCTAATACTTCATAGAGACCGTCTAAATTTTTTTTCTGTCGTTGGCTTTCGTGTCGCTTTCTGGCCAATTTAACTTGGATACTTCTTTCGGAGCATGGTATCTCGCGGCAAATAGCTTCGGGTTTGAGGAATCTTGTCTCTCCGTCCTTGCGTTTTTCTTGCTCCAATCGTGCGCGGGAACTTGCAGCGCAAATGACCTTTTCTATTTCGGTGTCGGAGCATAATGCAGTGTCGGCCCATTGTTCTTCCGTTAGGTACGAACGACCTGGGATTGTGTCCTCGTCTAAATAATAATTAATTATGGCATTATAGTTCAAATTTTTATTATTAGGTTTAGTAGTGATATTTGATATAGGTGTATTACATTTTCTGCCAAAGTGTGCCTCAAATGGTGTAATATTTAATGTTTTTTGTTTTGATATTCTTAAGCGTTGTATTATTGCTTTCAATGAATTTTCTAAATGAAAATTTTTATTTAATTGTGATTTCATGCAAGATAATTGTCGTTTAATTGTTTGAATAATACGTTCTACTAATCCAACTGCTCTATGGTCATTTGCTGGTGCATATATAGGTGTAATATTATTTTCAGCACAAAATGTCTCAAAATTTTTTCCTGTAAAACATTTAGCTTGATCTAATCTAATAGTTCTGGGTACTCCGTGTTGGTATATATAATTATTTAAGAATTTAACTACATTTGGGCCTGATGCATTGTTTACTATTTCTGCCGTAGGATATTTAGAGTATCTGTCTATACTTGTAATAAAATATTGTTCTATTCCTTTCTCATTTAAAATTGGTCCACCAAAATCTAGTTGTATTTCCTCATTCGGTTCACTACACTTAGGTAAAGGTGTCCATTTGCGGTGCGAAATCACTGGTTTAAGATTCTTACCTATCTCAGTGCATGCCTTGCATTCACTGGCTTTTGCCAATATATCCCTGTGGATATAAGGCCACCAAATATTCTGAGCCAACGATAACATTGCAAAACTGCCCGGATGAGTTGAGTGTATGTCCTCGAGTACAGCATCCTTTATAGCTTTGGGGATTGCTATTCTTTCGTCTAGACAGACGCACCCGTTTTTTACACTCAAGTCTCTCCAATATGAATGGAGATACGGACTAATTTCCTGCAGTCTTTCAGCGTCGTCTCGTAATACACAATCTCGTACCTCTTTTAAGATTGCATCTTTCCCCGTTAATATAGCGAGGAATTTTTTGCTGAACACTTTTTGAAGTGTTTCGTTGAACATCAGGTCATCTGTTTCATCGATCATGCTACCTATTGGAGTTTCGGTACGGCTTGTATTGTTTGATTCTGGGGTCGATGGGGTTGTATCCGAAAAGGTGACTCGTGCTTTTGCTGGTGTTGATTTTGAACGGACTGCTTTTGATTTTGACATAATTCTGAGGCTGTTTATTGTATTTTTTGATTTTAAAGGTTTATTCTCTTTATTTACGAAGTAATTGTTTGAACGCTGAATTTGGGCAAAAAGCGATTTGTTTTTTAGTGTGTGGTATTTATACTCGGATTTGGGTATTTTCGCGCTTAATTTGGTGTTATTTGGTGGATTATTTGCTTTATTGCCATTAATGGGTTGAGTTGGGACTAATTGTTCAGATTGTTCACATTCTTTACTGTCTGACATTTGCACCTCTTTTGCAATGAATTTGCTAATGGAATGTGAATTATTGACTTTATGCTGATTTGGTACGAATTGTAATTTGCTGGTTTTAAGTGGCATTTGCGGCGCAAATGGATGATCAAAATGATTATTAACATTTGAATTTCTAAGTGTTAATTGCGATGCGAATGGAGGTTTCAACTGTGAAGTTGTTAATTGCGGTGCAAATGGTAATTGAAATTTTGTCGAATTAATATTTAACTGTGTGGTTAATCGCGGTGCGAATGGAGGTTTTATTTGTTGTGGTGGCATATTTGACTTTAATATAGTCTGAAATTTTTTAGTTGTTGTTTCTTTATTCGTTATAAGATGTTTCATTGAATCACGAATTTTAGAAATTGTTGCTACAACAAAATGTTCGTCATAAGTAGATATCTTTTTAGCTCTAGCGAAGGGGTTTCTAGAAATGTAATCAACAAGTCCCATTTTTGCACCTGGCATATGTTCGATTGTGAAATTGTATGGTAACAGTCTATCTATCCAGCGAGACAAACGGCTGTTATATGATTTATTAGATCGATGTTCTTTGAGTATTGATAATAAAGCTCTGTGGTCTGTTACTACCGTGAAATTTTTTCCGTATAGATAATATTTAAAATAGTCAATTGACCACACTATCCCCAATAATTCCAATTCGTTAACACTGTAGCGTTCTTCTGTTGAGTTGAGAAATCGTGACGCGAATGCAATTGGCTTCCAACCCTCTGGTGTATTTTGTTCTAAAGCTGCCCCTAATCCTGAGCGTGAAGCGTCACATTTTACTCGAACATCTAATTTGGGATTGTAGTGACTATTTTCAGTACTATTTGCTATTTTTTCTTTAATTAGATTAAAGTGTTTTGTGTGTTCATCTGTCCAGACGAATTTTACTGATTTCTTTAGTAGTGGTCTGAGAGGGTGGCATAATTGTGCTAGGTGTGGTATAAATTTACCGATATAGTGGACTGATCCTAGAAATGATCTAAGACGTTTTAATGTTGTTGGTGGTGGTATTGTGAGAATTGCAGCCGTTTTGCTTTCTAATGGTGATATACCTGTTTGTGTAAATTTGTAACCGAGCCATTCTATTTCTGGTTTTGCAAAGTGGCATTTTTGTGGATTAATTCTCAAATTATCGTCATCTAGCTTTTGAAGACATTTGAAAACTAAGGCTAAATGGTCTGCTTCAGTGCCTGTACTAACGATTATTATATCATCCAGGAAACAGTATGTGTTCTGCAAACCTACTAGAGTATAGTCCATGGCTTTTTGAAATTCCGCTGGCATGTCTGTGAGACCATAGAAACCTGTTTTGAATCTATATGTACCAGTAGATTCACCACATATTATATTAAAATTACAATGTTTTGCTGTTTCGTGATGTAATTTTAATTGACTATATGCGTATTTAAGGTCTAATGTGGTGAAATAAGCTTGTTGACTGTTGTGTGTACTTGTTAGGTGTTGTGAGATGGTATCAATTAACATTTCAATATTTGGCATTTGATATTTGTTTTTGTGTATTGCTTTATTTAGAACTTTTGAATCTAGTGCTAGCTTTATTGACTGGTCTTTCTTTACGGTTATTACGATTGGGGATATGAAGTTTCCATCCGAACAACTAGATAATTTTTCAATATGGCCTTCTGTCTGTAGTCTTTCTAATTCATCTGTAACTCGTGGTTGTAGATTTATCGGGACACGTCGGCCTTTTTGATGCTTTGCTGTAAACTTTTGATGAAACTTTGATTTTGCTACATGTGTTTTAGATAGACCAATTCTTGATACCAAATGTGGAAATCGCGTCGCAACTGTCTCTTTAATTTTACATGCAGAATTAGTGATGTTATTAACACATTTACCAGTTTCTGGTTGTTGTTGGACAACTGCAATCCTCAGTGGGCCAAACAGATCTCTTCCAATTATGTTTTTGTGGCCGTCATCTACCACTGTCAACATTGCTGATACATCTTTCCAATGGTTGTAGGTCACTGTAGTTTCCAAATGTCCGATGACTTTGATTGGTTCGTTGGAGAACGTTTTTAGGTTCCTTTTTTCTGACAAATCTGTCCATCTTGCAGATTTAGTTGATTGTAGGATTCTATTTGCTAGACTTTTCGTTATAATACTCACAGCACTACCAGAGTCGATCATTGCCGAAGTTTGTATTTCTCCAATCTGTACTGCTACATTCAATGGTTCCAGTTGATGAACTGAATCTGAGGATATAGCTGCCACGTAGTCGTCTGAGTCACTTTCGTAGTTTGAATCGTATACTTGTTGGTACAATTGTTGGTAGCTTGTTATATAGTTTACTGATTCCTCGTCATCACTTTTTTCTGGTGATTGTTCAATTTGATTTACGTTTGCTTTTTGATTTTTCTGTGTTGAATTCTGCTGCTTCTTTGGTTTTCGGCATTTCCGAGCAAAATGACCCAAAATACCGCAATTGTGGCATTTTTTTCCATTCGCAGGGCAAATCTGTTTGTGGTTGTGACTCCAGCGAAGACCGCAATCAGTACAAATACTTGTATACTGATAGTTTGCAGGGATAGATGGATAGCGTGTGAAGTCACGTTTTGCTGGAGGTGCATTCGCGTTGCGATTGCGAATATAGCTATTGTTGATGTAATTTACAGATGTATTACTTGTCATTAAGTTTTGGTTAATTTTCTGTTGATTTTGTGCTCCCATTTCCATTTGTATGGCAATTTCTAGTGCTTTCGGTGGTTCCACAGTTTCCTTCAACAACTCCTTTTGAGTTTCGTGATCAAGCATATTGAGTATGAAAGCATCCCGAATTAGTGTTGTTTCTTCACTTCCGAGGTTGCAATTTTCTGCCAGTTCTATGAGGCGACCATAGAAACTCTCTACTGACTCTCCCTTTTGTTGTTTGCACGAATAAAATACGAAACGATCGTAGGTTATGTTACGAACCTTTGTAAATGACTCCTCCATTGCCTGCCACAAATCTTTTAGAGGTTGTTTCTCTACTTGAAAGTGTGGGTATTTGCTCTTGAAGATACGACGCCCCTCTGTGCCAATGCTTAGATACAGCAGCGATATCGTCTTCTGCTCACAGAGTGTCCATGGTTTGTCTCCACAGAGAATTCCAATTTCATCAGCCTTCTTGCATCTGTTTTGCCAGTTCACTTTCAACTGTTGGTTCCGAACCTTACGATCTCTTTCTGTGGCCTGCGTATGATTTTCTACTGGTTCTTCATATGTAGGTTCCGGTGGATAGTTTACTGATACAGGAGGATCATCTAAGAGAGTGTCAAGTTGTATTCCTTCTTTGGCGAGAAGAGCAAGTTTCCAATTTTGTGTCCATTTGTCCCACGTTAGAGTGGGTGTTGCTGTGGGTTTCTCCCAGAAGGCTTCTATGTGCAGTGGAGTTTTCTTTGAGTCCGCTGCTGACTGCGCCATGTTATACTCAATCAATGTGAGTTGGGTCAATTGCGTCGCGATTGGTATTATCCAAATAGAAAGTGGCACTTGCGTCGCGAATGGCAAATGTGCTATCTACTTTTGTCGATTACTTGGCGATTAGGCAATCGCGTCGCGAATGGTTGATTTCTATCTAGTTAGTTCAATTGAGAAGCGTTTGACAAAGATTTAATTCAACTAAGCGATAGCGCTGAAAATGAGAAGAGTGACAACTAGAATTAAGTAAAATGAAGAAAAGGATTTGTTCAACATTTGATCAAACATCCGGGAAGTAAAATTAGATTTGTTTACAGTATGAAATCACTAGACAGCATGAACAGACATTACTTGCAAAGTGGGAGGAAGTTAATAAGAAGTTAGCAACAAAATGAACTAAATAAGCATTCGCCCTTCAAATGGAGTAATCAGACACATATAGACTAAAGTACGAGTGTAGATACAAGAAAGGTATCTATCACCGTACGACAGCATTGTTGGAAGACAATCAAACTATTTACAGCTGCTTCAGAGTAAACAAGCTTCGCCTCTTCTTTATTGCTTCGGCTAAAAGATTATTTAAATAGGTTTCACTCGTGTGATTTGCAGAAACTGCCGTTGTGTCTTGTTGATTTTTGCTGCTAATTGTTTGAACAATTTCGCAAGTTTTTGCACTGCATCAGGACTTCGTCTCAAACTAAAGAAATATGGTTTAGGATTGTCTTGTTCTACAACAACCAGCCAAAACTAATGGCCCTATATTATCACTAAATTGAGGCAATTGGACATTTTAGAGCTATTTAGGGTTCTTTAGAGCAACGCTAATTGGTTCTATGATGGATTCCAGGTCGATGTAACAAACACATGCTCAATATGATTTAGCGGCTTGTGTGTGTGCGCGGACGTGAATATGTGTGTGTGCGCGGGCTTGTGTGTGTGCGTGTGTGTGTGTTGTTTTGTTTCAATAATTTCATGCGCACGTCTGAAACAATTGATAATCCAAACATTAAAATTATCTAATAATTTAAAAATTTAGAAAAAATTCTTAATAGAATTAGAACAAAAGTCTTGTTTAATGCTGTTAGGCCAGCATTCACTCTGGAGGACTTGCTTGAAAGTTCAGCTAAAAAGCCATACAATAGAGTTTTGAGAAATTTTGATTTTGAAGTTTTTTCATGTTCAGTCAGCTAAAAAGAATGATTCTAATGGAAAAAAAAATATAATTTTTTTTCTGACATTGCTTTTTGTGCTTTTCGAAAAATGAGAAGCAAAAGCAGAACTTTTCCAACAAAGTACATTAATTTTGAGGTTAAAAAGCGGTCAAAAAATCAAAGTTGTCGTATTTCTTTAGAGAAGATTTTTCTTAGGGTTTTGAAAAAATATTGTTACTCAATTTATAGTTAATTCACAGATCTTGACCAGCAAGCAAACTGAATTTTCAGTTGAGATGAAAGTTGGATTAAGCAACGAAAGAAATGCACTTTTGTTATATCCAATTGTGGTGTATTTCAATTTTAGTAGCTGATTAGAGCTTTAAATCCTGTGTTTTTTACTGTGCAATTTTTGTTTTAAAAAGTTTTTTCAAAGCCTAATTGATCAAAAATTGATATAATTTATCTAGCATTTATATGATCAATAATGTATCTAGTTTTTTACTTGAAAGCTTATGTTCTTCTTGACTTTTAAAATTATTCCATTTTCAATAAATAATGGCTTACTGAAGTTTGACTCTATTTTTTTTTAATTTGATTAACTTAGAGATTAATGTCAGCAAAAACCGCAATTAAAGATATTTTGAAGGACAAAAAATGGCTTTACGTTTCGCGGCGTTTTCTGTCACGTTTTGAAGTTTTGAATTTTTGTTTTTTGACTGTTTGTGGCTTTTTTTGTAACCTCATAAGGAAAAGAATAATGACAGATCTTAATGTTCTCGTATAGAACCACAGGTAATCATAAACCTATGGGATATTTTCAGTTAACTTCTAGTGGTTTTCATTACTTTGAAACTAACTTTTTTTAAATATAGGCCATTTTTTATACGTTACTGTTTTGGTTTTTATGTCTAATTGTTCCCCAACCCTTGTCATGGACCGGTCGCATATGTTTTCTAGTGAAGTACAAGTTATGTTGTATCTGATGCATTTGTAACTTAATTATAAAGTTTTTTTTTTAAAAATGTTCATGTATGGGATGTAAATAATGTTTGTTGTTGTTTGATTCTGTTGTTAGTCTTGAGTCGCCCTTCTTGATAACGGCAGATCTCATCAATCTAATGCGTCATTTTTTACTCCATTGAGTTATTTGTTTTGGTGGTTATCTATTGGTTAATACACCACTCTTTTGTAAAATACTTGAATTTTTGGGGGTTTTCTATCTGTTCCTCAATTGGTAGACAATTGTGCCAAAATTGTGGATGAGCAGAGGCGTCAGAATTTTATGTGCGATTGCGTTTTGCCGAGTATCCTTGTATTTTTTCCTCTAGCCTTTTGATTAGAATAACTAATATATTTTTCCAAACCTCTATATAAAATCTTAACTGAGCGGAACTTATAAATCTAAGTAATGAAAAAAGACAATGGTTTTACGCAAGACAATTTGACGACAGTGTTGCCACATTTTTTTCCAAAATAACGAGTTTTGATATTTTTAATCTCAAACCCCAAATGGTCAAAAGACTTTATATGATTGTTAAAAAAAACAACTGAAATCTTTCTTTCTAGTTGCCTGAGTCTGTGTCGTTCAGACTGAAACATAAAATTTGGGACGAAGCTTCGTTTAAATATTTTTAACAAATATCTTTATTTGATGTGGTTAATCAGAATAGTGTGTTTGTGTATTTCAAAGAGGTTGTTTTTATTTACGGAAAAATTTTGTCTGCCAGCAATTTTTGGTTGATATTTTCTTGAATTAAACGTAAAATTACGATGAACAATTCTGTCAAAAGTTTATTGTTTGATTGATTAACAGCAGTTTGATTCGCAGCATTAATTCACATCGTTTAGTTGAGGACAGCAAATTCACAAGTTTGACAACAGGTCAAAGAAAAGCAAAAATAATGACAAAAAGCATTAAGGAGGCTCGTTAAAGTCCAGTTGCACATAATGTTCCGACCCCGCTCATCCACAATTTTGGCATAATTATAAAATCCCTCAAAACTTTAGTATTTTTCACAAAAAAATGGCGTATGAAAAAAAGATTGCCTCCAAAGTGAACAAATCAGTGGAGTTAAAAATGCCCCATAAGATAGATGAGATCTGCCATTAATTACAAAGCGAGTCGAGGTGAACAGCAAAATCAAACCACAAGAACAAACATTAATTACATCAAAGATTTACGTCCATTTTAAAAAAGTTAATAGTAAAATCAGCTTAATAACAATAGCCTCAGATAAAACTGAAACTAAACAACATAACTTGTACCTCACTAGAAAGATTTGGGACCAAATTATAATAAAGCTCGGTAACAATTAGACAAAGAAGAACAAAAACATTAAATTTAAAAAATTTGCTTATATTTTTAAAGCCCATAGAAAGCCATTAGAAAACAACTGAAAACATCCCACAGGTATCTGATTAGAGCGCTTTAAAACCTGTTACCATTAAAATTTTTATGCAGTTACAAAAAGAACAACAAATAGAGACAACAATCAGAACTTCAATTAAAACTTGCCAAAAAACGCTGTCGAAGCCGTGAGAACATATTTTGCCCCTCAAAACATGTTCAATTGCACTTTCTTCGAACACCAATTATATGGTATGTGACCTCTTCCTAATGAGACTAGGTAACAAGCAGACAAAAAAGAAAAAAAGTGCAACGTTACATTAAATTTTTCTCTTTTTTGAACAAAAAATATTTCCAATGTCATGAAAAATGACTACAAAATTAAATAGTTAAATAGGTTCGTTAACTTGTCCAAAGGAAGCCCTTGAAACTTTCAATTTTTCAAAGTAGGTCTTATGTCTACAAAAAGAACGCCAAAAATCTCTTGTGAAAGTTTCGCTTGACAACAAAAACTTCTTATCTGACCTGTATTTAGCGAGACTAGGTAACAAAGAGAGAATAAAAAGAACAAAATTGCGACGTTAAAAGGTGTTTTTCTTTTTAAACAATTGTTTTCAAAGTCAAAAAAGCCATCGGCTATCTAACCAAGCCACAAAATCGGCTCATCAATTCTTACATAAAAAGTAAATGAAAAACTTCATTATCCTGGAAACTTTATTTGACTAAAAAGACAAAAAATGTCAGTTAAAGTAACGTAAAAGTTCAATTAATCTATGCCTTTAAAGTTTTTAGTATGTACAATTGTCCGTGAATTTGAACACCAATAATATGATATGAGAACTCTGAAAAATTTGATAATGTTACAAAATGAAAAAAATCATGTAAAATGGGCAAATGCCTAAAAACGAAAAAAATAAAATCTAGTATTATCAGAGCCAGAAAAGAATAACTTAACGCATAAAACCGCAATACAGATTAAATTTTATTTCAGTAGAAAGAAATTTTTAGTTCAGCTTTTTTTCTTTGCTGACACTAAGCTAAAAGTTGACCAAATTGCAATCCGAATTATTTTTGGATTGTAACAGTCCAAAGGTGGTCAAAAAGAAGCCCTGCTGATTTTGTGCGTTTTTTCAGAACACATAATTTTTCTTCATTATAGATATAGATAATCTGTTAGTTAAAAAAATGCTGCCTTTTTGGCAATCATCGAGTAAAGTACGGCACATTTAATTACAGACTAGTCTCAACGGAAATGAAAATAGGACTAGCTTCTTTTGGATTTCAAAACAATTGTATTACTAATTTCTTGGTGTGTACTTCCGGCAAAATTAATCAAAGTGGACTAAAGAGGCTTATTTCGTGCTATTTTTGATGAAAAAGGCTGAATTTTGAAATAATTAGCCTAATTTTTTGTCGAAAATATCAATTCAGAAAAATTTTTTGTCTTTAAAAAAAAGATGAACAATATTCTTAACAATTTCAACATATTATAGCAAAATTGACGGAATTTTAGGCCGAATTCCGGAAGATGCAAATAAAAATAACTCAACTCTGTCTGATATTCTCAAAAAGTTAAACATCGATAACTCGCTCCAGAAAGTGAAATTTAAAAAAAAATTTTTTTAATTCCATTTTCTACGCTTGACGGGTTTTCAATGATACCACTGACAACTCTCAAACGATGAATATATCAATCGGTCAAAATTGACTGAACAAAATCCCCTTTGAGTATATAGCTCCTACCCCCTCAAGAGTGGTTGGAACAAATATCATTGGTAATAAAGATGAGTGATTGGAGGAGTAGTTCAGTGTTATTGAATTCATGTTTGAAGATGAGAGCTTTGAAGTTTATGAGTTAGGCTTTTTGTTTTTTTTCTAATAAACATCGTAGACAAAAATATTGATCTTCTTCAATTTTTTTTCATTTTCTTGATTAAAATGTTACCAACTTTAAAATGCAATCTCATCAGCAAAAGTAAAACATTATGGGAACTAGATGAAAAGAAACGACTCGATTGACGCTTGTTTTTATGAAAGTGATATAAACCAAAATTGCAAACTTTTTAATATTGCATCCTTTTTGCAACTTTGATTTTTATTTGATCATATTCCAACACGTGGTTTCTCTACATAAAACACTAAAATATCCGGACAATTATCAGTGAAAAAGTAATTCATCAAAACAACACAACGAAATAACTTAAATTCTGAATAAACAAACTTCTGTAATTGTTTAAGTCCTTCAATAGCATTTTTTTTTACTTTTTCGCTGGTGCTTTTGTTATTGACGCTACTGATCATTTTTGGGGAAAATTTGCCTTCATATATTTGAGAAATTTGCGTCCACTTTTGTTAGTAAATTTTAATTTAAAGAGAATGAACAAAAAAATTTATGAAAACAAAATTATAAATATTTTATTAAGTAGAATCACCGGTATCAGTAATAAGAGCAATTTTCGTAACTGAATATATTGAAACTGCTAGAAAAATGTCATGTTGTTTCAAGAGATTTCGCACAGTACCACTTTCTTGTATGCGTATAGAAAAATTTCCATTTGGTCAGACGAAAAAAAGCAAGCCTGGCGTAAATATTCCACCATTTCTAAAGAAACGTACGTTGGAACCATGCGAATTAAATTTCCACTTATTTTTATTTATTCAATGAAAATCTAATAAATAGTTAAACAGTTAATTATGTGTAAATGCATTGGAACTTCAATAGGCTGGCTACGCTTTTTAATATAATCCTCGTCCCAATACTCTCATTTTCATTGCACTGTTTCAATCACAAGTTGTTTCTCTCTGGGAATGAAACTGTTTCACATCTTTATCAACTAGTCCTTATTGCACAGCAGGTGTTTCAATCGCTACCAAATAGTTTAAAGGTTTCACCGTTTTTTGAATATTGCTCTTTAACGGCAGAAGAGAAAAGCTGTTGCAAATTTTTCATATCTATTGTTTACAAAAACTCACCTTTCTTACTATCTGATTTCAATTAAAAAAATCATTTGATCGCTAAGCTCAGATTGATTTTATATTGATCCATTATTGATTTGACCGAATGCTTATTTGATTGAAGAAGTCCTATTCTAAAATAAAAAGATCTTGTAAAAACTATCAGACAAAAAATAAAACGTCCCTACTTTGGAATTGTTATATAGATATTGATTTACATATATACTAAATTACAAAATGATTTCAACAATCTCTTATGTACTCAATTTAGCAGATACTTAAAAACAGAACAAGAACCATTGCTGTTTTATTAAACTTTCGAAATACGTCAAACGTGATATAACAGTCTGGGGAACGAAAATTTATATATTTGATGTTTTTATTCTTTCATATAAAATCTTTTACTCAAATTATATCCATGCTTTGTTTTTTTTTGTTTATCAGTTTGTCACAGTTGCCATCTAGCATCAGTTATTGTGGCTAAAAAACATCCAATTTTATATTCTGAATAACACAGTACACCAGCAATAAAACAATGTATTGTTCTTTACTTGCATTTTTTAACCAGCGTTACTCAACTAACTCGTGTAATGAATATTCTTTAGTGGTTTTGTGAGATTTCTGACTCAAAACTACAGCATATGCTGAAGTGTTCGACTATCGTTGAAGCTTGTTTACGCACTTCTTCTTGGACTTTGAATTATTGTTACCAGCAATTAAAGTGAACGTTACAAAGGACCGTGATATCTTGGCTGTGATTCACTCAACTCGTTAAAAGGCTTGAACGTATCAATGGTATGCATTAAAAATTAAAGCTTTGTTTGCGTAAGTCTTCGCTTCAGCATCAAGTGATCATATTGATCACACATAGTTCCAAAGATGGGAAATCTTAAAACAGTTTTTTTTGTAATATTAGTCACGTCAATTTTGATAATTATTCTTGTTTATCCTCACAGCAAGGGCTTTCTTCAGATATGGGGAAAATATCCCTCTTTACCTCTCTCAGCCACCACAGTACCCCAGTTGGGCACTGCGACATCCGGGACGCTTTTCCAGGGAGCAAAAGTACAATCTTTTCCTCGAAATAGAATCAAATTTTCAGAAGATGGATATATCCTCAACAGGCGCCACAAAAGTACAGTATAGGCTATATGCGATTCAGGGTTACAAGTATTTAGCTTTTTTGAAATCAAAATTGGCATCTTTTCCGTTTGTGCAGCCCCGGTTTGTGCTATCAAAATTTAAACCCGTCCGTTTGTGCCATCTTTTCCGTTTGTGCTATCAAAATTTAAACCCTCAAGACCCTTAGTTAAGTTATTGCATCAATACAACCCTTCTCCCTCACCCTCCCATATACACCGAGGGTTGAAACAACTTGGATTACAATCAACCATTCGTCACCTCAATCATTCGAGGGCAATTCGCTCATTAAGCGATACTGTTTTTGCTCAGAAATTCATCAACAAAAACTAGTTTGATGGTTTACATTTTCTTTTTCATTGTAATTTTGAGATCCAATAAAGGAAAGAAAAAAACGTTTAACTAGCACAAAATCAAATTTTTCCACAGCAGTTAAAACTCATGGTTACTGGTTTTTGAACGGTGGCAGTGATCTTAAAGAGAGGTCAAAGTTTTTTCAGCTCTACTATCAGATTTATAGGATTAAATATCATTCTTCTTGTCTCTCCTTTTGCACTACGTGACCAAAGTCCGACAAAGCAAACTGCAAACAAATTTTGAGTTTTGTGGAAACGAAAACATTTTGAGCATGAAATTAGCCTAATTTAAATGCCGAACATTAATAGTAATTGCTTGATACCAAATTCAAAGTCTTAATTGTTGTTGTAAATAATGCTTAATAATGGCAAAACCAATAACTGTCTTTTTAATCCACAATTAGCAACTAGAGGGTTGTTTTAAACTTAATCACCAATTCGGCTTTCTTTCATTTTGGCAATTTGATACTGTATTCTTGAGAAAGGGGTAGTTTTAAGCAAATTTGAACTAAATTTGAACATACCCGGACCTATCGCCATAACATAATCAGTACTGGGCGCGTCTAAATGCAAGTATTATATCACAACTGATTCAGAGCTATGATCATGTCAGTCTAAATGCAAAAGCTTTTGTCACGACAAGCACGTCTAAATGCAAACCTTGGCTTATGAAATTACTAAGGAAGTTTTGTGGAATTGGTTTAATTTTGGTAATAATACCATAAAAATTAGTAAATTGTATCAGTTTGTATATATAAGAGATTGTGACACAATTTTGATGAGTAAGGAAAGTAATTTGAGATAACAATGATCACAGGTTAGAGGAACAAAAAGAGATTCTTTTGCAATACGTCGCCAATCCTACATTTTGATCAAGCAAATTGGTTTGCTGATATCAGCATTGCCCGTTCCCCGCATTTTAAGATTAGGCATTATTGCGACAACAGATTAGGCGTTCGCCGCATTTTTCGCGTTAGGAGTTTTCGCGACAACAGTGACAGTGAGGTTGGTCATCGCAAATTTACCCAAAATAGGAAATATTTTGTCTAATTGAGTCCGTGATTGCGGAGTTTGGTGACACGCAAAAAAGATGCTTAGATTTGAGTTACTTTTCTCCAGAAATTTGGATCCGTAACATCTATATCACTATTATCCGCGTCTTAATTATCCGCAAAATTATTGTCATTACTATCAAAGTCTTTATTATCCGCAATTGTAATCTCAAATTTATCCGCGGCTTACAGATATAAGTTAGCTGAATTGTTTAAAATGTTTCAAGTGCTTCAATTTTTGTTTAAGAAAGAAAGAAATTATCGTCCATAAAGCGTAGGGACATATTCTAAATGAAAAAGTTGGTAAAATAACACTAACAGAGAAATTACTACTATAAAATGACGGATGAACCATGAGGGATATTTCGTATAAAATTTCTCAGTAAAAACTTTCTTTTATATCGATATCGATTGTAATAATATATATATATATATATATATATATATATATATATATATGTGTGTGTGTATGTATTTCGAATTTTGTTGGTTGGATCTAAAAAAGCGCTATCTGACAAATCCCACTATTTAAATAGCATGTTAGTCATGTTAATCATTATACAAATAAATGTGAGGCAAGTTTATCAAACTAATGAAAGATTTGATTAAAATTTCAGTGCTTAATGACAAATAAACAAGTAAGACAAGGCAACTGGTCAAAAACTGAACAGAATCAGTATCATGCTGAACAACAGAAGTAAAAAAAAGAAAGTTTAAGGAATTTTTAGCTTTCAGGTAAGTTTTATCATTTATTTTTCATCAGATTTCTTTACCTCTTATTTCTTCTATCAATAAACACCAATAATGGTTTTTATTTATATATTCAATGATTCAATGGCTACTTTTAGCTATGAAAAAAAGAACAGTGAGTGATTTGTTTTAAAATAATGTGACGCAAATGATCAAAAAGTCAAAAAGTCATTATTTTCCAATTGGTTTTTGTTGCCGTTAAAACGATCGCCACTGAGTCCAATTCACTGTTCGATAAGCTAAAATAACTTAGATACAGCTGTATTTTAATTGCAGTTTATTTTTTGCAGACTTTGGTTTAACTGTGAAATTTTTTTAACAAAACTGACTAATTTTTGTCCTGGGTTTTGTCATTCGTAAAATAATCGATGCCCGCAAATCAGTATCAAATGCAAGCATTAAATTGAAACGGAAAAAACATGCTAAAAATTGCGGACATTGAAGACGGTACACGTGCTCAAAAACTACGGACATTTATGACATAAAAACATTATTTTTACAAAATCAGTGACTGAATTTTGTAAGAATTGTCCGCAACTTTGCCACTGTTGTCCAAAATTTAACCAATTCTCTCCCACGCGAGAATAGGTGACAAAATTTCGTCACTCGTGTTTGCAACTGCACACTCTGCTGAGTTTGTAGGATCGGCGACGTAATGTGTCTCAGGTTACTCAGGTTAAAAATAGATAAGAGTATAGGAAACAAAATGGAGAAAAGCTCACGCAATTCGGAATGAGAAATGATTGAAATTGACAACCGAACAAAATGTACCCTAACGCTGAATCTTGTGATTGTTTCGTGCACACTTGTCGCTATCCATATCCATGATTTCTTCGTGAGTGAGGTTGTTTTCCTTTACATAGGTGAGATTAAAAATGAAATTTCATTTAAAGAAATCGAACAATTTTTGTCAGATAAGGAACTTTTTGCATACCAAAAAATAGACATTTTTTGAACTTCATTTGATAAGTGATATTCCCCTGAGAACGGATCTCTTTGGTCCATTAGTGATCTCTCTGATGCTGTTATTTAATAGTGTTTTTTTTAAGTTTTCTTGATTTATATTGAAAAACGGTGGATCCATCTTACATAAATTCTTACATAAAAATCTGCCTGATTTGCTGAATTCGCCTAATTTGCGTCTTTGTTTCATGATTTCAGCACTTTTTAGCACATTGAGTGGAATAAAATTTAAGATTTTTCCACTGAAAAATTTTTTTGAGCGAATGTCAGCGCATTTCTTACATAAATTCGGCAAATATGTTATATAAATTCCTCACTTTTCAGCGAGTTCCCTGCACACTTTTCGCACTATTCAGCACTTTTCTTACCTAAATTCTGCGCCTGTATGCATTTTTACAAAATTTTAACACTTTTCCTCTTTTCCGCACAATTTTTCGCGCCATTCAGCAGTTTTCTCAAATATTTTCTGCACATCTCAGCAAATTTCTTTAGTAACTTCAGCCCTATTAGAAATTTCTCAGCCCAAAAAAGATTTCCAGTTTTAGAAATCACTTGCGTGATTAAACTGCTACGTTGGTTCTCCATTTAATTGAACAAGACCTTGGCAAAGTTGATAAGCATTTTTTGTTTATTTCACAATTGAGAAATTTCTGAGCGCAAAATTTGACAACAGGCTAAGTTCTCGTTTTGTATAATAGGCAGAAAAAAAGCACGCAAGATTTAGAAGCCACTAGCGTGACTACACTCTTAAGTTTGCACTGGTTTCAAAATTTATGTAAGAATGGTAAGAAGAGCGCTAAATCCGCTGAAATTGAAATCTTCAGAAGTGCTGAAAATATGTAAGAAAAGTGCTGAGAAGCTGCTGAAATTTTATTAAAAGAATGGTTGAAACTAAGTCAGAATGGCGCTGAATCCGCTGAAATTGAAATTTTCACAAGTGCTGATAATATGTGAGAAAGGTGCTGAGAAGCTGCTGAAATTTTGTAAACGTGTTGAAATTATTTAAGAAATGCGCTGAATCCGCTTAATTTGGAAGAAAAGCTGTGAATCAAATGATGACTTTCTGTAAGAAATGTGCTGAATTGTGCTGAAATATTTTTTCCAGCGGATTCAGCACCTAGTTATCAATATTCAGCGCAATCAGCACAAATTTTAAATAAATTCGCCATATTCAGCGGATTTTTTACAATAATATCCGCTTACAGCTGCTGACCCCTTGACCCGGGTTATTATTGCTGTTAGGCAATGTTAATTTATAGTAATTTCTTGCAAAAATTGTTGAAAAAAGCTATGTGACGAGTCGGTCGTACCGGTCATCTTGGGTACTAACATCATTGTTCTTCGTATAGCCTATACTTTTGACAAAATAGTCCTGACATATAGGCCCAAGTGGGCTCACGAACGATTAGAATGCAAGAAATGGAGTGTAACAACTACAATATTTGAAGTCTCAGAAGCTGTCAAAGTTCAAATGACTCTGCCCCCCGAGTGGTGCATGGTTATTGTGGGCGACAGGAAGGGTCTCGAGAACTATACAGTAAATGAAGGAAAAACAGGACGTGTCATATATCTCAGTGCCCAAGATCAGGAGCGACTGGCAACTGAGGGCGTCAAATTGAGTGCGAAACTGCCCTGGAACCACTTTGGTAGAAAAAACCTGGGTTACTTGTACGCGATTGCCAGCGGGGCCCAACTAATTTGGGATTTTGACGATGATAATTCCTTGTTGTCTACTCCAGCCCAAATTATGGAGCCAAATTCAGATGACGCAGTGGTTGATACAACAGTTTTGCAAGCTGTCAGTAAAAATGATAAACTGGCCTGCAACTCCTTCAACCCAATGCCTCTGATGGGAGCTGGGCAGTTGAGTTCGTGGCCCAGAGGGCTTCCCTTAGTCGACATAAAAGCAAGCGAATGTCAGGCGGATGCCTACCGAGTAGAAAAGACTACAATTGCTAAAAATAAAATAGCTGTTTATCAATCTCTTGCTAATCACGATCCAGACGTTGATGCTATTTATCGTCTTACTCAAAACTTGCCCTTCGATTTTGAACCAGTTCAAAACAAACAGTCTCTTCTTGTGCCCGACAGTGCTTTTGCCCCCTTCAATGCACAAGCTACTCTCTTCACTTACGAAGCATTTTTTATGTTATTTTTACCAGTCACTGTTCATGGAAGAGTGTCCGATATATGGAGATCATATTTGGGACAAAAACTACTGAAAAATTTAGGTTACAAAGTAGTTTTCACACACGCTCAAGTTGTACAATATCGAAATGTACACAACTACCTGGCCGATTTTGAATCTGAAAGAGATCTTTACCTGAAAAGTGGAAAATTAGTCGAATATTTGAAATACAATTTTACTTCTGACTGTACATACTCATTGGAATGTCATTTTGAATCCCTAATCATTAGTCTGTACGAGCATGACTACATAAAAATTGGCGACGTTTACCACTTTCAAACTTGGATCAGATCGTTAATGGATTATGGTTACAAGTTTCCCCAATTGGCAAAACAGTATTACTTGCAATCCAAATGGCCAGATTTGAATCTGTTTGTGCCCGTTCACCCCGGCGGCGAGGGCGAATTGAACAAGCTACTACTTCGAAGTTTGAAGTTTTTCTGGCCCAAACCTCTTCTGAAATTGCTATTTTTAGTCGACCAAGAATTACCGCCTGCGACTAGAGACCCTTTCGCAGAACGACTCAAAAAGTCAATGGAAGAGAACGCAAAGTCTGTTGAAGTTAAGTTTAACTTCATTCCTAGACATATATCTGGAGGCGGCCACGATAGACAGCAACTAATTATGTTCTGGGCTGATAACTTTACAAACTCGGAGTATGTCGGATTCCTTGACGATGACACTTTCATAACAAATCATGTTTTACTTGAGGACATTTTTGACGAAAAGGGGAGACCACATGTTTGGGGAAGATCCAACCATATATCAGACGGATTTTGGAAAGGTGTTGAGAAGACAACGCGCTGGACAGATAACTCGGACGTAGAAGTCATGCGAACTATGAATTATTTCCCCGTAGTCGTGAAAACTTCTCACCTCAAAGATATTCGCTCAAATATGTTGAAACATCACCCGGAATTTAAAAATTTTGACGATTTTTTTCGTGGATTGAGAACAAAAGGGTATTACAGCCAATTTAACTCAATGCATCAGCAATTATGGAAACTTAAAAATGATGAATACAACTGGCACTTAGAAGCAATTTCTGCCAGGGACAACCATTTTAAACAGATCATTGGAATCACTCAAGAAATGACATTTCCAAAGCCGCGTTGCGCACTTCATTTTAACTATGACAATCGCCGTCGACAACCGAAGTTTGTCGAAGATGTTTTGAAGCGCGGCTTTTGCTACTCTCTCGTCAAATCTGAGTTTGATACCAAAAGTGAACATAGCCAATTGTGCACCAATGCTGGCTATAATTGGGCGAGTATATCCACTACCACAAATACAGACCAATGGTCATTTGAGGGATTAGACTGGCGGTGGGATAACAGGACGGTCCTTGCGCACGTGAAACGAATTGCTCTGAATCGAGCTAGGTCTGACTGGAACGAGGAGGAGCTCAAATTAATTTTTGCTTAAATGAAATATACTGCAATATGCAATGAAATGTACACACAAACAACAAGTTTTCAGAAACTTATTTCAACTGAACATGTATTAAAGCTAATCAATTTTTCAGTTTTAGTATTGTTTTTCAAAAAAGTGCTTATTTGTTTAATTTACATCTCGAAAAAGTGCCCCAAATAGCCAATAGCCAATAAGGCGGGGCATATAGTTTAACATGTAGAGATCACGGCTGAAAAGAACGTATCGAGTTTTGTTTTTCGACTGAAGTTGGACTTGACATATGGCTAGTTTCTTTGAATTGAAACGCAAGCCAACTTTCGATAAAAATTGAACCAATTTTTAATATGAAGTGTTTCAGAGCTGAGGATGTTACTTTTTGGCTGAAACAAAGTGGTTTTGATAATTGGATGAAGCGTAACTGGTAGTTGATTGTTTGTAAGCTGCAGAAAATCATGAACATGTAAGATTTTCAGAAAAACATGTAATCCAAGACAAAGTTAATTGCAAGAACTTGATGTTTCGATTTGAAATTACAAGAGCTGTTGTATTATCGTATTATTTCCGATGAAATTATGATTTAACAGCGCGTGATATGTTTTTCCAGTGATGAAAAACAGTTGTTATTAAAAACTTTAGAAAAAGAATTGATCAGTGTAAATTACTTCTGAATGAAAAGCTGTACTGTATTTATGAGTTGTGCTGCACTATTTAAAAGCTGTACTGGATTTAATGGAAACAATGTATGCTTCGAGATGTTTTACAAAAGTAACGCTTTCAATTTTAAAATTACTGAATAGCAGTTTTTCAGTTTTGAGTCACTAAAAATGAAGCACAGTTGGCGTTCTCAATAGTTTTTAGATACGTCCAATGACCGTTCAAAGAATTTGGTAGCGATTGTCAGGTCTCTATTAATAGTTAATTTGATTGTATCATCTTTTGGTTGAACGACTTTGGCAGAAATGAGCAATCGGTTAGGATACAGCAAGGTTGAAAACAGTGGCTTACGAATTGTTTGTGATAGTTAACTTTTCTATAAAGTAATCCAATCCAATGTGGGTAACTATTTTTTGCAGTGCTAGAGAATAATAGCTGCTTGTCAAGTAGATTGGGTTAAGTAAAAATCCCGTGGTGCTAACCGTCTGCAACAGAATTCAGAATCTGTGATTTATAGAATCAATATAATTTTTGATAAATCTTATAAAGCAGCTGTAAGGAATCTTTCTTTGTTGACATCATATCTTACAGTTTTTGTATAATCAACAAGTGCAAACAAGTGCTTCCAAAACCTCAAAAAGACAAGAAGAAAGCAGAAAATTACAGATCAATTAGCATTACCACTTGCATTGCAAAGGTCTGTGAAAATGTTGTTGAAAATCTCATCCTCGACAACTGTGAAGCAAACCAAGTCTTTGGACCACAACAAAGTGCATACAGAGCAAACAGATGCACAACCGATAAACTCCTTGTTTTGACTCAGCGTAAAAATGAAGCATACCAGTGATCAGAAATGGTGGGACTCGTCTGCCTCGATGTAGAGAAAGCTTTTGATGCAGTCTGGAGATTAGGTTTGATTGACAAACTTAAAAAAAAACAGAATACAAAACAAAATAATCAAATGGGTGAATTTCCTTTCCTCTCACAAATAAAGGTTTACGTTAAAATCAAGAAAACAAGAAGCGAGAAAATCTCACCAACAGCCGGGGTCCCCCAGGGTAGCGTTGTGGCGCCCATATTGTTCCTTATTTATTTCGCTAACATTCCAGAAACTTCAGTAGAAATATCTCAGTTCGCAGATGACATTGCATTTTTTACAGGTCAAAAATCAGTCAATTAATACAAAGCAAACTCCAAGCTTCACTTAACACACTCATAAAGTGGTGTGATAGGCTGAAAATTAAAATAAATCCCGCCAAAACAAAGTACTTGCTATTCAAAAACCCTGCGAAAAGACAGACAAGAATCAGCCTAAACATCAACGGAAAACAAATTAAAGAAACAAAAACCACCAAGTTCTTGGGAATAACCTTGACGCCATACCTAAACTGGAATCAACATTTAAAAGACATCACAGCCAGAGCAAACAAACAAATCTTCCAGCTGTGTCGTCTAAGCAACCTCAATGTTGAGCAGGAAAGTTTACGTCTGCTGTACCAGTCCAGGATTTGGCCTTTACTCCTATATGCAAACGCTTGCTGGCTCAATCCATTGCAAACGTTTATCTCTATCATGCAAAAATCGCGAAACAGAGCACTGAGAATTTGTTTGAGGAAACCTCGATGGTATAGTGTGCAAAACTTGCATGTAGAATATAACTCACCTACTATAAAAAAACATTCAGATACGACTGGCAAAAGAAGCGCGCAGAAAAGAACAAAATTGAATCCATTCTTCCTCTAATAGAACAGAAAGGGCAATGCCCAAAAAACAATTGCAAAAGCAACTTGGAATTTCTGGTTGGGTAAACTACCTGACGATCAAGCTTCTCATCTTTTTACTGATTGAAAATCAATGAGCACCTGATTTAACGATTTCTCAACGTATGAAAAATCCAATACAACTTTCATTTCAATCCAATTCATTTCAATTCAATTCCATTGAATTCAACTCAATTCAATTCAATTCAACTCAAATCATTTCAATTCAATTCAATCCTTTCAATTCAATTTTCAATTCCAGTAAACAGACAAATCTGATTGATGCTCAGCCCTTCTTCTAATTTTAGCTTGTTTCAATTTATTTCTTTTTAATTCTTTAACTTACTTGTTCTTTCTTACTCTCCCTGACTTACCTTCCTGCCAAACAATGACCAATAACAACTGCAAACGCGGCTAGCCAGAGCACACAATGACATGCAATAGCAATCAGAAAAGCCCTTAAGACCGTCCACGGTGTTTATAATGGCGTCGTACCCCAGTAACAGTGTACAGTTCAGAGAAAATGTCCCAAGTTTAAACTCAAACTCAAAAAAAATTTTGAAACTGCTATTGTAATAAACTTGATTGTTACTGGTTGCCCATGAATTTCTCCTTATGAATTTCTCCTTGTAAATAAACAAGTGCAAAAGTTAGTGACCATTGTTGCGCAAATGAAATTGGGTGAGGGAATGCAATTCAAGTCTTTGGATGTGTTCTACAGTTGTGTCTTTGGAAGACACTCGCGATTTTTGAAAGTGAAACTTGTTCTCAGAAATAGGTCTCTAGTTTTCAGCTGAGCAACTGCACCTTCTCTACACAAGGGACAGTCAATTTTATAAAACTACATGAAACTTCCCATGGGCTACAAAATTGTTCAACAGTAATTTGGTTGTTTCAACACAAAAAACATATTCCTGCATGCTGAATATGGAAGTCAGATAGCCTCAAAGGTTTGTTCAGGTGTAATTTCTCCAAATTTTGCGACACTTCGTTTTTATTAACAAATCTAATGTCAAAGGTGGGTTGTAATGTGCTATCAATATCTGATGAAAAACAAGTAATGTCACCGAGAAATTAATCCATTTGAATTTTGATACTAGGAAATTGAGCCCTCTTATAGCTATTCGCCGTCAGTCATTTAAACTGTTTTTCAGGCAAAATTAAAATGAACAAAAATTTTACGAGTGTTGTTCAACGTTGATAATACAACAGTTCATTTGTTTGATTTCAGCATTTTTATTCTGCTTATTTCGAATTTTTGTGTTTAAATTTTGTCTTAAAGTTTTCGACTGCTGCGGTGGACAGAACATCTCAATTTGTTTGTTCTGAGCCTCTCATTCGCTTTTACGATTATTCTGTTCGTCAGTCAGTACGCTGTAAACAGTCAGATGTTTGTTAAGCGTTTCAAGAGAAAGCATTGTTGTGAGCCTTGCAATAATTTATGGTCTAAAATGATTGGAGAATTGGACCTCAAACCTTTCAAATGGGTGAGCTCTTAATCTTTTTTGCATAAACAACATAATTCGTTTTCTTTATTGGTGATTTTTTCACTACTTATTGGCCGTATTGACCATATAGTAATAAAATGTGTCGAATTTTTTCACTCGATTTCGAGTGTATTTTTTCAAGATATTCTATAATGAAGTGTCGCTTTTATTCACCCTGCGGGGAAAACAAATTATACCAGTGCCCGACAAGCGAAAAAAATTCAAGTCTGCCACATGATAATTATTTTGAATTGATAATTCAAATTCACCCACTTTTTGTTACACTCCCGGGCTTAGCATTCAGAATTTTTCAGTACTGAACCTGCTTATTTCCATATCAACTTGTATAACCAGCACTGAAACAGTTTATTTACATCAGAAAAGTAGGTAATTATGTCCCAAAAAAACCACAGCAAATATTCAGACTGTTCAGAGTAATTCCGAAGTAAAAACAGTACAAGGAAATTTTGGAAATTGATGAAACCGCCTGAGCATGTCAGGATAGCATGCACAATGCATGCAATTTGTAAAGACATGTTACCAGTCAACAGTTACAAGCACGATGCATACTACTGCTGATATTTATTTTGGATACAGACACGAGGCGATTGGGGTGCGTTCGGGGTGCGTCTGGGGTGCGTTTGGTCTGAAAGAAACGACCAATGACATGATATGATTTTGCTAATATGATGTTGTCCTCGTTTTGTTGTCCTGGTGTTGTTGCCCTAAACATTTTGCCATACACAAGTTGTGGCCCATGTTATCCTAGTATACTTGCATTTTTATTTGCAAGGTTTCGCTCTTCCGCTATTTGATGTATATTTACCCTTTTACATCGTCTTATCAATTATCAATAGTGATATCATATCGTGTGAATATGCCTGTGGTGTGATGTAGTATGGTGTGGGTATGGCGGTGGTGTGATGTAGTATGTTGTGAAACAGCGCTGAAACAATTTAAAAACTGAGTATTTTTTTTGCTGACAGTCAGAATTGAAACAGATTAAAAATACAACCGTTTTATGCTGACAACGGTTATACAATAACGTTAATTAGGCTGATAATTTTATGATAATAATTATGAACCGATCGAAATCAGGATAAAAGCAGATGTGCAATTTTAATCAGAAAAGGTAACTGATCAGTGTAAATTGTCTCATGAACAGAATCTGTACAAGTATAAAACAGTCTATAAACAGTCCCTAGAATTACAGTGGTTCAGTACTGCAATGCTCTTTGTATTCGGCCTGGGCTGATGCTCGTCAAAATGTTGCCAAGATTCTTAAAAGAGGGAATTAATGAAGAACTTCAAAGTTGCCTTGGCTGAATTTACTAGTCAAACGAGAGCACTCAATAAAATTTGTCTTGTAATCAAAACTACTAGAAAAAAATACCAAAAATCTTGTTCCAAACGTCTAATAACGATAAATTTACTTTTCCGTTCTTCGAAATTTTAATATTTTGGCTCTGAGAAAACAGCTTACTGTTTCCATCTTGATAAACAATACCAAACAGTTACCTGAAATTACAACAAGATGCAGCCTACCATTGATAAATTAAAATAGTTTTTGAAGATTAGCTGATAGGTCAAGCTTTAAAACAGACTTCGTTGATTCAACAGACATACCAGCAAAATTTAGAAAGCTAGATTTTATTCTATAATTATTATGAAAAACCAAAAATTTAATTGTAGTGAATTGCAGAAGCAAATGCGAACATATAAAATAAATTTTTCTGGTCTCGAAGAACTTGAGAAAGATATTTTACTGGCATAAAAATTTTCAAGCACCGAATTTCACTTCGGTCATCAAGCTTTTTGAATAAAATCTTATCTTAATCTTCGTCAACCATTTAAGAAAAACCAATCCTTGTTTGACAGAATCCCGGAATTTTAAAAACGTATCCAATGTGATGCTTCTAGAACAGGATCCTTTTAGAATGTGATGCCTCTAGAAGTGTAGATTTAGATAGAACGCTGTATACTAAAGAGGAGCGGTACAACTTCAAAGAAATTGAACTCTTATGCATATACTGGTCTGCTGAATATAATAAATATCATGTTTTTAGCAAATTTTTCACAATTTTCACCGGTCAGAAAACTCTTCAATTAAACATGCCAGAACATAGGTCTATTGATTTTTTAATAGCAGGCTATCTTGTTGAACCTGCAGGCTATCTAGTTCACCTGCTTTTGATTTTAAAATTGATCAGATCCCAGACAAACAAACACTTTTGGTGGACTTCACGCCAACAAAGTCAAAAAGAAAAAGTTATACAACTGGATATGAGTATATAATTGGTAGTAGCTAAATTCAAAGGCCCAGTCGTAGAGCAATTGCAACAAACAAATTTTAGCTGCGCCCATTAATCCAAGTTGCACTTCAATGAAACCCATTCGCAGCTTACATTCAATAATTTGTTCAAAATTTACTAATCGCCGATCAATTCCACCCATATGCACACATCATCACAATTATTAGGAAAAATGCGATGTAAAAGCATTTTGTATAAAACTCGAGACTCGGGCAATAACTAGAGAAGTGACCTTCCAATCCACTCCTAACTTTGACCATTGCATAAACGTCAAAAGGACTCCATCTGGAGCAGTTGACGACGTTGTACTGTCCCCTGATGCGGTTTTTGAAAATAACCGAAATCAACTATTCACAAAATTTTTCCTGGCAGCATTGACATCAAAGGACGCACAAACAAAAAATGTGGCATTTTGTTTCACACAATGACCAAAAGAGGTTCAAACAAATTACAGTCTATACGTTGAACTTTTCTGAAGGGACCTGCATATCAAACATGGGGTCATGTCAGAACCAGCTAATGGCAATATCAAATTCCATCAAGGTTGCATTCCTCCCAACTTTGGGTCTATGGGAGTTTTGTCTCCAATGTCACACCCCGGGAATTTTGGACTAATTTCCCTTTCCCAATATAGACCGAGACTCTACATGCGCAAAGAATTCTATACCAATTCTTTAAGAATTCCTTAAAGCATGAAAAATGCACGGCAAAAAGTATGAATTTTGTACTTATAACACCTAAAAAAAGTCAGAGAACTAGACGAGGAAATAAAAATAGATTTTAGTGTATCAATTTACAACAAATATTAAAGATTTTTTCCAGCCTGCTTTTATCAAAACATAAAATTAGAATTTGCTAGAGCAGTTATATTGGAAAAATGAACGCAAAAAACGTCAGAACACCTTGGCAAGATTTAACTCATTTTTACTCCGTCATTAAAAATTTGTGTCTTTGTCAAGCAGCATGTCTAGTAGGAAAGCATTATGCCAAGTTCTGTGATGAGAACCTGCAAATGATCTTAGAGTTTTTGGAGTATAAGAGCGTTTGATACGAACTAATAAAAAAGTCTTACGTTGCAAAAAGCTAAGATAATAAACTTTAACACAAAAATTTCGATTTGCTGAAATTTATATTATGTAACCATTTGTAAACAAAAAAACAAAAGATCAAACACCTTTTGAAGCTCACATTGAACATTGAACTAACACACCTCGGAGAGAAGTTGAGGAACCGAAGAAATGCTTTTCCTTTCAATTTATTTGTTTCATTATTATGCTATTCCTTCGATTTTAGTTCTATTTGCACTCTATATAAAGTTCAAATCTGATCATATATTTGCTCAAATATACTTAACACTAAACATTTCAACAACAGTTTTATTATTTATTACTTTCTTATAGTAACTAAATCATTAGCTACTATGTTAAAACTTTTAAATTGTTTTTATTTAAATTGAAAAGAAAGGAGGGAAAAAGTGGTACCCTAGAGTAGTTAAAATATTTGCACTGGTTCATATTTTGAGCTCTCTATCTAAACCCACAATTTCTGATCGGCAATTTTCATACATCTATAGTAATAGCAGCGAAAATGACGGTATTTTAACGGTTACAATGCCGGTAAAGCCATTTTTAGGTGCCGTTTTCCAAAACTTGAAAAACTTTTCATAAATTTTGTGATTTTTTTTGAAAAATTCTGAATCTTTTTCTATTCTAATGAGACAAATGAAGTTCTGAAAAAGCATTTGTGAGTGTCCTGATAAAGTACGGAGGTAAAGGTAGTGAACATAGTGTCAATTTGATCAGTTTTTGTTCCAATGTAAGATATTTTATGGTTTTTTTTATCACGCACAAGTTGTTTTATTTTGTGGTTTTTTTGACAATTTGTTTGAATTAACAATTAAGTGAGAGGTAATAAGATTGGAAGTTCATTGAATTTAAAATTTGGAATGAAGTTTCAGGAAAAGTTTCCAAATGAGCATGAATAGAGGACAAAATTACATGAAAATTGACTGAAAAATTGAAAATTTGGATTAAAAATTTGTCTGAAAATGGGTATAAAGAATGATTTCATGTGTTCAGTACGGTGTCGGGAAATGCGTGTAACGGTGGCCAATTCAATTTGTGTGCGAATGAGAATTGAAAATAGTTTGAATAGAGTATTTAAGGTGTAAGTTGGAGTCATTTTGCGCCAAAGAGACGAAATTTCGAAAAAAATGCGGAAATTGGACTTTTTTATAGTAAAATATTTAGTAAAATAATTTTTGCCGCCATTAAGCAACTTTATTGAATTTAAAATAAGAAAAAGTGGAAATACTCTTGAGCAATCGGATGTATCTAACTGTTAATTAATTATAATTTTTGCCTGCCTTTTTATATTTTTCGATCAATGAAAGCTTCAAACTTGTTCACAAACTGGTGATATTCGTGATACGAATGCAAATAAAATAGATTTTACTAGTTAAAACGGATTTGACAATAGAGTTGTCTTAGCTAAAAAGAATGGCCATTGAAAAAAATTTGAGTAATTTTGTGTTGTTTATTCGTTACTTTTTGTTAATTTGTGACATTTTTTTGTATTTTTGACAAAAAGGTGAAAAAATTGGGGTTTCTAGGGTAGTAATAGAGAATAAAATACTTTTTCTTGATTGAGGTGCAATTTACTTGAAATTTTTGTCAAATTTTTTGCACCAAAAAATAAAAAAGCACAACCCGCTAAAGTACATGCCGCCAAGCTGAGCAAGTTTTAGGGTACAATGTTGTTTCAACTATTTGTGATAACATTAAGGGTAAAATATAAGAGAAAATGTAAACAAAAAGCATAATTTCGTCAAATTTGTTGGCGATTTAGATAATTTTGTTTCTATAAAGACCTATATGAATTTTTTGTCTTTGTTTTCACCAGAAGTGAAGTGAAGTTTCAACAAAAAGTGCTTTAAATAGTTTTATTGGTATAGAGGAGAGTAATTTCTTGGTTGTAGCAGTACTCTGTTAAAACAATCAGACAAAGGAATTTGTTTTTGAACTCTTGTAGCATCTCTGTTAAATATTACATGGAGTGGAGCAAATGAATTTTTAAACCGAAAATAAGTACTTAATAAATTAGTTATAAATTTATTCGAAGGCAATTTCATTTAATTCATTCCGTTTTTGTTGTAAAAATTCATTCAAGTAACTATGACACTTAATTTCATGAAACTCAAATCTTTGTTCTTTAAGTGAACCTCAGAATTGTATTCAATTTTACGTTTCCAACATTTTTGTGCCAGCCTTGTTGCGTGAACACAGACATTTTGTTTTGATTCCCTATAAATTGTAATTAATAAATAAAGTAAAATACCAAACAGTACCAATAAAGTAAAACAATGTAAAATACTTGATTTTTAAAATTAAGCTCCAAACAGCATGGATATAAGGAACGCAATATAGCTCGAAAGTTATTTTAAGTGTTGCTTTTTATAAATTGCTTTTAACATGAGTTCTCATAATCAGTTCCTTTTTTCTATTGGACTAATTTACTTCACATAAATTTTATTACTCCTTTTTTGTTAAAAAAGCATTAAAATAAAATGCGAGCTCTGTTGGTTTACGCTACCTGTTGTGCCTGCATACTACTCGATTACATTTAATAGTGTCTTATAAACGGTAACAAACAATACAACGGGAGTTTTATTAATCTTTTGTGCTGTGTGTGTGTTAATTTTTGTGTATGTTTGTGTGTGTATGTGTGGTTACTAGTATGCTGTATATAATAATTATGAGGAAACATGCATTAGCGTTTATTGGGAGCTTTCTTTTATAGTTTTTTATTTTGTTTCTGTTTTTGTATGACCAATACTAGCTAGTTACATGCTCATTAAAAGAATACTGAACACTTTTCTAGTACTTCCAACGACGAAACTATAAAAATGGTCAGCCAGTTTTTTAGAGAAAAGTTAAATTGTTGCTGTCTGAGGTAGAAACTAATTCACTCATTCACTCATTTAAGGTATAATAGCGAATTAGAGGCGAAGAAATAGAGAAAAACGCTTCTTCTCTGCCAAAGAAGATTCAAAATTTGGTCAAGGTTAATGGTGTGCAAAAAAATGTTCTCTATATCAAATTTGAGGGACTTATTAAATGTTTCATTTTTCATATGAATGACATTTTATGTGAGTTCAATTGCTACCTTTCAATCAGTATATTTTTAACAATTATTTTTTTGCCCTGAGATGGAGGGAATAATAAGTGACGAATTTGACACTTCTGTAGAAGAAGAATTTTTTAAATAAGGAAAGTAGCAGTAAAACTTGATGGCTATTGTTTAATCAAACAGTGTGGCCACTATCATATGTGGTATTTTTTTTGCAATTGTTTGTTATGTTCATGCTAATATAATTTTGTGTTGTTAAATTAACCGCATTAAAACCACAATTAAGTGGAAACTTCTGTTTGGATATCAACATTGTCAAGTTCAGTTGGCTAAACCACGACTAAGAATTATATCTCCGAAGAAGGGGACTTTATGGCAGTTGAAGCGACAATAGGTTTTGCCAACACAGAGTTAGCTTTCAAGCTGCTAAATGGAAACGCATTTTAACCAAAATTTAATCATAATTTAATTTATACCAGGAAATACAACAAATATCGCTCAAAAAGGAGCAAATATTTGTTTTTTTTTTAAAATAAGCCAAACTAGAATTTTTAAATACCCTCAAAACTGTTTTTTGATAATCGATTACTCGTGGAAAGAATTTTATAAAGACAACTTTTTTGTTGGCCGTTGCAAGGCGTCACAAAATCATTACTTTTATTTATTTAAAGCTCAATTTTTACTCAGTAGAGCAAGTGGTTTCTTACAAGAGACTTGAGAACAACATAAGTTCTTTCGTTCAAATCGGTCCCTGATATTCAACAAGTCGCATTTTTAGGCAAGCAGTTAAACTTTGTTAATTTTTTAAAAGAGTGCTACCAATTAGAAAGGAAGGAATATTTGGGGAAACTGCTTATCGACCTTGATCCACAAAATTCTGATTGTAGGCGATACTGTTCAATTATTGTGAGACGGGTCCTACAATTTTCCATCCTCTATCTGATAAAACAGCAACAATCGCTTTACGTAAGAGAAGTGGGACAATTATCTATAAGGAAGGACATGGCGGAATTGCGGCTAAAGCAGTCAGGGTTCATTTACTTAATTGCTATTTTGATGTTATACTGTTCTTCACAATGTTTAGCCGGGTCATGCTAGAGTTGAGGTTTAAGACTTAGCAATCACAGGAGCATATTTAAAAGTGTTTTCAAGTGAAATTCCACAACGGTTAAACGACCCGCGTATATAACATCAAAACAGTTTTCAAGTCGAAAGTTTTTTATCCATTCGAGTTAAACCATGTCAATTTCTGAAATGTTTGTTTTGAATCAGTTAAATCAGGCTATGAATTAAAACCAAACCCCTCGCAAACTTAAACAGTCTCATAGTTCAACATACAGTTTTTCAGTTCTAAACTTTGGCTTGTATGTGACCAATTGAAAACGCTAACAAAAAGTACTAAGAAAAAAATGAGCCATTGGAAACATTTAAATTGTCAAGATTCCCTGCAGACAAAGTTGTTCGAAAACTTAACATGCTTTAGCCAGCAAAAACTATCGGGACTGAGAATAAAGTTGACCTCATTAAATAGTCTCAAAAACTTTTAATAGACGAAAACGAGATTTTCTTCGTTGACGGGACAGCGAAAGGAATGAAAGTTCCTTTTTTCAACGATTCGAGCATTCAACCACAAAAACTGGCGTATTTTTAGATTCTGGAGGCATTAAAAATAAAGGAAGACTTGGTGATCAACAGCAGTGCTAAAATTGCAATCCGGAAATGAATTCAAAGAGTTAAAAAACGAAAAAAAATCTGTTTCCCAAAAAATAATCCAGCAAATTTGCAATCAAATAACATGAAATTGTTTCTAGAGCGCACAAATGCCCACACAGCACCAGATAGATGGAAAACAGTCCCAAAAATGAGAATTTTTGCCTACAAAATAAACGAAGTTTGGTCGCTGGACTTGGCTTATGTTAGAGTTGACTATATTTCAGGATATCTACGAGCAGCTGAACCCTTGAAATCAATGTACGCCACAACAACTGCAGATGCGCTCACTGATGATGTAAAAAAAGGCAAAACTAGAAAGAACAAGCACATATAAAAGTGTGGATAGACGCCGGTACAGAATTTAAGGGCACTTTCACTACCCTTGATCATAAAAATGAAAGTGTATAAAGATTTGGTGCAAAAAAAATTTGGCATTTGCAGAAAAAAAATTGCTGAAGAATTTGATGTACAATTATAGAGAGTACAAGTAGATTGCAGTGCTTTGTACGATCTATTAACTATAGTGTCATCAGGTTAACTAAATTTGTGCCATATAAAAAGACAAAAACGCTCTCACTACATATAATTATGTTTTAATGCGTCTGCAAAACTGGTTCGTCGTCCAGATAATTTACGTTGGAGACTTTGTGAGAATGTTGAAAGTGGATCTTGCTTTCGGAAAGAATACAGGCAAACTAATACCAACCAAACTTTCAAATTTACAATACATACAACAAATTTTCTGCTTATAGCATATTGTGGCATCTCAGGGGCCAGTCAAAGGAAAGTCTTACGAGTCAGAGTTCAAAATTATTGACAATAGTAAGGAAATAGCAAAACGTGAATGAATTCACGGTTCAGTATGTTTTATCCGGAGAACTTTTTTCCTCAAAACACCTTTTCCTCATTCAAAAATAATTTCAGGGAAAAATTAATTTGGAAGGGCTCTGACCAGATGACTAGGTGAGATTATATTCTCGTCAAAAATAAATTATTTGAACAAAAAGAATTGAAAACGTTTCCCCCTGAAGGCTTGAAGTTTTATGAGAGAAAATATTTTTGAGGCTGTCGCTAGAGATCTTGACCATCTTTTGAAATCCTTAAAAACAACTACCGGATTACCTCATTTTGACTATCAATAAACAAATTAATGGATTTTATATTGCTATTTTTTTTGTAAAAATGTACTACTTTTCTGGAAGTTTCAATCATATTTGGATTCATCGATATTTATGATGGGTCATGTTGTCATATTGGATACAAGGTTTTGGAGACTTTTAAAAATTTGCCAATGTCAGATAACGAAGAGTAAACTTTCTTTGATGATTATATTCTGATCTGTTTGCAAAACAGATCTGATTAAAAAAACCGACGAGAAAACGGTAGCCCCTGCAAAATGGTGCCAACACACGGACAGTTTTTAGCAATTTGGAATACGAACGGTTATTTTTGAAAATTTTACTGTCGAGTGAAATTTAATTATCAAAAGAAACCGGCAAATCTGTTCCAATGTGTGAAACAGGGAAAATTTATTGAATTAGAAAACTGCAAATTTTAACTGGATGGAATTCTACCATGAACAGCAATCAGGGTCACCATATTAGTACAGACACTATCGCCAGCAAGGCATTGGTTTTGGGGGCCTTTACAGCGCGTATTGGCAGAGCCGCATTGCCGGTTGCAGAAAATTTTTCCTATCTTGGGCCAGAAAGATAATATTTACGCAAAATAATAGTTCAAGCAGCTTTTGAGCTGGAAGAGGCAGTTAAAATTAAAAATTTCCGGAACAGGCAAACACATCTTTGTGACAAAAAACTGTAAGAAATCAAGTTGGCGAATCAAAAACAGGAAGAATGCGTAACCAACAGTAAAAAGCCAACAGATTGAAAACCGACAGTAAAAAATAAAAAAGGGCAACCGTAATGAGAGGCTGTGACGAGAAGATGCTCGAGTTTTTTTTTCTAAAGCTCAAAGTGGTTAATGATTTATTGCCTCCAGAGACATTACAAAAACTCTGCTTATAACTTTTGATATTGTTCTTGCCCAAAAAAGAGGGCAATCAAACTCCCCGGACAATCTAATGCTTGAGTTTCAAGTTTTGAGCGACAGGAACAGTTTCATAGATTTAATATATGTTGTTCTTCTAATTAAATGCAAAATTTACCGACACAACGACGCTTATTTGAGGACAAGCGCTGACGCTGCAAGTAAATATGGACCATATTTCAGCAACATTGTATTGCATTTTTTGTTTTCAGAATTCACCGTATCCGCAAATAGTCTTGAAAGATCAATCAATAACAGAAATTATGCGCACAATGCTGTCATTGAGACATGGTTCTACTTTGAGAAAACAGCAAAAAATATGTGGCCAGTTTGTCAAAGATATTATTACGTGGATGAGCCGTCAAAGATTGACGGTATCAATGCTCGCGCTGACAACGTAATGGCCAAAAAAGCTCCAGTGGCTAACTCTAAAGAAACATATTTTATTGAAAAGCCAGCGTGCGATACTTTAACTTGTGATAAACATCTGATTAGTGGTGTCACTCTGCAAATATTATAGAGGTCTGCAAATAATTTTGCTGAAAATTTCATATCAATCAAACGGTTCAAAGTAGAAGCAATCGATGCTAATAAGTAGGTTAGAAAAACAACGGGAACCTTTCACGTATTGAGACAACGTTTGAGAAATGTTCTCCAAATACACCTGCTGTGTATCGTTATACAGAAAAATTGCGCAATTTTTCTTAATATAGGACCGTAAAAAAAAATGTGGAGCGATGAGGATATATTCTCGATAGAACCAGTATGACGTAATATAGTTACAATGACAACAAATCATGCATTATTCGGATCTATTCGATTATGATTCGGAGATGAGATACGGATATGAGAGGGATCCCATAATTCCAGTCAGTGAGAACTTACAAACTTCTCGATTTCGGTTCAACTTGAATTTGACTGAGTATTGCCCGCCAATGCTTCACTATGCCGATAAAAATTGAATGGTTCTTATGACTCGTAAATAATAAGAGTATTAGGCAGATCGCTTTGAAATTTTGATTCAAACTTACCAACTAATGTATCGATGTTTCAGAAAATTTACAAAAAATTAACTCAGTTATCCACAAATAAGCTAATTCATATGTAAAAATCAAAACTCTGCGGTCTCTTTTTTACAATGTGCATGTAATGTTTGATTAAAAATATCTTTAGATGTTCAATATGAACAAATATGAATTGTTGCACCTTCAAAAACATATGCTCTAATATCTTTAAACTAGCGTTTTTTGCTGATTTCTTTCTTTCAGAAACAACAAAGAGCACAACTATTAAATAGAATATTCCAATTCTATATTTAAAATGATTAAAATCAAAATATTCTCAACATGCAACCAACAATAAACACTATTTAATATATCAAGTATATTGGAAAATGCAATGTTCAGACCACCAAAATGAAAACTACAAAATCAATCAACCGTACGATTGGGCAAGATATCAGTTTGTCTTTGTAAACTATTGGTAAAAACACAATCAAGATTATGTAGTTTCCTCTTAGAGTTTAAAAAAGTCGATTAGTGTTGCTGATTGTAGTTCACCGCTTCGTCCATTCTGTTCATTAGTTGTCCAAGGAAAATTGTTTTTGCTAAAATAATATTTTTTAGTATTTTAGAAAAGGGGAGGATAAATGGTATATTGAAAGGCTTTGATGCTGCAGCTTGAATGAATTGGGAATTTGATCTTTGGAAGTTTGAACATCATCGTACAAATTCAAACTGTAGAAAAAATTTTTTTGTTAGTCTGTGATGAAAAAAGGCTCTCTTTGACTTATAAAACAACAAAATTGTTTGGCAAATTAATAAAAACATTCCGGTGTGCGCTCAAACATTGCTTACACAAATTTGAAAATTAAAATTTTGTGTCACTATCATTTGCTTTATTTGTAATTACGTGCTCTTCTAGCTTCGTACGGGGCTGTTTTTTCAGAACACTTTGACGAGCAGTTTGTTGCCTTCTTTACTTTGTCGTTTCTCGGGACCTTAGATCTTGAATTGTTTTCGTTTTCTGGCCAAGAAGTTTGAACTCATCAGCTGAGAGAGTTATTCTTGGATAAAAGGAAAATCCTTGGATTTTTTGTGGACAAACTTTAGGTTAATTTGTGCTGCCTTTGTTTCGAATATTTCCACTGAGGGAACGTAATATGTTTGCCAAGTTTTGTGTAAAGGTCACTCGCCTGTAAAATTGTAAAAAATCTGCTTTGGTCTTTTTTCTCATACTTTTCATCCAAAATTTCAACACAAATAATCAAAACAACATTGTACGTTGAAATCTGTTTGGCAGAATCTACCTTAACTGACAGTGTCCTTTTAGATTTTGATTTCAAAATGTTGATGTTTTTGACTAAATACACAAAAAATTAACAAACATAGCATACAATTAACACCCAGTTATTCACTTTTTTTTCACAAAGCTTTTAGCTGACAAAATTTTCTTGTAAATTGTATTAGAACTAATAAAAGCTATTCAATTCTCTTTTCCTTCCTCGAGAAGCATCAATTTTTGCACTTTTTCCAATCAAAAAACGCAAAAAAGTTCAAAAAAAGACTAAAAGCTGACATATAGACAACACCCAATCAATCGTTATTAATTCAATGACCAAAGAATTAGCTAAACAAACTTTCTAATCAACGCCAATTTAACTACCAAAAATTATTTCATTCTACAATTTTAATACAAAAATCATCAACTTTTGCCCATCTTTGACCATACTTTAACATATTTTAAAATCCACAGAAATGCCTAATTTTGATAAAAATATTTTTGAAAAACCTTTTACCGCCAAAAAACCAATTTCCGCACTTTTCTTTTCCCATATTGTTCCGTTTTTTACGCGAAATGAGTCTAAAAAAGCCCTTTAAAACTCATTTGAAACTTTTTTTATCACTAAACTGAATACGATTTTAATTGGTCCCAGCGAGATGCATTTACCGACACAGTGCTGAAAAAATAAATCACTTTTTTAATCAATTTTTGGACAACTTTATAGTCCCAATCAATTTTCACGTTATTTTGTCCTGCCTTCAAGCTCATGCACAATTGTTTTTCAGGCCTGGATTAGTCTCATTAGATTACACAAACATTCGGAGTTTATCGTAAAAAAACACATAATTTTTGAAAGTTTTTACAAATGTCTTTTCATCAAGTCATGAATTTTCATTTAATATTTGACAAGTTTCTGCACTATCACGACGCCAAGTTCTTTGCCAACTACAAAAAACTTCCACATTTTTAAAAGCGCTACCTCACTAGGCCTTCTCAACATTGTAACAGGGCGGGATGTCACCATGCCTGCAATTATACAATATTATCTAGGCATCTATTTCCACGCTATGTTGTAGTTATCGCTGGTAGTAGAGACACTCTTGCATTGATTTCATTGCCACAGTTCATAATTATCATATTCCAACTCATTTTAACTTGTCTCCCGTTTTCTTTAAATGACCAATAAACTAATAGATTTAAGATTGATTCGCGCAAGTAACCCAATAATAAATTTTGTTCTGGAACAGCTAGAGTAGTTCTGCTTAGATAAAGTAATTTTTTCTTAACAAACAGTTTAAGTTGAGAAACACAGTCATATAACAAAAACAAAATACTGATTATTAAACTTTCGCTTGGTGAAATGCAGCTAACTTTAGTTGGAATTGAAGTTAAAAGAAAAATTAACACAATAGAAAGCTATTTAAGAGCAATTTTTGCTACTTCAGTTTTGGTTTTAATTAAAATATCTGTATTGCTTTCAACTTTCCTTGCAAAAGAGTCAGAATATAAAAGCTATTGGTCTACAAACTCGCTTGAATCAACACTCGAGAGAGAACATAGGCATAACTGGTGATTATGATATTAAATCGAGCTTTAATCAACGACAGCTATATATTACTAAATCTAATATGAAACTGATCAAAAAAATTAATGGAGCAGTAGATTATATATTAGATGAATTCAAAACATTTAAATTATATTGATCTAGAATTACCATTAATTGTTTATATAAGAAGTGAAAGTCAGACGGCGAAAATTCTGCTAATATAAACTTCAGAACAGAAGAGTGTATGACTAGAGATCATCGACTAGATCTAAATTAATGACTTACTTATTCTAGAGAAACATCTGAAGTTTTATGGCTATAACTGTGAGTTTATTGGTTGAACAGATATACAAATAAGTATAAAAAAGTCTAAACCATCACTAGAATCTTTAACTGAAATACCATCCGGTTTAAGAAAAAAACAAGCAAAAAAAATGTTAAATATTAGAAGTAATAAACATAATTGTCTTCGTCTATGTATTAGAGCTGCATTATATACTGTAACTGAACATCCATTTAGGGAAAATGTATATATATATATATATATATATATATATATATTAATAATCTAGTTGAAGACTGGAAAGATAACATATGTATACGTTTATTTAACAAAAATACAGAATAAATATAATATTAACATATGGTTTTATAGACCTATGGTCAAGCTTAACCATAAACCTAAGCGGAGCATGGTCATAGACCCATGCATGATAGTGCAAATGAAGAACGAGCAGAGAAATGCTCAGACTTTGTCAAAGGTTGTAAAAATGTAAGACTATTAATCTGGGATGAACACTGTGCTTTAAAAAAGAACATAGAAGTTTTATTAGAAAGACCTAAAACTAAACATGCAAAGTTTTGTTTTCGTGAGAATTGTACCTATTGGTTTAAATCTCAACATAAATGTAGAAAGTCATGAATGCTGCATACAAATCAAACCAAAGGTTGTGTGACCTAAATTAAAACAATTCAAATTGAAGAACCATCACAAACGACAAGAAGTGAAGTATGCTATCTTTATTGATATTGAATGTTATATGATAGCTGTTAGAGAAACGATTGGTGATAATACACAAAAAATATGTGAACATTGCTATTGGATTAAATTTTAATGCTAAATTTTGTCAAACATGGTCGGAGACCTATAAATCATTCTTCGGCTCAAAGTGTAGTAAAAGTTATGTTAAAGATCGATTAGAAATAGAAACAAAGCATAGTATTAAGTTAAACAAAACAATGATATTTAATAAAGAAGATAAATTATATCTTGAAGCCAATAACGCTTGCCATATATTTAGTAAAGCATGTGCGAATAAAGTTAAAGATCACTGTCATGAAACCGGAAAAAATAGAAATTCTGCATGTAATATTTATAATAAAAACTATAGACAACAAAACGTCATTCATCCTATATTTCATAATGGTAAAGGTTATGACTTTAGTCTATTATTTAGTGAGCTATTTGAACACAATGGTCCTAAAAGAAGAGTAGATGTATTGCTAAGTACAAATGGTAAACTAGAATGTTTAGAGTAAGTATACTAAAGTTTATAGATAGTTACAGTTTTATGTTAATGTCTCCTGATAAAATGGATAATTTCTATGATATTAAAAGAAACGTTATATCCTTATGATTACTTTAAAAATTAATATAGCTGTAATAATATATTAGGTAATCTATTAAGACTTTAGATCATCACTAACAAATAAATTACGACTCCAAGCTGTATTGGATGACTTTAATAGAAGTAATAGTAATAAAAACAGGTAAAGTAATAGCACTAGAGTATACGGAAAATGATGATAGAAAATTAGAACACTCTTTTAATCTGTTTGTTACGTTAAACATAAACACAAATAAACTTAATCCTCTGCATTATATTAGTCTGCCTGAATATAGTTTTGATTGCTTCCTAAAACTAATTAAAGTTGAATTAGATACAATACAAGATGAACAATTGGTAAAAAATTTCATTAGTGCTATAAGATGTGGTATATGTGGTTTTGTGGGTGATTTATATGTAATAATGATAACAAGTCAGCATGGTATATTAGCGCCAGTAACTTATGCGGTTATGCATTATGCATGAATTAAAACAATTCAAATTGAAGAACCATCACAAACGACAAGAAGTGAAGTATGCTATCTTTATTGATATTGAATGTTATATGATAGCTGTTAGAGAAACGATTGGTGATAATACACAAAAAATATGTGAACATTGCTATTGGATTAAATTTTAATGCTAAATTTTGTCAAACATGGTCGGAGACCTATAAATCATTCTTCGGCTCAAAGTGTAGTAAAAGTTATGTTAAAGATCGATTAGAAATAGAAACAAAGCATAGTATTAAGTTAAACAAAACAATGATATTTAATAAAGAAGATAAATTATATCTTGAAGCCAATAACGCTTGCCATATATTTAGTAAAGCATGTGCGAATAAAGTTAAAGATCACTGTCATGAAACCGGAAAAAATAGAAATTCTGCATGTAATATTTATAATAAAAACTATAGACAACAAAACGTCATTCATCCTATATTTCATAATGGTAAAGGTTATGACTTTAGTCTATTATTTAGTGAGCTATTTGAACACAATGGTCGTAAAAGAAGAGTAGATGTATTGCTAAGTACAAATGGTAAACTAGAATGTTTAGAGTAAGTATACTAAAGTTTATAGATAGTTACAGTTTTATGTTAATGTCTCCTGATAAAATGGATAATTTCTATGATATTAAAAGAAACGTTATATCCTTATGATTACTTTAAAAATTAATATAGCTGTAATAATATATTAGGTAATCTATTAAGACTTTAGATCATCACTAACAAATAAATTACGACTCCAAGCTGTATTGGATGACTTTAATAGAAGTAATAGTAATAAAAACAGGTAAAGTAATAGCACTAGAGTATACGGAAAATGATGATAGAAAATTAGAACACTCTTTTAATCTGTTTGTTACGTTAAACATAAACACAAATAAACTTAATCCTCTGCATTATATTAGTCTGCCTGAATATAGTTTTGATTGCTTCCTAAAACTAATTAAAGTTGAATTAGATACAATACAAGATGAACAATTGGTAAAAAATTTCATTAGTGCTATAAGATGTGGTATATGTGGTTTTGTGGGTGATTTATATGTAATAATGATAACAAGTCAGCATGGTATATTAGCGCCAGTAACTTATGCGGTTATGCATTATTGCAAAAACTACCATATAAAGACTTTAGCTTCACTGACATAAATTTAGACGAGGTGTTAGACACTGATGATGATAGTGATTAAGGCAATTTGGTTATCTGTGATTTAGTTATCTGTTATTATACAAATGAATTCAAAGATAAAACTAGTAACTTCCAACTATTACCTCTGAAAAGAGGAATAAAATGAATTTGTTCATGAAGAAAGAAACCAATTTTTTAAAAGTGTGAGAAACTAAAATTTGATAAAAGTGATAATTATGAATATTCAATACAATATAAAATGTTAAAGTTTGTTGTTAAGATGGGCATAAAGGTTACTAAAGTTAATAGAATAATTAATTGCAAACAAGACTGTTTTATAATAGAGTATATTGAACTTAATACTAAGATGAGAGCAGAAGCTAAAACTGATGTTGAGAAAGATATATTAAAGTGAATGAACAATTCTGTGTTTGACAAAAGATGTGAAAATCCATTAAAGTATTTAAAAGCTAATACTCTAACAGATGATTATGAAATATTTAAAGCTGTAAGTAAACCAACTTGCAAAGATGTAATTAGATATGATAACTCTACTCTAATAGAATATTTTAAGAAGGAGATGCAATATGAGAAACCAATACACTTAGGCTGAACTGTTTTAGAACTAAAGAAACCCACATATATGAATTCTTCCATAATGTATTACAATCATCACTTAGAGATCTAAAACCCCAATATATGGATACTGATAGTTTTGTATTATGTTGTACTGAAGGTAATGTTAGTAATAAATATACGGATTTAGAAAAATTAGATACACCTATTAAAACTAATAATAAAGTACCAGGTAAATTCAACCTTGAATTTGGAATTAGAAAGATGGAAGAATTCATAATACTAAAACCAAAGACTTATAGTTCTAAGAATGGTACAGCAAAAGAGAAAGGAGTAATCAAAGAAAACAAAGGTAAACATGAACACTATTAAAATGCATTAAAAAATAACGAAGAGAGAACTGTAGAAAAATGTAGAACAGAAAAGTAGAAGATAAAGTGTTAACTTTTAAAACTAGTAAGACTAGTCTAGCTAATTTTAGAGATAAAAAACTTTAAGAAATATTATTAAAAACTATCTTCTTGATAAATAATTATATTTATTTAAAAAATATTAATAAATAAATTTAAAACTGCTTCATTGGAACATTTATTAGATTTGGAACAGTTAATTGATAAAGAGCTATTAGCTGATAATATTGAAGAATTATTGATTAATAATGTTAGAAAATTAATCCTTTCTGCTATTACACTATATAATGATTTATATTATTTTTTATCTTAACAAATAAAAATGACTAGTTCGATAAACTTATAGAATGAAACAGTCTAGAAAAACAAAACAGAAGAAAAAGAATAGAAGATAAATTAAGAAAACAAGAATGTTATGTTGAAATAGAAGAGTTATTTGATTCCTTAACTAATATTTTAAATGCTAATAGTGAACAAAAATTAGCATTGGTTGAACAAACATTAAGAGCAATAGATTGACAAATTCAGGAGTAAGATAAACAAACTAGAGCTATTAATGAAACTGCTTCACGGATCAGTGATGCTGGTTCCCAGATCGGTGAAGCATCGAAGAAATCCCAAGAAACTAACCTAAAAAATGTTTTGGAAACTCAAGAAGAGCCACGAGTTATAATTGATACAGACATAGCCAATGTTCTTCATTTAATAGGTGCCCATCTAACCCACAAATACAGTTAAAGCTCAGACATTTACCTACTAGAAAAAATACAATGAATGGTGTTGATATAGCTCTAGAGCAGAAAGCCTTTTTAGTTGGCGATAATCTATTTGTGTTTTCAAATGGCTTTATTAATTTTCTTACCAATCCAAATATAACATGTGAGGACATTGAGTATGAAGATGAGGAAAAATATAACATTTTTAAATAAAATACGATAAGGGAGTGGGTGATAAAAGAAGCAAAAGATATAAAACGATAAAGCACATAATTGAAACTAGAAGAAATCGTTATTTAGGTAGAAGTTTTATTGACCTCAACAATCAACGAAGTTGCCATGTAAATGGTTTAGTAGAAAAATTAGAATTACTTATAGTAGAAGCAAAAGTTGGTCTTGATGTAATATATGATGAGATGTTAAAGATAACTAAATAAATATTATCTATAAATTTTAGATAACATTTAGATAATTTTGTTTTTAATTATGGTAAATAATGAAACAACAAGGCACAATTAAAGTTAAAAAACAACTACTAGCTATGGGATTATTTAGTTCCCAAACAAAAGTTTAGAAGGGAAAGAATAATACCATTATTTGAAAATGAAACATGGTCAGCTCATTTAAATGATAAGTCTTCCTTAAGTAAATATAACAATTATTATAAGTTTATATTAACTGGTAAAGATATATTCAAAAAATATGCATGGGCCATACCTTTAAAGAATAAATCCGTTATATCTTTAACTAATGATTTTAAAATAGTATCAGGTGAAGATAGAAAACCAGAAAAACTATGGGTAGATAGGGGCAGTGAGTAATACAACAAAACATTTAAAATTTTACCTAAAGAATTTTAAACTAAACTATATTCTACATGCAGTGATTTAAAGGCTGTTTTATAGCGGGATTTAATAGAATGTTTTTACACATAATTAATAAACCAAATTCCATCAACGGGGATGGTTATTTGGTACATATTTTAAATGTTGCAGTAAAAACCTATAACACTAACATTCACTCAAAACTTAATAAGATACCTGTTGATGCTTCTATTAATCCTGAAAAGATTAATTATTATAGTTAATTCTACTATTATTAAAACTAAACTTGAAGTTGGTGATTATGTCAGGAATGCCGACAAACAAAACATTTTCTCTAAAAGATACAATTCTAACTGGAAAAGAGAATTATTTAAAGTTGATGAAGTTCTAAAAACCCAACCACCACTTATAGAGTAGAAGACATTAATTGTGAGATAATAGAAGGTAAATACTATTGACAGGAAATTTTAAAAATTTATTTTGATTTTGAATCTATTATTAAAGTTTAGAATCATTAAATATAGACCTCCGCTGATAAGCCAGCCAGTTGAATAGAAATACGAGGTAGATTCAGTTTTTTTGTAAACAAATACAAAGGTGACAAGAAAAGAATTTAACCAAGCTAAACAAGCATTATCAAATATTAGTCTCTCAGCAAGTAAGGCCCATCAATTACTCCCTGAAAATAATGATCACATTCACATAAAAATTACCTATAAATTTACAAAAGCTTACCCTCCCATAGATGAAAAAGATGTTGTTAGTAAAGAGTTAGTATTGTGATAGCAACGTGTTATCGTCTTCAAATTAAATAGATATTTTAAGTAAAAAATTTGTTTGGACTAAAGAAGGTGACTTTCGTAAAGTAACTAAAACATAACAACTAAACAAAATACAAATTTATGATGAACTAATTAATTGGTTTCTTAAATCAGCAAATGAAGTTACAAATACAGTTAAGTTTTGTATTAAAGTTCCTAGTGATACTATCTCTAAATATAATCAATTAAAACTAGAATTTGATAATAATAAGTTTAATCAGAATCTTGCTAACATAGAGTTAGATGATATATTTACTACTGTTCTAAGAGAACTTAAAGAAGTTAAAGAAAATACTAGTACTGCTGTTGATGAAGCTCTTATAAAGAATAAAAATACAAAAGTGCAATATATAATAGCTATATTATTAGAACGTAAGCTAGTAGACAACAAAGAACTGAGACTTGAGATGAATTATGATTTCAGTCATGAGGATATAATGAAAGAAATTGAGAGTTATTTTTACTAAATAGTTATCACTGAAGCAGAATACTTCAGTTAATCACAATGGAAGAATCTAAACCTGGTACATTAGCATCATTGGCTATTTTACCATCAACATTATCTGAAACCATAAACTCTATCTCTAAATAAGGCATTACTGACAGTCATTGACTTATTTCGCTTACATATAGTAAAATTACTCTTTAACGTTTTAGCACTTTTAGCTGTAATAAATCCTTTTCTGTTATTAGTACCACTATAATGTCTACCTCCAACAAATTATGATTTAGTTTTAAATTTCGGCGGAAGACTTATTTTTATACATACAAAAATAATGGACATTAAAAAGTAAAGCCCCTTTGTTGTAAAGCCTATTACTAAGACCAGAACTAAGACTAAGACAAAGACTAAGTTGAAGGTAAAGGTCTAACTGAAGCAAATGAAAAAAATAGATATTTTTATCATGCTATAGGATTTATTAAATTAAGTAAGGCTGACTCAATCTGTAAATAAATAACGAGAGTATAGCTAGAGTAATAGATATAACTAGAGTAATACTAAAGTATTAACTACAACTATCACTAAAGTTTTATTAAAGTATTAACTTTAAATATTCCTAAAGTATCAGCTAGAACTATTACTAAAACTTTACCTAAAACTAAGATACAATATCAACCATCTTACTACCATCACTATTAATACTAATAATCTTTCTAGTTAAAACTAATGCATGACATATAAAACAGCAACACCACGAGCAATTTTAAAATTAAGTTGTTTTGCTTGTGCTTCTATATCATTTCTTTGATATCTAGTACCAAATTTGTTTTTTCTATAACTAGGCTTTTAGCTAATACTAAAAAGAAATTGTAACGATAGAGCATTATTTAGAGTTAAATTAGGAGCTCGCGTAGTAGCTAAGGATTGTATTACAGAGATTAGAGAAATTACTTGATGTGTACCTTGTATTGATCCTAGTAATGGTAGTAGAATATTTGTACAGAAAAGATTAAGTAAAAAGAATAATATAGATATTAGCTTTTATGAAAGAAAAACAATTTAGAAGACAGTACCAGATGCTAATATTTTCTTATTTGATATAGATGTAGAGAGTGGTTTTGAGATACCTCAATATATTATAGTGACTTTTGAAACTAACATAGTTAATGATCAAACTAATTATTCTAGTATATTCAATTAAATGGATGTTACAGAATGTTTTTGTAAGATTGGTAGTGTAACCTATCTGAAGATAGAGTTAATATTAAATATGGTGCTAATAATTATAATGTTGCATATAAAGAGATTGTAAGTTTTAATAGCAATCATAACCGGTTACTAGATGGTATAAAACCATGTATAAATCATAGAACATATAAAAGTATGCCATATATACTCTTTTCTCAATTATTTACAAATCCAAATCGATCTTTCAATTTAGACATCATATAAATATAACCTCTTTGTGCAACCTGATGATTACTTTTTAATTGACTATCTGTTTGTCCTTAATCTCTAACAAAACCACTTTCTTTTTCATCACTAGTGGTACTTAGTAATTTTTACATTAATAGATTAGGATGACAATGATCCATGTATTTGAATATTTCACCACTAGTATTTTCTAGTTTGATAGAATTAAATAGCACCATTACACTATAATTCACTAATCTAACACTAGCATCATTGGCTATCATACCACCACTTTCATCTGAAATCATAAACTCTATCTCTAAATAAGATTCGTGTATGTTTAAATGGCTCTCTTCTCTAAAATATTAATATAATGGTTAACTGTATTCATTGTTGCTAGATTGTTTGCTTTATAATTTAGTTTTTGCTATTGTGTATGTCATTATTATCCATATGTTGTTTTTTATTTCAAGGGCCACTTTTTTTAGCTGAAAAATGACTGATCTAAGCAAAGCTGAGAACATAACTCTATAAGCTGTACTATAACTATAGCTATAAATACAACTATAGTTATAGCATCATTTGAACAATAAAAATGACAGAAAACTTAATCCTATATGAACTACAAGAGATACATGAAGCTCTATCTAAAACTAAAGAAGAACACACACTTAACTGTAGAATGATAAAATCAGCAGAAAAGTTTAACACTAAAGAACCTATACTTAACACAACAATATTAGTTTTAATTAGATTACCGGTTTATAACTGATTACCGGATTACCGGTGTTTTATTTGAATAGAAGGAATGATCAATTTTTATATGATGATTCTAATTCTATTTCTAATTCTATTTCTAATGGTAATTCTAATTCTAATTTTAATTCTGATATTAACAAAGCTATTATACTTATTGCATATGTATTAACAGACGGAGCAGAATTAATAAACGACGAAACTAAAGGTAATGTTGTCATAGAAACTGATAAGAATACAATGAAATGTATAATGGAAATATAACAGGGAGCAATTAGTTTTGATGTAGAAAACTCAATAGCCCCATTACTAGGATTTAAGAAAATAGTATATAAACAATGCAAATATACATCTCAACAAATTACTGATGTTATGGGTTTCAGTACTATTATGAATTGTTGCAATGTGATATCTGGTGATAAAAAAATGGAAATAACACAGACAGACTATGTAATTTTTTAACAGATTTTTGAGGCTACTTGATAAATATTATACCAAAAAATGTACTATATCAAAATGTAAGAAAAATATAGAATAGAATATATTGAATTTCACATAAAAGATGAGCATGGAAGACCAATTGATTTCAATGGTGATGTGTTGAAATTTATTTTACACTTAGTATAACTAGCTGACTACTTTTATAGATAGAGTATAATCGTTATCGACTGTTATCTACTATTATAGATAGAGTATAATCTTTATCTACTATTATAGTTAGAGTGTAATATTTTTTTCTATTATAAATAGAGTATAATCCTCAACTATTATTATAGATAGAATTTAATCTTTATCTATAGAGTATAATATTTTATTCTTATTATAGACAGAGTACAATATTTTATCTTTACTATAGATAGAGTACAATATTTATTCTTATTACAGATAGAAAATAATTTTTATTCATTCTTATTATAAATAGAATGTAATATTTTTTCTTGTTATAAATAGAGTATAATCATAATCTACTGTTATAGATAGAGTTTAATATTTATTTTTGTTATAGATAGAGTAATTATAGATATTTTGTAATCATTATCAACTACCATAGACATCATTCTTATCCGCTATTAGAGAGATAGTGATTATTCTTAACTTTTAGATAGTAAAAATTATTCTTATCTACTATTAAAGATAGAGTATATCTTTATCTATAAAGTACAATATATATCTATAGAGTACAATATTTATATACTATTATAGATAGAGTATAATATTTATCTACTTTATTAGATAGAGTATAATCATTATCTACTGTCATAGAGAGAGTTTCTATTATAGACAGAGTATATCTTTTGGTGTATATTTTGTCTACTATTATAGACAGAGTACAATCATTATCCACTACTAATGATACAGATAGGGATATAGATATAGATATAGAGTTAGATATGACTAAACTACAAAACTTTCCAATCCCAATTAATTAGTTTACCATTAATATTTCTATTTTTAGATATATCAATAACAAAGTAGTTATAAGGTTCTCTCCTTACTTCGTTACATAGTCTAATAAATTGTTAATAATCAAATTCAGATTCAATAAAGGAAACTTGATACATAGATATAAGAGTTTTACCTCCATGTTGAAATCAAATAAATTAGTTACATTTCTCTCTAACATTCTGTCTATCTAATGAGAATAGATTTTGAATAAGAAATATCATATTACAATTATTATGTCTAACTCTACAGAATTATTCATTAATAACTGGTTCTTTTGCTTTAAAATTATCAAATATCATAAGTTTCTTTAAGTCTTTTGGTAATTATTCAGAGAGGGTAAATCATATGCATCTTTAATAAACTCAAAACTTATTTTTCTATTATAACTCTCTACACCTTCATATTGATCACCAGTAGGACCAATGATGTATATTTGATCAATATATATACTACTTATAATTAATTTCCTTAATAAGAATGTTTTACCACATTCACTAGGACCTGATATTATTCATCTAAAAATCTCAGGGAATGCAGCGTTAACAATAACATCTTCATTGTCTAACCATCATTCTAGACTTCCATTAACATTTAAAAAAATATTGTTATTAGGATTTTCTTTACTGTTACTTTGACGTTAGTTTATCCCTCTAACGTTTTTCACCAAATAGATATATAATTTTATTTTCATATTTATCTGTATCTTTATCTTTAAAATTGACATTGGCATTGTCATTGACATTATCATTATCATTGCCATTGTCATTGTCATTAACATTGTCCTTGTCATTTTCATTTACATTGTCATTTTCATTGTCATTGTCAGTGTCAGTAATTTCATCATTAACTTTAATTCATAATCAACTTTACCTTTACAATTCAAACACAAAAACTCATTATACATCCCTTGATATTTAACTTGATTGACTGAAATATTGTTGAGAGCACTCTTTATTCTAACTGCTCTATCAATAATATAGATCATGTATAGACAGTATGCTCTACAATAAAATTCGTCATTTTCTTTTAATCTCTCATCTGATCCTAGATCAACATATTCTTTAAAGAATAATGGTGGAGTCTCAACAGCAAAACTATCAAAGTGATAAATTTGACCACCTTCCCTCCTTATAACTAAAACCCAATGAGTTCCATCAGTTGTATGTAGATTAACAGTAATTTTGAAGTTGGTTTCCCTGATAGTAGATGGAGTTTGCTCTCTCATTACTATTTCTATTTGTGTTTGACTGATATTTCTACCTATATCTTCTATTTTGGTTATTACTCATAGCTGTATTCTCAATTTTATATTGATTATTAAACTCTACAAAAATTTAGATAAACATTTTTATCATATCAAAAATCAATATACAAAAATAGTGACGAGTAGTGCAGTTATAATATTTATTTTCATAATTGTATTACGTTTTATAGTATATGATTCAACACTAAGTAAATATACAAAACTAGAAGAGAGCTTTAGTGGATTCATAGAGCAATGTCTAGTGAGATTTTAATTTGAAAAGTCACCATTACATACTATAGTTTATGGTGGTACAGGAACAGAGGAGACCTATTTTGCTAGACAATATTTAAAACTGTGTAGACATCGAACTTCAACTGAAGTATTATGTCCTTATAATTGTAAAGAAGAATATAAAACACGAGAAGATAAACATATTAAACGTATTAAATATATAAAACCCAATAGACTTAAAGATAAAGCCATAGGAGAAGTTATAGAACAAATTTTTGGTATATGGCAAGCACCTTCTATTGATGAATTTCGAAAACAAGTTCAAGTGCAAAAGCAAATAATTACAGTATATAAAAATTAAATGCATTGGAACAATCGAAAAACTAACAGAGTTTATACCGATTTTCATATATGTGATATAAAAATGATCACAATAGAATGTATTTTAAAATTCAAAAATAGTGTAATTGCTCTTGATGATATGGGGGATAATTTTAATAAGGATATAAATTGTTATTTCGCAGTTGGAAGACTTCAAAATGTTCAAATGGTTGTAAGGTGTCATAAACCAGCTCAACTTAATCATACCACAAGAATGAGTTGTGATACTATTCATTTAACAACTTATAATGGAGTTGCTCTATTCAGCAATTTCAACGACATATATATTTGCAAACATGACTTTCATGCCATAATTGGGGAGTTAAATAGTAACCATTATAATATCACAGCTAGAATGGATTCTGATTTTTGTTATGGTATAATTAAAAATAATAAAAAAGAGGATACTTTTGTTATTATTGATAAAAATAGGACTGTGATATATGATTCAAGAGTTGGTTTCTTAGAACTAAAAGCTCTTAATTTTAAGAATGAACTATCAAATGACGAGATCATTTAAGTTAATTCATTTATGAAACAACTAATGAAAAATCTCACAGATAGAAATATTATTAAGAGTGATAATTATGAGTTCTATTTTAATAAGATTCCTGCATCAAAAGGTATTAAAATTTGGAATGATGTTTTAACAAATGAAGTAGTTAAAATCCGGTGGTTAAGATTCATATCAAATTTTATTGGCATTATTGGTTCAGCTATCACGATATATAATTATATTAGTCCAGATACTACAATGAGAACTGCAGGTCTTATGGCGGCAGGTGCAAGTACTATGTTAAATAGAAAAAAATTAGTCGAGGGATATGGGCCGCCGTCCATATTTCATCATGGTTATAGTTATGGTTATGGTGAAGATGGTGAAGCATGGTTAAAGACCCATATAGGAATTGACCCAGTTGGTGTGGAGAATGTTAACCACAATGAACCTTAAACCAAGACCAAGTCAAATAAGATGTGCTATACGAAAGATATATCACTAAATCACAATGGTTTTTACAAAAAAGTAAAGATGATTTACATAATCTCTATGAAAAGAATGAAAATTTCAGTAGAGATCTTGTTAATTATATTAAAGATAAATTAGCATTGAGGCGTGAGCAGATTTTAGACAGAAGATGTAACTATATTGCTTTTAATACGTTGCGTTATGAATATTTAGATGAATTTTTAAAATCTAAAGATTCCTCTCAAAATTTAGTTGAAATTTTAGCCAATTATAAATACGGGCTATTAAATGTTCAGAGAATAATTGTAAATATACATGTGGCACACCTGCAAATCTTTTTTTTTCATTATCAAACATTTCTTAAAGATAAAATGATTAAATGTGCATTCTAATTCTAATTCTAATTCTCAATCTATTTCTAATTCTAATTCTAATTCTAAATCTGTTTTTAATTCTAATTTTAATTCTAGATCTATTTTTTATTATAATTCAAAGTAAAATATTAAAACCAATTCTAATTCTAATTCTAATTCTAATCCTATTTCTTATCCTATATCAAATCCTATTTCTAATTTTATTTCTAGTCCTAATTCTAATAGTAATCCTTTTTCTAATTCTAATTCTAATTCTACTTCTAATTCTAATCATAATTCTAATTTTATTTCTAAATCTTATTCTAATTCGATGAAAAATTTAAGAGAAGATAAATCATGGATGATTTAAAAAGAAAAATTATAGGTGAGACAAAAGGTAATAATAATAAAACAATTAACAAATGTTGATTATGTAAAACTCAGAGGATTAAAGATTGCTTTTACAAAACTTGTTTCTGTGGTTTATGTAAAGATTTTTGTTCTCAAAATGTTTTGTGTTCTTCTTGCAATACTGTTTTCATTAGATCTTCTCTTATTAAAAGTATCTAAAATTTAGTAAAAAGTACATAAATTTGTGAATTACATGGATTTTATGGATTACAAGGAAAAATTAGGTAGGGAGTGGAATACAGGATTACATGGATTACAGGATTACATGGATTACATTAAAAAGTGTATATGATGAAATTGTAGATGGATTACATTGAAAAAAGATTCTATATAATAAAAGTGTGGAATTAAGATGGTATTTTATTTTTTTTTTCAAGTTTCCCACAAAGTGCCTTCACAGTTTTTCGCAAGTTGGTTGTTATGTGCTTTTTACTCGGTCTCATTAGTTACACTAGTATCTGGGGACGTCAACTGCAGTCAGTACGGATAGAACCCAAACTATCCGTCTGATAATAGTTAATTACCAGCTTAACTCTGTACTAGTTGGTTGCACTAAGTGAGACAGGAAATGATAGTTTTAAGTTGTATAAGAATGGGAATATAGAGTTATGAGTATATGTAGTAGTGGATATATCCAATAATGTAGTAGCGGATATATCCATTACTGTAGTAGTGGATAAAAGGTAGTATCCAGTCGAGCACGAATACGCGTTAGCGTTGAGTGGTTGGTTGGAACCCCCCCCCCCCTTATGCACTACTAAATCGTTGACACTGACAGAAACCAAGTGGTCAGTGTCAACGAATTTTTTCATTTGTACCTTCAACTAAACTCGCAAGACCACGACAATGTGAATTATCGATTGATCGATTTCAAGCGGGGGTAATTGTTAAAAGAACTTCCAAGGTAGGAAAAACCAACAATCACACGTGCCCTAACGAAGTTTTTATCACGACTAAGTTGTTTCTGTTTGATTTCAAAAGTACGACTATGACTTTCTGAAAAAAAGGGATTGTAGCAATGACGAGACAAGGCACAAAAAACGAGTTAGCAGTGGAAAAAAGAAGTCTAAAGAAAGCAGATTCCAACTTCTCTGACCGTACACTAGTAGTAGTAGTAGTAGCGAAGTCTTTAGGGATATACCATGGGTTTTCACCCTTTATGTCATTAGTGAGTAAGTTTGGAATGTTGGTTACAGTTCGTGCATTGGCAGAGTATCCTCCAGGTACATAGATTGGCTTCGTTGAACTTTTCGAAGAATTTCCAAAATTGCTGTGTTATTCGTGCTTTTCTGTTTTGTTTCGTTGTTAAGTCGATATATTTACTCAGACTGTTGTGCAGTGTTCCGTTTCGTGTCCAGAAGTTATCGTCGGTCCTTTTGAGTCTGGTTTTGGGAATGTTGAAGCTGGAGTTGGAGCCTTGTCTGGTTCGTTCGTTGGCATTACGTGATATGTAGTCTGATATTTTTGTCATACTTGTGGTCAGTGATGGCGCAGAACAATAGGAGACTGTGGAGTTCGAAGTACATTGAGAGTGGCAATAAGTTGAGTTCTTTGAGTCTTTCTTTATAGGGAATTGTGTTGTTTAGAATCCACTGTGTTGCACTTTTCTGTATTCTTTCGATGTTTGACAAGTCTGTTTTGGTGGGGTACCAGACCTCACATGCGTACGATATGACGGGTACCACGTATCCTGTGTATGCGTTTAGTTTGGCTTTAGTCGATGACTTGAAAGAAATTTTACGCTTAGTTTACGCGAGATTTAGTTCGACGCAGATTACAGTTTTCTTTCCAGGAGAGGTCGTTCGAGATTAGGACACCAAGGTCTTTTTGAACTTTAACAGGTTTGACAGCGATTTCGTTCATTTTGACCACTGATTGTTGAAAATCTTGCGGCGAACTCTACTATTCAACACAGACAATATCAACAAGAAAATCATTTCGATATATATTGGCAAATGTTTCTACAGTACAGTGAAAATGATTCCTGCTCATGGCGCATTTTATCCCTGTGAAAACTGCAGCCCAATGTCTAAGCTCAAACTCTAAGCATCAAAACTCGTGCTAAATTTAAACTTGTAGGGTGAATAACCCGTGGAAGTGTACCCAGAAGCCTGATCTACTACTACAAAAAAGCTTCGAAGCAGAGCTTCATTTGTATTAAAAAATATTGAAAAGAACTTTTACTCGAATACTCTTTGGTGTTTGACTACTTTCCGAATTTATGCACGTAAATAGGAGTTGACTTCTTCGCCATCGAATTATTCCACTACCATATAGGGAAAAGAATTTCTCTTAATTGATGGTTTAAAAATAATTATTTTAAGATCATGTATGGCTAAAAGTCTGGTGTCCTTTGATTCCGGTGCAGCGGACGACAATAGTTTGTCCGTGTGTACGTTCTACAACTTCCAAACGGGTTGTTCAAGAGAGCGTTGTCGGTATCTTCATTTATGTCAATTTTGGATTGCTGGGGAATGTAAGTTCGAATCAAGTTGCAAGCGATCCCACCAGTTATCATTTGAAGAAAAGTCTAAGATAATCAAGTATGGTCATGATCCACATAGCGGAGTCTTCTGGAAATATTTGAAAGAGAAAACAGCTGACCGCATTCGAGAAACATATGAAGCAAAAGCAGAACGATCCGTAAACAAGATTATCCCAATAAAATTACCAAATCTTTGTACATATTACAACACGCAGCGCGGGTGCGATAAAGAAAATAAATGTCCCTTTGTTCATCTCTGTAAACATTGGACATCTTCAAGGTGCACTAACAGAAATTGTCGATACAATCACTCCCTGATTCCCAAAGATGTCAATCTACTGCTCGGTTGTGGTCTTGATGGTGACGCGACTGATCTCACAGTAAAGTTTATTCAGACAAAGCGTTTGGATGAACAGAGAAGTACCAGAAGAGACTCATCAGAATGCAGGTCTACAATTTCCACGAACTCAGTTCCAAGTCAACCAAACTTGAGGCAGTCAATTGGTCGATCCCGAGCTACTCAAGATGCTTCAGGTGAAGAGATATGCAATTTTTTCCTCCATGATTCTTGCAAGTATGGTCAATCGTGTTCCAAAATTCATCCAATTTGCAAAACTAAGTTCGCTTGGCATTATAGAAATGATATGACGCTCGATGTAGATCATTGGGTCCAATTTGATGCCAACACTAGTAGAAATCTTGAGAGAGCATTTTGCAATGTTAAACAGGAATCGGCCGCAGTGTCTATTTCAAATCTTGGCTCAAATATTAAGATTGACTTCAACACAATGTCAACTAATAAGCCACTCTTTTACATACGAAGAACTTCTACTTCGGATTCAATCTGGACGTGGTATTTGGAGATTGCCCTCGGTGAGTGGATTGTATTTGGATCCCTGTCTGATCTTTATCTCGTTGAAACTTCAATTGATGCGGCTATTATTGAGAGTCACTTTAGAAATCTTCAGAGACAGCCTGGAAGAGTAATCAAGGTGCCATTCATTATCACCGGAGGTGGGTGTTATGAACGTGAATATCAACTGTCTCTAAGCGGAATGCACTTCCAAGGCAGCGTGCATACCACAGCAACAGGTTCCGGTGGATCCCTTTTGCATGTCCGTCGTAGACCAAAACTATCATTAGAACAGGGCACACATGAACAACGGATTTGCGATAAACATCCAATAAAACCCTGCATGTCCAGTACGTGCCCTATGTATAATTACAGAGCAGGAGATGTTCTGTGGATTTGGCGAGGTGGTAAAGACAGACGATGGAGACATTTTAGTGTTCTGATCGGAACACAACTGGAACGACATTTTGCCAATCCAGATGCAGACGAATATTCAGTCTACGTTGGAGATGAATTGACCCTAAACATCATTGCTGACGCGCGTTGCAATTTCAGTGTCAAGAGCATAACGTAAGTTACGGTAATACATTTTTTCAAATAATTTTAAATGCTCATGAAAGAATTTAGAAGTAGTTACTGTAAACGTGTGTCTTTTTAATGCAAAATTGCCGCTTCATCGTTTTGTTGTAGAGCATTCTTTTGATTTCCCTTCGGAGACTTTTTCACGCTTGACGCTGAAAGAAGTAAAATGGTTGTGCTGAACAAAAATTTTAAGTTCGCTTGCCACGTTTTTTCAATTATTTTTTGAAAAGCTTTTCGACAGAGGCATTTTGAAATGTTTTTCAACTGAAGAGGATTTTTTGTCTGTTTGGTTATATTTTTCACGTGCATTAATTTTTTGGCAAATTTTACAAAAATCCAGCATTGGCAAATTTTTTTTAAAAATCCACCAATTATTTGGTTCCTGATCCCTGCTATTTGCCTTCTTTCGTCTGTGTGGTTTAAGTTTCGTCCTAAAAACGGAAATTGGTAAATTCCGAGGGCATGAAGTCACTCTACAGCTTTCATAGTACTTTACTAGTGTGTAAATGTCCGGTTCACCGAAAGTGCTGAGGGGAACTAAGAGCGCCTTGTGAAGGTCAAGTTGGTATGTTTGCACCACTCCGCACTTGATTACATTCACCCAATTTTTTTGCCCACTTGCGTCCCATTCTTACAATGCAATTTCGCTAACATTTAGCCGACTGGAGTCGAAACCATTGCCTCTTCAGTTGTTTGAGAGCCATCTATCCGACGTCGGGACTCTTTTTTTACAAAATCAATTTTAACATGCAATTTTGCGTGTTTTTTGGCTATCTATCTCAATTTTACTGCTCTCAAACAAACTGTTTACAAATACTTAGTCCTGCTGTTTTTTTTTTCAATGCAATTTTGTATGCAATCTTAGAGAGAAGTTCTATTGTTGTGTTGTAGCCCAGGGAGAACGCATAGGGGTCATCTGATCCCGAGGAAGGCTGCAGCAGCGACCGGATCTGACCATAGAGCTGTTACGTTCACTCGTAGGCTCCTTGGTACAGTTGAAAAGATGCCGATTGGCTTGCGTGCTTTCCTTAAAATCTGGACACTCATATTTCACATCTTGGCTGAGACGGTTCTGGTACGAGTTCAGAACTCGCGAGTAGCCCGCTCTGAGCTGAGCTTATTTCGTTCTTCATCAGCAATAGGAGGAGGGATGTCGTTGAGCGTTTTGTTTGTTTTTGTGACCGGAATAATCTGGCGTACACTTCGCGAGTAGAGAATTAGGTTGCTGCGTTTCACCCAATTCGAGTGCTCAAAGTTTGTTGCATCATTAACCTCTTCCTTAAGTTCCATAAGTAAAGTTCTTATTTCTCTTTCAGCTTCAGTGTTCGTTAGGCAATGATTTGGATGATGCGTTGATTGAGACATGAACAAGTATTGTTTTGACAGTAGTCGGCAGTGTTGTTTCACTGGCATAACGTTTTTTTTTCTCGTGCATTGTCATCTTCAGGCATCCTGTCGCACTGCAGAGGGCTACATTCGGGCAACATTGTTTCTGCCAGTGCGTTTCTAACAGCCCAGGCGACCAGACGGTTGACGTGTAGTTCATGACTGCTCGACCTGTTGCTTTATATGTGACAAGGAGCTCCTTATTCTTTCCCTAAGTCCTCCCGGCTAGGGCTGCAAGTATGTTGTTCCGTTTCCTCATTTTATCCAGAATGGCGTTAGCATGCTTGCCAAAGCGGTTTGTTGGATCAAAGGTTAGTCCATGCACTTTGGGATGTTTCTCTGCGGGGACCTGGCAGCCTCACACGTGAATGTTGAGGATGCGGTTGACTTCCTTGCTCGTTGTCGTGAATAAAGTTGCTGAGGATTTGCCTGGCGATAGTTCGAGTTGGTTGTCCTCGAGCCCCTTGAATAGCGTTTCCAGGTGTCGGTTGACCTTTTCTTCCAGATCCTGAATGGCGGGGCCTGAAGCCAGCGCAGTATAATCATCTGCGTAGCTCACAAGCTGGACATCTTCACGCGGCGTCGGAGCGGTAGTCATGTAGATATTAAAGACTTGGTGAAAAAGCTCCGCCTTGAGGCACGCCCGTTGTGACTACGCGCTTTTGACGTTCCTGAACTCGTGTAGGTCACAGTCTGTGGCTATCTTTTCACTGCAGGATCAATCTCGAGCACACTAACATTGATCAGCAGGGTGCCTATGCTGACCGTGTCGAATGCTGGAGGGAGATCTAACGCTACCATAATGTTACGATTTATTGGTGGCTTCTTGTTGAGACCTGATCGAATGTGCTGGTCAACCTCACAGAGTGATGTTGTCGTTGATCTTCCTTTTCTGAAGCCATGCTGATGTTCGGCATTAACTACACCATTCATTACTGTCGGTAGCAGTGATGTTTCCATCAGCTTGATCATTGGTGACAGTAGTGAAACTGATCTGTAACTTTTGGCTTCTTTTGGTGACTTTCCGGCTTGGAAGAGAGGAATCACTCTTGATTTCTGCCAGATGCTGGGAATGGTCGCAGTCTCGAGGCTACAGTTTAACATCTTGGTGATGTAAGCCACTGCTAATGGGCCAAGTTTTTCAGCATCAATGGTGCAAGTTTGTCGGGACCCTGGGCTTTTGAGGTTTTGGTCCTCGATATGGCCTGTTGCACCTCGGCATCGAGCAGTAGGGAACTCACTGCTAGCCTTGGCGGGCCGTCGCATGACTACACGATGCTCCTTCTTGCTGGGAATTACATCTGGTTGAGCTTGTCTGCGCAAGTTCTGGTTCCATAGATAGTCTTGCTATCTGCGCTGAACTTCAAGGCAATGTTAGCGTGCCTTTCTTCTTTCATCGCAAGAACTTTGATGATAGTCTTCCAGAGATTTTTGCACCCTTTTCGGAGATCAGATTCATCCAAATGCTTGGTCGACTTGTCTTCTCGATGCTGACTCACCAGGTGCCTGATCTCAGAAGTTCGTAGATTTAAGCTAGGAACTATGATAGCCAACCCTGCGTCAGTCATATGAGAGCAAATCTTCCGACGTTAGTCGGTTATTTTCAATTATATTGTCGGTTCTGATGTGGTATATCAGAAGCAAGCTTTTCATGCACTTACAGATGTGGAGATTCTCTATGAGTGACTGTGCGATAGTTTTGCAGCTGTAAGGTTTTGAACTTTAATGAAAACTTGGTCCCTAATAGCAGTATTATCAATTTTGTAATCAAATATTGATTTCAAGATACTATGGACCCAATTTCTGCTACATGTGACAATTTTTGCAGGTTTTTTGTCAAAAATGAGGTAAGAAATCGCTAAAACTTTTTGGCCCTGATAGTTGCTATTTGTGGGGGCCACTAATTAGGGCAGGAAACATGAGAACGTATTTTTCCTCGTGCATTTTTATCACTTAATTTCCAGCTAGTTAACTATGTGGAACTGCTTCGAGTGTTTACAGCTGACTATTTTATGCTCTTGCTTCTCTTTCTGTCCAGCGGTAAACAACTTTAATAGTTTGAAAATGACTCGTGAAAGACAGAAAATTTTGTTTTCTAGGTCGTCAGGTGAATGCAATTCTGCTGTTAGAGAGAATAAAGAAACAGCCGAAAAATACGAAGTGATGAGATTGTTCTACTGCAACGAAGGAAGTACTGCTGCACAATTTTCCTGGTACTGGCTTCAAGTCCCAACATCAGATAGAACAAATTCCGGAGCAACAGAGTTGTCTTTGGACCTGAACAGCTTTTCCTCTGAATTGCTGCAACTTTGGAACAATTCAGACTCTGAACAATGGATTGAATACGGACTGCCTGGTGCCGTAGGAGCCAAATCTTCCATAAGTGGTGCTGAGTTGGAATCTTTCTATCAACGTCATCGCGATGGTGCTATAGCCTTCACTCTTAACGTGAAAAAAGAGCGACGGAGGTACCTCATAAACGTGGACGACATGAGCCAGACTAATCAGATCACTGGTATCACTAGAGATATCAAACGTCGTTTCAAAATACGCTCAATTGAAACATCGGAGGGACCAGCTGAAATTGATGCTCCCAAAGTTTGGAGAAGTTCTTTTGGACCAACTTCAGTTGGTTTGAACCAAACAGATCCTGATTTGAAAATTTTGACCAAGTATTTTGACAGATTGATTCGTGAACGTGTCTGTTCAATATACAGATTACAAAGCAGACACTTGTGGAAAATTTACAATACGAAAAAAAGAGGTTTGGAGAGACGGGTTAAAATTGGACAGCGAGATTTTGTAAACGAAGTAGTTTTGTTCTTTCCGTGTGAGCAGCCGCTGTCACGTGATCAAACACAGCAAATAATTGAAGAGAATTTGGCGGATTGCGATTTGGACAACATTGGTGAAAGACTAAATTATAAATACGGGCGTGGAACTTATTTTGCTGGGGAAATAGGTACAGCTCTTAGATATTGTATGGACTCGGAGACGCAGCGAGATGTGGTTGTTGCGTTTGTTTGCCTAGGACAATTTATCAAAGGCAGGGCAAGCTATCATGACAATTTAGACTCTTCCGTAGACACTTTTGTAGACAACGAAAATGATCCTTCAATTTTTATAATTCCAGATTCTGCCTTAATCTACCCTGCTTACAAAATATCAATAATTTAGTTTAGATTGCAATAAACAGTTAATTTATTTTCCTCTGAAATATGAGACTTGTAATTAAAAATTGTACATAGTCTTTTCAATGCTGTTAAGCAGGGCTCGCAGGATTTGTTCCTTCGTGTTACTATGATATATGGCTTGTCCGACCGTACCTATCGGGTTAAGAGCCACAAGTTTTCAATCAAAATTGCAGGCTTTACATTATTTTTTTTCAATCTGGCGCCAACAGTACCGCATTAAAATGGTAGGTTTTTTGTTTGGTTTTTCATTGAATTTAGAGCCAACTGTAACGTTTGCCGTCTCTTTTGTTCTGGGCATTAGTCTTATGAAGTGTATTATTATTGTGCTTTTGAAATTGTCAATAGTTTAAAAAGTGTACTCCTTCGGAGTTTTAATAGCGTCCTTGTTTTTTCTAAGGTGTCTTTACAAGCAGTAGAACAAATAAATGTGTTAATAGCCGCCGCCCTCAGCCTCTCAGAGGCTAATATTTAGGCGCTCTCCTTTTTAGTATTGAACAAGTGCTTTTTAAAATCAATTTTTTTGGAGTAAATTTTGAAGCAGGAATTTAATGCGTGAAAAGATTTTGCGGTTTGAGAGATGAACAAAATTGGAGAATGGAGGGAAGTTCGAGAGTGGAGCGAAAAATGGAGAGTGGCTACTTGTTGATAACGTTGTTTTCGTGAGAGAGAGAGAGAGAGAGAGAGAGAGAGAGAGAGACAGACAGACAGACAGACACAGACAGATAGACAGACAGACAGACAGACAGACAGACAGACAGACAGACAGACAGACAGACAGACAGACAGACAGACAGAGAGAGAGAGAGAGAGAGAGAGAGAGCAAAAATTTGGGTCGTGGAAAATTTTTTCTCTAATCGAGTACAATTTTTTGTTTACATTTAGTTTTGTTTGATTGCTCTCGAACGAAGTTTGTAGAAATCATTGTAAACTTGTCGGTCTTTTTAATGCAAATTTTTCTCTTGACCGTTTTTGCGCTTTTTCAGATCATTCTTTGACTTCTCAAGTGACTTTTCACGCATTCGTTCTTCATTTTTGAGTGATTTCTTTTGCTCTCACTGCGATGTAAAGCCTGTTGCTAAAATAAAATCGACTGCAGCATAGTAAAAAGAGCCTGATAGCCGAGTGGGCAGTGCTTCTTGTGAGGAATCGGGAGGTCGATGGTCTGAATCCCGGCGTGGTAAACTATTTTTGCAGCAATGAAGAAAAATATATCTAGGCTACAGCCCCTGAATTAAATTGCATCGCCTGTCGTTCGGGAGCAGTTTTTCGGACATCAGTCGGTTTATATTTTAACTTAGGTACTTTATTTTAATAAAAGCTTTCGATAAAGTTTTATTAATAATTTTTGTTTGAACTCAGGTAGATTTTTAGGTAGATATTTTGCTTTTTACTACAATGTTTTGTTGTTTTGATAGGCTACGGTTATAACATTTGTGCTGTTTTAAAAGCGTAAAAAAGTTTTTGGATAATTTTATTGTTTTGAAATATTCTGGTGTTTCGTTTGAGATAGGTGTTTGGTTTTAGTTCTTTTATTTAGAATTAAATAGCAGTCGAATGCTCATGGACATTTTAATTATGTACTTGTATTATATATAAAGTTAATTGAATATCTATTTTTATTAAATTTAGTTCTTAGCATTTTTTTGTTTTTATTTGACCTAAAGTTGATCCTTCTAGTTTCTTCATCTGGCCTAGAAGATGATGATTTTTGCAAAGGCTTTGTTTCGGGTGAACACGACTCTTGGAGTCGTTTTGGAATTCCTTTGGCGGTTTTTCTTTAATTCATATTTTAAATTTTTTCTGGTTTTATGTCTCCACCTTCAAGTTTGACTTCTGAACTTACCTATCTGGTTTCAACTGAATGGTTTTTAGAATTCAAGTAACTATTGTTCGCAAAAACGGTCAAGGTCAAAAAGCGAAATTGGAAGAAACGGAATGAACCAATAGAGCCCGGGCACTAGGACCCAATATTAAGAGACTTTGTGCAATAAGTTATCAAAGTTCCTTAGTGTATACTTCTAATTGGTATTAGAGTTAAGCTTGCGTTCCTCCAATATTGAAGCTAAATTCACTGTATTTATTGAATCCAATTAACTTGGGGACCAAATTAGAACTTTTTTGGCAATGGTCAATTTTTCTTGTTATTTTTCTCTAATTGTTCGAATCCTAACGTCGGTTAATGCGGACAACGGCGGAGATTTGCTGGCTATGTTTTTTTCTTACCATTCAAGAGTTTTAATTATGTTGGGCGTTGGTCATTGTTTACGGATCTCACATTTTAATCGAGATTACCCATATCTCTGGACCAAGTTGTGTTGTTCCTTCGTATTACTATGGTAGATTGAATGGCTTGTCCGACCGTACGCTTCGGGTTAAGAGCCACAAATTGAAGGCTTTTCATTAGTTTTTTTCAATTTGGCGTCAACAGTAACGTTTCCCGTCTCTTGTGTTCTGCGGTAAAGAATTTTGTTCTTATTGTTTTGAAATTGTTAATTAGACAAATTGTTAATTGTTACACTTTAAAAAGTGTAACCTCGCGGTGTTTTCCTGAGTTGTCTCTTTACGAGCTACAATAGCTTCTGCTTTTTATGCAATAGCTCGCCCTACTTTTATGGATTACCACACCCTTGTTCTGAGAAGGGCCAATTCATTACGGTTCTGCTCTGCATCAGTCAATGCTCCAAAAGCAAGTAAATCGCTCTTTTGGAAGTATGTATTTCTGAGTCTAGTTACCCAGAAGGTAAGCAAAAAAAACTATTAAAAACGACGGACACATTTAAGTCATGTTTCCTTATCTATCATCTTCGTTCATATCATGATTAATTACGCTTCCAGCAAAGTGAAAGAGTTATTAAGAACGTTTAATGAAAACCAATAACGATTTTAAAATTTTCTTTCAGCGATTGCTCGGTTCTTAAGATTTCTTATTCAAGGCATTTATTGGCAGAGACAATCAGGTCAGATCTGTAAAATAGAGTGGAGATATCTTCGATATTGGCAAAATAGTTGTCTCTAATGTTGTCCAGGGAAACTTTTTTCGTTTCGCTTAAGTTTGCACCGTTTTTAAAATAAAATCAGCTTCGAATTTAACTATGAAATGTAGTAGTTTAACGATTCTAACGCCAATTTTTTAAGGGCTTAGACCACTCACTGGTTACTTTCAGCTGTCGCAAAAACTTTGACATTTTCTCGCATAGGACTTTTAGTGACTGTTATAGTGCAGTTTTTCATCTATTTGAATACTAAGAAACCTTACAATTTTCTTTTGAATTTTTATATTGTTTTTAATTGATAGTTTACGTTACGCTAAAAGGTTTTTCCACTAGCCTTCAAATTTTGTTTTTTTTTCACAGTTCAGTGACAGTTTTTTGTCAGCAAAGTGTTTTCCTTTGAGTTAAGCCAAGTATACAAATCATCAATATTTATACCTGTTTTCTGTTTTAGAACGGTGTCACCGGCTTACATTGTCGCGGTGGTGTGAACACAGAATTGCGTTAAATCATATAAATTAGAAAGTGGGGCCGAGCACTGACCCCTGTTACACACCGTATTCTACTTAACTTCACGCATTGCTACCTGTCAGTCAAATAAGATTTTAAAAGCTCTTGCATGTGACCTCTCATTCCTACAAACTCATGTTTCTCTAGTTATAAGCTGTTCTTGACAGGGTCAAACGGTTTCTTTCGATCTATGAATCACTGCTGTGTCTTTGGTATTGCTTTCCCAATCCACTTGGATACTTTCCAAAACGTTATTGGTGCTTCAAGTTCCCTTTCTTTGCCAAAAACCAAATTGGGTTTCATTGAGTACGCAAATTTTTTCAAGAAGAGATGTCATACTTTTATGGATTATCTTTTCCTAGAATTGTACCTAACGCTGGTAATAAACTAATGGGTCTGTAGTTTTCCATTTTTATCGAAACTTCCGGCTTTATGAACTGGAAGGACAATAGCTCTACTTAAGCTCTTCGGGAAATCTGTTCTCATAACATTTGGTAGCTATAATTGTGTTGGAATTGTGACATACTTCATTTTCTTAAGTACAAAATTATTAAGGCCATAATAGTCAGGGTTGTAGTTGTTTTCCAAAGAGTCAATTGTGAGTGAAGTTTCTCTTTCATTTTCTCCTTTCAAGTTTCTAATGGCGTTGAAGAAATTCTTTGTTGTTTCTTGGATTTTATGTTAAAACTTTTTGACAGAACTCTTTTTTCTGTTTATCTTTTTCTCTTATAGATTCGCTACTGTATTCATTTTTTTTTCGTTCTTGAGTTTCTGTTCTTGTATATAGTTTCGCTACAACATCTTTTTTAATGCCAAGTTTCAAATTTTGTTTATCCAGTTTTTTACTTGTAAATTGTGCTTAATCTTTGTCAGCGGTACATAGTTTTGTATATCTCCAGTGACAATTTCTTGAAAAACTTTTAAAGGCCAAATGAAAGAATGTATGTGTGAGCTATAAGACTTCAGTTTTCGGTTAATCACATAACATACAGTTTGACTTTCAATTAAATCTGGAAAATAGAGCCTCGACGACGATTTTCCGAATTGATTCGGGAAGACATGTAGTTATTTCAGTTCATCTTACTAAGAATTTGGTACATTTTAATACCAAGTGCAAATATCCACTAGCTTGACTCGCAAAATTTAGTCAATTTTTTTTTAGCTTCATATGTTCAGCTTGTCTCTTTTCAGCTAATTTATCAAAGGTCTCGAGTCGTCTCGATGTGTATAAAAGGTAGAGTCACTTGATTTTAAAGGGACCTAAAGATAAGGTAGTTGACAGCCCGATAAGAAATTGATGCTCAGTATTTCTGCTTTTGTTCAAGCAACTCAATCAAAAGTTCGGAGAAGGAGCAGAAAGCTCTATCGTTTTTCCCCATGGTCACTTTTTCCCCAATGAAGCACCGGCATGCATGATTTGGACAACCATATATATGAAAAATGATCTTATTCAATTTTATTTCAAAAAGCACTTACTATCGAATTTTTCTGTTTTTATGCGATGCCTTTTAAGCTCTTCTCTAAGGAATAATTTTGTTTTGGACTCGAATGAGGTGACAAGAACTTATCTTGTGACTTGAGTGTTTGAAAATGTTTTTTGTTTGTCGGCTGACATCAGATGATATTAGAGCAAAAAAGTGGGACAAAAAAAATTAACGATATTTTATTTCGTGTACTATATGTCAACTTAAGGATAACATGAATATCTTCTGAGGAGGAAAGATCCTTGCTAGGGTGTTGATTGAATAATTATTTTTTGGAAAGAATCAATGTATATTGGCCCTGTAGAGAATTGGAAACATAGAAGATGTCATACTGAGACATATTTCTGCATGTTTAATCTTGAATCACAACTCTTTCCTCTCAGACGAGTTGGGCCTTGTTTTCACCGATTGTATACACACTAAGTAAAGGGAATGAGTTGGTTTTTGTTCGCATCATAAATGGAGGACGTGAAAGCTCCTACTAGTATATTCAAAGGTGCTTATGTTGATTTAAAAAATATCTGTGAACGTATGTGTATGTGTTAAATTTTTTGTCGCTACGCTGAAATCGCATGATAGTTTTGCCATTTCTTAATGCTGTTTAATATCGATGATCTTTTACCCAATTAGATTAGCTTGAGATTTTGAATTAATTTTTTTGCTCATTTTTGTAAGCCGGTTGATGTTCCTTATGGCATCAGATCTTTTCAAAAAACTTAAATATAATGAACAAATTTTTGTATTTAGTAGGCCAGAGGAAAGAATTGCTGAGTTGATGAAATCTCGACAGCGGCTTGTTTTTGTAAATAAGGGACATCGATGCCCCGGTTGATCTGGAAGTTTTAGCGCTGTAATCCTTTTGAAAAAAAATGCACTGAAAGATGCGACAGTACAATTGAATCAAAAACTAGTAATCTCATTTTGAGAGGTATTTGATCTCCAAGAAGAGTTTGCGAGGGAATAGTGGTAGGCATTTTACGCGTGATTTTCGCACTTGATTTTCGCGTGCAAGAATGAACTTGTTTGAATTCCAAGATGTCGGCAGTTTGTGGAGATTTTTAATTGCTCTCAAGCAAAGTTTGTGAAATTATATTAGTCCTGTGGTCTTTTAAGGCAGTGTTTTTGACCGATTTGTGATTGGTCAACCTCCTCCTTTTGGCGATTGAACTTGACGCTCTCGTCCAGTTCTCCCAGCCCTACCCGGCAACGCTTGACCACCACTCCGCTTATCCCCCTAAGGATAGCATTTCTAAGCCCCAGCTGGCTACTAAAAGCCAACCAATCGCCGGTCGTTTGAGTACAATTCGCCCGTTGTTTGTCGGTTATGTTTTAAGGTGACATTCAAGTGGATGCTTTCTTTTTTTGTTTCGATCACAGAAATAGAAGAGCTCCGTCGCATCCGCATTTAATGATAAATTGTTTTTCGTTCAAATAGGTATGTTTTTTTTTCAAAAATCTTGAAATTCTGTCTTTGGCATCAAGTTTGCAAAAAAGATTTTGGTATCATCATTAAATTGAACCATGTCGAAGTCACCTTTTTTCCCTGGAAAACACTAACGTATAGGAGATAAAAATCAATAGTCCTGGAACTGTGCTCTGGTGGTAATCCTTGTTATTGGCAAGTTTATTCAGAAATTTTGATCCGACTTTACAGATTGCGTTCTATTTATAGTCGAGTGTGAAGATTAAAATTTTGCCTTTTTCAGAATTGTTAGATGATATAGAGTAAAATAGTTTTAAGAGATCCAAGAAAATACTTGTTGTATCAATAACGTATTCCACGTTTTCTATTATACTTTCTTTAAAATAGAGAACAACACCTTTTAAAGGCTTTTTGCTGAAAATCAAAATGGCTTTTGTTTTAATTTTAAATGGACGAGAACTTACTGTTTGCCTCGGAAGGAGACTTCCTAAAGATTTTAAAGACCGGTAGAACAAATATCGGCTGTTATTTTGCTAAGAAAAAATTTTGATTCTTTATTGCAAAATGGTGTTACATGTTCTTACTTTAGTATAGTGGAACATTATTTTGGATAACTTCGTTGAACGTGATTTTTGATGTGCATTCCAATTGTTTATTTCCCAATTTGTAATAGCCCAAATATTATACCCCGGATGCGGAGATTTGTATTAATTTAGGTTATTAATCGTTTTTACAGATATCTTTTTATGTGACAATTGATAAAACTAAAATTAAATTCAGCAAAACTGGCTCATTTTTTTCTGATGTCCAAAAGCATTTATATTTTAAAGCCGCAACTTTACCAAAATACGCCACTAAGTCATCGCTGATGGCTCTCTGATAACCCAATTTGCAACCATCTCTTTGCGTTTCCTGTGTTTAGAAAATATTTCCAATTTTTCAACCTTTAGTGAAAATTGTTTCCTATTCTCCAGTTTTGTTTTTTTGTAGTTGCTCAATTTATCAAATTTTTGAGAGTTTGATTTTATAGTTGGTGTTTTTTTTACTATTAATTGCTTTATTTTATTCGTCAGCCCAAATTTTTGTTGAGAAAATTAGTTTGTTCTATCTCAATTGTTCTCCGAATAAAAGACAATCCTTTGCCATTTGTTTCAATTTTTTGTTGATGCGCTGTCCGCCAATCAGCAAAAACCAAGTTTCTATCGAAATTCTCTGCTCATGTTCATTTTGCGTTTCATGTGATTTTTTAGTTTTAATTTGCTCTGATATGCCACAAAGTTTTACCGCTTTCGGAAGGCAAATGAACTTGCAAGCATGTTATCTGATCTTTTTGTCATGAATTTTGATTGATGAATGACTAGTTTGACTGGTAGGTGTGAAAGTTTCCAAATTTGTTAGTCGCAACCCTAAGCTTGATAATGTAGAACAGGTCTTTCCAGAACGATCAAATTATATCGTCTTTCCGATCATGCGCTGGAAAGCTCTATGCTGATTTTGTTGAGTAAAAGCAACACTTTTGTCCGGGTTGTATGAAACGTCTATTAGAGATTTTCATGTAATGATCAACCAATTTTGCCCCCCATTGATTCGAAAAAGTTTTGTCAGTTTTCTCAAACTCGCTCCTGCGCAACTGCTTGAAGTGACTTAATACCCAAATGCCTAATACTTAATACCGAAAACGCGGGTTTCTTTTGACCGAGCTTTTTATGAAACTTTGTTGACTACTTTTACTACAAAATGTCTCTCTGCAATCCAAGTTTGATACAAAAGAACGCTCAGCTGGTCTAGATTTTTAGAGGAGAGAGGACAAATTTATACGAGATTTATTTTGTCAGCTACTCGAACCTTCAATAAAATGTTTAATTATTTATCGAATTTTTTAAATCGGTCTAGTCTCGTGTTGTTGATTTGAGCGTATCAATCAAATGGACAAAGATTTGTTCCCAGGTCCAAAAAATTATTATTTATCCTTTTATTAAAAAACTTGAGAGCCGTGCAGACAACTATGATACTCCATGTAAATTTTGTATGATTGAACAAATTTTTGATCTTGAGATCGTTAAGATTTTGATCTCATATTCCACTGAATGATATTTCTGGGGATGTTATAGGGTTTGTGTAAGCTTTCTTTTTGGGACCACTGGTAAAGGCCATCAGCTCCAAACCAAAAACTTCTAATTGATCGTTGAGCTTCGAAGTAGTTCATCTGTTCCCTTTTCGGTCGTAACAATCAGATTTTTTGGTAATTTTTACTGACAGGTGTAACATGCGGTTTGGCTCCCTCAAGCTTTTATCTAATATTTCTTTCACTTTGATAACATTATCAGGTGCTTATCTCGCTCCCCTCATTCACACATGGTTTATCATTATTAATAGCCGCCCTCATCTTCTCAGCCGGCTATTATAGCGCTCCTATTTTTTACAATTCAAAGAATTTGAATTGTATTGGGGCGCTGTCTTTTTTTTTAAGATCTGTTCACACATTTTCATGATTTTTGAAGTCAAATTGGAGTGGTGATTTTGGTCACGCCGAAACAGGAAATGGAGCGAAATAGCGAGTGGTTTTGCGGCGTGAATTTTTTTCGCTCTAATTTTAAAGTAGAGTGAGAAAAGGTGTTTGAACAAAAATTCGGGTTCTCGGTAGTGGTTTTTTGTTCACATGCGGCAATTTCACTCTGATTTTTACTGTTTTTTTCGATTTATTGGATCGGATTTTTTTCTAAATAGTTTTCTCAATCCATTCACAGCTCTTTCTAGGCCTAGTTTTTTGTTTAAATTAATTTTTCATTTCTCGCTAGTGGTTTTCACATGTGGCATTTTGACATTGAGTTTTTGTTTTTTCTTATTTTTTGATCTGATTTTTTTAAAAATTGTTTTCTCAATTCACTCATAGTCCATTCTAGGTCTAGTTTCTCTATTTAGTCAATGAAAATTCTTTGAATTGTACGTCAGGACTTGTCCTGCTATGTTTTTTTACTTCGTCGAATAAAAAAATGTTTCGCTTTACCTCATTTTGCCGCTTTTTCAACATTTTGCGTGAAATCTTTTTGACTTCTCTAGGCGAGTTTCCCTCTTCTCTCATTCTGCTAAAAATGATTTTGAACATCAGTTGCTCAGCAAAGCAAATCAAAATGAACAGAGTCAGCATAAAAAATTGAAGTCAGAAGTAGAAACGGGATAAACCCATAAAGCCCAATTTTAGATGCCCGCTATTTGAACCTATAAGTCTTAGTTACCATCTCTAATGCTTATTGGTATTGATAGTAGCCCCTGTAGCCTCTCTCTAAGAAGCAGAAGTACGTTATGTTCAACTACGAAATGCCATCAAAATAAATCGGACTTAAAAAATGTTTTTGTACAAAATTCTTTTTTTTTCAATATCTTCTATTCTTTCAATCCCAATCATGCTTATTGGAATCAACGGCGGCTATTTTACGGCAATCTGCCGGGTATGCTTAAAATTTGATATTTCTTCAATAACTTCTATAGTTTTTATTTCCATTTAGGACGGTAACCTCTATTTTTCTATTTTTCAAAAACAAACTGATAACAAGATAATTATTGTACATGTAGATCTTGTCATATGTACCTTGAATGCTCGAGGATTTACCTTTTTAATTACCTTTATGATAAGCTTGTATAATTGCAAATCCTATAGATGTAAAGTACTTGGTGAAGTAATTATAATGGTAAAGCAGATGTAAATATCTGTTTTTGTATGATACTTGCAAACCGGATATTAACCTGCTTAAGAGATTAGTAAATTTTTACAAAGGACCAATACTGCCCGAGGTACATATCCATAGAACTACAGAAGACCAGAACACCGGATAATTGCCATAAGATTTAGTTGATAAAATCTGCCTTGAAATTGGAAGTTTTCCAACAATTTTTCCTTCTTTGCGACTAATAACATCAGGGAGAATTAATTGACATCTTTATGGAAATCTTGTTTCATCCTAATTTCAGACTGATCTGATTCTTCCTAAGTCTTAACGCAATTACTGCTTAATAAAACAGTAGCTATGAAATGAATAGCGAGCATCGAAAATGGTGTCCGGAATATAAGCCGGTGTGAAGATTAGCCGAAAAAGTCGAAAGTAGGTAAAATCAGTGCGTGACAGGCAATTTTCTCCGTGACTTTTTTATCATTTGAGTTATAACTTATTTGAAGTACGTGGTATGCTTTTGCTTCCGGAGAGTGAAATGTAATATTGTTCTGTATTACAATATGTGCTATCTGACGTTTATTAGTTGCTTTACAAAAGCTGGTATCGTCTTTGCAAAATAGGTGCTCACTGGCAATTCACTGTTGCTGCAAACATTCGAATGATTGTTTTTGAGGCCTTTTGTCTATGACTTTTGATGTATGCTGTTTAAAGAAGTCGGAATTGTTTTCCATCCGTTTGACAGCTTTTTTACTGATTTACGAATGTTTGTTATTGGTACTCAAAGAATATAGTAGAGCAAAATCTTAGTCGCCCGAGGGATTTAGTGGCCTGACAAGAGGGCGCTGAGCCCGAGTGCTGGGCACGAGGCCCGAGGGGGCCCAAGACTTGGTTTTAACGTATTTAGAGAACCAAAGAGGAGGAAAGTGTTGAATTTCATTTGAACGTCTCCCTCCCTGATAACGAAGCAGCCGATTATTTATAGCGGTTTGATTCAAGAAGTGAAAGTCTATTTTTTTTTGTCCTAAACGTAGTCCTATATGACTCTAACGTAGGACAAAAAATTGACTTTCACTTCTTTAACTCTAAGGTCGAACTTTCAAACCAAGCTCTGCCTCGAAGTTTTGGTGACCAATGAAATTGTACCCTGGGTTCTCTAATTGTAAGAGGTTTTGCTCTATGCCTGTATTTCTGTTCATTTTTAGGTAGATTCTAACGTATTTGCACTTACTTCCTCTTTGATGATTATGATTGGCTTAGATCATGATTCGAAGTGTAACTTGGGGAGAGCAGAATTTATCTGGGTATTTCAAACTTGATTGATTTGATCCTCTCTCGGGATTGAATGTAGAAGATCCAATGAAACCAAACGAGAAAAAGTTGAGGTAAGATGGCAGATACTTGCAAATCCCAGGTAAGATGTACTTCCAATAAAGATTGATCAGAATGCCCGGATCTTTTCCGTTTGTGCCCCCTCCCACAAGTCAGTGGGTATGCATATTATTTGCAGCCCTCAGACGCACGTGCAAAATTTTTACATAATGCTTTACTATCTGATGACACATGCTCTATAATTGGGGGCGCATAACTTACTGAGGGGGGGGGGGCACAAGCGGAAAAGATCCGAATGCCCATAAAGGTGTGCTGACTATGAATAGTATTTTAGAAAAATAAATTGAGATGTGCTACTAATTCAACAAGAAGTTGTTTAGACAAGGTGTGTTGTTATATGAGAGAGTAAGTGTATGCCCACGTTTCTGAAGAATCTCAAACACAGCTGACTTGTCGCTTTCTGCTCTAACTGATAATAAAACACAGCAGAGTTTTGAGTTTATATCTAGGGAGTCTATAATATAATATATTACAATGAAGAATGGTTCTTGGTACGTTTAACCGCTTTGAAATGTTATTTTAATAAATCTTTAAAATAGCATTCTTCTTAACCACTTTGAAATATTATAATTGGAGTCTAGTGACCACTGAAAACATTGATATCTCCAATTTCTTTGGGGATAGAAACTATAATATACTCTTAGGAAGGAATCTTTCTATTTACCCAAAATTTACTCAAAAAAATTACGCACACTTCTTGTTGACAGGTGTGTACTTATTGAGTAACCCAGAGAAATTTAGTTGCACGAATCTTAGAGCTCTTAATGTATAAATTAAATACATAAGACGATGTGTAAATGTTCAGTATTTTAGAACTATTTGGTTCCATATTTTAAATTGCATATTAGTGACATATTTCTTTTTCTTGGCTATTTCTGAATTGCTAAACAGCTTCTGAAGATCGAGTTCAATAATATTGGTAACATAGTAAGGAAGACATATTAATATCAAAGCAAATGTAGGGTTTCGAAGATTCAGGGTTTGAATTTTCAATTGCTCTCAAACGAAGTTAGTAGCAATTATATTAGCGAGTCACAGTCAAGTTTGAGATTCACAGAAACTGTTTTTGGAGACCTATACTTATGGTGTGAAGGGTGGTTCTTAGAGGTTGACCCCCCCCCCCTGCCACACCACCCCCCCCCCCACAACACCCCCTCCCCACAACACCCCTCCCCTTCCCACATCAGCGCCCCTCTCACGTCACCCCACCCCTGCACATTGTTCAGGCCGTAAGGTCCCCGTGCAGCCATGAAATCCCCTCCCACCGTTCCCCCACCCTGCGCTCATCACGCCTCTTCAATTAAACTAAAGCTAGCCTCACTAAACCTTGGCTAGCTGCTGACGAAGCCAACCGCTCGACGGTTGTTGTTGAGAGTAATTAGCCCGACTTTAGTTGGTTATGTTAACAGTTATGTTTTGGTTTTCTATTTTGTAAATAAATTGCTGAGGTTCGACTAGTAAATCATTTGTTATCTGAATGACATTTTGATTGTATAGGATTTGGAAAGCTTCCCCGGAATTTAGTTGGTCTGATTTTTTTCATTTTATAGCAAATGGGTTACAATAAGTGAATTTTAAACGTTTCTGATGTCATGAAAATTTCATTTTTAAATAATTATTAAGCACTTTTTATCCATTTTGTCAACTGAAAAAAGTTGTCCATTTTTTGCTATACGAGGATCACACCTTTTGTTTGGTCGGTTTTTTTGATGGGTTCAGCTAGCTCATTGCGAGAGATTCTTTACGAAAACATAACTTTCAGTTAGTTACGTCCTTATTTAAAAAATATTGCTATTGGAGAATGAACTTTGTTTTTTTTTCACTTTCTTCGTCATTAGTGAGCGTTTTGTATCAGTATGTTGAAAGTTTATATAGATATCATCGAACGACGTTCAACAATAATTGGTAATTACACAATTCAACATTGGAATTTTTTCCGTTTCACGTTTTAACGTGAGTGAAGAAAGGGGTGCCATCAAATTCCGGAGATGTTCAATTTTTAAGCAGTTTTCTTTTAACTTTTTTAAACTTTTCTTGGCCATCAATTAGTCATTGACTCAGAGACTGTATTTTTTTTTCAGAAATTGGGTTCCTGTGCACCAACTTTGTTTTTTTGTAGCTCCTCAACTTTTAAGCAAATGACTAGTTTGACTGACACGTGTGAGAGTGTCTAAGTTTGTTAGTCGGAATCCTAATCTTGATATTTTTCGACAGGTCTTTCCCAGAACCTTTAGGTCTGTATTGTAATCAAATTATATCCTCTTTCCGATCAAGTGCTCTAAACATCTATGCTGAGGTTATTCAGTAAAAGGTTTGCAGCACTTTTGCTCGGACTCTATTGAACGTTTGTTAGATTTTTCAATGCTCAACCAATTTTGTCCCACATTGATTCAGATCAGTTTTGGCAGTTATCTCAAACTCGCTCCTACGCAACAGCTTGAAATGACCTAATACCCAAATGCCTATAAAACCGCGGGTTTCTTTTGATCGAGTTTTGTCTCAAACTTTTTTTCTACTGTCACCAGAAAATGTCTCTCTCACTGCAATCCAAGTTTCAGTTACAAAAAAACTTTCTACTGGCTGTTTTTTGGAGGCGAGGACAAATTGAGGTGCTTGTTTTGTCAGCTATTTAAACCTTCAATAAAATTGTTGTATGAAATTTTGTTTTAATGGGTTTAGTCTAGTGTTGTCAATTTGGACGTATTGATATTTCCCATTATGTCAAAGGGCTTATGTAAGCTTTCTTTGGAGCACTGGTAAAGGCCATCAGTTTCAAACAAAAAACTTCTAAATAATCGTTGAACATCGAAATGGTTTCCTTGTTCCTTTTTCGGCCATGGCTTTACTGATGAATTTTTTCAGACGGGTACAACATGCGGTTTGGTTCTTTCAAGTATTTGTCTAACATTTCACTTAGTTAAATAGCGTTGTCATATGCTTATCTGGGTCCCCTCATTCAGCCGTTATTTATCTTTTTAGAACTTGATTTTTCTTATGTTCATCTATGACCATGAACTTACTAGTTTTTTTTTCAAAACAACCGGATGACAAAATAATTATTCTACACGTAGTATCTTCTTTTATGTAACTATAGTGCTCGAAGATTTTTGTTATGTATCTTTATGATAAGCTTGTATAATTGGTAACCACTATAAAAGAAGTCAAGTAATTGGTGAAGTTTTTATAATGGTAAAGCAGATGTAAATATCTGTATATGTACTCAAAGAAGACCAAGAAATTTGCAAACCTGATATGAATCTGCTTAAGAGATCAGTAAAAATGATAACAAAGGACATATACATACTGCCCGAAGTACAGATTCATAGAACTGCGGAAGACCAGAACACTGGAGAATCGCCCTGAGTTCAGTTGATAAATAAATTCTGTCTCCAAAAACTTAAAATTTTCCAATTCTACCTTTATTGCGACTAATAGCATCAGACAGAATTAACATCATTAAAGAAATCTTGTTTCTTCCTAAATTTAAACTGAACTGATTCTTTCTTATTCTAAACGCAATTACTGCTGAATAAAACAGTAGCTGTAAAATGGATAGCGCGCATCCGGAACAACTCAGAAGCAGCCAGCTGTTAATTCTGTCTTTAACACCAACTTCAAATCTAAACTAAACTTATTAATTCAGTGCGAAACAAGCATCTGTCTCGGTGACTTCTTTATTATTTGAATTATAACTTATTTGAAGCACTTGGTCTGTTTATGCTCCCGGAGTTTGAAGTGTAATACTGTTCTTATTCTCAATATGTGCTGTCTGACGTTTATAAGTTGCTTTACGAAACTTGGTATCGTTTTGCGAAATAGGTGTTGTCAGGCAATTCACTGTTAATTCAAATATTCGAACAATTTTGTTTTTGAGGCATTTTGTCTGCGGCTTTTGAAGTCTGCTGTTCAAAGAACTCAAAATCGGTTTTCACTCGTTTGACGGCTGTTTACTGGTTTACGATTGTTTGTTTTTTTAATACTCAAATTGTAAGAGGTTTTTCTGTATACTGGTTTTTTTGTTCATTTTTGGTAGATTTTAATGTATTTGCACTTATTTCCTCTTTTGATTATGATTGGTTTTGCTCATGAGTTGAAGTGTAACTTGCGGAGAGCAGAATTTATTTGGGCATTTCAAACTTGATTGATTTGATCCTCTCTCAGGATTGAATGTAGAAGGCCAATGGGTCTTTCCTATTATAGCCCTTTCCCTGCCTAGTGATCAGATAGCCTATAGCACCCAATCATGGTAAACATACCATTTTAATTTCAGGGGGGCTATAATGAGAAAGACACAATTCAATGACGTAAGATGCCAGATACGTGCAAAGTACCAAGCAAGAGATTCTTTCAATAACAATTGATAAGAATGCCCATTGAGGTGTGCTGACAATGAACAGTATTTGCGGAAAATAAACAGATTTTCTTCTAATTCAACACAAAAGTTGTTTAGACAACGGTATGTTGTTATATGAGAGGGAAAAATTGTATGCCCACATTTTTGAAGAATTTCAAAGATACAGCTGACTTTGTCGCTTTTTGTACTAACTGATAATAAGACAGCCGAAATTTGAGTTGAAATCGAGGGAGTTCAATATGCACACCAAGGAAGATTGATTATTGTTACTTTTAACTGCATTGAGACGTTTTTCTAAAGAAATTAAAAGAAGTATTCTTCGGATCTTTTCCGTTTGTGCCCCCCAGCTTATTGGTTGCCTTTTATTTGCACACCCTAGACGCACGTGCCATATTTTTACATAGTGATTCTCTGTAATGCCACGTGCTCTGTAACTCGAGGTGCATAACATACTGGGGAGAGCAGAAACGGAAAAATCCCATCCTTAACCACTTTAAATTATTATTCTTCGAGTCTAGTGACCACTGGACTCATTGATAACTCCAATTTCTTTGGTGATAGAAACTATAGGATCTATTCTGTTTGCCCCCCGCCCCAGCTTAGTGGGCTTATATCTTTTATGCCCCCAGGCGCACGTGCTATTTTTTCACATATTAACCTGCTATATAACAAATATTTTATAACTGGGAGCATAAAAAACACTGGGGGGGGGGGGGGCAAAACGAAATAGATCCAAGCTATAATTTACTCTTATGAAGGAATCTTTCATTTTGCGTAATGTTTTGGTTTGGCAAAAGAGCGCCTTAGGTTTTGGTTTGGCCGTTTGTTTTTGTCTTCTAGAAGTAATGTTAGTGACAACCCTAACTTTTAATATAACTGGAAAGATAACTATTCTATTATTGCTTTTAGCGTGTTTTATCCAAAGAGGCATGCGCATTTATTGTTGACAGGTGTTTTTACTTGTTTATGATTAAAAAGAATTTAGTCCAGAGGAATTTTGTTGCTTTCGTTTTAGTGCTCTTATTGTATAAATTAAATACATAAGGAAATGTTCAGTAATTTAGAACTATTTGATGGCATATTTTGAATCGCGTATTGATGGAATATTTTGTTTCCATGGCTCTTTATGCTAAATTAGCTTTTAAAGAGTTCAATTTTGTTGATAACATTGAAGGAAAGGCATTTTAATATGAAAGCAAATTTAGGGTTTCGAGGATTTATTGAGATTTTTTCATTGCTCTCAAACGAAGTTTTTAGCTATTATATTAATCCTGTGGTCTTAATGCGATTTTTCGTTTGACCGATTGTTCGTCTGACTCATTTGACTTTTCCTCCTCAAAAACGGGATAAACAGGTAGCGCTTAGAGGGCATTGATGGGCCGAGCAGTTCTCTTAGAGCCTTAGGCTATGCTAGTTTCTTAGTATGCGACTAACCGAAACTGTTCTGAGAAGACAATATCACTGTGTAAGGGGGCTGTTCTTGGTGTTAAAAGTTTGACCCCCTCCCGCATCACCCCCCCCCCCCCCGACCGACACACCCCCGTTCACCCTGCTACAAACTGGGGATTTGGATCTCCTTCTCGTACAGTTAACCCACAGCCTCCCCCGCCCACATCGTTTGACCCCCTCTCCCGTCGCTTAACCCCCCCCCCCCCACTCGACTCAACCCAGTATCCCTAAGCCGCAACTGGCTACTACCGAAGTCAAACGCAGGCTGGTCGTTTGAGAGCAATTTGCCTGACGTTAATTGGTTTTGCTTTGGTTTCCTTTTTTGTAAAAAATTTTTGGAGGTTCGATATGTAAATCATTTCTGTTTCCTAAGAGTAAGATTTGGATAACTTTCCTGGAATTCAATAGGTCTGATTTTTCTCATTTTGTACTGAATGGATTACAATATGCAAATTTTATGTCAGAATTTCTACGTTTTAACGTAAGAAAAAGTGTCATCAATTTCCTGAGATGTTTAGTTTTTGAGTGTTTTCCTTATGCTTTTTTTCTTGGCCATCGATTAGTCATTGAGTCAGAAATTGTAATCTTTTCAGAAATGGGATAAAACAGATTCCTATGCGAATTTGATTTATTTTTTTAGTGTTAGATATTAAACAGCATATTTCGAGACCTAGAAATAATATTTACTTGAACAAATCCTGTTTTCATTTTTTTCTACAACTGATGAATGTGTTAATTGTCGAGAATATTAAGTAAACAATTTTAGTGAGAATTTTTTTGTTGACATTGAACTAATTGTCTGGACTTTGAAACGCAGCCAATCGGAGTTAAAATTTTTGTCCGACTTGAAGAGGTTTTTTATTATGAAGTTCACGGTTAATGAAATAGAGTGAAGCTTTTTTTTGAGCTTGTATTTTTACCGGGGATCAGGTGTACTTTTTTGTCGTGTTCAACAAGAATTCATTTTCTACTGGGAGTTGTTAATTTGGTGTTTATAAGAACATATGAAGTATGGGGCCTTTTTCTGGTGTTTAATAGCCACAAAAGACCTCATGTGATAGCGTAGGCTATTTTTCTCCTTCTCTTGGATTTTTTGTTTCGTCATCAAGATTTTTGCTCCGACCGTATGGCGTCACAATCACTTCAAATCTGCATTTTCATTCGTTGATGCAATTTCAACTGAACTGCGTGCGAGACGTCATTTTTCACTTTTAGTGGCTAGAGTTTTTTGTTCTTTCGCGTAATTAAGTTTTTGGTCATACGTGACTTGCCCCCCAAGTGGGCTTATATCTTTTACGCCCCAGGCGCACGTGCTTTTTTCACATATTAACCTGCTATATAACAAATATGTTATAACTGGGAGCGTAAGGAACACGGGGGGGGGGGGGGACAGAATAGATCCGAGCTATAATTTACTCTTATGAAGGAATCTTTCATTTTGCGTAATGTTTTGGTTTGGCAAAAGAGCGCCTTAGGTTTTGGTTTGGCCGTTTGTTTTTGTCTTCTAGAAGTAATGTTAGTGACAACCCTAACTTTTAATATAACTGGAAAGATAACTATTCTATTATTGCTTTTAGCGTGTTTTATCCAAAGAGGCATGCGCATTTATTGTTGACAGGTGTTTTTACTTGTTTATGATTAAAAAGAATTTAGTCCAGAGGAATTTCGTTGCTTTCGTTTTAGTGCTCTTATTGTATAAATTAAATACATAAGGAAATGTTCAGTAATTTAGAACTATTTGATGGCATATTTTGAATCGCGTATTGATGGAATATTTTGTTTCCATGGCTCTTTATGCTAAATTAGCTTTTAAAGAGTTCAATATTGTTGATAACCTGGAAGGAAAATCATTTTAATATGAAAGCCAATTTAGGGTTTCGAGGATTTATTCAGAATTTTTCATTGCTCTCAAACGATTTTTTCAGCTATTATATTAGTACTGTGGTCTTAATGCAATTCTTCGTTCGACCGATTGTTCGTCTGACTTTTCCTCCTCAAAAACGGGATAAACAGGTAGCGCTTAGAGGGCATTGATGGGCCGAGCAGTTCTCTGAGAGCCTTACGCTATGCTAGTTTCTTAGTATGCCACTAACCGAAACTGTTCTGAGAAGACAATATCAGTGTGTAAGGGGGCGGTTCGTAGTCTAAAAGTTTGACCCCCTCCCGCATCACCCCAACCCCCCCCCCCGACTTACACCCCCGTTCACCCTGCTACAAACTGGGGCTTTGGATCTCCTTCTCGTACAGTTAACCCACAGCCTCCCCCGCCCACATCGTTTGACCCCCTCTCCCGTCGCTTAACCCCCCCCCCCCGCTCCACTCATTCCAGTATCCCTAAGCCGCAGCTGGCTACTACAGAAGTCAAACGCAGTCTGGTCGTCTGAGAGCAATTTGCCTCACGTTAATTGGTTTTGCTTTGGTTTCCTTTTTTGTAAAAAATTTTTGGAGGTTCGATATGTAAATCATTTCTGTTTCCTAAGAGTAAGATTTGGATAACTTTCCTGGAATTCAATAGGTCTGATTTTTCTCATTTTGTACTGAATGGATTACAATAAGCAAATTTTATGTCAGAATTTCTACGTTTTAACGTAAGAAAAAGTGTCATCAATTTCCTGAGATGTTTAGTTTTTGAGTGTTTTCCTTATGTTTTTTTTTTCTTGGCCATCGATTAGTCATTGAGTCAGAAATTGTAATTTTTTCAGAAATGGGATAAAACAGATTCCTATGCGAATTTGATTTATTTTTTCAGTGTTAGATATTAAACAGCATATTTCGAGACCTAGAAATAATATTTACTTGAACAAATCCTGTTTTCATTTTTTTCTACAACTGATGAATGTGTTAATTGTCGAGAATATTAAGCAAACAATTTTGGTGAGAATTTTTTTGTGGACATTGAACTAATTGTCTGGACTTTGAAACGCAGCCAATCGGAGTTAAAATTTTTGCCCGACTTGAAGAGGTGTTTTATTATGAAGTTCACGGTTAATGAAATAGAGTGAAGCTTTTTTTGAGCTTGTATTTTTACCGGGGATCAGGTGTACTTTTTTGTTGTGTTCAACAAGAATTCATTTTTTACTGGGAGTTGATAATTTGGTGTTTATATGAACATATTTAAGTACATATAAGGAGTATGGGGTCTTTTTCTGATTTTTAATAGCCACAAAAGACCCCATGTGATAGCGTAGGCTATTTTTGTCCTCTTGGATTTTTTTTTCGTCAAGAATTTTGTTCCGACCGTATGACGTCACAATTACTTCAAATCTGCCTTTTCATTCGTTGATGCAATTTCAACTGAACTGCATGCGTGACGTTTTTTTCACTCTTAGTGGCTGGAGTTCTTTTTGTTCTTTCTCGTAATTAAGTTTTTGGTCACACGTGACTTGCGTCTCTCGAAAATGACTTTCTCACTCTGAAATTGACTTTTCTTTTCTTTAATTTAAAGAGGTAAGGTCAAATGAGTTCGTGTCACTCTAATTAAAGGGTATTTTATGGTATCTAATAGAAGCAGCAATAAGTTTAAACAGATTTTTAATGAAAATATATCTCAGCATTTTAAAAAGTTTTTTGGTCTGTTTCTTTTATCTTTTTGAGATTACAGGTCTACGAAGCTATTGCGGATGTTTTCTGGCAATCTGTAGGCTATGTTTAATAGCCGCCCTGGTTTTCTCAGCCGGCTATTATAGCGCTCCTTATTTTTACAATTCAAAGAATTTGAAGTGTATTGGGGCGCTGTCTTTTTTTAAGATCTGTTCACACATTTTCATGATTTTTAAGTCAAATTGGAGTAGTGATTTTGGTCACGCCGAAACAGGAAGTGGAGCGAAAAAGCGAGTGGTTTTGCGGCGTGAATTTTTTTGCTCCAAATTTAAAGTAGAGTGAGAACGGTGTTCGAACAAAATTTCGCTTTCTCGCTAGTGGTTTTTTGTTCACATGCGGCAATTTGACTTTGATTTTTACTTTTTTCGTTTTTTTTGGATCGGATTTTTTTCTTAATGGTTTTTCCAATACATTCATAGTCCGTTCTAGGTCTGGTTTTTTGTTTAGTCAATAAAAATTCTTTGAATTGTACGTCAGGACTTGTCCTGCTATGTTTTTTTTACTTCGTCGAACAAAAAAATGTTTCGCTTTACCTCATTTTGCCGCTTTTTCAACATTTTGCGTGAAATCTTTTTGACTTCTCTAGGCTAGTTTCTCTCTTCTCTCATTCTGCTAAAAGTGATTTTGAACATCGGTTGCTCAGCAAATCAATTCAATTTGAACAGAGTCAGTATAAAAATTGAAGTCAGAAATAGAAACGGGATAAACCCATTAAGCCCAATTTTATATGCCCGCTATTTGAACGTCGTTCCTATAAGTCTTAGTTACCATCTCTAATGCTTATTGGTATTGATAGTAGCTCCTGTAGCCTCTCTCTAAGAAACAGAAGTGCGTTCAACTACGAAATGCCATCAAAATAAATCGGTTTTAAAAAAATGTTTTTGTACAAAAATCTTTTTTTTTCAATATCTTCTATTCTTTCAATCCCAATCATGCTTATTGGAATCAACGGCGGCTATTTTCCGGCAATCGGCCGGGTATGTTTGTGGTTAAAGCTGAACTGAACGTATGACAAATATGAACTTCTTGAGCGTGTGATTTTGTTAAGTTTTTGCGTCCTATTAAATTCATCGTTTTCTTCAAAAACGGTTGGTTTTCCTATGAGCCGTAGGGTTGGTCTTTCAATGCTGGCAATCCAGAACGACTCAAATTTTAAAAAACCAGAACCACTCGACAAACGCAGTCGTAGGAATTAAGTTTCTTAACAATCATAGAATTTGAATTTATTAGTTTTTCCCGCAATTCAAGAGTTTGAATTCTAATGAGCGTTTGTTATTGCTTACTTTCATATGAACCTAGATGACACCTCGAGGTGCAAACTCATCATAAACTAAGGGGCATTGGGTCACATGGTAGTTTTAATTTTAACGCTCTACTATTCTCTAAGATGCTCTGTGTACCCAACTTGTTGGAAAGCATAAATTCAATATGAAATTTCTTTGTTTGTTCTGCTTACTTTTGTGTATTTTGAAAGTTTTTGTTCTAAAAATGTCTTTTATGAGGATTTTCTAATTTGGCTTTATTTGAAGATAAATTTTTATGTGGTTCTATGTTTTAGTGATAGCGAACATCTGATAGCTAGAGGTTTTGTCATTTTTTAGCCTTTTGGCTCCGGAAAATCGACTTTGAAAACAGCAGCACATAAAATTGTAGTTTTGAAGATATTTAAGAATTTCCTTTGATGGATATCAAACTTCTGAACATACTTACTAAATCATTAATTATCAAAACTGTTCATTGACAGTTTGCTGAAGTCCTTTTTGTTTTGAACAGTGTTTGGTTTTGGGCTCAGATATTTTTTGTTTCTGTATGACTGTTCTGGTTTTCTGCAATCTTGGTTGAGTTTTATGTCATTTTAAGGACGTTGTCAAAGTGACCCAAAAAGGGAAGTTTTTGAAATTTTTCATAAGTAGTTTGTTTCATTCAGGTCTTTGCCAAGAAATTGAAATATGCCTGTTCTGGTTGCGCTTTGGCTGTTATTCCAGTGGAAGCAATTGTAATTTTAGTTGTCTTAAAATGCCTTTCTGCTTTGATTTTATTTACCTTTGGTTTTTTATTTTTGTTTATGCATGAAATATTTTTATTTTCTGTTTTTACCATGAAATATTAAGCTTGAGTTTGTCAATTTTGCATTGGGGTACCTGGTAAGTTACAGTTACGTAGTTACAATTGCTCTCAAACGAAGTTTATAACAACTATATTTGTCCTACGGTCTCTTTAATGCGATTTTCCGCTTGACCGTGTTCTTGTCTGATGGTTCTGACAATCTCCTTAATAAAGAGATAGGCAAGTAAAGCACCCACTGTCCCACCTGCAGCGCGCGCAACTCAACGCCCTCTCTCACCCTGATGACCCATTACGCTCACCCCCCCCCCCATTAGCGCCCTAATGATAGCATCCCTAAGCGCCAGCTGGCTACCACCGAAACCAACCGCTTGCCAATCGTATGAGAGCAATTCGCCCGACTTTAGGTGGTTATGACTTCAATTTTTTAACGCTCAATCTTTTTTGTTAACCAAACGTGAAAACATCCCATTTTGCGACATTTTTGTTTTGCCATCAAACATTAAGCTGGAGTTTGTCGACTTTCTATGGGGATATCTGGCAAAATAAATTTACGTTATATATCGTTTCTTAGGTAGTCTAGACTTTTCGTGTAGGGGATCAATGGTGTTAAAATATTTTCGAATTTTGATATTTTTTGTTTTATGTTAACAAGTTAAAAATGAGTTTTTACTCTTCTAGAGGGCGTGCTCACAATTTATTGGAGCAGAGAGCATCGCAGTTTCTTGGTTAACAATTTTATATCTACCTCCGAAATTAAAAGATGCCTTATGATCAGAGAAGACCCAAATCACTAACTACTAAATATATATGACAACGGCTAACAAAAAGAGGACCGGCACACGGATATATTGTTCAACTTAATCATTAATTTGGACGGACAGATTTTGAGAGATATAAGTGTTGGAATCAGAAAATTGAACAGTTTTGTTCATAAGTTAGAGATCTGTATATAGTTGACTGACGTTTAACGTTTTTCTCTAGGTGTTTTCATTTTTAAAAAGAAAGTGAGGAAGAAAAGAAACTAGAATGTTGTAATTGAGCGACCCGTTTTGAAAATCTTGTACGGCGTCTGAAAACAAAGTTCTAGCCTAATTGACGTATGTGATGTATGGATTATAACATATTCAAACGAATTTATTATTTATTAATTTCGTAGATAAATTAATATTTAGCTAACCTGTTGAAAGCATCAATCCAAATTAGAACACTTTGTGGTATTTCAAGACAAGACTGGTCAATTCATCTCCTACGTTTCCTGCTTCGATCCCAGTCATCACCAAGAGGACAATCTTGACTATTTATTGCAATCTGCTGGCTTTGTTTTGGGTATTGAAAATTCATAATTATAATTTTGGTTCCTGCGTAATCGCAGCGGAACAGCATTAGGCCTACAGTAGCCTGTTCTCAGCTGCCCTTTTTCTTATTATTCCCCACATTTCAGACTGTTCTTTTTAAAGCTCGGTTTCTGTTATTGGCTATCGAGAATGTCCGTTTTTTTTTTTCAATTATATTCAATTTAATGCTTTAGGTCTTGTCCTTTATACCCGTCGTACTTCCCATTAAACGATCAGGAGTAAGTCTCATGTGCGCAATGCATAAATTAACTCTTGACCTTTTAGTCAATTGTGACATTTAATGGACAAGTGGTAATTTAATATTGTAAAATTGTTTCCAGATTGTAAATAATGGTGGCGTTGACAAATGAAGTTGTAAATAAGAGTGATGAATGGATGATACGTGATATTGACATATATCTTTTGGGTCTCTTGTGTCCCGACTATGTCTCTTGTGACCCTGCTACTAACGGGTGCACTCTGTACGACTCCTGTCCAAGAATGCACATTTGTCCTCAGTGGCTTATGGGAGAGTGCAGTAGTAATAGTGGTAGAAGTATTAATGACAGGACTAAAAGGTGTTTCAAATCACACTGGGTCTCAATGAGAGAACGGGTCAAGGTCAAACAATGGGGCTACGATCCGAAAGACGAGCACTTTTGGAGGATCCTATCTAACACGTTGAAAGAAGGATTCAAACAGGATCAAGAGAAAGAAACGCATAAGGCCAATCAAAATGATTTAGCAAATATTCAAAATGATGTGGTTAACACTGAAAATGAAATCGATAGTATTGGAAATGATGTCGATAATATTGGAAATGATGTCGATAATATTCAAAATAATATAGCTAAGCAAAGTTCCAGAGCTCAAGTTAAGGTTCCAGTTTGCCCCTATTTTCTCAACCAGTGCTGTGAATCTGGAAACAAGTGCGGTTTGATCCACATTTGCGCCAACTGGCTGTCTTCGCTTTGTAACCGGACAAAATGCATATTCAATCACTTCTTGCTAGCAAAGGATGAAAGTATTTTAAGAGCGAATGGATTCGTGGGAGAAACGCGAGAATTGATTAAACAGTATAAAGACAATATCGGTACTGAGCAAAAATGGACATCGTTAGACAGCCAAGTTTCGGTGGACAAGAGATGTAGTCGCAGAAATCGCAAGAGGGTTCGTTTAGTTGACTTTAATTCGAAAAACAGTACCGCTCTTGAAAAAGAGGAAAAAGTTACCAAAGGCACGAACCCCACGTGGAAATACAGGAAATTACCTGGAATGGGGACCTCTGGCGAAAACGATTACGAAACTGAAGATTGGCAAAGTTTTGAGGATAGGCAGAATCGAAGGCTAGAAAACGCCTTTTGCGATGTCAATTTAGATTCGTGTGCTGTGCTTGATAGACAAAAGAAAAGACTGACTCTCAATTTTGACACTATGACGTCAGACGACTACACGGTCGAGGTGAAAAGATTCTCAGATAGCGATGTCTGGAAATGGTTTATACATTTTAATAACGATAGCGAATGTGATGTGTGTTTTAGTAGTGATAGCCAATGTGTGACAGAAAATTCTGACTTTATTGATCAGTTCTACCGCAAAGTGCTGACCAATTTGAGTCAGTGTGAAGAGATACCATTTACAATCGGAGAAGAAAATTTTAAGCTTTTTATTCATAGCGCAAATAACAATCCTGGACCGCCCGAAATATACGCAACCGATCAGTCTCAAAATACTCTCAAAATTAGGCGGAGGCCAAAAGCGTCCATTGGCTCTGTAGAAATATTTTCAGATTATGAAGAATGTGAGGTTGCTAAGAAGTTTGTGGGAAAGAGTGGCTGCGTTTCTGAAGATTGTCCGATGTCTGTTTTTAATGTAAAGGGTGCTGAATTTTTATGGGTTTGGAAAGACAAGAAATCCGAGACCTGGCGTCGGTTTGATTCTAGCCAACAGTCACGACTTGAACATATGTTCAGTTGTCCTTCGTGTACATATATTACCATTTTAGTTGATAGAAATCTCGAATTGCAGATTACAGCTGATAATTTGTGCAATTTTACTGTAACATATCCGAGTGGTTTTTTAATGAAAAGACTACAACACAGCTCTGAATGTAGTGATATTAATAATAACAGGAGTGAGGTTAATTTTACTTGGTACTGGCAGCGTCCTTTATCCTTCAGAGATAAAAATGCTTACACATTTTTGGAACCAACTGAGCTAATTTCGCTTTTGAACTGCTACAATGAAAGTGATATACGCTGGACTGACATGAACCTAAATGGAATCCAAGGGGTTTCGTCAATTACAGGATCTGAAGTTGAAACTTACTTTCATCTCTTTAGATCAGAGGAGGCGTTGGAGTTCACCGTGTCTGAAAATAGCCTCAAAGATGTTGAAGTTTTAGACGAAGTATCTGAGAAAGTTCAAGTGTTAGACTTAAGCGATGATTGTCATTTAAGTGGATACAAACTTCGAAGAAGACAATGTAAACGCAAAACTAGAAATTGTTCACTCGGGGACAAACTTGAACGTGCTTTGAACCTGTGCAATATACAAGGCCATAATAGCTCTGCTAATTTTCTACCTTTAGTTTGGGAACCGTGCATTAATATTAGTCATAACCGATTTGTCCAGCTTACAAATGAAGATATAGATTACAGTTTTATCCGTGATTACTGTAAAAGAGTATTTTCACATGCAGCCTCCGTTGAGATTACGAGAATCGAAAGTATGAAATTGTGGTGTGAGTACTGCGAAATGAAGCAAGAGATGTCAGATAAGAAGATTAAAGAAGAAAAGCGATCGAAACTTAACGAAATGGTTCTATTCTATCCTTGTTCAAAGCCTCTATATGCGAAAAAGCTCAATTATTTGATGCAACACAACATATCAAGATCATTCCCAAATAGAGATCGTATAAAAAGTATCTGATATGCTTCCTTTTCCCCGGCAAATTTTTTATAACAGTTTTGTAACTGATACAGGATGAATTTTGGTTAAGGAATCTGTGACCCCCTCTTGGACCCAGACCTCCCCATCCCAATGGAGGTGATTATTTCATAATTTAGCGGGCTATATAAACATAGGTTTCAACGGGGCTCCTAAATAATGATGGGTCGGGCGGGTTACATACTTAAAACCCCTCTGAATAAAGATCCATCATCCATTAATAGTGCATGAATGTAGTTTTCTCGTATGTTTATGAAGAATTTGAAATTTTGAGCTCAGGGTAAAGGGAAACGAACATTTAAAGAGATCTACTCCCTTCGGCCTAGAGATGGAATCCACACTTGCGTTGATTTGAAGACGGCCTTCGTGTTCTGCCCGGCGGGAGTAAATCGCCGGGATATTTTGGTTGTGCTGGCTTGTTTGGGTGATGTGAAAAAGGCTGCTCACTTTAGAGATGACCCTGTTAATAATCAAAAAGCGGACACTCGAGTTGATGATGTAAAGAATCCTTCCATTGTTGTCATTCCGGACTCTGCTTCAATATATCCTGCCTATTTAATTTCTTTATTTTATTGAATTTAGATTACGCGACTCCAGTCTTTTTGCGATGATGTCAATGTCGACGTCCAGATCCAAGGCTTGTAGATATAGGATGTCTAGTCAGTTTCAGCATTACTTGGTGTTCAATTGGAGTTGAGTATCACCACCAAATATGATAACCATTGAAGCATTGAAAAGAAGGAATTTGGACGTGTAATTCGTAGCCACCATTCAAAGATTAAATAAAAATGCTAGTAATCATTGCAAGATCATACTTGGAATTTTTGTGTTATGGAACCATAGAGGATCTTAGTATGATTTTCAAAGTATGTTCATCCCGCGTGATGCCGCACAACATATCAAATAGATGGTATGGGTCAACAGTTTCCCCTTCCCTGTTAATATGACTCTTTGGTTGCATGGTGGACTCTCAGACGTTTGGTTGCATGGTTGGGGTTTTTATTAAAATTCGTACGAAATTGGCTTTTCAGAGCTAGGAGGACCTGATTTTTGGTCACTATGGCTAATATCGCTAGAAAGCACGTCAAGAGTAGAATATGTTGTTTTTTTTTCAAGTTTTGTCTTTTCAAGGAGTTATCGTGCTTTAAACGTTTCGTGGAAATTTTGACTGATTTTAATTTTTCGTTAACTTTTTTTACTAAGATTAATTAAAATGTTACAAAATCAGTTAAAATAAATAACGGCTTCATTTTATTACAATGAGACAGGGCTGCTGAAGCTTTTGGGTTGATATTTTTCCAAAAAATTTGGCTGATTTTTCTGATAATTTAATATTTTGCCTTTAACACCAGCACCAAATCAGTTTCTTAGCTAATTTTAATTTTTAAGAGCAGTGACCAAAAAACTGTTCAACCAATCTTAATAAGATAATACGGGGGGGGGGGGGGGGTTAGTTGAATTTCTATTGTTTAGTAGAACAGTTGTTTCGAGCGCATTTTGCTGATTTAATTCGACCTAACGCAAATTTTGCTCATGCTCTGCGTCAGTTTAAATGTATTTTATTTTTTTGTTTAATTTTGCATTATTTACGTAGCCAAAAATTTTGGTCTACTTTTGTTTTCACCTTTTGGTGTTTTAACAACGCTAGATCAGTAAATGTGGCGGCAAAGTGAGTAAATCTAAAGCTTAAATTTTTCCAATTCTTGAGTTGAGGCAAGAAAATGTCGTCTGACCAATTTTTTTAATTATTAATAATGCTTTTTGTGACAACTTAACTTCTGTTTTTGCAGTTTTTTCTTTTGATTAGCACATAGATTTTGGTGACGTTGAAGGCTATAGGACACTGTGTGTACGTTTTTCAGTTTTGGCTGTACCTGATGATCTTTTTTAATCTTAGTTTTTTTGTTACTGACAGGTCTAATTAGTTTTCTCAGGAGACTTCAGATAACCTCTACAATGATTTTTTTGGTAGTTAATTGTTTATATGACGTATTTTTATGTTTATGAAAACTAAGATTTTTGACATCAAATTTCCCCTACGTATTCTTTTTTTGACTTTGAACTTAATATCATTAATGATGGGTACCGCTTGCTCTTTGGTGATATAAAATGAAATCTTTTAAGTGATTTTAGTTCTGTTCTCAGTTGTCTTGGACATGCTCTTTCTTTAGAGGTAATTTGTTTTCATATTAAATTTTTGAATCTTGCTTTTATTTGTTGTAATCAATATGCCTTGCTATTTTTTGTTTTGTAATTTTATGTACTTAGGAAACATTGTTTGCTGCATTTGTTTTTTAAATGCTATGTACTGGTTGACTGTTTTTGTATATGTTTACGTGTTCTATCAGAACTGAAGCTACTGTTTTCAAAAACATTTTCAGTTTTGCCAAACGTGCATATTTCCTTGTTTCCTTTTCTTGTTTTCCAATGGTCTTCAACAAAGGTGGTTTGTGATTTTTGATGCGATGGGCAGTGTAGTGTGTACGTCAACAAGATTTTATTGGCTTGGATATTTTTGACAGTACTATTTCTCGAAAAAAATGATTGATCTGTTTTCCTCTGCTTTTTTTTTTATCATTATGTAGGGTCTTTCGCTTTCTTGACAATCAAAGGCTGTTATTGCCTTTAAAAAGTTGGTAGACTCGATAGCTTTTCTGTTTTTTTTTCTAATATAGTGAATGTTATCTAATTGTTTTTTAACTGCGGCGTTTTCGTCGATGTGTTAAATTTTTCGTCAATTAAATAATTTAACAGTATTCTAATCGATTGTTTGATTAAATGTTCAATGAGTTTTTTGAACATCATGTATGAATTACGGGCTAAAGACAGGTTCTATCTGCTGTCTAATGAATTTTGATCGCATTTTTCAGTGGTTTTAGTTTTCATCTCAGTTTTTTGACGTCGATAATTCGGGTCTGTCCCGTTATAGCCCTCCATTATAGCTAGAGCCCCCATTATAGCTAGAGCCCCCATTATGCTATGGTTACTATGATTGGGGGTTGTAGGTTTTTTGACTACTTATCTGGTGGGTGTTAGAGGAAATAATGGTAAAGGCCCGATAGTTCTCGCTATTAGAAATATTGAATTGTTTAGTTTTGCCGCAATTGTTTCTTAATAAAACAGGTTTCCTTGCGAAAAACAGCATAGTTTATCAGCTTCGCAATGAAGTTTGTCTCTACTTTTTTACTGTTTTCAGTTTTATCTAGTTTTTAGAATGATTGGTAGGAAGTGGTTAAGGTGTTGTAATGTTAATCGGCCAATAATTTTCAAAAAACTTTTCAGTTTCTCTGTTTCCATTTTGGTCGTTTTCGTCGCATTTCTCTCCATATTTTCACTTTTTTTCTCCACATTTTCTCCATATCTTGGTGTATGCTTTCGGTGAACGTGTTTGGTGCATTTCGCCAAGATCTTCAACACAATCGTTTTTCGAAAATTGAGCTTTTCAATTCTCTTTTCCTGCTTTCGTTTATTTGACGCATAAGTAGGTTTATTAATAGCAGCGTCTTCAATTCTAGGTGGCTGTTATAGGGCTCCTAAATTTTTTTACTTCGTCTAACAGATTTTTGTTTCGTCTTACCGTGACTTCTTGGAATTGACTTTTTCAATGACTTACCTCATTCAAAAAAATAACTTCTGAGCTCACTTATGAAACTTTAAATTTTATGAACATTTACTTATTAAAGGTCAATAGTGTGCATCTAAGTAGTGCCAAACATATGCCCTAATTCTTGAATATTAGTCTTTGAGTTTTTGATTTCAAATATTAATTTTGGGATCTTTTCCGTTTGTGCCCCCCCCCCCAAATATTGCACGTGCATCTGGGGGGTGCAAGTAATATGCGCCCACTAAGCTGAGGGGGCACAAACGGAAAAGATCCTAATTTTGAAAAGCCCTATTAGGGCTTTCTCCTTATAGAGCTTATGTGTCTCATAAAAATGACAGTCCGAAGCTAACCCAAAAAGTCTAGTGATCTATTAAAGGACTGGTAGTCGATCTGTCTATTTTTATTTCTATAGTTGTTTCAATTCATGTAATGCCACAAGCGTCTATCGCGGCTATTTTCCGGCAATCTGCCGGCTATGTTTTGCTTTGTTGACGACCGAAAGGTGCTTTTACCGCAAAAGTTGTGATAGTCAAATCATTAGTCAAATCTCTTTTCTGGGTTGCAATGGATTGAATTCGAATTATTAATCTCATATTTGTTGTTTGGCGAAATTAGGTGTTTAATCGATAACATTGATTTCTTTCGAAATAAGAAGTTATTAGCTTGTTTTCTTTGCCTTCATCAATGTTTTTCTCAGTTTTTTGGCATCCACATGTGGCCATATTTGGCAATCCATTACTGGTTTAGGTTGAAAGTTTCTTATCTCTACTTTCCTTGGCACACAATTCAGTCTAATGTGGATGATCTACGTCGAAACATTAGGTGCAAACTCACATTGTCAAGCCTCCTTGTTTTATTTAGTCCCGAAAGCGCGAGCCAGCTAAAAATACTAGCAAGTCATTCGAAATATTTGCCGTCACCAAAGTTTTCCATCTTCCAAAAGCTTTGAAAACATTTTCTAAACCAGAAGACTTTTTCTGACCTAAAATAAATGTTTACAACCAAGCCTGTATAGCAATTATGGCACTGTAGTAAGACTAAGCGGTGTCAGGTCAATTTACCCAATGCCATTACAAAGCAATTATACCCAATGTCAATATACCCAATGCCATTATACCCAATGTTGATAATTTCGTTCAATAATCCGACAACAAATTAGCAGTCGCTATTACCCGTATGTTTTAACATACTTACTGGCCATGGACATGCCTCAGCGGCCCATGGAACTTGATATGAAACTATCGCAACCGAGTATGGGGTTAAATTATCCGCTTGTTAAATCATGCGTGTAAGAGCTATTTTCTGCTAATTAGTACTCGGATTATGGAACCAAGATATCAATGAGAATTGGGTATAATGGCATTGTGTATTTTGGCATTGGGTATAATGGAATTGGGTAAATTGTCATGTAACCGACTAAGCAATATGCAAGAAAACTAAATTACTTGCGGGGGAGGAGAACTGGAGTTTGAGTGTGTTCCTACTAACAAAAACAACCGGCTGATTTCATACAATGTCCCGGAAAAATTTCTGACACGAACGAAATTCCAACATCATATCCGCGATTGCTGAACAGATTAATGAAAGGTACCATCCAAAAAGTGTTCATTTTCGGCTTGATCATTTTTGTATATATTTGAGAAATCACCAAATGACATCTGCTTGTTTTTGGCTCAATACTTCGCATTACTTTACAAAGTATCCGCGAACCAGCAATCTATTTTAAAGCAGGAAAGAACTGACACTTTGACGAAAACTGGTGCTATTGTAATTAAGCAGATGTTTATAACTGACGATGCTGCTAGCTATACCGTATCGGTTGACATAATTTCGGATTTTGATATCTTACTGCACATTAATGCCGTCTCGTAACTCGAACAAAATACTTTGATGTCATTCCCGGATTAGCTTTGATCTTTACTGCTGTTCTGACTTTTTTCTCAGGTTTTCATTATATTTCATGCATATTCTTTGCTTTTTGCCCTGGCACGTTGCTTAAACTAACGTCGCGAAAGGCGCAAACATTTTTTTCTCAGAAGAAAAATATTTGATTGATTTCATGTGTAGAACGCATAAGAATAAACTCAATAGAAATTTCATAACCAGATAGCGCTAGTTAAGTCAAATAATTGAGGTCAACTTAGACAAGTTAATAAGGTGTTTGAAATAAGCATTCTTTCGTAAAGGGTTATTGTTTCGGAGGCGCCAGAGAGGGGAGTTGAGTGATATCTTAAACAAACAAATTGATGAACAAAAGCATATTGAGCTGTCGATATATTTCGCTTACTTAGCAAATCTGAATTTGTGCATCAGGCCAAAGTCGAAATGAGTGATTTAAGTTTAGATGAAAACTAGAGAGCGAACATTTGAAGTGAACTAGATTCTTTGAACAAAATTGGAGTTTCAATTTGAACCAAATTAAAGTGTGATTTCAAATTTACAAAATAATTGGCAACTCCAAACTTGGTACACTCAACTCTTTAAATTATAATCGTCATTGGATTCTGAAATTTTATGGGGATGTTCTCCTTATTTTTGTTGATATATAATAGGGATACGCAGCCGTATATACATTTTTGATCTGAGTTTTTGGCACAAGAAATGGTGTTATTCGACGATTTTGATAATTTGCGGTATAAATTTCGATTGTTTATGGATGAATTAACGGTAGAAACCAGGCGTACTAGCATGTACTGGTGCAGTAATGTATTGGATAATCATGGAACTGGTTTAGAAAGTTGTGGAAGAAATTTATTAGAGTTTTGTTGACTTAAAGTAAATAAAAAGGCAATTTATCAGTTTTCCAAATACCCCACCGGTAAAAAGTTGTCCGACCCCCCCTGGGATGGGAAGGAGTTATTGGTTGATAACTGGTCGATGATGGGGAGGGATCCCTAATGGTCCTCTATTGCGGTTATAGTTTTCAGGCGAATCCAACCACCCGACACCGAGCTATTAACACCGGAAGTAGTGTGATTTGAAGGTTTTTAGGTATTTTACTGTGAAATATGAATGTTTGAGTCAGAAATAAGGCGATTAATCAGTTGTATTGTCCTGCACGTATGAATTAATGTTTTTGCATGATATTGGGAAGGGTTTAGGATGTAAAATGGCGATTTTTGAGTATATTGGTAGTTATCACAGGAATGTAGTTAGCACCTAATATGAAATAGTATTTTTTCGAAAAGTTGACGTCGGTTTGACCTGAAAATTGGGGGATAGACTAATTTGGGTACGAGGAATCCGATTTTAATGTCAGAAGTGACACCAGACCAAACTGCACGGAACTAGCGCACGCCGGTGCTGCGGAACGTAAAATTTGAGTTGCTCGTGGAGTAATGGTAGTAGCCCTATGATTTTTAGAGGGTTAGAGTAACTTTTCAAGGGCTTTCTAGTGGTGCTATTTTAAACTTCTGGGCGCGACCGGAAGTCGGTGCTTCGGGACGACCCGAGTGACGAAAACCGGAAATTGGCCTTTTTGAGCGGCCGAATGACTTTGAAATAGTTTTAATATGATAATCTGAGACAGTTAGTGACAAAGAATAACCAACCCGGTCAATTTTGACGAATTCGGATTTTTCGGATTTCGGCACCCACGACTCGTTAAAAAATTTTAAATTGCAAACGACTCGCAACGGCTGATGCGTTGGTCATGAAACTTGACAGGCAAGTTGGTGGCACCCTGTAGTTACTAGAAAACTTTACCCGAAGACGTTTTGACCACTACTTCGCAAGTTATTAAGTTTGGAATTTTGGAGTCATCCGGGAGGTCGATGAAAAGTGTGCGCGGTCATTGCTCGTGTTCTAGCGGGAGTTAGGCCATGAAATTTTGTGGGTAGGTGTAACTATGGTAGGACTTTCCGCGCCAATAGTTATTTTTACCAAATTGACCCTTCATCGTCGACTATTGACCTCTAATTGACCTCTAGAGGTCAAATTTTGGGTTTTTGCGAAAGTTCGGTTTTTAACTAATTTTGTATGGGGAATTGCACGGAATGCTGGGAAAAGCATACCAATCCATTATCTTAGCTTTAGCAAGCATGAATTAGCGATATATTTACCCATGGAGACCGATAGTCTTTGAATCACAAAAGCGACAAAATTGACTTGGTGCCAAATTTGTGTGCGCAAATAAGGGCGATAAGGACCGAGGACTTTGACGTTAATCTGTTTGTTTAGTGAAGGGAACTCCTCCTGCGGATGTATCAATCTGTCAGAGTGACTTACGGTGTTTACTTAAGTTCCAAGAGTGTATTTAATTAAGATGAGATAAAGCGGAGTGGGTTTGTTTACATAAGAGTCCAAAAGTCGTGTACTTAAGATAAGAAGAAAATTGAACAATGGTTGCTAGCAGTTGAACGACAGAGCATAATTTGATTTGGGTTTGTTTGCATAGCAAACAAAGCCCCCCCACAGAATGTGACAAAGTTAAGTGTAAGTTGCATTGTTTACTTAAGAGATTAAAGTTTGTTTGCTTAAGATAAGAGCGTATTGGTTGAGTATAAATTGAAGTGACACAGAGAAATTTTGGAGAGAGAGAGAGACAGAGAGATGTTGGAGAATTCTGGTAGAATTCTTAAGTTTGAACACAAGAGAGTTTTCTGCACAAGCGACAGAAAGCTTTGATTTAGTGGGACAAAACTTTAAAGAGAGAGAGAGAGAGAGAGAGAGAGAGAGAGAGGCAGACTTTGGAGATTTTAGGAGAACTTCAGAAGTTTGGTTTCGATCAAGCGAGAGATAGTAGTTGGTTTAGTGGGATTAAACTGTAAAAGATAGTGTGAAAAGCAGGGAAGAGATTGAGAGTGAGATTGAACTCTGGAAGTTTGTAGTTGCAAGACCAGTTGTAATACTGTGAGCTGTTTTTGGTTTAGTTCATTTTGGGAAAGTGAACCACGGATATTGGTATTATTATTGTAATTACTATTATAAATTGTCTTGAAATTGTCTTTTTCATTGATGTGCAAGTTTTCCTACATTCGTTATCCATATAACTAGAATTGATATTACGATCCCCATTGTGAATTAACTTATTTCAAGGCAATCTAATTTCCAACAGCTTACAAAAGAGTGGAAGAGGGGAAATAGCAGAGTAACAAATTAACGCTTGCTTCACCAATTCAAAATCTTTGGTTTATTTTATCTGATCGATCTTCTGGGCGACAGAGTCCCCTCACTGTTGATCCTAGTTAGAAATTCAGAAGACGACAGTGGCGCTCCAGGGTGGGCTTCATTTCTTTGTTACTTTTTGCTGTGGATTATTTTCGGATTAATTCGAGAGCGTGCGTATTTTTCGTCGGAGAAACTGCTGAGAGCACACCGACAGTTGATTTAAGTTTGCGATTTGACTTACCAATAGGTTGATTATGTTTGGTTATCAATTGGTGAAGCGCTTTCCTTCACCAGGCTACGAAGTTTGGGAGGTTTGGCGCGAACATTATTTGAGCACTGGCATGAAACTGGGATGGACGGAAGAAGAGATGATGAAGTGGTTGCCTACAAAATTGTGTGGGTGGGCCTTGAATGCAGTAAGTGATTTACCAAGAGGTTATTGGCGGTCGACTCCAGGGAAGCAAGCATGGACACTGACAGAGACGCTGTATCAGTTTGATATACGTTTGTCCGACAATCCACTTTTTTATGAGCGAAGCTATAATATGTTCGTTAGAGGGAAAACGGGAAGTAGAGCGGAATTCATTGAAAATAGAAAGACTATGGATCAGAGAAAGCGACAGCAGTATGCTCAAAGGCAGGTGATTGATACAAGTAGAAGCGTTGACACTTCTTTAAAGGAAAAGTTTCGGCAATCTGGCAAAAGCTGGAAGCAGAAGAGGAGCTTTTAGTGAAGATCTGTTTGGAGAAGTGGAAGATACGAGAATTGCTGTGAGTGACACTAGAATAAGAGTTCCAGGCGAGGAAGTGCAAACTGGAACTGAGGCGTAGTTCACGGAGGAAATCTGTGGTCAAGTAAACCACGAAATTAATAGAGCAGTGGTAAGCGAGTTTGAAAACAGTGGCTTCAGAGAAATTCTGACAGAAGAAAAAGTCATTGAGCGGAGAGTTGAGTCTTGTGGACCAGATGAGCATCATGCCATGAAAAAGAATTATGTGCTGTCACCAGAGTCTGAGGAGCTGAGCGATGAACAGTCGGATGATGACTATTTGTTTGAAGATATTTCCGATACAGATTTTTCGGATGTAGAGGAATTTGATGACAACGATGAGAGAAGCGAGACAAGTTTTGCCGCGAGTTTGAACTCAGTTGCATGCGACAATGTAACTGCAATAGCAAGCAGTTTTGGCGGTGGTGTCATAGCTAGCAGAAGCGATATGTTGGGAGCCTGGGGCTTGATGGAGTTAAAGACAGGAGGTGTGAACCAGAAGTTCTGCATTGCAACAAACGTTGCTGATGAGACACAAAAGTGTACAACTGAGTGCACTGCGGACACTTTGGAGAATTGGACAAGTTCAGGAGGAATTGATCGGCAGTTGCTATCTGAAACACAGAAGGGTAAAAACGAGAAGGCAGCAGGTGACCGGAGTGATTTTGCACACTTGGGAAAGGAGCTGGAGGAATGGGTGCAATCGCAATTGAATGAAATTCAGCTTAATAGTAGTGTTTCGGTCGAACCAATGGATGAGCATCAAGGGGACAGTGCTGGAGCTGACAGAACAGGGCAATACTATCAGAAGTCAATGGCTTCAGGGTTGAGCGATTGGGTTCATGATGATCAACAGCCTAGGAGGGAGGACTCTAGTTCTCGATGGAAGTTGAGCAAAAAATGGAGAGGAGGATTGCATCGCGGTTTCCGGAGATTGCAAAACTGTTGCTGGAAAAACGATCGTTGAGCCGGAAAGAGAGGTGGAGCCGTTTGGAAGCATCAGGACCGCAGTCATGGCAGGATCACAGGAGAAATTGCAGCTACAGTGGAAGAAGAGGTAGACATCCATTCAAGCATCAGAGGAAGAAGGTTTTCATGAATAGATGCACGAGTGTATGATTAGAGGGACGTTGACAGCTAAATTATTCAAGTTTTTTTATCCCAATTGTTGCCTACATTGTTTTAATCTAATTTATTAGGATAATTTGATCAAGCACTATAGCCGTAGAGAAACTTTTTTAAAAAAAAAGATGATATAGGGAAATGTGTTGATTTCGTAGATCTATTTTTAGATTTGATTTTTTAGTGATTTTGGGGTTCCCGGGAAGGATGTTTGTCAGAGGCAATAGAGTTTGATCAAAAATCAATTTTGATGAATTAGGTAAAATATGTTAAAATGTGAAATTGCAGGAGTGTTTTCCAATCTGATTTAATCAACCGCTATTCAAACTTTGGTGCAGTTAATTTGTATTAACCCGGAGCTAAACATAAGTGGTTCAATTCCGTAGGTCGACTATTACTAAAGTACGTAGGAGTAAGTTAATCGGGTCAGGATAAGGTTTTGCAATTATTCGGGAGAATAATAATCTAGGAGGGAGGAGTGTAGAACGCATAAGAATAAACTCAATAGAAATTTCATAACCAGATAGCGCTAGTTAAGTCAAATAATTGAGGTCAACTTAGACAAGTTAATAAGGTGTTTGAAATAAGCATTCTTTCGTAAAGGGTTATTGTTTCGGAGGCGCCAGAGAGGGGAGTTGAGTGATATCTTAAAGAAACAAATTGATGAACAAAAGCATATTGAGCTGTCGATATATTTCGCTTACTTAGCAAATCTGAATTTGTGCATCAGGCCAAAGTCGAAATGAGTGATTTAAGTTTAGATGAAAACTAGAGAGCGAACATTTGAAGTGAACTAGATTCTTTGAACAAAATTGGAGTTTCAATTTGAACCAAATTAAAGTGTGATTTCAAATTTACAAAATAATTGGCAACTCCAAACTTGGTACACTCAACTCTTTAAATTATAATCGTCATAGGATTCTGAAATTTTATGGGGATGTTCTCCTTATTTTTGTTGATATATAATAGGGATACGCAGCCGTATATACATTTTTGATCTGAGTTTTTGGCACAAGAAATGGTGTTATTCGACGATTTTTGATAATTTGCGGTATAAATTTCGATTGTTTATGGATGAATTAACGGTAGAAACCAGGCGTACTAGCATGTACTGGTGCAGTAATGTATTGGATAATCATGGAACTGGTTTAGAAAGTTGTGGAAGAAATTTATTAGAGTTTTGTTGACTTAAAGTAGTTAAAAAGGCAATTTATCAGTTTTCCAAATACCCCACCGGTAAAAAGTTGTCCGACCCCCCTGGGATGGGAAGGAGTTATTGGTTGATAACTGGTCGATGATGGGGAGATATCCCTAATGGTCCTCTATTGCGGTTATAGTTTTCAGGCGAATCCAACCACCCGACACCGAGCTATTTACACCGGAAGTAGTGTGATTTGAAGGTTTTTAGGTATTTTCCTGTGAAATATGAATGTTTGAGTCAGAAATAAGGCGATTAATCAGTTGTATTGTCCTGCACGTATGAATTAATGTTTTTGCATGATATTGGGAAGGGTTTAGGATGTAAAATGGCGATTTTTGAGTATATTGGTAGTTATCACAGGAATGTAGTTAGCACCTAATATGAAATAGTATTTTTTCGAAAAGTTGACGTCGGTTTGACCTGAAAATTGGGGGATAGACTAATTTGGGTACGAGGAATCCGATTTTAATGTCAGAAGTGACACCAGACCAAACTGCACGGAACTAGCGCACGCCGGTGCTGCGGAACGTAAAATTTGAGTTGCTCGTGGAGTAATGGTAGTAGCCCTATGATTTTTAGAGGGTTAGAGTAACTTTTCAAGGGCTTTCTAGTGGTGCTATTTTAAACTTCTGGGCGCGACCGGAAGTCGGTGATTCGGGACGACCCGAGTGCTGAAAACGGGAAATTGGCCTTTTTGAGCGGCCGAATGACTTTGAAATAGTTTTGATATGATAACCTGAGACAGTTAGTGACAAAGAATAACCAACCCGGTCAATTTTGACGAATTCGGATTTTTCGGATTTCGGCACCCACGACTCAATAAAAATTTTTAAATTGCAAACGACTCGCAACGGCTGATCTGTTGGTCATGAAACTTGTCAGGCAAGTTGGTGGCACCCTATAAGTACTAGAAAACTTTACCCGAAGACGTTTTGACCACTACTTCGCAAGTTATTAAGTTTGGAATTTTGGAGTCATCCGGGAGGTCGATGAAAAGTGTGCGCGGTCATTGCTCGTGTTCTAGCGGGAGTTAGGCCATGAAATTTTGTGGGTAGGTGTAACTATGGTAGGACTTTCCGCGCCAATAGTTATTTTTACCAAATTGACCCTTCATCGTCGACTATTGACCTCTAATTGACCTCTAGAGGTCAAATTTTGGGTTTTTGCGAAAGTTCGGTTTTTAACTAATTTTGTATGGGGAATTGCACGGAATGCTGGGAAAAGCATACCAATCCATTATCTTAGCTTTAGCAAGCATGAATTAGCGATATATTTACCCATGGAGACCGATAGTCTTTGAATCACAAAAGCGACAAAATTGACTTGGTGCCAAATTTGTGTGCGCAAATAAGGGCGATAAGGACCGAGGACTTTGACGTTAATCTGTTTGTTTAGTGAAGGGAACTCCTCCTGCGGATGTATCAATCTGTCAGAGTGACTTACGGTGTTTACTTAAGTTCCAAGAGTGTATTTAATTAAGATGAGATAAAGCGGAGTGGGTTTGTTTACATAAGAGTCCAAAAGTCGTGTACTTAAGATAAGAAGAAAATTGAACAATGGTTGCTAGCAGTTGAACGACAGAGCATAATTTGATTTGGGTTTGTTTGCATAGCAAACAAAGCCCCCCCACAGAATGTGACAAAGTTAAGTGTAAGTTGCATTGTTTACTTAAGAGATTAAAGTTTGTTTGCTTAAGATAAGAGCGTATTGGTTGAGTATAAATTGAAGTGACACAGAGAAATTTTGGAGAGAGAGAGAGAGAGACAGAGAGATGTTGGAGAATTTGGTAGAATTCTTAAGTTTGAACAAAAGAGAGTTTTCTGCACAAGCGACAGAAAGCTTTGATTTAGTGGGACAAAACTTTAAAGAGAGAGAGAGAGAGAGAGAGAGAGAGAGAGAGAGAGAGAGAGGCAGAGAGAGAGAGAGAGAGGCAGACTTTGGAGATTTTAGGAGAACTTCAGAAGTTTGGTTTCGATCAAGCGAGAGATAGTAGTTGGTTTAGTGGGACTAAACTGTAAAAGATAGTGTGAAAAGCAGGGAAGAGATTGAGAGTGAGATTGAACTCTGGAAGTTTGTAGTTGCAAGACCAGTTGTAATACTGTGAGCTGTTTTTGGCTTAGTTCATTTTGGGAAAGTGAACCACGGATATTGGTATTATTATTGTAATTACTATTATAAATTGTCTTGAAATTGTCTTTTTCATTGATGTGCAAGTTTTCCTACATTCGTTATCCATATAACTAGAATTGATATTACGATCCCCATTGTGAATTAACTTATTTCAAGGCAATCTAATTTCCAACAGCTTACAAGAGTGGAAGAGGGGAAATTCAGAAGACGACATCATGCGTGGTCGACGTCACTGCACATTGATATTATCTAAAACCAAGTATGAGTAATTTTGGTTCTGCTGCAAAGCTGCAGTTGGGTGAATATATACTGCGGTTTTCTTGATATCTTAAAACTAGGAAAATTGTGCCGAAGTTCAGTGTCTTTGAAATTGGAAAAAAAGTAGTCGTTTTCCCTTTGCTGAACTTTCGATAATTTTTTTTTTATTCTGGGAAGATTATTGTTAAATAAAGCTTTTTCTCTAAAAGGATTTGAATAATCTTTCTAAAAGATAGTAGAAAATCGACAAATTCCGAATATCCAGGAACTCAAAATGAAATCGGCACCCCCCCCCCCCCCCCTAAATTTGACAGAGTGCAGTAGACTCGAGGGCAGAAATTTCAACAAGGATTTCGTGTACTTAGTCGTCGGTGGTCATAAAAGCTAATAAGACGGCTCACAGGATTCTGTGCCTTGTACAGAATGTCACCTCATTTGCATGCATCTGATGAAAAAATTTCAACTGCAATTTTAATATTGTCAAAGTGCTGCTGCTATGATACTAACATAAATCAGTTGGTGACCGGACAATAGGTCGAAATGACAACAGATCGAAAACAGAAAACTGATCACTTTTCTTATTGGTTCAAATTAAGCAGTCTTTGCGAGCTGCAATATAATTACCACATCTCACCATGCCTCGCGAGCAATGGCCATGCCTTAACGGCCCGTGAGAATTGATATCAATTTATCACAACCGAACAAAATATTACAACAGAACGGCGAACGCAAAGGAAGCCGAAGTAAAAGTAAGCAGACAGAAAAGCAAGCCGGAAGTTATGTAATAGTTATGTAATCTATCGGAAATAATACATTGTTAGCCGTTACAATCAATACTGCGCGTAGTATTATAGTGCATAATGTATTCCAATGCACCAAAGAAACAAAAATGCGTCAATTGTTAGACATCTAGTGGGTACGGGCCTCAGCGGACCGCTTTCCATGGCTATGCCTCTCATCCACTGTGGGATGTAATCCGGAAATCGCGTTGAAGCCGCGACTCGCGCGAAGCGCGCCCACCGGCCCGCCAGGGGCAACTTAAAATGCGGGTATCCCCAAATTTTTCGGCTTACTTGACCTCATTTTCCAAATTCGGCTTGCTTGCCTATCGGCTTGCTTGACCACCCAACAGAACGTGTTATATGCTGTATAATAAATGAGCGCTCAAATCTGATCGGCCAATACGCAACTTAAACAATTTAATTTTCGATCTATTGTCCAAATTTTCGTTTTCGATCTGTTGTCTTTCGATCAATTGTCCTAGCACCAAACCAGTTGTTCTAATAATTTTGTTTCATTAACTGTATTGTCTCATCAGTTCAATCAATCTTTTTTTTATAAGTGTTATAAACTTTCAATACCTTAACAAATTCAAAGTTATTTTGATTGACACTCAAATCATAGTTAACTGAATATGATGATGTGTTCTTTTCTTTACTCTGCGATCCAAAATAAAGTAAAATATGCCAATACAAATTGCAAATATTTTGTGTATCTATAGGTGTATCTTCAAATTTTGCTAGCTTGATCTTGATTAAAATCCCTATCATGGCAAAAGAGTGCAGAATCAAGTTTGATTATGTCTTTCAAATGAAGGCAAAACAATAAATTTACTTATTTTATAAAATTGAGTGGAATCAGCTCATTGAAACGTAAGACTTTTAAAATTTTTTAAACACAAAAACCATAATTTAAAAAGCAGATTACACTTTTCAAGTTGTTAAATCTGATTGACCATTAACTATCATTATATCTTGATTTTTCTGAGTTTTAAAAATAGCGGAAATAATAGCAAAAAATGGGTGTAGAAATATCAGAAATTTAATCATATCAATGCTTGACATGGTTTTAATACATGAACTAAAGAAAACAGGAGAAACGAAACCAGATGCATTATCGTCGTCCTGTGATTAACTGTGATTAATGCATAGAAGTATTGTCACCAAAGCATATTTGCAACCTGAGGATTTGTTTCAGACAAGCAGCAATACTGACAGCAGTGTAAATTGATTTAATTGCTTCCTCACTAACCTGTTTCTGTTGGGGAAATTTTAGCCCAACATAAAACTTTTGATGGTGCTTGCCAATTCTTCGCTGAACGTCTATATAAACTCGATTTAATTAGGCTGAAAGAATGATACTTACTGTTTGAATTGAAAGCGAATTCAGACAAATATTTTGACGAAATAAAAACCATAGCGAAGCAATTTAAGAAAACCAACTCAACGAATCCAAGGTCACTGTCGACTGATCAGATTACAAAAAGCGTCTGCTTTTTTTATGAAGCAATTGAGTCTTAACAAATTATAAAAGGCGAAATCTAATACTTGTTTTGTCGTACAGTTTCTGTAATGCCAGATGAAAAAAAGCATGCTGGGAAGCTGGTCAAATTTAGAGAAAAGTGCACACTGAAAGCTATTGATAGATGTACTGACAAAGATAAAAATAAAAAGAATAATATTTTAAAACGAACTTTAATTTACAATCTAGTTCAACAGTAAAAAAAGCTAAATTTAAAAAGTAAAACTTATTAACGAAGCCAAATTGAGACTAAGTGACAAATTAGAGTTTTGGGATTAAACGAAAAAACTCACTTTCTCTGGTGTAAAAAAGTATCAACAGTTTTGGAACTTTAGCTATTTACAGAAGAGTTACAGCAGTGTGATATGCACTATTAAATATTACATGACATTATTATTATGGGGCTTCAAGACAAAAAATACATTGGTCAAAATAAAAAAAAACTCAGAATTAACTAAAAATGCATTGCTAAAAAGGGACCTGAGAACATCGATGCGAAGGGACGGTGAACACAACATTGAACACAGACAAAAGGTCTTGTTAACTGTGGATTGTTCAGTTGCAAGTCGGGCGGCTAATTTTGTTTACTCCTTTTTCAGCAAAATCGAGGAAAAAGCACAGTTGAAAAAAGTATCTAAAACATTGCAAGTGAACAAAAATCGCGAATCTTTTACCTTCGCTTTCAAAGCAGTAATGCATTTACGAGGGCTTAATTTTTTAAAATATCTGCAGAAAAAGATTCTCGATATTTTTTTTAAAAAATAAGCCTTTGAAAAAGTCTTGCGCTACTTGATCACGATTTCGTTGGGAGAAAAAAATTAGTGGTAGAAGGAGACCAAGGTTGCTAAAAGAGAACGTAAAGTACACTCAATACTTTTTACTTTTATTCCCAATACTTTTTACACTCAATACTTTCTTACACCCAATACGTTTTACGTTGTGCCACTTCTGCCAATTTTTTATGTTGCCAAATTTTCTTTTTCCAAACTATGCTCGAAGCATATAACTTTTCAGAGCTGTATCTGTAAGTTTGGTACGCGTCATTATCATAAATTTCCAAAATCCTCAATATGGACTGTATTTCAACTATTGATTACGTCAAATGTTTTTTTTCGTGATCTAGCATAAATTCTTAAACCGCCAAAAAAATTGCAGAAACTTAAAAAAGTTGGCTAAAAATTTGTCTCAAATATTTTTTCCCTAACGTTCATTTTTAATCTTTTCAAACATTAGATAACGACAACGTAAGAAAGTTAACATAAATTGTTTTGTGATGCCTTTCAAAATACCACTAGCTCTCTGAAATGATGTAAATATGAAATTATTTGTGGGAACAATTGATGGAAACTTACTGAATTGACATGAATTGCTGCCATTTTTTTCTACAGTTTCTGCTGTGTTTGGTCTCTAGACTGAATCAACTTTAAACGTTTAACGTAAAGAGCAGTCCGGGACACTGTCGAAAAAGAAAAATTTCGAAAATTATCAAGTTTGGTCAATTTGGCCTGAATTTGGAACAAAATTGTAGGAACTAATACAAACAAAAACAACCGGCTGACTTCATAAAATGTCCCGGAAAAATTTCCGACACGAACGAAATTCCAACTTCATATCCTGGATTGCCGAAAAGATTAATGAAAGGTCCCATCCAAAAGGTGCTCATTTTCGGCTTCATCTTTTTTGTATATTTTTGAGAAATCATCAAAAGACATCTGCTTGTTTTTGGCTCAATACTTTGCATTACTTTACAAAGTAACCGCGAGCCAGCAATCTATTTTAAAACAGGGAAGAAATGACACTTTGCTTAAACTAACGTCATCGGTGTACACAGTCATCGGTGATCATAAAAGCTAATAAGACGGCTCACAGGATTCTGTGCCTTGGACAGAATGTCAACTCATTTGAATGCATCTGATGAAAAAATTTCAGCTGCATTTAATATTGTCGATTATTTTTTTCGATCTATTGTCCCAATTTTCGTTTTCGATCTGTTGTCTTTCAATCTATTGTCCTAGCACCAAACCTGTTGTTCTAATAAAATTCTTTCATGAACTGTATTGTCTCATCAGTTCAATCAATCTTTTTTTATATGTTTTATAAACTTTCAATACCTTAACAAATTCAAAGTTATTTTGATTGACACTCAAATCATAGTTAACTGAATATGATGATGTGTTCTTTTCTTTACTCTGCGATCCAAAATAAAGTAAAATATGCCAATACAAATTGCAAATATTTTGTGTATCTATAGGTGTATCTTCAAATTTTGCTAGCTTGATCTTGATTAAAATCCCTATCATGGCAAAAGAGTGCAGAATCAAGTTTGATTATGTCTTTCAAATGAAGGCAAAACAATAAATTTACTTATTTTATAAAATTGAGTGGAATCAGCTCATTAAAATGTAACAGCCTTCTAAAATTGTTAAACACAGAAAAAATCAAAATTTAAAAAGCAGAGAACACTTTTCAGGTTGTTAAATTTGATTGACCGTTAATTATCATTATATCTTGATTTTTCTGAGTTTTAATAATAGCGGAAGTAATAGCAAAAAATGGGTGTAGAAATATCAGAAAATTAGTCATATCAATGCTTGACATGGTTTTAATACATGAACTAAAGAAAACAGGAGAAACGAAACCAGATGCATTATCGTCGTCCTGTGATTAACTGTGATTAATGCACACGGAAAGCATTTGATAGATGTACTGACACAAAGATGAAAAAAGAACAATATTTTAAAACCAGCTATAATTTACATTTTAGTTCAACAGAAAAAAAAGCTTAATTTAAAATAAAATTATTAACGAAGCGAAATTGAGGCAAAGTGACAAATTAGAGTTTTGGGAATAACCGAAAAAACTGACTTTCTCTGGTGCAAAAACGTATAAACAGTTTTGGAAGTGTTAGCTATTTTCAGGAGAGTTATAGCAGAGTGTGAAATGCGCTATTAAATATTACATGACATTGTTATGGGGCTTCAAGACAAAAAATACATTGGTCAACATAAAAAAATAACTCAGAATTAACTAAAATTGCATTGCTTAAAAGGGACTTGAGAACATCGATGCGAAGGGACGGTGAACACAACAACATTGAACACAGACAAAAGATTTTGGTAGCTACGGAAAAGAGGGACTTGCTTTTAATTTTAGAACTCAACAAATCCATGGTCAGTTTCGTGTGATCAGATTACAAAAAGCGTCTGCTCTTTAATGAAGCAATTGAGTCTTAACAAATTATAAAAAGCTAAGGATCTAATACTTTTTTTGTCGTACAGTTTGTGTAATGCCAAATGAAGAAAGCATGTTGGGAAGCTGGTTAAATTTAGAGAATAATGCACACTGAAAGTTATTGATAGATGTACTGACACAAAGATAAAATTTTCTCTGATGTAAAAACGTATCCAAAGTTCCCAGAAAATACATGTGTCAAAATTAAAGAAATAACAACTCAGAATTAACTAAAATGCATTACTAAAAAAAGGATCTGAGAAAATTGATGCGAAGGGACGGTGAACACAACAACTTTGAAAACAGCCAAAAGATCTTGTTAACTATGGACCTGCTTTCAATTTCGAAACTCGAAAAAACTAAGAGGAAATGTAAATAGGTTCAGAGCTGGACAACTGCCATTACCTAAAGCGCCGAGGTCACTTGCTTTAGAATTTCATTAATTGGTTTGTTGAGTTGCAAGTCGGGCGACTAATTTTATTCACTCCTTTTTCAGCAAAATCGAGGAAAAAGCAGACAGTTGAATAAAGTATCTAAAACTTTGCAAGTGAACAAAAATCGCGAATCTTTTCCCTTTGCTTTCAAAGCAGTAATGCACTTACGAGGGCTTAATTTTTCAAAATATCTGCAGAAAAAGATTCTCGATATTTTAAAAAAAAATAAGCCTTGGAAAAAGTCTTGCGCTACTTGGTCACGATTTCGTTGTGAGAAAAAAACTTAGTGGTAGAAGGAGACCAAGGTTGCTAAAGGAGAACGTAAAGTATACCCAATACTTTTTACTTTTATTCCCAATACTTTTTACACTCGATACTTTTTTACACTCAATACGTTTTATATTGTGCCACTTCTGCCAATTTTTTATTTTGCCAAATTTTCCTTTACCAAACTATGCTCGAAGCATATAACTTTTCAGAGCTGTATCTGTAAGTTTGGTACGCGTCATTATCATAAATTTCCAAAATCCTCAATATGGACTGTATTTCAACTATTGATTACGTCAAATGTTTTTTTTCGTGATCTAGCATAAATTCTTAAACCGCCAAAAAAATTGCAGAAACTTAAAAAAGTTGGCTAAAAATTTGTCTCAAATATTTTTTCCCTAACGTTCATTTTTAATCTTTTCAAACATTAGACAGCGATAGCGTAAGAAAGTTAACATAAATTGTTTTGAGATGCCTTTCAAAATTCCACTAGCTCTCTAAAATGATGTAAATATGAAATTGTTTCTGGGAACAATTGATGGAAACTTACTGAATTGACATGAATTGCTGCCATTTTTTCTACAATTTCTGCTCTGTTTGGTTTCTAGACTGAAACAACTTGAAACGTTTAACGTAAAGCATAGTCTGGGATACTGTCGAGAAAGAAAAATTTCGAAAATTATCAAATTTGGTTAATTTGGCCTGAATTTGGAACAAATTGTGGGAATTAATACAAACAAAAACAACCGGCTGATTTTATAAAATGTCCCGGAAAAATTTCTGACACGAACGAAATTCCAACATCATAACCTGGATTGCTGAAAAGATTAATGAAAGGTACAATCCAAAAAATGCTCATTTTCGGCTTGATCATTTTGTATATGTTTGAGAAATCATCAAATGACATCTGCTTGTTTTTGGCTCAATACTTTGCATTACTTTACAACGTATCCGCGAGCCAGCAATCTTTTTCAAAACAGGAAAGAAATGAAACTTTGCTTAAACTAACGTTGCGGAAGGCGCAAATTTTTCTCAGAACAAAAGTATTTGATTAAGATTTCATGCGTGGTCGACGTCACTGCACATTGATAATATCTAAAACCAAGTATGCAAAACTTTGGTTGTGCAGCAAAGCTGCTGGTGAGCGAATATACTGCGGTTTTCTTGATGCCTTAAAACTGAAAGGATTAGGAAAATTGGGCCCATGTTCAGTGTCTTTGAAATCGGAAAAAAGTAGCGGTTTTCCCTTTGTTGAATATTCGATAAAATTTTGTTATTCTGGGATGATTATTGTTAAATAACGCTTTTTTTCTAAAAGGATTTGAATAATCTTTCTAAGAGATAGTAGAAAAACGACAAAATCCGAATATCAATGAACTCAAAATCAAGTCGGCACCCTAAACCCCCCCTAAATTTGACAGAGTGCAGTAGACTCGAGGGCAGAAATTTAAACAAGGATTTTGTGTACACAGTCGTTGGTGGTCATAAAAGCTAATAAGACGGCTCACAGGATTCTGTGCCTTGTACAGAATGTCACCTCATTTGCATGCATCTGATGAAAAAATTTCAACTGCAATTTTAATATTGTCAAAGTGCTGCTGCTATGATACTAACGTAAATCAGTTGGTGACCGGACAAAAGGTCAAAAGGACAACAGATCGAAAACAGAAAACTGATCTCTTTTCTTATTGGTTGAAATTAAGCATTCTTTGCGAGCTGCAATATAATCCCACATCTCACTATGCCTCGCGAGCCATGGCCATGCCTTAACGGCCCGTGAGACTTGATATGAATCTATCACAACCGAACAAGATATCACAACAGAACGGCAAACGCAACTGAAGCCAAAGTAATAGTAAGCCGACAGAAAAGCAAGCCGAAAGTTATGTAATAGTTATGTAATCTATCAGAAGTAATACATTGTTAGATGTTACAATCAATACTGCGCGTAGTATTATAGTGCATAATGTATTCCAATGCACCAAAGAAACAAAATTACGTCAATTTTTAGACATCTAATGGCTAAGGGGCCCAGTGGACCGCTTTCCATGGCTATGCCTCTCATCCATTGTGGGATGTAATCCGGAAATGGCGGGACGGTTATCGCGGCGAAGCGCGCCCACCGCCCCGCCAGGGGCAACTTAAAAAACGGGTATCCCAAAATTTTTCTGCTTACTTGAACTCATTTCACAAATCCGGCTTGCTTGCCTATCGGCTTGCTTGACCACCACCCAACAGAACGTGTTTTATGCTGTATAATAAATGAGCGCTCAAGTCTGATTAACTAATACGCAAATTAAACAATTTAATTTTCGATCTATTGTACCAATTTTCGTTTTCGATCTGTTGTCTTTCAATCTATTGTCCTAGCACCAAACCTGTTGTTCTTATAATTTTGTTTCTTTAACTGTATTGTACCATCAATTCAATCAATCCTTTTTTTCATATGTTTTATATACTTTCAATACTTTAACGAATTTAAATTAATTTTGATTGAGACTCAAATCATAGTTAACTGAATATGATGCTGTATTCTTTTCCTTAATCTGCGATCCAGAATAAAGTCAAGTATGCCAATACAAATAGCAAATATTTTGTGTAACTATAGGTGTTTCTTCAAATTTTGCTAGCTTGATCATGACTAAAATCCCTATCATGGCAAAAGAGAGCAGAATCCAAGTTTTTCAGCTTTTCTTATCTCTTGAAGTATTCCAGAAGTGTAGCTTACTACGGAATGCGGCGTTACTATCAACTGAAACAATTTGATTTTATCTTTCAAATGAAGGCAAAACAATAAATTTACTTAGTTTTATAAAATTGAGTGGATTCAGCTCATTAAAACGTAAGCCTGAAAACGTAAACGTAAATTTTTAAACACTTTCAAAAACCATAATTTTTTAAAAAGCAGGGAACGCTTTTAAAGTTGTTAAATCTGATTGACCATTAACAATCAATATATCTTACTTGATTTCTCTGAGTTTTTTGCGCGGAAAAAATTAGCAAAAAAGGATGTACAAATATCAGAAAACTAATCAAATCAATGCTTTACATTGTTTTTGTTAATACATAAACTAAAGAAAACAGTAGAAATGAAACCAGATGCATTTTCGTCATCCTGTGATTAACTGTGATTAATTCAGAGAAGTCTTGTCACCAAATCATTTTGGAAACCTGAGGATTTGCTTCAGACAAGCCGCAATACTGACAGCAATTTGAATTGAATTAATTGCATCCTCACTAACCTATTTCTGTTGTGAAAAACTTAGCACAACATCAAACTTTTTGATAGTGCTTGCCAATTCTTCGCTGAACAACGTCTATATAAATTTTTTTTAATTAGGTTGAAAGAATGATACTAACTGTTTGTAACGAAAACGAGTTCAAACCATAGCGAAGCAATTTGTGAAAACCAACTCAACAAATCCATGGTCAGTTTCGTGTGATCAGATTACAAAAAGCGTCTGCTCTTTAATGAAGCAATTGAGTCTTAACAAATTATAAAATTATATAATCTAAAGATCTAATCCTTTTTTTGTCGTACAGTTTGCGTAATGCCAAATGAAGAAAGCATGTTGGGAAGCTGGTCAAATTTAGAGAATAATGCACACTGAAAGTAATTGATAGATGTACTGACACAAAGATAAAATTTTCTCTGATGTAAAAACGTATCCAAAGTTTTGAAACTGTGAGCTTTTTACAGAAGAATTTTAGCAGAGTCTGATATGCACAATTAAATATTACATGACATTATTATTATTGGGCTTCAAGACAGAAAAAACATGTGTCAAAATTAAAAAAATAACAACTCAGAATTAACTAAATTGCATTACTAAAAAAGGATCTGAGAAAATTGATGCGAAGGGACGGTGAACACAACAACTTTGAAAACAGCCAAAAGATCTTGTTAACTATGGACCTGCTTTCAATTTCGAAACTCGAAAAAACTAAGAGGAAATGTAAATAGGTTCAGAGCTGGACAACTGCCATTACTAAAACAAACAGCGCCGAGGTCACTTGCTTTAGAATTTCATTAATTGGTTTGTTCAGTTGCAAGTCGGGCGACTAATTTTGTTTACTCCTTTTTCAGCAAAATCGAGGAAAAAGCAGACAGTTGAATAAAGTATCTACAACTTTGCAAGTGAACAAAAATCGCGAATCTTTTCCCTTCGCTTTCAAAGCAGTAATGCACTTACGAGGGCTTAACTTTTTAAAATATTTTCAGAAAAAGATTCTCAAATTTTTTTTAAAAATAAGCCTTAGAAAAATTCTTGCGCTATTTGATCAAGATTCCGTTGTGAGAAAAAACTTAGTGGTAGAAAGAGACCAAGGTTGCTAAAGGAGAACGTAATGTACACCCAATACTTTTTACTTTTATTCCCAATATCTCGTACAATCAATTCTTTTTACACCCAATACGTTTTATAAGGTGCCAAATTTTCTGCCAATTTTTTTTTCTGCCAAATTTTCTTTTACTAAATTATGCTTGAAGCATATAACTATTCAGAGCTTTTTTCTGTAAGTTTGATAAGCGTCATTTTCAAATAATTCCAAAATCCTCAATCTCATGGACGGTATTTCAACAATTGATTACTTCAAGTGTTTTTTTCGTGATCTAGCATAATTTCTTAAACAGCAAAAAAAATGCAGAAACTTAAAGAAGTTGGCTAACATTTTGTAGAAAATTTGTCTCAAATATTTTTTCTTCTAACGTTCATTTTTAATCTTTTCAAAAATTAGACAGCGACAGCGTAAGAAAGATAGCATAAATTGTTTTGAGATGCCTTTCAAAATTACACTAGCTCTCTGAAATGATAGAAATGTGAAATTCTTTTGGAAACAATTGGAATATTGACTGAACTGACATGAAATGCCGCCAATTTTTTCCTACAATTTCTGCTGTGTTTGGTCTCTAGACTGAGACAACTTTAAACGTTAAGCGGTAAAGCGTAGTCTGGGATACTGTCGAGAAAGAAAAAATTCAAAAATCAACAAATCTGGTCAATTTGGCCTAAAGTTGGAACAAATTGGCGAGAATTAATACCAAAATTTCCAAAAAAAAATGTTTTCTCAAAGAGTGAAAATCTCGACGAGTCAGGCTTTTAGTAATAAGTTCTACGAGGTTTCAAAACTTTAACAAATTTAAAGTCGTTTTGATTGACACTCGCATCATAAATAACTGAAAATGAGGCTGTAGTCTTTTCTTTACTCTGCAATCCAGAATAAGTTCAAATATGCCTATACAAATTGCAAATATTTTGTGTAAGTATAGGTGTATTTTTAAATTTTGCATCTTGATCTTGAATAAAATACTTATATTGGCAAAAGAGAGCAGAATCCAAGTTTTTTAGCTTTCTTATTTCTTGAAGTGTTCCAGAAGTTTAGTCTACTACGGAATGCACCATTAATATCAACTAAAACAATTTGATTTTATCTTTCAAATGAAGGCAAAACAATAAATTTACTTAGTTTTATACAGTTGAGTGGAATCAGCTCATTAAAACGTAACAGCCTTTTAAAATTGTTAAAAACAGAAAAAACCAAAATTTAAAAACCAGAGAACGCTTTCAGGTTGATCAATCTGATTGACAATTAACTATCATAGTAACTTAATTTTTGTTTCTTTTGCGCGCAAAAAATAGCAAAAACGGCTGTAGACAATTAATTAAATCAATGCTTGACATTGTTTTTGTTAATAAGACGCAAACTAAAGAAAACAAGCGAAATGTGAGAGCAAATGCATTATCGTCGCCCTGTGATTAACTGTGATTGACGCAGAGAAGTCTTGGCACCAAAGCATATTTGGAACCTGAGGATTTGTTTCAGACAAGCCGCAATACTAACAGCAGTGTAAATTGAAATAATTGCTTCCTCACTAGCCGATTTCTGTTGTGGAAAATTTGGCCCAACATCAAACCTTTGATGGTGTTTGCCAATTCTTTTCTGAACAACGTCTATATGAATTTATTTTAATTTGGTTGAAAGAATGATACTAATTGTTTGAATCGAAAACGAGTTCAAACCATAGCGAGGCAATTTGTGAAAACCAACTCAACGAATCCAAGGTCACTTTCGACTGATCACATTACAAATTGCGTCTGCTTTTTTATGAAGCAATTGAGTCTTAACAAATTATAAAAGGCGAAGGATCTAATACTTGTTTTGTCGTACAGTTTCTGTAATGCTAAATGAAAAAAAGCATGTTGGGAAGGTGGTTAAATTTAGAGGAAAGTGCACACTGAAAGCATTTGATAGATATACTGACACAAAGTTGAAAAAAGAACAATATTTTAAAACCAACTATAATTTACAATCTAGTTCAACAGAAAAAAGCTAAATTTAAAAAGTAAAACTTATTAACGAAGCCAAATTGAGGCAAAGTGACAAATTAGAGTCTTGGGAAAAACCAAAAAAACTCACTTTCTCTGGTGTAAAAACGTATCAACGTTGGTTTGTTCAGTTGCAAGTCGGGCGACTAATTTTTATTCATTCTTTTTCAGCAAAATCGAGGAAAAAGCAGACAGTTGAAAAAAGTAACTAGAACTTTGCAAGTGAACAAAAATCTCGAATCTAATTGGATTCAAAGCAGTAATCCACTTATGAGGGCTTAATTTTTTAAATTATCTGCAGAAAAAGATTCTCAGATATTTTTAAAAAATATGCCTTAGAAAAAGTCTTGCGCTATTTGATCACGATTCCGTTGTGGGAATAAAAACTCAGTTGTAGAAAGAAACCAAGGTTGCAAAAGGGAAACGTTAATTACACCCAATACTTTTTAGCTTTATTCCCAATGATTTTTACACCCAATACTTTTTTACACCCAATACGTTTTGTATTGCGCCACTTCTGCCAATTTTTTATTTTGCCAAATTTTCCTTTACCAAACTATGCTCGAAGCATATAACTTTTCAGAGCTGTATCTGTAAGTTTGGTACGCGTCATTATCATAAATTTCCAAAATCCTCAATATGGACTGTATTTCAACTATTGATTACGTCAAATGTTTTTTTTCGTGATCTAGCATAAATTCTTAAACCGCCAAAAAAAAATTGCAGAAACTTAAAGAAGTTGGCTAAAAATTTATAGAAAATTTGTCTCAGATATTTTTTTGCTCTAACCTTCATTTTTAATCTTTTCAAACATTAGACAGCGACAGCGTAAGAAAGTTAACATAAATTGTTTTGAGATGCCTTTCGAGATTCCACTAGCTCTCTGAAATGATGGAAATATGAAATTGTTTTTGGAAACAATTGATGGAAACTTGACTGAATTGACATGAAATGCTGCCAATTTTTTCTACAATTTCTGCTGTGTTTGGTTTCTAGACTGAGACAACTTTAAACGTCTAACGTAAAGCTTAGTCTGGGATACTGTCTCGAGAAAGAAAAAATGTTTTGAAGAGTGAAAATCTAGACGCAGACAGTTTAATTTTGATACCACATTTGTTAGTCTGGGATGCCCTCAAGGAACCGTCCGAACAAAAAGTCACGATTTTTCAAAGGATCAAAAATTTTATTCTCGAGCAGAAATGAGAACACTGGCTCTGGGTGTGTTTGCTCTGATAAGAGCGAGCAATTATTTCAATGGCATAAAACTGTTTGATCAAACTTTGACGGCTTTCAAAATGACAGCATTTTCTGTAGGACTGCTTTTTCTAATCAACGGTTAGTGGAGAGTAAAATTTGAAACTCGTTTATGTCTTTGAGAACACAAAATTAAAAAAACATTTCTATTGGTTTTTCTGTTACAGTTTCTTTATACCGCTATCTGTGCGTGGTTCATTCATTTCTGGCCCGAGGAAGTTGGATAAACACTTCTAGTCCGTCCCATTTTGGTTTCTCACTGCACACATATTATAGCTTAGAACATGTGAAATGGTGTAAACTTGATTGCAGTCTTGTGAGGATAAATGCTTGGTATATCTAATCTTGCGTCACCTTTTTAATTGCGAATTTAGTAGCCACGCTTTACAATGACTAATTACACAAACATAAAACAGGAAACCGTCTAGGGAAAATTAAAATGACATTAGAGTCATTATCTATTAATTGAGGTAGTTTATTATGTAGCATCACTTCTGAGCATCAATGGGACTCTTATTAAAGGGATCATGTGAAAAGACAACAAAGTGAAATAAAAATTTTGAACAGAAGCAAAAATTCACAAAATTTTCATGAAAACACATAGTATCTTAGTCATCAAACATAACCTCAGTGCAAAAAACCACTAGAGAAGTTAAGTTAGTGTTTGCAATATGATAAAGTGGAGGGTAACTGTCATTGATGAGAATAAGGATTGGGATGACACAATGATGAACAAGGAGGAACAACATTAAAAATTACCCCATAGTTTTGAAAAAAGAATAATTTTGAACTTATTAGAACCGTTGGTCATGATTTGAAGGCATTAAATAGGTTAAATTATACTTCAATAGGACGCCCTTGACAACTGTCTTCACTCTGAACAGTGCCTACAACTACAAACATAACAACAACTACATGCAAAATTTACAAAATCAATGAAAAAAGCGCAACAAAATCTCAAAGCCATTACAACCAAAAGCTATTCATTCAAATTTTATATGCGCTCAATTGAGCCTCTGTTTGACTTCAATGGCAGACTTCACTGTTAAACTATTGTCATAAAACAGTTAGTTAGAACGTAAAGCCCGCTGAACAGATTATTTTTGTATTCCAGTAAAAAGGAGATGGGACTTGTCAATAGTGTGAGACCAAGGTAAAAGTTGACAGAAAATAGATTAAAAAAGACAAAGTTGAAAAAAAGTACTGTTACGTCTCTTGACGAAAAGTAATTTTAATGACATATCAGCAATCGATTTCAGTAAAATCTTTAGATAGGTTCAGCTAAACATATTCAGGACGTCGCATGAAATTGTGGTTATTGAAATTAAATCGTAAGACCTCAAAAAGAGAAAAACTTTTAAGTTCAAGTTCAAAGAAATTGTTAATGTCTCATCAAAACTGGAACCAAAAACTACCACGTGTTCTAATACAATCACAAAAATGTTTGGCACGACAAGTTTGTTTCCGCTTGGATTGAAAAAGCTATACTTAAGCAACAAAAGCGTTGAAGCTTAGTTTCATTAGTAGTCAAAAGTATTGAAATGAACTTGTATTCAATTTCAGATTAACTTAGAAATTCATTTAAATTTTACGATAAGGTAGTATCCAAGCCATAAAAACCATGAGATTTCTATGGAGCTATTCTATGAAAACATGATATATGCTCATTATATCTGTCATTGATAGAAATTGGATTTGAAAATTGAGCTAAAGTCACAAAAAAAGAAAATTAAACAATTTTTAAAAAGTAGCCCCCCAATTCAAATCGAATCCCTTTGATTATAAAAAATCTAAAATTAGACTAAAGCTAGCCTTTCTCTTGCTTCGCATCTGTTAAAAACACGTTTTCGTTCCCTATCCTAATAGCTTAATACATAGTTTGACACAATAATTTGATCATAAAAAGGCTTAAATTGAACAATTGTGACGCTAAAAGTAAACAAAACTCGTCAAATTTCAAAGTTCAGAAACATTTAAACCTCGAAAAGCCCTGGTAAGTTTGTAAAAATGTAACTAGGCGTACGGGCTTTTTCACAACAACTTTGAGTATAGTCCAATTTTGATATTGCGTTCTATTACAAGGTATTCTAAAGCCCGTGTAACACATACTATGTCATCCTTGATGATATTCTCTCCGGACTTGGGAGTTTTTTCCAAACATTTACGCCCCCAGGCTCACGTGCTACTGTTTTACATAGTAAACATCAGATATAACAACAGATACATTGAAATTGGAGGGGGGGGGGGAGAGAAATATCACGGGTCTTTCCCATTATAGCCCCCCAGCTTAGTGGTCAGATAACCTATAGCCCCCCATCATGGTAATAATACCACAATGGGGGGCTATAATTTCATGGAGGGCTATAATGGGAAAGACCCAAAATCAATGGGGGGGGGGAACAGAATATATCCAGAAATCCATCAACACTGCAGAGACAACCCTGACGGTCCGGCATTGCGATGTCTCGCCATAATCTCGCCGTTGCGATGTCTATCGCACGGAAGTATTGCAAGTATTACCATCGGTGGCTTATGTCTGTCATCACGATTTCCGTCACCATTTCTCTAGCTTCTCAGTTTTTATCAGTTGATAATAGGAAACTATTTTTCGACTCTATTTAAAGTTCGATTTTTTTTAAATAGTAACATGATAGCTACACTGTTGCTATATAGCATGTTACTATGTAAAAAAGAGAAGGTGCGCCCTGGGCATACACGTTATAGGAAACAGAATAGATACCTATTTTCAATGTGTAAAAACATCTGGCGCCGAAGAATTTCACTGTCCAGAACCTCTAACTTCATTTGTTTGATGGTCGAATGTATCAGCCAAAAGCTCGGTCTTAAATTCACAATCAAACACCACTCAATTTCGTTATTATCCCGCCAGCTTAGTCGGCGCATATTATCTGCACCCCCAGACGCACGTGACATATTTTTACATGACGATTTACCATGTAATGGCACATGCTCTGTTATTGGGGGCGCATAACGTACGGGGGGGGGGGCACAAACGGAAAAAGTACGTTATCAGAATCACCCGTCGGAATAGTTTCTGCATTCTGATTAAAAAATGCGTCTTTCGTTCAATCTTCGCGTTCAAATACAATATGAAATAAATAACAAATTTTTTTCTGCAGCAGTTTAGACTTGAAATAAGACTTTTAATCAGCAAAACTCGTGTTAGAATATCGATCAAACTATAGTCTTAAACTTAGTGAGAATTAGAAAGAAAGTTTGACTTACCAGATTAGAAAGACAAGCAATATGACTTCGATCAAAGAAATTATATAAATGAATCGTCAAGAAATGGTGCTGAGAATCAATATTCGGTTCAAATTGGTGAATCTAGATAACTATTATTAGAGTTAGATTAATTGATATAAAATCTTCCCAGCATGTATTAAATGATGATGATATCTCCGGAAGTGTGAATGAATTCTTAGAAAAGTGCAAATGCATTCCATTTATGGTTCCCCTTGCGACTGATTTGCAGAAGCAACCCATATTGGGTAACCCTTGCGACCCCCACTATAAATCACGGTGCTAAGATTAGTTTTGTATCTTGACTTTTTCACACTGATAATGGGTATATATACAGCTGATTTTTGAGTCTTTTTTCATCCCCAAATTCAAATCACCATCTTGATCTAATAATCAGATCTCTCCTGTAAATCTCTAAATTCTTCTGTAAAATATCATTTTGTTGTTCTCTCATTTTTTGAGAAATTAATTCTTTTACTTATTTAAAAACGCTTTTTATTCCGCTTGCGAAAGTCCATAACCCAACAACTCGGACACGAGCTCACGATTCTCATAAAACTTTGTTTTCTCAAAAAGACGTAGAAAAAATTTATTGATCACATTTGTTTACGTCAATGGAATAGAGAAAATGAAACTAAACAAAATATTGGCTAATCTAAATTTGAAAATGAACAAACAATGAACCGGGCCGCGGCCTTTCGGTAAAAATAACGGAGGAAACAAAGTAAGAGGCGGAATTTTAATAATTTTCAACCCTTAGTTTCCGCTCAATAAAGATAGAAAAAGCGGTATTTAAAAGTGAAATGTTTAAAAGTGGAAAGGGAAATTGGAAACCGGACTGGAGTGCCATCGACTTTTAGCATTGAATCATTACATCCCAATAGTAAATCGACGATTGAGTAGTGTTTCTAATTGACTTCGGAGTAGCTTGATCAAGTTACAGTTACTCTTCAGCGTCTTCACTTCAAATTCAGCGCCTAGCTTTTTTCTGAAAATATACTTTTTTAGAATTCATTATTTTCATAGTATATGCATAACTAAGTTCATTATGATCATACTAAGATCTTAATAAGTTCATTATGACCATACTAAGATCTTAAAAAGTTCATTATGACCATACAAAGATCTTAATAAGTTCATTATGACCATACTAAGATCTTAAAAAGTTCATTATGACCATAATAAGATCTTACTAAGTTCATTATGACCATAATAAGATCTTAAAAAGATCATTATGACCATACTAAGATCTTAATAAGTTCATTATGACCATACTAAGATCTTAAAATGTTCATTATGACCATAATAAGATCTTAATAAGTTCATTATGACCATACTAAGATCTTAAAAAGTTCATTATGACCATACTAAGATCTTAATAAGTTCATTATGACCATACTAAGATCTTAAAAAGTTCATTATGACCATAATAAGATCTTACTAAGTTCATTATGACCATACTAAGATCTTAAAAAGTTCATTATGACCATACTAAGATCTTACTAAGTTCATTATGACCATACTAAGATCTTAAAAAGTTCATTATGACCATACTAAGATCTTAATAAGTTCATTATGACCATACTAAGATCTTAAAAAGTTCATTATGACCATACTAAGATCTTACTAAGTTCATTATGACCATACTAAGATCTTAAAAAGTTCATTATGACCATAATAAGATCTTACTAAGTTCATTATGACCATACTAAGATCTTAAAAAGTTCATTTTGACCATAATAAGATCTTACTAAGTTCATTATGACCATACTAAGATCTTAAAAAGATCATTATGACCATACTAAGATCTTAATAAGTTCATTATGACCATACTAAGATCTTAAAAAGTTCATTATGACCATAATAAGATCTTAATAAGTTCATTATGACCATACTAAGATCTTAAAAAGTTCATTATGACCATACTAAGATCTTAATAAGTTCATTATGACCATACTAAGATCTTAAAAAGTTCATTATGACCATAATAAGATCTTAATAAGTTCATTATGACCATACTAAGATCTTAAAAAGTTCATTATGACCATAATAAGATCTTACTAAGTTCATTATGACCATACTAAGATCTTAAAAAGATCATTATGACCATACTAAGATCTTAATAAGTTCATTATGACCATACTAAGATCTTAAAAAGTTCATTATGACCATAATAAGATCTTAATAAGTTCATTATGACCATACTAAGATCTTAAAAAGTTCATTATGACCATACTAAGATCTTAATAAGTTCATTATGACCATACTAAGATCTTAAAAAGTTCATTATGACCATAATAAGATCTTACTAAGTTCATTATGACCATACTAAGATCTTAAAAAGTTCATTATGACCATACTAAGATCTTAATAAGTTCATTATGACCATACTAAGATCTTAAAAAGTTCATTATGACCATACTAAGATCTTACTAAGTTCATTATGACCATACTAAGATCTTAAAAAGTTCATTATGACCATAATAAGATCTTAATAAGTTCATTATGACGATACTAAGATTTTACTCTGAGTTTTACCATGGAATGGCTATCAGATGCCATGATCAGAACTCAAGTCCGGGAATTCACAGACTTTCCGCCTCTTCCCCCTTGATCCCGAAAGTGAATCCTTGGCCCGCGTATATTTACTCTTTAATATTATTACTGAGTGGGGGAGGTGCGTGGTATATATAATACAGCATTAGAATGATAGCAAGTATGAACACAAACAGCAAAGTGTTCACTCTGTTCTGGACATTGGCAAGAAGTCTCCACTCGAAGATTATCTGGCTGTCACACCTCGCGTCTCTGTACGGTTCCGCCCCTCCACTCCGAGAGAAGGAGGCAGCCCCACCCCCTCCTCCCCCGTGAGCACCCCGCACTGAGCCAGACATCCCGGAAGCACCGAAACCGAAGTGGCCGGAGGCGAAGCCTGTAATACAAAGAGTTCAAATTTTTTTCCCCAAGGTTTTATGAAGTTTAATTCCATATTTTTTGTTTCAAGTATCTTTAACCTTTCGGCTGTAATTGGATTTATTTGTTTCGAATAATAAAGCCTTAAGAGAATCTATACGGAATAAATCTTGAATGCATGAAACCTCGAACGAGGTAATTTTTTCTCAACTAAAAATTTTGAATTTCCACTTTCTATTTTAAAAACTTTTCGGTTTGGCGACCTACGTATCAACAGAAAAATTGCGGTGAAATGTTTACAAAAGTTAATGAAGTTTTTCAAAGTTTACTTGAGCAACATGCACTTATACAGATCTCTATTTCTTCAAGAAATAAAATCAAAAAAGTGCTAAACCATGGATATCGAAGCAACTCGAAAATTTATTAGCAGAAAAACATCAATTGTACAATCAATACAAGCTTTTTCAAAATAACAATATTTTCAACGAGTTAAACAAAATGCAGTAACGCAGTAAACCCTGATATACGAGATGCGCAGCACAAGTACTCTGTTGACTTTTTTGAGCAATGTGAAAAATCGAAACAGAAATGGAATTTCTTTAAGAAAAAATTAAGAAGACACAACAAAAATTTGAATGTGTCTGAGATTTCAGCAGAGTAAAGACCACAGACAAAAACGAAAATCTGCAACGCATTCAATGAAACGTTTGCGGAATTGGGCAAATACTCTGGTGTTTTAATTCCTCTGAATTTCCAAAACTTGGAGTACTGTTCTGATAAATTCAAGTTTAGATATTGGCTTTAAAAGAAATCTACAAAACCATTGAGAGTTTAGACAACTGTAAAATCACCAGGTCCTGGAATTGTCCATATGTGGGCTTTAAAGAAATGAAAATACGCAATTGATACGCATCTGGATTTTTAATGATTGTATTCAAAACAGTGTTTTTCCAAGTATTCTAAAACACATTTATGTCTTAGCTTTTCATCAAAAATGATCAACCACACAAATGAGCTACTACCGAAATATTTCAAGCTTACACGTTTTGACAAACCCTTTGAGAAGCTTGTCCTTAACCGACTGATGGATTTGGTTAATGAAAGCAACCTGTTGAAAAAAGAGCATTTCGTATTACAAAACAAAAATCGTCAATAGATGCAGTATTGTTTTTCACTGAGACCGTAATGGAGAACTTTGAAAATGGGAATAAACACGTTCCACTGAGCCTGCAATTTTTTTTGAAGTCTTTTCTCGACGAAAGATCATAATGCGTTAAAAGGCGCCGAGATATCAACAAAAGTTTTCATTTATCATTGAGTACCACAAGGCACAGTCATAGGACCTTTAATTTTTCTTTAATTAAGTTAACGATTTCTCGGGAAAAATAAAAGGTGACTTTGAGTTCGTTCAATTTGCAGACGATACTAGTTATTTATGTCAATTTGAACCAGGAAAAAAATTGCAACGAAAATTGGAAAGTTGTATAGAGAGAGACAGCTACTTGAACGAGAATCGACTGACTTTGAATTCTGATAAAACGGAGCTACTTTATTTTTCTGCCAATGATGAAATGGAACCAAAAGTTACATTTAAAGGGAGTTTATGGAATTCTGCTGAAGGCTGTCGTTCTTTAGGAATACAACTTGACCCAAAATTGTCATTTGAAGTACATCTAAATGAAGTTTTATGAAAAGTAGCGGTTATCATTGCTCACTATGTCTGGTAAGAAACAACATATCTTTGCAAGTAAGGTTGCATGTTTTTAAATCTTTAGTCGTCTCTCGTTTTTCATTCATTAATATTTTTTTACAAACATTGTCAGTAAAAAAATACAGCGTAAAAATCGAAAGATTAAATGGGGCATTGTGTTATATGCGTCGTAAATTTGATCATTGTCGTGATCTTCTTTTCAAATCACCTGTCCTACCAGCAGATTTAATTATTTCAAAGTTTAGTCTGATGAAACTTCACACAGACTTAAAGCAGAGGAAAAAAATTAGAAACCTAGAATGTATGCAAACCACCTACAGTTAAAACAAAACAAACGGACAAAACAGCTGATAATTAGAACGCAAAAGTATACTAAGCAGGGTAAAAGATCATTGATGTTGAAGAGCATACAAAAGTGGAATAAGTTACCTGTTAATGTAAGACCGACGGGGGAAAAACTCTTTTCAGCAGAAAATTAACAGAGTTCTTGCAATGTGAGCATGAAAAAATACCAATGGACATTCGATTAGGGTCATTCGGATCTTATTTTTTCACATAGGGGAACAAACAGTTTAATGGGTAACATTATTCACTAACCAGAAAATTTGTTTAATTTTGTTTATTCCAATATAAATTCCTGATCATTCTGAAGGCATGTAAACTTTATCCTATCGGTTATGTTATTAATTTTTTTACGTTGGGAAAAACAATTCAGCATTTCTTTCATTTGAAACTTTAGAGCAATAATTTTTCTGAATAAAAAAATTAAAAAGATATAGACAACATATAATCAACTTTCTTAAAATTCATAATAAAAGTGAAAAGATTAGTTAGCATTGATTATCCAACTTGCGATCATTAACTTTTAGATTTCAGGGTTAATTAACCATGGCCAAATAAAGGTTAATAACTTCAAAAGACCGACATTTGAGTGTGCGTCTGAATTATAAAAATGTCTCACCTCCCCCAGAAGAGGTGTAGTATCCATCTGTGGAGTAGTATCTGGGACAGACAGCCACACTTCCCCTCTGTTTGTCAATGTGCTTCAAGTCATACTGGAACACATCCGAGGGAAGCACTCCGGATGACCTCCTCCTGGCTGTGGAGATACTCAAGGGTCTACTGCTCCCACTTCCCCCCTCTGCTCCCACCACTGATTCACTCAGTTCAAAGTTGCCACTGTTGTTGCTGTACATGTCGTAGTCAGAGTACCTTGTACAAATAATCAACTTTCCCAGGATAAGGTGCGCGACCCAAGACAGGTATTGGCGAGACCGACTCGTGTCGCAGACAGGGGTGTCCGGTCCATTTGTAACTAATTCAAAACTGTTCATAGATACATTAAGAGCTCTTCTCCCCCTCCTACTCCACCCAACTACTCAGATACTCAGAAAAAATAGATACCTATTTTCAATGTGTAAAAACATCTGTCGCCGACGAATTTCACTGTCCAGAACTGCTTACTTCATTTGTTTGATTGTCGAATGTATCAGCCAAAAGCTCAGTCCTAAATTCACAATCAAACACCACTCGATTTCGTTGTTATCAGGTCTTTTCCGTTTGTGCCCCCCCCAGCTTAGTCGGCGCATATTATCTGCACCCCCAGACGCACGTGACATATTTTTACATGACGATTTACTATGTAATGGCACATGTTCTGTTATTGGGGGCGCATAACGTACGGGGGGGGCACAAACGGAAAAAGTACGTTATCAGAATCACCCGTCGGAATAGTTTCTGCATTCTGATTAAAAAATGCGTCTTTCGTTCAATCTTGGGCGTTCAAATACAATATAAAATAAATAACAATTTTTTTCTGCAGCAGTTTAGACTTGAAATGAGACTTTTAATCAAAACTTGGACATGAGCTCACGATTCTCATAAAACTTTCTTTTCTCAAAAAGACGTAGAAAAAGTTTATTGATCACTTTTGTTTACCTCAATGGAATAGAGAAAATGATGAAACAAAACAAAATATTGGCTAATCTAAATTTGAAAATGAACAAACAATGAACCGGGCCGCGGCCTTTCGGTAAAAAAAACGGAGGAAACAAAGCAAGAGGCGGAATTTTAATAATTTTAAACCCGTAGTTTTCCGCTCAATAAAAGTAGAAAAAGTGGATTTTAAAAGTGATATGTCTAAAAGGAGAGGGAAATTGGAACCCGGACTCGAGTGCCATAGACTTTTAGTACTGAATCATTACATCCAATAGTAAAACGACGATTGAGTAGTGTTTCTAATTGAATTCGGAGTAGCTTGATCAAGTTACAGCTACTCGTCAGCATCTTCATTTCAAACTCAGCGCCTAGCTTCTTTCTGAAAATATACTTTTTTAGAATTCATTATTTTCATAGTATATGCATAACTAAGTTCATTATGATCATACTAAGATCATAATAAGTTCATTATTACCATACTAAGATCTTAATAAGTTCATTATGACCATACTAAGATCTTAAAAAGTTCATTGTGACCATACTAAGATCTTAATAAGTTCATTATGACCATACTAAGATCTTACTAAGTTCATTATGATCATACTAAGATCTTACTAAGTTTATTATGACCATAATAAGATCTTAACAAGTTCATTATGACCATACTAAGATCTTAATAAGTTCATTATGACCATAATAAGATCTTAATAAGTTCATTATGACCATACTAAGATCTTAATAAGTTCATTATGACGATACTTAGATTTTACTATGAGTTTTACCATGAAATGGCTATCAGATGCCATGATCAGAACTCAAATCCGGGAATTCACAGACTTTCCGCCTCTTTCCCCTTGATCCCGAAAGTGAATCATTGGCCCGCGTATATTTACTCTTTAATATTATGACTGAGTGGGGGAGGTGCGTGGTATATATAATACAGCATTAGAATGATAGCAAGTATGAACACAAACAGCAAAGTGTTCACTCTGTTCTGGACATTGGCAAGAAGTCTCCACTCGAAGATTATCTGGCTGTCACACCTCGCGTCTCTGTACGGTTCCGCCCCTCCACTCCGAGAGAAGGAGGCAGCCCCACCCCCTCCTCCCCCGTGAGCACCCCGCACTGAGCCAGACATCCCGGAAGCACCGAAACCGAAGTGGCCGGAGGCGAAGCCTGTAATACAAAGAGTTCAAATTTTTTTCCCCAAGGTTTTATGAAGTTTAATTCCATATTTTTTGTTTCAAGTATCTTTAACCTTTCGGCTGTAATTGGATTTATTTGTTTCGAATAATAAAGCCTTAAGAGAATCTCGATGTGAAAAATCGAAACGGAAATGGAACTTCTTTAAGAAAAAATTAAGAAGACACAACAAAAATTTGAATGTGTCTGAGATTTCAGCAGAGTAAAGACCACAGACAAAAACGAAAATCTGCAACGCATTCAATGAAACGTTTGCGGAACTGGGCAAATATTCTGGTGTTTTAATTCCTCTGAATTTCCAAAACTTGGAGTACTGTTCTGATAAATTCAAGTTTAGATATTGGCTTTAAAAGAAATCTACAAAACCATTGAGAGTTTAGACAACTGTAAAATCACCAGGTCCTGGAATTGTCCATATCTGGGCTTTAAAGAAATGAAAATACGCAATTGATACGCATCTGGATTTTTAATGATTGTATTCAAAACAGTGTTTTTCCAAGTATTCTAAAACACATTTATGTCTTAGCTTTTCATCAAAAATGATCAACCACACAAATGAGCTACTACCGAACTATTTCAAGCTTACACGTTTTGACAAAACCCTTTGAGAAGCTTGTCCTTAACCGACTGATGGATTTGGTTAATGAAAGCAACCTGTTGAAAAAAGAGCATTTCGTATTACAAAACAAAAATCGTCAATAGATGCAGTATTGTTTTTCACTGAGACCGTAATGGAGAACATTGAAAATGGGAATAAACACGTTCCACTGAGCCTGCAATTTTTTTGAAGTCTTTTCTCGACGAAAGATCGTAATGCGTTAAAAGGCGCCGAGATATCAACAAAAGTTTTCATTTATCATTGAGTACCACAAGGCACAGTTATAGGACCTTTAATTTTTCTTTAATTAAGTTAACGATTTCTCGGGAAAAATAAAAGGTGACTTTGAGTTCGTTCAATTTGCAGACGATACTAGTTATTTATGTAAATTTGAACCAGGAAAAAAATTGCAACGAAAATTGCAAAGTTGTATAGAGAGAGACAGCTACTTGAACGAGAATCGACTGACTTTGAGTTCTGATAAAACGGAGCTACTTTATTTTTCTGCGAGTGATGAAATAGAACCAAAAGTTACATTTAAAGGGAGTTTATGGAATTCTGCTGAGGGCTGTCGTTCTTTAGGAATACAACTTGACCCAAAATTGTCATTTGAAGTACATCTAAATGTAGTTTTATGAAAAGTAGCGGTTATCATTGCTCACCATGTCTGGTAAGAAACAACATATCTTTGCAAGTAAGGTTGCATGTTTTTAAATCTTTAGTCCTCTCTCGTTTTTCATTCATTAAATTTTTTCCTACAAACATTGTCAGTAAAAAAAATACAGCGTAAAAATCGAAAGATTAAATGGGGCATTGTGTTATATGCGTCGTAAATTTGATCATTGTCGTGATCTTCTTTTCAAATCACCTGTCCTACCAGCAGATTTAATTATTTCAAAGTTTAGTCTGATGAAACTTCACACAGACTTAAAGCAGAGGAAAAAAATTAGAAACCTAGAATGTATGCAAACCACCTACAGTTAAAACAAAACAAACGGACAAAACAGCTGATAATTAGAACGCAAAAGTATACTAAGCAGGGTAAAAGATCATTGATGTTGAAGAGCATACAAAAGAGGAATAAGTTACCTGTTAGTGTAAGACCGACGGGGGAAAAACTCTTTTCAGCAGAAAATTAACAGAGTTCTTGCAATGTCAGCATGAAAAAATACCAATGGACATTCGATTAAGGTCATTCGGATCTTATTTTTTCACATAGGGGAACAAACAGTTTAATGGGTAACATTATTCACTAACCAGAAAATTTGTTTAATTTTGTTTATTCCAATATATATTCCTGATCATTCTGAAGGCATGTAAACTTTATCCTTTCGGTTATGTTATTAATTTTTTTACGTTGGGAAAAACAATTCAGCATTTCTTTCATTTGAAACTTTAGAGCAATAATTTTTCTGAATAAAAAAATTAAAAAGATATAGACAACATATAATCAACTTTCTTAAAATTCATAATAAAAATGAAAAGATTAGTTAGCATTGATTATCCAACTTGCGATCATTAACTTTTAGATTTCAGGGTTAATTAACCATGGCCAAATAAAGGTTAATAACTTCAAAAGACCGACATTTGAGTGTGCGTCTGAATTATAAAAATGTCTCACCTCCCCCAGAAGAGGTGTAGTATCCATCTGTGGAGTAGTATCTGGGACAGACAGCCACACTTCCCCTCTGTTTGTCAATGTGCTTCAAGTCATACTGGAACACATCCGAGGGAAGCACTCCGGATGACCTCCTCCTGGCTGTGGAGATACTCAAGGGTCTACTGCTCCCACTTCCCCCCTCTCCTCCCACCACTGATTCACTCAGTTCAAAGTTGCCACTGTTGTTGTTGTACATGTCGTAGTCAGAGTACCTTGTACAAATATTCAACTTTCCCAGGATAAGGTGCGCGACCCAAGACAGGTATTGGTGAGACCGACTCGTGTCGCAGACAGGGGTGTCCGGTCCATTTGTAATTAATTCAAAACTGTTCATAGATACATTAAGAGCTCTTCTCCCCCTCCTACTCCCCCCAACTACTCAGATACTCAGAAAAAATCGCAGCTGTGAAGTATAACTCGATCATTCGACAACTGGTCAAATAAAGTGTTTTGAAATAATTTAAGGCAATCTCGATAAATCATACTGATGCCTCAAAGTCTATATGCCGAAATATGGTATGAAGGAAAACAAAGAGGCCCGGTAATGTGCGTTCGCACATAGTGTTCCTAACCTGCTCATATTTTTGACTTAATTGTCTACCAAATGAGGAAGGCAACGAAACCTGTCGAAAACACACACACTCTTCGAAAATAATTGGTTACTGAGAAATTAATCTCAAGTGCTAACCGATGGATGACTTAATTACTGCCGCTTTGGAGATGACATTTGCTTTTAATTAAACTACGAGACAAGACAAACAACAAAAACAACAAAACATCAATTCCCGTCAAACTCAAAATCTATTTTTTTAAAAAAGCCAATGAAAAGGTCAGGTACAATCTAAACTAAAAAATCAACTTGTTCTTCACCTCAAAGCAGATGTTACCTTTCCTTAATGAGACTTTGTAACAAGTCAAAAAGAACAAGATCAAAATCAGGCAAAGTTAACCATCAGTTGTCAACTACAAACACTAGATAGTCTTATGTAACTCCATCGGAGCCGTTCGTTAGCGAGAAAACGAAATAAATAATGCCAACTTGGAAAACCAATGATACTTGCCATTGACGAGATTAGAAGACAAGATAAACAACAAAATCAATTAACGAAAACAACTTTCAAATACGACCAAAAATCAACATCTATTCACAAGCGTTTAAAAAAGGAGCCAAAATGGCAACGGATAATACCAGACAAGTGTAAATAGTTCCAAATAAAACATCAATTATCATCCAAAAAACCAAAAAAATTCTTACGTCTCCCGAAAAAATGTAGGACCATTCCTTACTGAGATTTGGTAACATGTAGACAGAAAAAGAACAAAAGAGCAAAATTTAAAACTATATTTATCTTTTTGAAAACAACTTCAAAGAAAAAAAAACCATTACCTCTCAACTGAAAATGCTGCATCTGCTCTTTTATACATTCTCACAGGTGGCCAACGTGATTTCTCATTATCCATTTTTGTCATAAGACTATGACTGAAAGTGACAGATACATCTTAAAATCAATTATTCAATTAAAATTTGATAGAAAATGGTATGGGTGTCGTTAAAACCATGAGCTTTTCATTAGAGCCATTATAAATAATTAACTGCTCTCGTCATAAATAATGGATGTTGTCATTAATGTTGTATAGATGACACGTAAACAAACAACAGGAAACGCACAAAAAAATTATAATTTAATCAAATAACAAAAGATTTATAAAAACACAAAATAACGGAGCCACAACACTACAAATGAACAGAATCTAGTGAAAAACAATAAAAATTTTTTCGCTAGAAGGAAAATTTAAGCTGTGTTTACGATAGAGTTTTTGTAGCAAATAGTCAGGAATTGTAGAAAAATTGCAGAAATTAGACAAAAAATCACCGAAATTCGGAAAGATTATGAAGACTTTTGAACCAAAAAATTTTAAAATTTTTTTCAATTTAAATATTCAACTATAACTAATGAGAAAAAATCAATTTCATGGGAAGCCAATTGTACTTCAAAATTAATGAGACTAAGTTTTCAGACAACAAACTTACAACGCTTACAGTCAGACCTAAAAACTCAACAATTGATGTTACAAAAACAAACTATTAAAGCTTTTGAAATCAAAATCTACCAATTGAATAGATGATAAATTTTTAATTAAGATATTTTTGAACATCAAAAATGCTTCGTTTCGAAGGGAAGGGTCTAATGGGAAAAGACAAAAGATGACCACGAGTAATGACCTGTATCAAAATCTTTTAAATAATTTCTGAAACACATAGCATCTTAGACGTAAAATCACCAGCTGCCATAAAGCCAAAGATGGATAAATGTTTTTTCTACGCAATCTTTTTCAAAATAAATTTCCATTTACGTTTTTTATATTTAATTACTGAAAGTGAATTCAAACCAAGGCCCTATTAATGAGAGAAAAATTGAAATCTCAAATTCATTAAACACATCAATAAACGCACTTAGAATAAAATCAACTGGCGTACAAGCTTTGAATTATTTAAGATAGAAAAGATAAAATTATAGATAAACCAACCGGCTAAAAAGACCAGTTTTGAAAAATGTACATTACTCATCTGTTCTCCTGAAATTTTCATCACTATGCCCTAGTCAAGAATGGATGGTTATCTTGTAGGAATGTGGCAGAAATTTCTGGCATAATCTCTCAAGATAAGCATTTTCTGCCAGATTCCTAGACGTATTCAAAGATCACAATTATTCAACAGATTCTTACAAGATAGCCAATATTTTCTGCCAGATTCTTAAAAGATAACCATTTCTCTACCAAATTCTTACAAGATAACCAATTTTTCCAGCCTTTCCTACAGCAAGAAAGGCATGCGCAAACTGTTCTAGGTTCCTTAGCAGCTCGTAAAAAACAAAGGATTGCAATATCTGAGTGTACACATATTTCGGGCAACGACAAAAGAAAACAAGAGGAAGGAAGCATCGGAAATTACTAAAAAAAGATGTAAATACCAATTACAAAAACAACAATTTTTAGAACAAAACAATATTCGAAAGCTGAGGAAACTGATAATGTACTGATCAATTCAATATGCTGTAAATGTTGTTTGCAATAGTAGAGAATTCTTTAGGTAGATAAAATTGCAATTTTGGCAAACTTAAAATTGAAAATGAAGATATAAAATGTGTTTTTAATGAAAAACTTTTATTCAAGGAAATCTTTTTAAAATTATTCCAAATTTTATTAATTTAGGCCAACAATGACTTTGTCCGTAGCAAATGGACCCAGGATATAAAAATCAGAGAAAATGAAATCATGAATGTTTTAAGCGAAAACTCAATCTGCGCTTACACTGATTGGATGTTTTCAAAATCTAATTCTGCCGTGTTCCACTCATGCGATTTTAATTGGACTTCAAAATATTGTTTTACTTAACTTTGACCAAATTATCGTCAATTTTGCAAAAACTTTAATAATGTTATTGGTTTTAAATTTAAGGATAAGGACGCTGGCCAGTTGATTTTATTCGAGTCTGTTGGTTAAAATGTCGCTAATTTTTTCGAATTTGAGACTTTTAAATCAAAAATCGCTCCAAGTAGGCTTTTTTTTTATCTCACATTGTTTAAATATTCCACAAGTTTAGAACTAACACGTGCTGTCACAATCTTTGAACACACCAAAAAGAGCTAGTTAAACTTTTCCTTACCATATGAGTCTTATGAAATTCAAACTTTACCGAATTTTTGAAAAATTAAACCAACAATTATATAAAAAGCATCATTTACTTTTGGTTTATTGAAATATTTTTTCTCTAATTGATCTAATTGGGAAACATATGGAATAACTAACTGCTTAGCTGTTTTTTTGGATGCGCAGCAAACTCGAGGCTAGTTTTTGACTCGTCTTGGAATCTTACAGTCAATAACTAGTTGGGTTAGGTTTAAGTGCAATCTTTCTCAAAATAAATTCGCATTTTCGTTTTTATATTTAATTACTGAGAGTGAATTCAAACCAAGGCCCAATTAATGAGAGAGTCTATTTGCAATATCATGAGGCCAAGCAAATGTATATTATGTCTTCAGAGAAAAACTAAGTTTTTTTATTGCACTGACAATGTGTTTTCGTAATTTTTATATAATTTGAGAGCTCATAATTTGTTAGATTTTTGGAAAATACTTTTTCAAAAAATCTGTGAATATTTGAACGTTGTCTCATTTGTAAAATTTTGTCAATTTTTACACTTGTCTCTGTAACGACAAGCGGTATCTTCATTCCAGTGACCAAGATCCAAGCTTTGAAATGGTTTTATATTGAACTAATGTCTTGGTGGCACTACGCATTTTCATTTAAAAAATTTGATTTATGGATATTTTCCCAATCTTGTGTTTTTTAATTGCTCGCCACATTACCAAACTATTAGGTTTGCCCAATTCGCATTGAAAATTGAACAATTGAAGATGTTTAAGATTCGCCATGAACAGCTTATGGTTTTAAAGGTCGCAACACTGCCTTCTGGTTAAATTTAATTGATTTCTCTTTGTAGTTCTCTGGCATATTACGGATACTGACTAGTCTCAATTGCTTGTTTTGAGTAATAAATAGTTATAAATTAACGTTCTCAATGAGCTCAGTTTTAATCAATTAGTAATTGGTTGTTTTCAAAATTAGAAGCGTATTCTTGAAAATTGGCTCCTTTTTTCTCGTCTTTGTCGACCTGTTACTGAGTCTCATATTTTATCTGATGAAGTACAGTTTAATTTGTTTAGTTCAGGGTTATCTAAATTCATTTTCATTTTGTTATTCAGTGTTTTTTTTTAAATATGGACATCGAGTTTTGATCATAACTAATATTTTCAATTATTTGACTTTTATGTTTGTCTTGTCCCGTACTCTCATTAATGGCAAGTCTGTTCTGCCCCGAACCCAGCATTAAGTTTTTCAATTAGTTGTTTGTTTAACGAAGTGTGAATTTTTGAAATTTTTTCATCTCTTCCTCAACCGGGCCGAGGTGTCCACCCGTATTCCACCGTTATTAAGCGAGAATAAGGGTGTAAAGCAATTTCCACTCTTAAATAACGGGGAAAAGCGGGTAAGAGTGTAATTTTGAGGAAATTGCACTTTTTTTACACTCTTTACACTCTTTACTCCACTCTTTACACTCTTTACTCCACTCTTTACACTCTTTACTCCATTCGTTTTATTAACACCAGTAAAATTACACTTTAAAATGGAATTCCACCCTAATTAAGGGTAGCACTAACGGTGTAAAAATATTATTTTTACACTTTTACACGCTTTTCCCCGTTATTTTTGGGAAAAATCCTCGGCCCGGGCATCTGGTAGACATTTAAATCAAAACGTGGATGAGCGGGGTCGGAACATTATGCGCAAACGCACATTACCGAGCCTCCTTTTTTGATAAAAAGCAAAATGATGAAGTGAACCTGTTGTATATGCCATAGTTGCGATGTGTACTCTGATGATGGTGATGATTGCTGTGATTAAAATGAGTAGGGGTGGGTCTGGGTGTACTGGGGAAGTTCTTCTCACTAAATGTCACATGGTTCTTGCTGTTGTTGTTGGTTTGGCTATTATTATTATTGTTGTTGTTGTTGTTGAGTTTGTGGGAGATGTTGTTGAGTTCCGCGTGTGATGCAGCCGCCAGCCACTCTGACTCTAATCTGTCCTCCTCATCCACTTGAGTGGGGTATCCACCCGATCCACCCAATCCACCGACAGCAGAACCATTCCTAAAGTTCATTCAAAATAGAAAAATTGCTGATTTTTTATTTGTTTTTAATCTATAATGCTTGATTTTGCTCCATTTACCTCAATTGTTCCTATTGTAATCCTTATGCAATTATTTAAGTTCATGTTCTCTGTTTTGATGACACAGGAACTGAAGCTGATCTTGTTCGCTAGATTCTAAGACAAGCGTTCATCATGAATTCTAAGGTTATACGATATTGGGAAATAGCTTCCAAAAGGTCCATCTCCAAGCTCAAATTAGTTTGTTCATGATGTAGAATCGGCTGGAATATGATACTTGATCACGTGCTCTTTCAATAGTGAGCGGATGGGTTCATAGTGGGTTCATATAGTGGGTTCATATAATTTGCAACCCCCAGAATCACGTGCAATAATTTTACATAATGGTTTACCATGCAATCACACGTGCTCTGTAATTGCGGGGAGCATAACGTACTGGGGGGGGGGGGCACAAACGGAAAAGATCCAAAAATTGGCTATGCACAGTCAAAGAACAGTCAAAACTGGTCTTCGTCATAATCGTGCTCACACGCGTACCTCGACTTTGGGACTGTGATGAAGTAACCAACTAACTTGAGCCATGATGAAACATTGGAAGCACCATCGTGTGACAGGAATGGCTCCTTCTCTGGACTGGGAGTCGTGGAAACGTGTTTGGAGTGCATATTGGAATACTGTCCCCCACCCCCATTATTATTCACAGTAGTGGCAACACCCCCATGACTACCCCCAACAACAGACGGTCGTGTACCCAGGAAACCCCCGAACAGTCTGGACTGGTGTGGGTAGGGGTGGAGAGGGGGCTGGTAGATGTTCTTGAGTAGACTATATGTCCCTCTGGGTCCTACCACCCTCCTCAGTCTCTCGCCTATAACTCTGAGTCTGCGAGATGCCCTGGAGTGTATGCTTGAGAAGAACACACACATGGTCACAACTTGCATCAACAAAGAGAGAGCTGAAACAAACGACAAACAATTCATAAATAAATAGCTGTACAATTTACAAAACACGTGACTTTGAATTTTCAGTCAAATTAATTTCACCCTTTATCCCCGATTCATTTACCCGTCTATCATTTGGTACACATATCATTCAGAAACAGGTCTACGTAGGTTGTGGATGAAGAATTTTTGCGACCGATTGTTTATCCGTTCTTATAGTAGTAGGTTCATTTAGTGGTATCAACACCAAAAAAATCACCTTTAAAATTTTCTTTATTGCAATTGGTCTCTACTCAAGGTTTGCCACAGTTCAGTTCGGTCTTCTTTATTTTTTTATAGAAAAGGAGGCGTAATTTTTTTTGAGGTAGTTGTAATTTTGACACTAAATTGAAAAAAAAAACTGTTTTGCAGTTTCTCATAAAAATTTGCAAATTTTGATGTTTCACAATCATAATGGGCCGATTAATTTTTTAACATCTCACAGATGAGTTTTTGAACAGAATTAAAACCGCAGTGTGTAGCAAATATTAGATAATTTTTCCAATTTTTAAAGAGATTTCTGACACGTTTCGCTCTCTGCCTCTATTTGTGTCTAAAACGTAAAGGAACGTTTCTGTTGATCTAAAAAATGCTAATTAGTAGAAATATTTTTCGATGATACCTTTCTGTAATGTTTTCATAGAAATAGAAAATTTTTATTGGAACTCGAAAAACATTTTCTTAAAATCTTTTCGAAAAACTCTTTCTTGTTTAATTGAGGATTTTCACAAAGAAAACAAAATTTACCTTTCACTCAACAAAAAATCTTACCGACTAGACAAGAGTAGCCTCAAAATATAGAGAGTTGAAGATCAAATTTTCTATAGACTTCAAATTAAATTATCAATATTTGTCTTCAGTTTTTGAAACTGGCAATCTTTTAAATTTTCAAATTCTATTGTATTGTGTTATGCTTGAGGATATTATTTTGAACGTTGATCTCTGACACAATAAAATTTCAAAATGAAAACTTTTTCCGTTCCTATTTTTCAAAAGCGAATCTTTTTGATTCGTTGTTGTTCATTTCATGAAAATAGGTTTCTATATGTCTCTGCGGACTTGAATTATTTGTCATGAAAAAGCAATAAAACATTCTTAATATCAACTCTAGAATTTAGAAGAGAAGGTTTTTTCTGCTTTTAGCTTTAGATTTTCAAAATTCATTTTGGCTGTATTGAGAGCTCTAAAGTGCCTGACGTATTCTGTTTACCAATAAAAATTACTGAAGCAGAAAACTTTGATTCTTAAGTAGTTTTTGACGAAACAAAGAGACGCATAGGGAATTTTTCTTCACGAATTCTATTTCAAAAAGGAAACATTTTTGTTTCGATTTTCTTTGGGTAAAATAATTCAAGTCGTTAGTTTTTAGGTTTGAAACAGTGAAGAATTGCTCGTGAATTCGAAACTCCATGTAAGTTGAAAATATTTGTCGGTTTGTATTTAGCTTTAATATCCCCCACCATCTACACCAACCGCTGTTTTTTTTCCTTCTCAATTTTTCCTGAGAAATTTTAAATTGTTCCCTTTTTCAACATTCTAAAAAACTGAAATTTTTAAATATAAATCAAAACTAGATCCTGAGGGCTGCACAATTTCCTGCGATACGTAAACAAGAAAGCGCCAGCCTCGCATATTATTTCCCCATTGCGAAAATAATGATAAAACAATAATTGAGGTTCCATCTGTTCCAGATATTCCTATCTCTTCAAAAAAATGACATGCAAAATGACATAGAAGTATATTTCTACCGAACTAAGAAAAGCTCTACCAATTTTTAGTTTGAAAATGAGAAAAATCCTATTGGGAGCAATACAAAAGCAAACGCTGTGACGTTTGCTTGGAATTAGTACTGTTCATGTGTCCTACATAATTTCTATGGTAAAACTGAGGTTGAAATTTAAGAACTGAGCGATCTCTGATCAGATTTAGAAATCGCTGGACTAGGTCACGGACTCAAGTCATCGTTCGCCCAAAGACGACTAATCATGGCCCATTTTAACGCACCAAAGTCATAATGACCAGTTTGGTCATATATCTTTTTGGTGTAGATAGGTCCGAACAAGCGACATTTCGTTCTATAATGTTTGAACAAAAATTTTAATCAATTGACAACAAAGAATAATTAGCCTAAACTTTGTGTAGTAGTAGTGTTATAGTAATACTTGCCTATCATGAATAGAGATGCGAGTAGGAAGAGACCGAGTACTGAGATGCCCCCCTGAGGTACCATCTCACTCACCACCATTAGATTCACACTCTGGGCAAGGAACACTGTCATACCATACGTCACCTAAATACAGACATCCCCTACAAACAATGACACCCTAGATCAAGCTAGCAAGGTTTCAATATCTATCAATTATCTTCATCTTTTGAAATTTCCGTATCTTATATAGATCAGGTCTTCGAAAAAAAAGTGGGTAGAAAAGGTTTTACATGAGAATTTTTGAGATTTATTGAAAGTTTATTCAGCAAGAAAACTTTCTATTTAACGGTTGTTAAATCAATTTCAGATTATAATTTTAAAAATTCCGATTATAATGGAAAAAATTATTTACAGATCAATCCATTTATTGACAAACACAGTTCGCTAGATGCAAATAACTACCATGTTTTAGCTGCTTTCTGTCATTTGAAGCAATTTCATACTATATCTGCGCTTTATGTTTAAAAAATGATTTTAAAATTCGGCGTTTTCTATCAATTATTAAACAAGCTTACCGTGGGTGTAAGTACAAGACGCCCAACAACAAAATACTCAATACCATATGACTCAATTTGAGAACAACCAATGTTACAAAATACACAGCACTCTGCCGGAGAACCCTAAATTACAATACATTTACAATCATACACTTAACGTGCGCGAACACAATTACGCGCCCATTAATTAAGTAACTAAACGCAAAAGATTTCAACAAGATGCAAAATTGTGACTTAACGTAGGTGGTAGAAAAAAATTTTAGGCTTAAATATATCTAACAACAATATAGACACTAAACATGAGCAAAATTTCATATTGAACGTCCTGTTGGGCCAATTAACTTTAATCTTTCATTGTTATGAATTGAGAAAATGGCAAGAGAGCGTACCAATGGCAAATGGAGCTCCCATAAATGTCAAGTTACCACCATTGCCACTGCAAAGCAATTATCATCAAACAATGCCGACTATAATTATATTTTTTAAGTCTTCCAGATTTTTAGAAGCTAAACAGATTCTTGGACAATTGAAGAAGAGCGCCAGGGCCATCATCATCACAGTCTATTATCAATGGGATACGATGATGTTACGCAGCCGTCTTTAGCATCCAGATTGGCAATATAATGCACGCGAAGTCGCCAAAAAGCAATAAGTGGCTTTTGACCAGATCTGCCTAAGAGATATCCCGGCGTTGGCCTGACCGAACAGACTGATATGTGCGCATTGGCCAGACCAAGCAGACCAGAATGTGGAAATTGGCCAGACAAAACAGAAAAAAATTGTGTCTTGGCCAGATTCACACAGCAATGAGAAATTTTCCAGATCATTGCGTGGGATCGGAACCCACAAGTCAGCCATCAGACCCAGGCCGGTATATCCAAAAACTCTTGGGTTGGAGACTTCATGAGAGTTTTAAATTTTGATAATATTTTTAACACAAAGTGATTTTCCTACTGATTTCTGTGGCTGGCAACATCCAAAGCCTGCGCTTTGAACGCATTTTGAATTACGTGGTGATACTTTAAATAAAGTTCAATGTTCGAAAAAACTTTGACGGAAGAAACGGTGTGTCGTAAAAGGCACTCTGATCTAAAAGGCGGTTAAACCTAAACGATGGGTTGACCTATTAGCATTTTTTGGATCTTTGAAATTTTATAGTTATTTTTTTGAGTTTTATCACAGCAGATGACGTCATTTCGAGCGGATTCGATGTTATTTCACTCTGGAACAGAAAATAATTATTCTTGTTCAAATGTGCATTTTTCATTATTTTGGTTGAATTATTGTTAGTTAATTTGGGTATTTTGGCATTGGATATATTGTCATGAAACTGTTTTTTTTTTGATAATTTGGATATAAGTGAGAAAAGAATTCACTAATAAACCACCTATCTCAATTGGTGGTAACTCTAAAAAAAGGTGTGTAAATTTCGTGACATCAAAAACAACAGTAGATTAAACAAAAACCTAAAAGCGACCGATTGTGATATAAGATTCGTGTTCAGTCCACTAAGTAATCAGTCCACTAATAACCTAATAGATTGAGTTATAAATAGCTTTATTAACAAAGCAGTAGCAGATTTTTCCATTTTCAATACTGTAGGCTCAGCCAATATTCACTCATTGACCATTTTCAACTTGAGTCTGTAATCAGATTTGAGTTTTTGCACTTGCCCTTGAAAAATCTATTGACAGCGGAGAATTTTTCATTTTTAAGGCTCTCTACTTCAAAAATGTTTCCAGTTTTGCAACTAAAATAACTCTCAATTCAGTTTATTCAGGCGGACAATCAGCAAGGCTCGTTCTGTTCATATTTTGTGGGTTTACCGAACAACTTACTTTTTGTACTGCTTTAAAAACATAACTGAAAAACTCTTTTGTGGAAGACAATTTTGTTTCTTTTTTTTTAAAAAAAAACTTTACGAAAATTCGAAGTGCAATATAATGCACGCGAAGTCGCCAAAAAGCAATAAGTGGCTTTTGACCAGATCTGCCTAAGAGATATCCCGGCGTTGGCCTGACCGAACAGACTGATATGTGCGCATTGGCCAGACCAAGCAGACCAGAATGTGGAAATTGGCCAGACAAAACAGAAAAAAATTGTGTCTTGGCCAGATTCACACAGCAATGAGAAATTTTCCAGATCATTGCGTGGGATCGGAACCCACAAGTCAGCCATCAGACCCAGGCCGGTATATCCAAAAACTCTTGGGTTGGAGACTTCATGAGAGTTTTAAATTTTGATAATATTTTTAACACAAAGTGATTTTCCTACTGATTTCTGTGGCTGGCAACATCCAAAGCCTGCGCTTTGAACGCATTTTGAATTACGTGGTGATACTTTAAATAAAGTTCAATGTTCGAAAAAACTTTGACGGAAGAAACGGTGTGTCGTAAAAGGCACTCTGATCTAAAAGGCGGTTAAACCTAAACGATGGGTTGACCTATTAGCATTTTTTGGATCTTTGAAATTTTATAGTTATTTTTTTGAGTTTTATCACAGCAGATGACGTCATTTCGAGCGGATTCGATGTTATTTCACTCTGGAACAGAAAATAATTATTCTTGTTCAAATGTGCATTTTTCATTATTTTGGTTGAATTATTGTTAGTTAATTTGGGTATTTTGGCATTGGATATATTGTCATGAAACTGTTTTTTTTTGATAATTTGGATATAAGTGAGAAAAGAATTCACTAATAAACCACCTATCTCAATTGGTGATAACTCTAAAAAAAGGTGTGTAAATTTCGTGACATCAAAAACAACAGTAGATTAAACAAAAACCTAAAAGCGACCGATTGTGATATAAGATTCGTGTTTCAGATACTTAGTGTTCATACTAGGCACCTACTTTGATAAACTGGTTACGTTTGAAACCAATTATAACAGCAAGCATTGTTTTGATATGTTCTACCTCTTTGTTAAGCTCGCCTGAACTAATATCTGACCGCTTCCGAATTCTTTTTGTAGCTGCTACCTAATCGGATTAGAGGGTGTGCTTTTAAGATTTACCAGAGCGGTATTAGTTATATTGACAATGGTCCAGTAACATGACATGTGACATTCTACTAAAAACATGGAGATTTTGTAAAATCTTTTAAAAAAAGAAGTTAATACATGAAATTTAGTAATCATTGCTTGTCAGTTGATAATTAAGCGAAAAAAGTCAAATGATCAACTTTTATTAGCCGTCATTTTTGTCGAAAATATTTTTTCAGCTCATAAGTTGATAACTCTTCGTGTTTCACATAATTTAGTGGAAGTTGATTTATTCAACTCTTTTGTCGTGAAAAAATATGAATCTATCTTGGAGTTAGAATGCGGACGCAGCAGTAAGTATGTGGTAATTATGGCAGCGTGTTTTAGTTTGTAATATACTTACTTGCACCTAAGGCATAAATAGTCAAATTTAAAGAAACGCTGTAGCTCTATGTCGAATCCTTCCTGACCTAAAACCTCCCCCCTACCCCCCCGTGCCTCCTCGTCCACCCACCAATGCCGCTAGGGAGATTATTTTGATACACCCCACTTACGATGTGACCAACTTCTAAAATTTGAGGACATCAATAAGCATGAGAAGTAATCAGTCCACTGATAACCTAATAGATTGAGTTATAAATAGCTTTATTAACAAAGCAGTAGCAGATTTTTCCATTTTCAATACTATAGGCTCAGCCATTATTCACTCATTGGACATTTTCAACTTAAGCCTGCAATCAGATTTGAGTTTTTGCACTTGCCCTTGAAAAATCCATTGACAGCAGAGAATTTTTCATTCTTTAAGGCTCTCTACTTCAAAAATGTTTCCAGGTTCCAACTAAATAACTGTCAATTCAGGCGGACAACCAGCAAGGCTCGTTCTGTTTATATTTTGTGGGTTTACCGAACAACTTACTTTTTGTACTGCTTTAAAAACATAACTGAAGAACTCTTTTGTGGAAGACAATTTTGTTTCTTTTTTTTAAAAAAAAAACTTTACAAAAATTCGAAGAAGAGCAGTAAGTATTGAAAAAGTGAGGAAACCAGCAGAGAATGACGTGAAGTGAAGCAGTTTTTGCTTCAAAACAAAAATACCTACCTGAAATTTATGGCATTTTTAGATTTCCTGGTCCCAAAAACCAAGGCCCTTTTGAATTTTGTCTACTCTGCTTTCTGGTTGTATTGAAATGAAACATTACAATACGAGAGCGTTAAGCGATACTACAGAATGAATCTGTTTTAACACAGAAGAACATTGTAGTTGTTTAAAAATAATTCTACATGATCAGCAACAACAATTTTTAAAATGAAATGCATTGAATTCTTTATCATTGTTGCCTGGTTACTCATGACAAGAATTTAAAAATCTTAAGTCTAACAATTAGTTTCAAAAGAAAATTTTTTTTTCACAGACAGAAAAAGTAGCATTTTTTGAATTAAAATTGGATATGGCTGGGTTGGTGGTGCGGGAAATTAGAGTTTTGAAATGACAACTAATAAATACAGAGAATTAATTTGTCTTCATATTGCTGCAAGTTTCTGCAATTGCTCATTGCTTCAATTTTTACAGGCATAGAAGCTTTGAAGCAAGCAAAAACGCATTAATTTTGTATCTCTTAGAAACAATATTTTTAAAGTTCTTATAGCACACTCGGAATATAAAATTCCTATATTCCGAGTCCCAGACTCCTTGCTTTATTGATCCTGTAGCCTAAGAGGAAAAGCAGTATATTGGTATTATCATTTAAAGTTTTCAATTAATGAGAAATAATCCCTTCTATCTTTACATCCATTGGATTACAGTTGGAGTCAAAAAATAACTGTCAAAAAATCATAAAATTAAATACAATTTTCAAATTAAATAAATGTAAAAGAAAATCCATTAAATAAGTTTCTGCAAAACCGAACAAAGAACAGAAAACTATTCTTAAGATCTTCAAAAGTAGGTCAATACACTTAGATATATAGTAGGCAGTTATAAAAGTATATATTCAAAGCAAATCTGTGCTACAAAAAGTTATGTTGAATTTTTAATGAATCTTTTAACTGCTCTGCTTACTTTGCTTCTCCTTGTTTTTGACATTGTTTTACTTCTGAAAATTCTTTTAAGCAAGATATTTTAAATAGTCTTTCCTCCACTTTTTGGAAAGTATTGGTGTAAATTAACTTGAAATTGTCTCAATTTTTGCGAGATTAGTTTTCCCTTTTTTAATATTTGAACGTGTTTAGTTTCGGAACTTCCATTCTCTTCGTCTTCTTCACTTCAAAACAGCGTGGCAAAAGAAATTAACCAAATGCCGAGCGAACGTGTTGCCTACAGCAATTGAGGAAATGACAATAAAGACTTTTCAGGAACTTTTTTTTTAGTTTTTGAAATAGTTTGGCCTAAAATAGATAAAATTTCGCTGCTCAACAATAATGAGGAGTACATATTTTTTCCGTAAAATATGCAATTCTAAGCATATATTTTACATAATTTTGCAATTCTAAGCTTATATCTTACGTAATTTTGGGTTTCATTGCGTAGATCTTACAAATTCAACTCTTAGAGCTCTGTTTGTGATACTCCAACCAACGACCTCCTACATGCTTGTCGCCTCTTCTACCACTGTGACACCGTAGCTGGATCAATCTTATGAACCACAGATCAATCTTTTAAACCACTGATCAATCTTATGAACCACATTCTTCATAAGTTATTCGAAATCAACGCTAAATTCAACGCAAAAATTATATAAGATCTACGCTTAAAAAGCGCAAAATTATGTAAGATGTACGCTCATTCGTAGATCGTACATAAATTCAACGCATTTGCCGCCAGTCTTAAGTAATTTTGTGTTTTTAGCGTTGACGCGTCGCGTCGGCCACCCTGTTACTATACTTGATTGAATGTAAATACCCGTCACTTGATGAAGTATAGTTTAACCGTAAGGGTCGTCATCCCACCAGACTCAAATTTATATTTTCAATCAATATTCATATTTGCGCGGGAAATTTTGGGTACCTTTTCGCCCGTTTCGCATGGGATGAGGAAGTTGAATACACAGAGGAAGTTTATGAGGATAGAGGGCAGGATGACATTGAGGACATAGTAGGTGGGTTTCCTTTCAAACACCAGACTGAAGGAGAGACAACTGAAGCCCCTTTTATTGGCCAGTTGAGAAGAGGAGGAGGGACCAGATTGGAAAATATTGTTGTCGTCCTCGTCAGAATATGCAGCGCCAGTGCCGAAAGAGTCCTAAACAACCGCATAACCAGCTGGACCCTCGATGGGCTGATGGAAACTTACGTAATTTGCTTTTTAAAATTACAAAAAGTAATTTTACCTTTATTATGTGCTGAAAATATTTCATGCAAAAGATGGGACTGTTTCCTTTTCCTTCCCTCGTGAAAATATTCTTGTTTTCATAGAAATGCCTCAATAAACTAACGTGCCTTTTTTGCATTAACGATGGTTTGATATCGTAGCTAGATAAGACGTGGGACGAGTCATTATAACCCGGGTCGAGGTTTTTGGGTAAATTTTTGTAAGAAATGCGGTGATTGCGGTTTATGGGGTGTAAATAACTCACCGCCTTTCACCGCATTTCTCACCGCGAATTTCGCGGCGTTTCTCGCTAAAATTCACCGCATCAAATTTTGCGGCAAATTAATGTAAGAAATGCAGTGAATGCGGTGAAAAAATTCACTGCGCTTCAACGCAATTCTTACAAAAATTCGACGCGAAATTCACCGCATTTCTTACAAAAATTACCGCATTTGTTTGCAACGTTCATTGAATCTGATTTAAATTCAGAAGAAATACCAAAACAGTATGCAACAGATGTTGCAATGGAATGAGAAGTTGTAGACATGCAGGAGGTGAGAGGTTCGAACCCGTGTACGGAAGTTTCCTTTTTGTAAGAATTCCGCTGGTTGCGGTGAAAATGAATAATTCACCGGGATTTACCGTTTTTACAGCAAAAAGATTTAAGAAATACGCGGTAAAAATTATTTATTTTCACCGAATTTCACCGTATTTCTTACATAAATTCACCGCCAAACACCCAACTGGGAATTGAGTTATCATTAGCAACGTAAACGGTTGTCAACTGCATATAGTTATAGTCCAACTAGAAAAAGAGTCATTCCCAAAAAGATTATTAAAGTTTTTTTACGCACAAAAAAATTTATATTGAATTTTCCAATCTGGACATTTGCGTAATTGTCGTCGATATGAGCAGCAAAGGAAATGAATTCTAGTAATGAATTCTAGGCACAATTTTTGGCTGCCAACTTATTTCTCTGGCTTCTAACTGAACTCCCAAGTCTACAGTAAGTATGGCGAGGTGATACATTTTGCCTACACAACTAAAGAAGACAAACAATCTTTTGGAGAATTTGTTCAAGTCATAATCCAAATATAGTTAGTGCATCGCACGCTCCTGAAAGCCGTAAAATTAAGGCCAAGGAGACCAAGAAGATCCAACTTGAAGTGACAAAATTATTCGGCAATCAGGTCTCAGATCGGTCAACGAAACTTTCTGAAAGTCTACAAAAATTTAGCTTAAAAGGAGCGCAATTGAAATAGTTTGTTAGCAAGTTTGGCTAAAATTATGTTATTAGACGGATTTTGTTAAGAATTAGAGGCGTTTTTGATTATTCGATTCTGATTGGCTAATCATTTTTGCAAGGCTTTTATGGTTAAGGAATGATGCAAAACATTTTTGTTGGATAATTAAGCGTAGCTTTATCTAATCGGTAACATCCTCTGGCCCGGAACGAGGTGTTGGGAAGATCGGGACATGCTTAAAGAGCAGAAGGACGAGCAACCCAGAAGACGCTGCTACAATTCTCCCCTTGGTGTTGCTTTTGTTTGACTGAGTCATATGTGCTAAGGTGCTGTTCGGTAGGCGTCTGCCAATTTGATAGATCTACAGAACAGAGCAGTTACATACTCTTTAAGCCAACGTGCTAAAACTATATTGGCGTAAGAGAGCGCGCTAGCGTACTGCTTGCGACTGTTTGCTTACGTCAAAACCACTGATTGACAGAATTCCAGTTGCTTGGTTACCAAGTAGACATTTTATTTTTAATGTACTCCCTAAGCTCCTCTTCGGCTCCGATAATTTTTTTACCATTGTCTGACCAAATCTTAGCAGGCGTACCACGGCTGGAGACAAAGCACTCCAATTCCCTTACAAAGGAACAGTTGTTCATGGAGCGAAAGTTTTTGCCATGGGCAGCAGGACTTGTCAGACAAGTTATTCGGTCGAGTGATCACCTAAATTGGGCCCAAGCAATCAAAGGTCCGGTGTTTGTAAAGGGAAAAGACTGGTTAGCATGTTTCGCTTTTGGGATGTCTGCCATGACCGGATAAATGTTTGCCGCACTGAACTTTTTGCACAAGCTGGAATTTGATCCGAAGGTACGCGATAAGTAATCAATGCACTCATTTTAACTTAGTTCTCTTTCAAAATATGAAGCATAACTTTAAATGATGCTTGTGAACAGGTCAGATGATTTGATTATGTTTTCGCTGATGCATTTTATCATATTTTCTAACGGTTAGTGTTATTTTGAATCACTGTAAATGTATAAGTGTTTTGTGGGAGTGTGCACCAGGAGACTTGTAGATCCAATGGTTTCTGACTTTCGGAGAATATGTTTTGTTCATCATCATCAGCGAAAGGCAAAAAACCGCACGTTGGATCTTTTCATTACTGTCTTGAAATTATGTTCATAAAAGAAGCAGTGTTGTCGGCTCCTCCTTCCCATGACAGATCTTACAGATAAAATTAGAGCTCATTCAGAATGTTATTTTTCTGTTACTTCGTGTGGCTTGACCTTCAAACTCTACTGAGATGTAGGGGCTAAAGTGGTAATGAGACGTTTTATTTACCTGTTGAGAGTGGAATGAGTTCAGCATCTGGAGAGAAGAGGGGGAGGGGTAGGAAGCACGGTGTGGAGGTTGCGGGGTGGGTGAAGAATCTTCTTGATGAGAGTGGGAAGGCGAGGGAGAGGGAGAAGGAGAGAGGAGCCCAAAGGGAAGACTGATTTCTGGACCCACTGAGTTAAGGTGAGGTTCTGAAACAGACAAACAGCTTTTATGAAATTTCATTTCAACGAGGGGGCAAGACAAATTATTTTTGATTGTTTGACATGAAAAAGATAAGGAACGCAATCAAGATATTAGGAACCAAAGGGGTATAATAGTGATCACACTCTTCATTTTCTCAGTCGAAAACCAAAAGTCAACTAAAAGAGTCACGGTCGAGGCTATGAATTTAGAGATGGTATATAAGGCAGAGGAAGCCACAAGTAGAAATGGGTTGCGGACGATGATGAGAATTTAAGCTAGTACCAGAGAGGGGTGACCTCATCCATCGTCTTTTTTTGGGGTCAATTAGTGATTTTAAAGTAATTAATTAATAATTGTGATTTCAGCGTAACATCGGCCTGTTGTCATTTTTTCCCACGTTTCAGCATTTCAGACTGTTTCAGACGCAAAAAGCGGCAAACGTCACCGAAGAGAAGTTCTTTTCTCGGTGATGTTTGCCATTTTTGTATGAAACTTTTACATGGTGCTATTGTTGCGGCCAAGATTGGTCGCGCTATGGTCGTGCCAAAAATGTGATAGAAATCTACCAATCGCTAAAAATTGCGACAAAGCAAAGCAGTATGCCGTAAATTAAGACAAAGCAAGAATATTTGAGGTGGTGAAAATGCCAGAAGAAGAGTGTTGCCTTGATATAGTTTGTATCTGCCAGTGAAGTCCAGAACATCAAACTCTGAACTCCTCTGGAAGAACATCATGTCAGCTGCCCCCTCCTCCTTAGGGCGAATGTCCACCTCCCCAGCTGAGTGGGCCCAGGAACCCACGTCGAACTCACACACCTGTCAACAACAGAACAACTAAATGCGAAGTGCTTCTAGCTATTAACATATGTACTCTGATTGAAGCCCAAAAGATTATCTTTTTTTAATGATTTTGCATGTATCTTTCAAAGACGCCTTTCTTGTAAGATCTTGCAAGAGTCTTCAAGATGATATGCAATCTTGCCGAAATCTGATATGATTCTTATTTGATCTTGCACAATCTCGCTATCCCGCTCGAGCAAGAAACACTTTTTATGATATCGTTGGATGCTCTGTCGAGCTGTTTACTGGCCATGCAATATTACGCATCTATTCAGCTGGCCTTCAGGAACAAACCCTATTATATAGTTAGCCCTGTCTTAAAATGTCAATCAATATCTATTGATAAATATGAATCTCAAATCAAACAGAGGATAAACAGAGAAGGCACTACAACTTGTATCCGCCAGATTTCTCCTCATATTAAGCATGGAGAACGGTCAATATTTATTCACTCCAAAACCATCAACCCGTAAAGCTCCGACCAGTCGAAAGCTCAACCATGTATATTTCTTGAAAGCATAAAAATTTGTTTATCCTAGATAGGTATCCTTTGTTATCTGTTTGAACATAATTGACCTTACAAAAACTGAGACCAAAATCTAGCCAGAGGATCCATTATAGATTTAAAAAAAGTTCCTGCAGCAAAGGGAAAAGCATTTTTTCACAAAAAAACTACATATTTACAGTTTTTCAAATACCGTAGTCCTTCAAAATTTTTATAGCATAGTTCAAGAAGCCTCTTGGAGCATTTTTATAGCATAGTTCAATATTCCTCATGGAAAAACAACTTTTACGGTGAGAACCATTTTTCATGACACTATTTTCTGCTTTAACGCCCGTACTTTGGTGTCATAGCACTTCAGAACTGTAACAGCTTAAATTAATAGGATGCAGGACTGAAACATACTCTATACAGTAGTTTCGTACTGTTCAGAATAGAAACCGAATGCTCATTTAATGGGCATGACTCAATGCGCAATGTCATTTCTCTGGGCATGGTTAAAACCATAATGAAGTTGACCTGTATGATTGGTTGCTAAAAATAATATGTTCTTCAGGAATAAACTTGGTTATCAAATAAAAAGTACAAAAATTATAAGACGTGAGGACTTCAGTGACCACTGTAAATATCATTTTGATAAATTTGGAGAGGGATATCGCCATATGGCTGTAATGATACTCTCGGTGCTCAAAAAAATTTCTAGCGAATGTTTGTAGTACCCAAAGTTTTTCAAGATCTGCTTATTTTTGATTTGCTTGTCTAATTTAAATGTTCATCTGTTGATAATGTTCATCTGTTGCTTAATTATTTGCTCTCAAACGAAGTTTGTAGCAATTATATTAGTCCTGTCGGTCTTTCATTCCTGCGATTTTTGGTTGGACTGACTTTTCGTCCTCAAAAACGGGATGGACAAGTAGAAAACTTTCATAGATCACTAATCGATAAGTAGCCCACAACTTGATCATTTTTTGCAAAAACATCCCTAATTACTCTTGTTTTCGGGAGTGAAATGAAGCAACTTTTTAAATAAAAAATTGCTTCAAATATGCATCTCAATTTGTTTTGGAAACTTATACTTATGGTGTGAAGGGCGGTTCTTAGAGGTTGAAGATCCCGCCACTGTTGACTCATTCCCCATCCCACTCTTGACCCCCCAATATTACCCCCCCTTAGTGCTGCTACCCCCCCCAACCCACTGTTGCCCCCCATCAGCCCTCGGTGCACCCCCCTTTTCTAGCTACTGACAAACAATTGGTCGTTTGAGAGCTACTCGCCCGACGTTAGTCGGTTATGTTTTTATCTATTAATTGAGCTTTCAATGTGTTCGTATCTAGCATCTCAGTAATACTTCTCGATCTGTTTCCCCTTTTGTACGTTTCAGAGGTATGACAGAGCTATCCTACTCTAATAGCGTTCTATCCCATCTTTCTCCACATTCCAATGCAATAACAGTGATGTCCGAAACCTCCAGAACATCTGACAGTGTTTGATATCAGCTTGGGAAAAGCCCAACTATTCGATCCAGGAAGAGGTTGAGAATACAATCCAGCATGTTGGGGACAACGGAAACAAGTCGAACGTACAAAACAGAATGAAAGAGGTGGAATCAAAGGAGTGAATTATTTTTTTACTGAAACAGACATTAAACTGAGACATTAAACGGATACATTGTTCGAAACTGATACATATCATTTATTAAATGTTTAAATCTATTGGATTTCATGAAATATAAATAAGTAAACATTTGTAAGTCATTTCAGCATGCGTTTCTAAATTCATTTATCTGAATTCTGTTTTGAGTGAGAAGTGGTAGACAAAACCCACGCGCTACATGTAACTAAAGAGATAATTGCGCTAGATAGAGAGATAGAGAGAGAGAGCGAGAGAGAGAGAGATTTAGCGCGGGAATAATTATGCCCAGATAAAGAAAAGCCGGCATCTGATCATGCCCCGCTGAATAGCAGTGGGTAAATAATTATGAGAATCAAGACGGAAATTTATCATGCCAATAATAAAAGCATCGAGTAAGTAAACATGGCCAGATTGAAAACAAAAAATCTTTTTCATGTCTTGTGTAATATACTCTGTAATCTCTAAAAGTTGACATGAACGGAACTAAGGACATTGAAAAAACCATAAAGAAAATTTGAATGATTCAGTGCTGTTTCTCACGGAGACCAAACTGCGGGCGACTATCCAAGTTCTTCCGACCTTAAGATTTACCTCATATTTGTTAAACTTTTAAAACAAAATTTCGATAGAGATCTATGTGCCTTTTACAAGGTTATATAACTTCAAAAAAGCATTTCTCTGCTCAAAATCCACAGCAATTGAACAAATAGTGCAATAAATTTAGTGGCACGTTTGCTTTTTTGTTAAAAAATGACCATTTTGAAACCTTGCTTACAAAGCAGTTGTTACATGAAACATTCGCAGTAAAATGAATTTGCATTTATACAGATTTTGGGACGCTTGAAGAATGCTATTAGAACCAAATGAAAACAGTGGTTCTAATTTTTTCACAAAAGAACAAAAAATTTTGCAACAATTTCTGATTACAGGACGCCGCTGTGATTTGTTTGAAAATAATTGACCTCATAAAAATTGAGACCAAAATCTAGCCAGAAGATCCATTATAGATTTAAAAAAAGTTCCTGCAGCAAAGGGAAAAGCATTTTTTCACAAAAAAACTACATATTTACAGTTTTTCAAATACCGTAGTCCTTCAAAATTTTTATAGCATAGTTCAAGAAGCCTCTTGGAGCATTTTTATAGCATAGTTCAATATTCCTCATGGAAAAACAACTTTTACGGTGAGAACCATTTTTCATGACACTATTTTCTGCTTTAACGCCCGTACTTTGGTGTCATAGCACTTCAGAACTGTAACAGCTTAAATTAATAGGAAGCAGGACTGAAACATACTCTATACAGTAGTTTCGTACTGTTCAGAATAGAAACCGAATGCTCATTTAATGGGCATGACTCAATGCGCAATGTCATTTCTCTGGGCATGGTTAAAACCATAATGAAGTTGACCTGTATGATTGGTTGCTAAAAATAATATGTTCTTCAGGATTAAACTTGGTTATCAAATAAAAAGTACAAAAATTATAAGACGTGAGGACTTCAGTGACCACTGTAAATATCATTTTGATAAATTTGGAGAGGGATATCGCCATATGGCTGTAATGATACTCTCGGTGCTCAAAAAAATTTCTAGCGAATGTTTGTAGTACCCAAAGTTTTTCAAGATCTGCTTATTTTTGATTTGCTTGTCTAATTTAAATGTTCATCTGTTGATAATGTTCATCTGTTGCTTAATTACTTGCTCTCAAACGAAGTTTGTAGCAATTATATTAGTCCTGTCGGTCTTTCATTCCTGCGATTTTTGGTTGGACTGACTTTTCGTCCTCAAAAACGGGATGGACAAGTAGAAAACTTTCATAGATCACTAATCGATAAGTAGCCCACAACTTGATCATTTTTTGCAAAATTATCCCTAATTACTCTTGTTTTCGGGAGTGAAATGAAGCAACTTTTTAAATAAAAAATTGCTTCAAATATGCATCTCAAATTGTTTTGGAAACTTATACTTATGGTGTGAAGGGCGGTTCTTAGAGGTTGAAGATCCCGCCACTGTTGACTCATTCCCCATCCCACTCTTGACCCCCGAATATTACCCCCCCCCTTAGTGCTGCTACCCCCCAACCCACTGTTGCCCCCCATCAGCCCTCGGTGCACCCCCCTTTTCTAGCTACTGACGAACAATTGGTCGTTTGAGAGCTACTCGCCCGACGTTAGTCGGTTATGTTTTTATCTATTAATTGAGCTTTCAATGTGTTCGTATCTAGCATCTCAGTAATACTTCTCGATCTGTTTCCCCTTTTGTACGTTTCAGAGGTATGACAGAGCTATCCTACTCTAATAGCGTTCTATCCCATCTTTCTCCACATTCCAATGCAATAACAGTGATGTCCGAAACCTCCAGAACATCTGACAGTGTTTGATATCAGCTTGGGAAAAGCCCAACTATTCGATCCAGGAAGAGGTTGAGAATACAATCCAGCATGTTGGGGACAACGGAAACAAGTCGAACGTACAAAACAGAATGAAAGAGGTGGAATCAAAGGAATGAATTATTTTTTTACTGAAACAGACATTAAACTGAGACATTAAACGGATACATTGTTCGGAACTGATACATATCATTTAGTAAATGTTTAAATCTATTGGATTTCATGAAATATAAATAAGTAAACATTTGTAAGTCATTTCAGCATGCGTTTCTAAATTCATTTATCTGAATTCTGTTTTGAGTGAGAAGTGGTAGACAAAACCCACGCGCTACATTTAACTAAAGAGATAATTGCGCTAGATAGAGAGATAGAGAGAGAGAGAGCGAGAGAGAGAGAGAGATTTAGCGCGGGAATAATTATGCCCAGATAAAGAAAAGCCGGCATCTGATCATGCCCCGCTGAATAGCAGTGGGTAAATAATTATGAGAATCAAGACGGAATTTTATCATGCCAATAATAAAAGCATCGAGTAAGTAAACATGGCCAGATTGAAAACAAAAAAATCTTTTTCATGTCTTGTGTAATATACTTTGTAATCTCTAAAAGTTGACATGAACAGAACTAAGGACATTGAAAAAACCATAAAGAAAATTTGAATGATTCAGTGCTGTTTCTCACGGAGACCAAACTGCGGGCGACTATCCAAGTTCTTCCGACCTTAAGATTTACCTCATATTTGTTAAACTTTTAAAACAAAACTTCGATAGAGATCTATGTGCCTTTTGCAAGGTTATATAACTTCAAAAAGGCATTTCTCTGCTCAAAATCCACAGCAATTGAACAAATAGTGCAATAAAATTTAGTGGCACGTTTGCTTTTCTGTTAAAAAATGACCACTTTGAAACTTTGCTTACAAAGCAGTTGTTTCATGAAACATTCGCAATAATATGAATTTGCATTTATACAGATTTTGGGACGCTTGAAGAATGCTATTAGAACCAAATGAAAACAGTGGTTCTAATTTTTTCACAAAAGAACAAAAAATTTTTCAACAATTTCTGATTACAGGACGCCGCTGTGAATGCAACTTAAATGATTTGAAATTTTCCAGTTCACAAAATTTCATTCATAGCAGCAGATCTATTTTCAGTGGCGTAATCCGAACCAGATGCTATCGGAGGGACCTTTCTAGTGGATTGAATAACTTGCTGTTCTTGTTAGGGCTAGCAATGAAGAGCAGCTGATTTTATTTGATGTTAACCCTAGTCGCGACCAGATATTTTTATTGCATAATCTTGCAGGATTCTTTCAAAAAGAGGCAAGATCTTTGAAGATAATGCAAGACAATTTATATCCTGCAGGATCTTGCAAGACGATGGCTTATGCACCGAATTCGCTGTATTTCTTACAATTTTGTTGCTTTTTTAACGCCTACCCATTCACCTCAACTCGGGAGAGTTTGTTACAAATCATGCAATTTTTTTTCGGAGTTATGAAATTAAAAAGACAGTGCATACAATTTCTATCATAATACATAATTAGACAACTCTATTTCACACCGCTAAAAAACTGTTCTATTATAAAAATTATGATTAAGGGAGTTGATCTTACCTGTCTGTCATAAGGGAAGAACCACACATCCATAACACACACCAGTTCTGCCCTGAACGGCTTCAACACCATTGTCAACCCATCGAACAGCAGGGCGGGGGGAGAGGGGAAGTCCTGATTGAAGTGTCTCCCTGACAACTGGGTAAAAAAGATGATGTCTGGGATCCACATGTCCTCTGGGTTCAGGTCTATCCGGCTGATGTTGGCAAACTCACGCGGGTTCCATCTGCAGAGAATCACAAAAACACAACTACAAGTAACTGCTTAACTGCTCCCCTCCCCTTCTCCGTGAGCATAATTATTGTTTTAATAATTCAGGCTGAACAAATGATTATACTTGAAACTTTTTGCACTTAAGATGGTTCGCATAACGGGTTGCGCCTTATACAAAATTGGGATTTGTGCCCCTTTGAGCTCAGTGGGTGCATATCATTTGCACCGCCCAGACGCACGTGCTATATTTTTACATAATGATTTACTGTAATGGCACGTGCTCTGTAATTTGGGGGAGCATAACGTACTGGGGGTGGGGGGACAAACGGAAAAGATCCCAAAATTCTTAGGTGTCATACAAGATTATCTATGATTTGTATGATTTCTATGTACTCACACGGGGATTATAAATGGTTTCATACTAGTCATAGATGGATCATCAATTATTTCATACAAGTCATATAAGCAGCTGTCAATATGCTTCACTATAATAAGCCTCCTCATATCCTTTTCTGCCATGAACAGTCACAAACTATCATTTATGATCTCTTTTATCTCTCACTACCATCGCACTTGGCAATGATTCATGATTTGTTTGACATTATATATGATCCTTGTATGACTACTAAGAAATGGCAACTCGAGATAACCTAAAAAGTATTGGAATATTGCTATTTATGTCCCCTTTCGATCAGTACATTCGATTAATAAATATCTAAACATTAAGTAACGTTATATTCATGCCAGGTGGAGGGTGGGAAGAAAAAATTCCAAAGTGACAACAAAAATGTTACTTTTAATTTCATTCTTAAATTTACTTTCTTCTGTTCTTATAGTCATCTACATGCTTTTATTACTTCCCGTACCTAACTCTAAGGCAAACTCAGTACTGATTCAGAGTCTTATTCATGTTACATTCTGCACTGATTTTCTTTGATTCAGAGCTAATTCAGTGATTCATTCTGAATTGTCTTCTGATACAGAAGAATACGGAACATTTTCTCTAATTTTTGCTCTGATTCATTCAGATCAATTCAGAGATCCCTTCACAGTTGGTTCTGAAATCCTTCTAAATCATGGTACTAAAACTCTGAATTTGTTCTGAATCAGTACTGATTGTCACCGAGCCATAGGTACGGGTTATTATGGACAAATCTTATACATGCGTCCGTTTTTGATGCCTTTGCGAAAATTCTGTTTGTAATGTTTGTTCTAGAGATGTTTGTTTGTTTTGGATGTTTTAGAAAACAGACTTGATGTGTTGGTTGTGCCAGAGCATCTCCACCCAGAAGTGTAAGTGGATCTTGCCCTGAATGCTGTCTGCTCCCAGTATCTGGTACAACAGAAGTCTGAACTGCACTGTCGTGTTCTCCCTCTGGTCATGCACTGGCCTAAATACACATAAATATAACAAAACTCTCCCAAAAAAAAATCACATCATTTCTACTCACCGATTAAGCATGCATTAATCCTGGGCGAGACCGCATGGTTATCTTGTAAGATCTTGTAAGACGAATGTTTATTTTGTAAGATTTTGTCAGAATCTTGTAAGATCTTACAAGATAACCATTCGGAGTTGTCTCGGGAAGATACTCAAAATTATCTCAAATCTTATATTTTCAGATTCACTGTTAAGTATATAAAGCTGAATACTGTAATGCATAACATTTGAATTTACTTAATGACAAGTCCGGACATCACCGCGGAATCCTAATGATGTCATTAGGAGATCACCGAGGAATACATCGCTCCCGAAGCTCTTGAAACCTTGAATGTTATGTCAAAGCTGCTCAGTGGAAACAGAAATTTCTTTCATGGCCAATGTGTTCTCTGATCACTGACCTATTCGCGTCACAGGTGCAACCAGACCACAAAAATTTGAAAATTTGACCCTACTTCAAAACTGCCGACGGCTAAATTGCTTGAAGATTAGCATGTACTTCATTAGAAAAAAAAAATTGGGACTCTTCCTCTATGCGACTTGGTAACAAATTTGCAAGAAATTTGAACGAAAACGGTTTCTCAGCCAATTAAACATTCAGCTGTTCAAAGAAAATTTTGAAAATATTTGATTGCTTTTTTTTCAAATGGCCAGGGGACCGCTCATTATTGAGATATTTTATATAAAAAAACAAAAACCTACAAAAATAGCCGAGCTTGTAAAAATCACGAAGATTTTTTTGAAAACTGGTTGTACCAAGAACAAAGACCATTTGAAGAAAAAAAGTTACAAAAAACAAATTGTAGTTCAACAGGTAGGACATCTGACTTGTCTATAGTGATGCTAAGCTTTTAACAGGAATAAGATAGGCAAACCTCAGAAAACCATAGTCTTTTAAAAAAAACAAATAATTTCAAAATTCATAGCCAACATAAGATTTCGACTAAAAGAGTAGACAGTTTGTCTTGCAACTTCTTCGAAAACTAATTGCGCCTGTTATTAGTGTGACTAAGTCATAAGAAACTAAAATAACATTAAATACAAGTTGATCTAAAAAAGCTCCTAATCATCTTTACGGAACCCCAGTATTGAAGCCATTAAGTTTATAAAATAGGATAGAATTGATTTTTCATTTGCGTCTCTTTTGAACATCACAAAATCTTTTTGTAAAAAATATTTCAAAATGACAGCAAAAAGAACAGCAAAAATTGGAAAGTATATTTATTTTACAAAACTCTTCTGAAACAAATTGTCTAAGCCCTGAACACATCAGTCGAAACGTATAATCAACAAAATAATTTTCGTTTGGTTCAACAATACCTCACAGAAATCTCTCAATAATAATCTCAGGTTATAAAAATGATACAACATTGTAAAAAACGAGGAAAGCGCATAAAAAAAGAGATAAGTTGAAGTATACTTTTATTTTTTTGAAAAAAGTTAACTTGAAAGTCAATCAAACTGTTAGCTAAATAACGATATCAGTTATTAATTTCATTATGTATCAATAATTGTTCACTGATAGTTTTAATTACTCAATATTCGGCATACGGCAACAAAAATTAACAGCAAATACATAGCAAAAACAAAAAACTACTAAATTCTGTAAGAGAACGGTTTCGACGCCCTTAAAAACATATGTTATGAAAACAATAAAAACGTTTAGTCAAGAGTTTAATAACGTTTTTTCAGTTACATTGTTAGGTAATGTAAAGATTTAACAAAAAAATAAAAACAACTGCAGGAATGGCTAATTATGCACAAAAATCGCAAAATTTTATATGAAAACTCGTAGTACCAAAACCAAGAAACCATTCTTGTGAAACAATCCACCGCAAAATTAGTTTTTGTTCAATAAGCAAAAACGTTTGACCCGTATTTACTGAGAGAGTAAGTTAAAAGTTGACAGAAAAAAATTGACAAGTTCAAAAAACCACTGAAATTTGCTTTAAACAAACACATACAGTGACACAAGAGACATTAGGTAACAACCGAATGCACGGCTCGGGTTTACTTACACTTCTTGAAGAAGTCTTTGGGATTATTTGATGGTTAGACTTAGTATTCTGACTGCAAAGAAAATAACAGTTGGAGGCAAAACACAAGAATTCAGTTAAAGTTTTTTAAAACCCTTCCTCAAAGCCATAAAACCATTAGGCTCTCTGAAAACAAATTATATTTATATATATATATATATATATATATATATATATATATATATATATAGGTATATATATATATATATATATATATATATATATATATATATACGTCCGGCCTCACTTTTATGTAAATGTGGCTGTCATTTATGGAACAGTGCATGAAAAATTCCGTCAGCAATTTACATAAAAAGAAACAAAATCAAAATAATTTGAAAAAAGGCAGTATCAAAATAGAAATTAAAAAAATTCTGATTGTAGGAATTCATGATAATATTAAACCTATCCCTGATTGTGCCGAACCACCGACAAACAGCTCAAGTGTTCCAATTGTTTGCGAATTAGACCGATTGTTGAGTGGAACACTTCAAATATTGAAAAAAAACAATGATGCAGTTTGTATAATTATCGAGTTATATTTGTAAAAAAAGGCAAATTTTTATTTTCAAAAATCTTTTATAGTTTCAAACAGCTCTTTTGGAGTTTCAGGAGATTGTGTCAGCGGTTTTTAGGTCTCCACTTTCAGCAAACTTAAGCAAAGTGTACCGAAGAAGCATATTTTGTGCAATTTTGAAAGAACAAAGACTGAATATTTAATATTTTATCAAAAATTTCAGCCAAAGAAACTCCAATCAAACAATTCAGCGACGCCCTTCTATCTCTAACGGTAACAATAACACTCTACCATTAAAATTTTTACCTTATTTTAAATAATATTAGTATAATTCTGCTAAATTTTAGCAAAAATTACTGAAAACGTGAATAAAACTCTTATTGCTAGAAATTTAGTCGTAACTGTCTGGGATTTAATTCAAAGACCTAATTGTTATTGTGATCATTGATATGGGATTTACAAACTGTGAACTGTCTTCTTAATCCACAGATAGCAATGCGAGAAACTTTTCTGAAATTGATCAACAATCAGGAGTGACCAGTAGTGCTGGTCTGTAAGCAAACTCGGATAATTTTACTCGACAGCTGAGCCATTTTCCCCGCAATGAGAAAAAAATTTATATCACAAAAAAAGGTCAAGCAAAAAGTTAGCATGGAAACGACACATACTTTTACAATAATTGCTTGCAACTGCGTTCGAGAGCAATTAAAAACTTTTGTCCCAGCACTTTTGCTGAGAAAAAGATCAGCCCGTATACGAACAAGATGAGCATTTGCAAGGATATGAACAAAAGTGGACGATTGCTAGGCATTGAATTTTTTTCGATAAAATTATTTCCACGGATTAAAAAATGGGCAACATTTTTTTTTAAAATTTACTTTTGGTTATGCCAGTGACACCTTATTTTCCGTCGATCAACAAAAGCTGAACGAATAAAAAATTTTTTGAGCATGTAGTTTTTACGTCAAGGCTGCTTGCAACTTTTAATTTTGACAGCAGAAAACACTTTGGTGAAATGATATGTGAATTGATTAACCTGAAGTGTCTGGACACATTCCGAAGCACCCTCTGCATGAGATACTGTCCAGAGAAGTTCTCCCTCTCCCCCCTCCCCTCTCTCTGGGTAAAATAGACGTAGTTAGGGTGCAGGTCTGAGCTATACACTCCGGGATACAGCCCACTTCCTCCCTCTCCTCCAAACCCATCCACGTGATCAAATAACATTGAGGCTCCATTTGGGGTAACTAAGAGACTGATTATAATATATAGGAGTAATGAAGTATGTAATCTAACAGAGATAAACAAAGGTGTTGCTTCTAATGAGCAAAATAATGCCTTCATTTTTACGGATACAAATAAAGGTTTTCAATTAAAAGAATATTTGAGATATTTAAAAAAAAACAAAATTACTATTTGAATAATTTTCTTAAATTATAATAATGCTGCCTTTATTTTAATAGGAATCATTGAAAGCTTTGAATGAATAAAATATTTTCCAATAAAATTAACATTTGATAAAATGCACAAAAACAAAATAATGTCGCTAGGCCAAAATGAAACCAGGCCTTTTTATGCAATCGTGAATTTTAAAAAAATTGAAGCAAAGTAGATAAAAATTCTTTACTAATATGATAGCAATGATATTAAATTAGAGGACCGTAAGCTGATTGAAAGAGTTGAGTGCGAATTTGATTAATTGAAATAACTTGAGGTAAAAAAAAGTAGACTTGGTTATAAAGCTATTTTAATTGGAGGTTCAGTTTAGTAGACGTTTGAGGTGAAATATTACTCTTTCTCAGCTTACTTTGGTTTTAATCTATTGTAATCAAAAAATTTCGCCATTCGATAATAGACTGATGATAAACCGAATAGTCTGTTTACCCGTTTTGTCACAATTTTTCATCACTCTAATTGGGTGGGAGGAACTAATTTGTCAACTGGGGAAGTATTCTAGACAGAGATTATTTTAACACAGGCACAAATTAGTGACGCTTTGCCAGCTATGTGGAAAATGTAGGCTCGTAATAGGATACCAATCTTTTCACAAGATAAGGAAAAGTAAGAGAGAACAGGGAAAATTATGTTCAGAGTATTCGAGCGTATATTTAAGGAATTGTAAGAAGGTTTCAAGAAACAATGGAGTAATAGGGGGAAGTATTTAGTGAATGAAAAAAAGTAAAATATAAAATGCAGATTTAAGGTGTATGAAATATTTAGACCTCTTGCTGTGAGATCAATTTCTTCATTACATAACGAGCAACCATAAAAATGATTGGATAATTTTAAACAAACACTTCAACGAATAAATGATGTATTAGTGACAAACATTTTTTTTCAAGTAACAGGCAAATTTTTCCATAATATACAGGGTTAAATTTGAAATAAAACGTTAGATTTCAGGAACGCAATTGAAAAGAAATAAGGGGTAATAGAGCACATATAATTAACAACGTTCTCGTGTGCCCATTTCTGCGTCTATTGGAGGAGGTGGTAGTTAGTACTGGTTAGTACTGGTAATAGTTAGTGCAGTTGAGTGAATGAATCCGTGTACTGAAATATGTCAGAGAAGGTTAAGGCTCTGTTGTCAGAATTAGACAAAGGATAAATCAGTACTGGATCACTTTGACCAGAACGATACAAAAGAACCCCCGCATTAACCTCTGCTAGCATACAGATCTACCCCCCTTTGGGCATTTGAACCATAAAATGATTAAAAAAATATGGCTGTACTAAATGTACTAAAAGTTCTATAGTACCATCATTTTTAGTTTTACTGCGTCATATACTACTTTTCTATTTTTTTTAGTTCAATTGTAGACCAAAGTAAAACGTGCAGAGCAAATTGAAGCGAGGCCGATCGAATGGCGTGGGGGGGGGGGGGGGGGGGGGAAGAGGAGAGTCTCTTTTAGACTTCGATTTGCTCTTAAATTTTATTCAAGTTGGTATTTTTTGGTTTTTAATTTGACATTAAGAACATTTATAATTACCAGTAGATTTATTTTGGAGACTCTTTAAACCACAGTTCAGTTCACGCGTGAACGAAAGATCAGAGTCTCTTTTGAATCTTAAACACACTTCAGGTATCAATATCTGTCTTTAAATCTAAATATAAATCTGGTGACTACATTTCAAAACAGTTTCACTTTCCTAGTTAATCCCTCGAACAGGTGAAATTCTCCTCCTAGCCTGGCAGGGTGTCATGCTAATGTTTATTCGTCTCCGCGTGAACAAATACACTCCAATTATTGGGCAAATGCGTTTGAGTCTTGAGTGGGTCTCAGTTTGATCCAGTCATTCTAATTCATAAATCTCGTTTTGGAGGTCAATATGTCCAAACTTTCAACAAGTATTATAAAGGGCAAATTTTGAAACAATTATTTTTGTAAGGCTACTCTTCGGCAAGATAATGTAAATCAAGCTTAGAAATATGTTAGGAATAGTATGATATTGCATATAATCATTGCATGACTAAAATGAATTTTCAACCAGGGTTAGCCAAAGTAGCGCCGATATTTGGACAAAAAATTGAGAAAGAGTCTCTACCCCAGGCGAGACTAAATAGTTATCTTTGCAAGATTCCTGTAGAAAATGATAATCTTGCAAGTATGTTGCACATTTCTGATGATTAGAAAAACTTAGACCTTCAAATTCATATACAATGTACAAGGGAAATGGGAGCGTATAGAATAAAAAAAAACAATAGATTACTTTTATTCAATAATCGAAGAAAGACGACAAATATAACAAATATGAACAAAATCAGTAAATTAATAATTGTTGAAAACTGTCAAAAAAGTAATAATTTTGACTAGAAGATATCAAGTATCAAACTGTTAAAGGCAATAAAGGTCGGCAAACGTCTGCATTCAATGGTAGAGAAAGCACAAAAAGAGAACGTCTACTAATCAAGCAAGCGCAGGTGAACAAAATGGTTGTAACTTTGTTCTTTGATATTTTGGTAATAGAAGCATTATCATATTATCTATCACTTGTAATAGACTTGTCGGCCAGAATAACACACATACAATATACGTGTTAGATATGTCATTAGTATAACTTTTACATGTAAAAAGTGGCCAAAAGCTTCTAAGAACTTTTCACCATTATTGCCTGGAAAAGACCCAAGGGCCAAATTACAAAAATTTCCGGTTTTATCATTTGTTTTTGATCATATTTCCTCCAATTTTTTGGAAACTCAAAATCTAACCGGAATTTTGCAAGGTTCTTGCGAGATTTTGAATAAAATTGTTTCTTGCGAGATTTTTATCAATAAAAAGTAATAATCCTGTCGTGACTGCACTTAGAGGCTACAAGAACACTTTCAGTGCATTTAGAATACATGTCAGACATTTTCAAGATTCTTGCAAGTTTTCAACTATCTTGCAAGATTTTTGATCTATTCGATTCCGCCTATAATTGTTCCGACCCCACTTTTCGTGGGCAGGGGGAACTATATACTCAAATGGGTCTTTTTTTGTTCAAACGATTTTGGCCGATCGATATATTCATCGTAGAGAGTTGTGAGTGGTATCATTAAAAAGCCCGTCCAGCGTAGAATATGAAATTTAAAAGATTTTTATGAATCTCGTTTTCTAACGCGAGTTATCGTGGTTTAAAATTTTGTTAATTTTGAGACCGGTTTTCGTTCACCTTTTCAGGAATTTTTGCCTAAAATTTCGTCAATTTTAGTAAAAAATGTAAAAATTGTTAACAATAATACTGTTGATTTTCTTTTGAGAGCCAACAAAATTTTGTTGACTGTTTTCATTAAATTTTTTTGGCTAAAGATTTGGCTAAAAATTTCGAAATTCGTCATTTTTCAACAAAACACCACTCTGATTCAGTCCACTCTGATTCAATTTGCTGGAAGTACACACCCAAAAACATCTAAAAACTTCCCTTTTAATTCGAAAAACAACCAGTTCTACTTCCACGTCTATTGGGAGTATTCTGGAATTAAAGTTTTGCCGTTTTTGCTACCTTTACTCTATTTTTTATCAAAAACGCAGCAACTATTTATGATCTTTTAACTAACAAATTATCAACATCTATTACATTCGAAAGAATTGCGTGTTCTTAATGAACAAACAGCAATAGCAAGGCTGGTTTTAGTCAAATCTTGAACTGTTACGATCGAAAAACAATTCGGATTGTAATCAGTCGGTCTTTTTAAAAAAAATCAATTTTTTGTTGTAATTAAGGAAGAGAACAATTCAAAGCAAAACTCACTGCTGACAGGTTTATTTGGCTTCCTAAGCATGTGAAAAATAAATTATTTTGTTTCTTCACAGGAAAAGTTATGGTTGATTTGACTTTCAAAACGTTTGATTTTGAATAAAAATGGCTTATTGAAATTTGCCACAACTTTTCTTTTAATTTGGTCAACCTGTTACTTAGTGTCAGCAAAAAAGATTGTTTTCGTCTTTTGTCCACTGAATTTAATTTTAAGCTCTTTTGCGGTAATATGCGTTAAGTTATTGTTTTCTGTCTTTGATACAACTAGTTATTGTAAATTTTTTAGATTTTTTGGCATTGGCCTATTTTTCATGTTTTTTTCTCGTTTTATCACATTATCACATTATCGACAGTTCACATATTTTATCATTGAAGTTGAAAAAAAGCACTATTGAACAGAGAAAAAATTTTAAAGTTTTAACGGCTTCGACATCCCTTTCTCGAAGAATTTACTTGAAATTTTACATTTGTCTTTAACTGTTGTTTTTATTTTGTCACTTTAGTTGTATGATATTTGCTGGATACCTACAGGTTTCATTGGTTTTCTATGGAAAGAAAAATGAACCAATTTTCAGATATGAGTAACCAGCTGATGGCTTCATGACTTAGAAAACAATGTTTTTACAAATAAAAAAGAACAATTTTAACTTCGCATTTTAAGTCTCTTTTTCTTGTATATGTTACCTAGTTTCCTTAATTACAGTTTCCATGTGACATTAGTGTTTTCAAGGGAAAGTGCAAGTTTACAAAATCTAACTTTTTGAAAGAATTCGTAATGAATTTACTGGCTACAATACGGGTTTTTCTCAAAAAAAAATAAGCTAATTTTTGATTTTGTCTACATTTGATGTTCTTTTTGTAGACGTAAGACAAATTCGCAATAACTACAGATCTCAAGCTCTCCTGTTGGGCAAAGAGATGAACCTATTTAACCAATTCATTTTTTAGCTAGTGGCTTTCATGACTTTGAACATAATTCTTTTCGAAAAGTGCAAAAGTTTTACTTACATTTGCCCCTTTATTCTGTTTTTGTCTACTGTTTACCTATTATCTATAATGAGACGTTGCATACTGCATTATTGGATTTCAAGAAATGGTCATTTGAACATATATTGAGGGGCAAAATTTGGCTTTACGTCTTCAGAAGCGTTTTCTCGCAAATTTTAATTGAATTATTGTTTGTTGTCTCGATTTGTTGTTCTTTTTGTAACCTAAAAAAAAATTGAATTACTACAAGTCCTAGTGCCCTCCGGGAAAATCGTATGTGATCATAAACCTAGTGAATGTTTGCAATTGCTATCTAATGGTTTTCATTACTCTGAAATTATTTGTTTTAAAAATTTAAGCCAAAATTTTTTTAATTTTTCTTTTTTGTTCGTTTTTGTCTAATTGTTACCGGGTCTTATTATGGAATGGTCCCATATCTTTTTTAATGAAACAGAGATTAACTTGTTCTTTTTTAGTTTTATCTGACGCTATTTTAACCTTGTTAATAATTTTTTAGAAAAAAAAGCCGACACAAATTTTGGATGTAATTAATGTTTGTTGTTTTTTTGTTTGATTTTGTTCGTCTTGACGTGCCTTCCTAATAATGGCTGATCTCATCAATCTAATGCAAACTTTTTTTTACTCCACTGAGTCTGTTGCTTTGGAGGCGATCTTTTTGTTCATACATTGTTTTTGAAAAATACTTGAAAAAAACTGAAATACTATTGGTTGTTCATTTGGTAGACAATTATGCCAAAAATTTGGATGAGCGGGGTCGGAACTTTTTGTGCGAACGCACATAACCGGGCCTCCTTGTTAAGATGAAGATTTGTTGAGAATAAAAAGGTGACGTCAGATGAACCACTTACTATTGAAATGATCAGATTTTGCATTTCAAAGAAGCATTTCTCGTCTTTGATCATCCAAGCAGGATTTACATGGCAAGAAAACAAGCATAATAACCAAAATTACATCAAACAATGCACTTTTAAGATGGAACTTGAAATTGGGAAAAGCGTCTACGACAAAGCGTAGTGGAAAAAAATTCCAAAGAGTAATCCGTTACAACAGTTAATTTTGCAGATATTCATTTCGGTACTGAATTTCGAAAAAAACTGTTCATTCAGAAACATTGTGCTCTTTGTGTAAAACGAACACAAAAAAGTTTGCTTCTGCTGAGCTATCAGCAACGCATACGATTCATTCACGATATTGTTCAACTCAATCTTTAATTTGGACCGACAGATTATGAGAGATATTATAAGTTTTTATAACAGCAAATGGAACAATTTTGTCCACAAATTCAGAGATCTGTACATAACAGACTCACAGTATTTCATTAATTTGTTTTGGTTAGCGTTTTTTAAAAATGAACAATTTTTTCTTTAAACAGATATTTATCTTTATTCTCTAGGTTTTTCTTTTTTAAAAAAAGTAAGTAAGAAAAAAAGAATCTTAATGAGCGTAATTGAAACGTAATTGAGCAACCCTTTTGAAAATCTTGTACGGCGTCTGAAAACAAGCTTCTAGCCTAATTGACGTACGTGATGTATGGATTGTAACATACTCAAACAAATTTATTATTATACGATAATGTGTCATCGAGAGTTCACGGCTGAAAAGGCAGAAAACAGTAATGAACATATCTTGAAATTTGGAAAACACTTATGGTATCGAGTTTATTATGAAACGTCAATTTCATAAATTGTGGGGAAATTTAAGACATTGTATTATTTGAGAAAGTTTTTAAACGACAAAAAACTATTCAATTGCTTATTTTATGCATCTTATTTCAAATGCACTCGATTTTTTTACCTCTCAAATTTAATACGGTTTTCGAAAAGATAAATAATCACTTCTCCATTTGCTACTGCGGAAGTTATTTGCACCATCAAGTAAAAATTTATCACGTGTTCACGATTTTAATAATGGTGTTCATGCCTTTAAGATTTGTGCTTTAATGGCGAAAGTGCCTAAAGTCTTTTCCCCTCAATGAAATCTCAGATCTTCTTCACTGCTGGACTGAACTTCAAGTCTTAATCAGAACTGATTCAATGAACTTGCGATTTTTGGATCAGTACTGTATCAGAGCTCTGATTAAGTCACTTTTTGAACTTGGCGTGCCTTGAATCAAGTTTCGTCTTGTCAAGCCTTCAGTCAAATCCGTTGCACAGTTTTTAGTTAAAAAAGGCCGCAAAGTAGAATGACTTGCCTTCAAAACTATCTAAAGTGAAAACAGAAGTACAATAAATTGCGAGCACTACCACAAAGCCCAGTTGATAGAGCGTGAAAAACTTTCAGATATCGCCCATACTTATATATACATATACATATCTGTCATGGCCACCCCTTCTTTCTGCCTATTGAAAAAAATTGACTTCTGATAGAACATATGGGACAATTTGAGTTGGTAGATGCTCATATCAGAAATATTTTGCTGAAGTTAACAAATTTTTCAAAAAGAAATGTCAACCATTTCGGCTAGATATTAAATGCATTAAATATAACTAAGGTGGACAAGACTTGAATCAAGGCTTGTCAAATCTTGGCCAAGATTCGGCTAAGGAATTGCCAGGTCGCGACCAGGGAGGGACTTGGACTTAACGAATCTCGAGCAAAACTTGAAAGGTCTTCACAAGTCATAAGACTTGAAAAAGATTTGAACAGTACTTATTCATCGAATCGAGACGTGTTTTTAACTGGCGAAATTTTTATCAAGTACTAGAAACTCGTTCCGGGTCATCCCGTTCTATCCTGAAAAGGGCTGACTTTGATATCTACGTTGTACCAAGATTTTCCACCTTTTCGAATTTGATGAAGAGTTTCGGAAAAATGCTTAAAGTCTATTTTCTTTTTCAAGAGCTTCTTGATTAGGCAAAATTTATTTATCGGAAATATTGGGCATCCCCTTTTCGAAAATTGGCTAATTATGTTCAAAACGAAAGTATTTTTGTTTTCAACCTCTAATGAGAGAACCAATAGGACACAAAAAGACAATTCTCTTCGATGGGAATTGAATGGAAAATTAACAGTAGATGTGTGACTATCCTTTAAACACTATGCAACGATATTATTACAATTTCTGCAAAGAAACGTTTATTCAGTCATGTGAAATTAAAAAGTATATCAAAATGGGGTATAGTTTTTGAATATAGAAAGATGCATTCAAAGAAAAACCGTAACAATTCTTATGATTCCTCTTTTTTAAGTGACGAAAATTATATAATGAACTAATTTGTAGTTAAAGCAAAAAGTGTAACTTTGCCTGAAGACAATTATTTATCAACCAATACCTTTTAGAGACCTATGGCATATTTTTTTTAACGCAAAAAACAATAGTTCAGATGAAACTTCATTTGTTAATATAAATCGTTAAATGAAGAAAGCGTTAGCAAATGATAAAAACAAATATTAATAAATAATGTGTATTTTTAAAAATTTAAATTGAAGGGTTGATTTAGATTTAGAGTGTAATTGTGGAGGTCGGAGAACGTTAAAAGAACAATTCAAAATTTTTTGAGGTATTCTCTATTTGTAACCGTAATTCTTAACACAAAAATATTTTTGATTATCTGGCTGAAAACAAGTTTCTCATGAATTAAAACACAATTATCTAAGTTAGTTTTGTTTCAAATTATCTATTAAAACTCATGTAACTGTATATGGGACGATTTCTACGCAAGATGAAATATAATGTATTTGTAACAACCAATGAGAACAGAGCTCGACCGAAAAAAATTGCAAGAATCTTGCAAGGTAACCATTCATTTTTCAAGATCTTGCAAGGTAGTCATCATCCTGCAGGATCTTGCAAGATAATAGCTTCTTACAGGAACCTCGTCTGCTCCCTGCTAGGGAAATTCGGGTAGCAATGAAGTATCGTTTCCTCAAAAATGAAAATATAGGCTGTTGACAGGGCCGAATGGGTGACCTTAGGAGAGGATCAAATGAACTCGGAGTGCCCGGGTCAGCATACAACATTCGTTGATTTCTTACTTGGTCATGTATGATTCTTAAGTAATAATTGTAGGTAAATTATAATTCTTAGTAATCATACTAGGTCAAATTTTATTCTTAGTTATTATACTAGGTCATATGTGATATAAAGCATGGACAGTGTGAAATCATATGTGGTCCTTGAATGAAAATGAGGAAACGTCAAGCCGAGTAGCGTTAGCGATTAAAAAAAATCATGTTTGGAGTGTCTAAAAAAACGGTACTGAACCTTATCTTAGACGCCACAAACTTGAATAACTTCATCGATAACATAATAGCTAATAAGTGCAGGTAAAAATTTATCCGTTTAAAGTTTAATTTGGTACTTTTTAAAAAGATGTATGAAATACTGAAAGAATAAATACATAAAAGGAAGCGGACTGCAAAATGGGTGACGGTTAAGTTGGTGTGTAAATTTACACAATGACACAACACAGTTAAAAGAAAAAGAGTCATGTGTTGCTCTTTTGTGCTAGTTGAACAAATATGTCAAATAGAAAAAGGCTGTGTTCAAAATAAGGAGATGTAATCGAACAAGTAAATGACGTCACGGGATTTAATAAATTCAAACAACCAAGACTGGATGGATTGAGCTCAATCCTACAACTCCAGACATTTCATAAAAAATTTTAATTTAAAATTTTATAATTTTTAATTTATAATCTTGAGAAAGTAGTTCATCTTCGTGATATGAATTTAGACAGAACACCTCAAGTATCTTATTTTCAGCACAAAAACCGCATTTTAATGCTGAAGAGTATTCTCATTCTACAAGTTTTTACACGTTTGAGTTGTTTCCCGGAAAATTTAATAAAAAGCAATTTGCCTAAACTTTCATTTATGGTATCATTCATTTGCGTTTTTACTATTAAATGCTTGGCAACGATGCTGCAAGTTTTAAAAGGATGTTTAAGAAAACATTTTTTTGATAAATCTCTATTTAGCTAATTGATGTCTATTTGCAGCTCATAAAAAATTGTATTCCAAATCTTTTAAAGATTAATTTCAACAAATTTCAGATGTATAAATGCCAACAAAAAAATGTTTGATCAATTTTTTTAAGCGTAAGATCCGGAAACATTAACTACGAAACTTTCTTAGATTAAAATTCATTTTCGTGTCAACTTCCAATCAAACATTGCAAGTATTTTTTTCTTTCAGCAGTTTTCCGCAGTTGACAATAGCGTTATTTGGCATCAGCAATAATATATTATGGTACCAAAAACTGCGTATAACAATCGCTCTTAAAGCGTTATTGTAGCTCAAAACTTTTGATTTTTTGATTAGAGCTAACGCGTGAAAATGCAAAAATTTCAACCTCGTTTTCAACGTCTACACAGAGATGGTTTTGTTTTTGCTGTTCGCCAAGTTGTTGCGATTCAAAATGTACAATTTTGTGGATAAAAAGAAAAAAATGTCAGCTTAAATTAGAGATCTAGCATACAGCGTGCTTAAAAACTTCACCATGAAGGTTCCGGGCTCAATACATATCCAGCCAAGGAATTGTGAGAGTTTTTCGAAGTAAGAGAACTAGGTTTCTTCGCCAAAAAATTGTGTTTGGAAATGCGATCACTGAAGTTGGTGAGTACAAAACAATCTTTGAGAGAATCTTTTTGAACGATCGTCAAACAAGCCAAAAGTTCTAGTTTATCTGGAAAAGTTGAAAAACGACCAAAAAATTGCATTTTCAAGGCACAGAGTGCATTTTCAACAGGAGAATGCTCCTGTGTATAAGATCAAAGATTGTCAGCAAATTTGTGAATGAATATAAACAAGAAGAACTGGCATGGTCAGAAAATAGCCTTTGTCTGAATTGAAATGCCAATTTATAGACATTTTGGAGCAACAATTATCAAAACAGTCAGTTCTCGGAAAAAATTCGGAAAAAGTTTGGGAAATTCGACTGAGGTGTTGTTAGTAACTTTTATAAAAACTATAGGAACCGTCTGCCAAAAAATTCCTTTTTGAACTTTAAAGTTTCAATCAGTTTTATCCCTGTAACTCGGCCCTGACGTGAACTATGCTGGAATATTGAGTAAAGAGCAAAAAGTGAAGGAGTAATATCCTAAATTTGAGTTCGACTGAAGCTAACTTTTGAAAATGAGAACTCTTTTCCATTTAGTATTGAAATTTTACTAACCTCACGCAGCAATTGTTAAAGTGATCCAACCTCTGCTGAAATCTCCCTTGTTGGGTATTAAAAAGGACATAATTTCCCTAGACCATAACTTAATTTACAATCACATGCGAATAACGGCATTCTTGCACTGCAATCTAATCTAACAACTGTGACTATAAATCCTGAGTCGCCACTATGCTCGTTAATTTCACAAAATACGCTTCTTGAAAAGAGTCGCACGACCTAGACTTACATTTCAATCATAAAAGATTGTTTGGTTTAAGGAATGCGTTATTGTCGGAAAAGCAAAATCTGTTCATTCGCACGCTTCGGTTATTTTCAATTTCTGGACCAAAATGAGAATTATGTGTAGTCATTTAGTTGTTCGAAAAGAACAGAAATCTCGGGTTAGGTATTGTATCATTTTCACATTTGAAATGTAAGTAAGGAATAAAAATAAGGAGGTTTGATAATTTGCATCACCACCACATAAAATTTGTATTCGTCCCGGTTAAACGCTGAATATCCGTACTTAACGCCAAGTCAATATCAGGCAAGTCTAATTCCAAGTCTACAAGTCTAGGTGTCAGTACCGATTCAGAGCTATGATCATAACACATTTAAGACTTGTCAGACTCGGCCAAGACTTGGCAAGTCTACGACAAATGCGGAAATAAAGTTGCATACGGGGATCGCAACAATGATCTCCTGCTGCCTAGATGCTTGTTCTTCTTACTGCGGCACCGTGACTGGTGCCACTTTGTATTTTACGCCCTTAAAATACGCTTGAAACAAGCAAATTTCAAACAAGAAAGCGCGCAAATTATATTACATGGAAGACTTGTATTTACAATTGCCCAGTACTGATTTACAATTGGAGTTCGGTACGAGTAATCGATTGAAGAATTGGTTTTATTGATTGAATATATGGAGCATTTTTTATAGACTAATGTATCTGATACGTTGCCTTGACAAAAATTGTGCACAAGTGCGATGTCTAAAAAAAGTTCAACTATGATGCAAGAATAAAATGTCTAAACAAATTTTACCCCAATAATTGGGCCGCTTTACGTTTTCAAAACAGCCGAAAACATTTCCTGATTCTATGTCACTCTAATTGACATGCAAAAGAAGAAAAACAGAATAAACAATGGAGTCGCTAATAACTGCAGAAATAATTAAAAATTCAAGCTCTCAAACGTTTCAGTCTAAAGCAAATAATCACAAAAAGTGGCCCTTTTCTATCCAGAAAAACTGAGTCGAATTCCACAAAACAATATAAATTGAAGACTAGAGATGGCTTACCAAATTAATTTCAACTCAGGCTCTTTTTTAAAAACATAAAAGAATATAACACTTCAAAATCTCTAGTTCTATCAAAATTTCCATCAAAAAAAGTGTTAGAACGCATAAAATATATGAAAATTCTTCTTTTCAGCAAAATATAAAAAAATATCATGGTTTTGACAGAAAAGAAACTGTTAATTATAGCAACAAAAACATAGTTACTAATTCGAAAAAACCTTGTAAACTAACAAATGAAGCTGAACGAATGTCATTTGGAGTTTAAGAAAAAATGTGTAAGAAAAAATGTTCAATAAAAAACTGAAACAAAAGACAAAACTGATAATGGCAAGGATTTCGCAAGAATTTCAACCAGTTCAATGAACTCCCAGTGTTCCAACCGGCGATATTCACGCCAAATCCAAGCAAGAACTTGGATTCCTATAAGGGCATTTCCAAGATCCGCACGTGGGTTTCCAAGATCATGACAAGAACTTGTGTGGTTTTCCAAGTTTTACATCTTTTGTTCAAAAAATGTTCTGACTAGAAACCAAAACAATTCAAAATTACAAAAAATAGGGTTCAATTGCCCCAGAATATTGTCAAATCCCCCCCCCCCCAAATTCGAGCCCGAAACAACATTTCAACACATAAAATAATTAATGAGGTAAAAATTAAGCAAACTTTTACCACTAGACATTTTATTTTATCAATAGACAAACAAAAACAAAGGACTGATACTTTTTGTACTTTACCTATTGAAAAATAAAACATAATGATGATCAGATTAGATGAACGGCAAAATTCAGAAATTGAAAACTTTTTGTTAAGTAGAAAAAGCTGGAGTTCTTTAAAAAAAATTGAGAAAACTGAAAAGTTTACAAAAATGTTTCATTAACAGAATCGAAATAAGAAAGTGCAGTTACACATATATTATTCTATTATGAAGCAATAGTGTTTTCTTGGTCGGTCTTCTTAGCAAATTATTTGGGGACAAATAGGGAAAAGAACACGGAATTTTTTAGCAAATTGTATATGATAAGCAAGTCAATGGGATTAGTTCCAAATCAAATAACTAATAAAATTCAATTCACATAATTTTAGAAAAACTAAAAATTTTGTTTTCACAGAGCTAGAAAATGATAGTAACACCAACGCATCTGAAAGATACGGGGAAAAGAATCGCAAAGCTGGCAGAGTTGTATAAAAACGCTAATGCTTTGCCTTGAGCCAATCATAGCCAGTTTTCATCGGTAAAAGGATGGATTATTGACTAATGGTTGCCAAACATCGTTATGCAATAAATTTCTATTTTTTCAGTAATCGTTGAAAAATAAAGTTCTGACAAAAAATAATCCTAATCTTTCCCTCCCCCCCTCCCAAAAACATAAAGGAAAACACCGAGTTTGAAAAACGGAATATTAGAAAGAAATTTGCTGGGTAACTAGAGCTCGAAAAATTTGTCATAAAGAGGAAATTGGCAGTTTCATTTTGCTGTGCTGGTTAAACGTGCAATCTTTGGCGAGAAAGTTGTGAATCCAGTAATTTCTAATGTAAATTTCTAATAATTTATGATTTACAATTTCTCTCGTTTTAATACTCATGCAACCTAGGGTTTTATAGAACCGATTGGGGCTGAGAACCTCTTTCTCCAATAAAAAGAAAGAGGGCATTAAATGTATGGTACACTCAAAATACACCACAAAAAACTTTGTTTAACATCTTTGTCTTGCTTTTACAAAAATTGCATTGTGAATCAAAGAGTGATTCATGTTCCAGGGCATAAAATGAACGTTAATTATGCATAATTGAAATAAATCTTGTGATTTTTACAAGGATATTAATGGATTTGTACATACCTTATGAGAATTTTAAAAACAAAAAATTCTTGGACTGTGTGGAATTGTCTTTAACATAAAATTATAGAGTAATGAGTACTTAATTGTTCCGAACAACTGGGGGGGGGGTTGGGGAGGAACTATATACTCAAATGGTTTTTTTTATTCAATTCTAGCCGAACGGTATGTTCGTCGTAGAGAGTTGACATTGGTATATTGGTATCATTAGAAAACCCAACCAGCATATAATGTGGAATTGAAAAATTTTTTTTAATTTTCCTTTTTTCACAGGGGTTTATCGACTTTTAATGAGGTAAAAAATAAGCAAACTTTTACCAATAGACATTTTAATTTTTTCAATAGACAAACAAAAACAAAGGACTGATACTTGGGCCGCTTTACGTTTTCAAAACAGCCGAAAACATTTCCTGATTCTATGTCACTCTAACTGACATGCAAAAGAAGAAAAACAGAATAAACAATGGAGTCGCTAATAACTGCAGAAATAATTAAAAATTCAAGCTCTCAAACGTTTCAGTCTAAAGCAAATAATCACAAAAAGTGGCCTTTTTCTATCCAGAAAAACTGAGTCGAATTCCACAAAACAATATAAATTGAAGGCTAGAGATGGCTTACCAAATTAATTTCAACTCAGGCTCTTTTTTAAAAACATAAAAGAATATAACACTTCAAAATCTCTAGTTCTATCAAAATTTCCATCAAAAAAAGTGTTAGAACGCATAAAATATATGAAAATTCTTCTTTTCAGCAAAATATAAAAAAATATCATGGTTTTGACAGAAAAGAAACTGTTAATTATAGCAACAAAAACATAGTTACTAATTCGAAAAAAACCTTGTAAACTAACAAATGAAGCTGAACGAATGTCATTTGGAGTTTAAGAAAAAATGTGTAAGAAAAAATGTTCAATAAAAAACTGAAACAAAAGACAAAACTGATAATGGCAAGGATTTCGCAAGAATTTCAACCAGTTCAATGAACTCCCAGTGTTCCAACCGGCGATATTCACGCCAAATCCAAGCAAGAACTTGGATTCCTATAAGGGCATTTCCAAGATCCGCACGTGGGTTTCCAAGATCATGACAAGAACTTGTGTGGTTTTCCAAGTTTTACATCTTTTGTTCAAAAAATGTTCTGACTAGAAACCAAAACAATTCAAAATTACAAAAAATAGGGTTCAATTGCCCCAGAATAATGTCAAATCCCCCCCCCCAAATTCGAGCCCGAAACAACATTTCAACACATAAAATAATTAATGAGGTAAAAATTAAGCAAACTTTTACCAATAGACATTTTATTTTATCAATAGACAAACAAAAACAAAGGACTGATACTTTTTGTACTTTACCTATTGAAAAATAAAACATAATGATGATCAGATTAGATGAACGGCAAAATTCAGAAATTGAAAACTTTTTGTTAAGTAGAAAAAGCTGGAGTTCTTTAAAAAAATTGAGAAAACTGAAAAGTTTACAAAAATGTTTCATTAACAGAATCGAAATAAAAAAGTGCAGTTTCACATATATTATTCTATTATGAAGCAATAGTGTTTTCTTGGTCGGTCTTCTTAGCAAATTATTTGGGGACAAATAGGGAAAAGAACACGGAATTTTTAGCAAATTGTATATGATAAGCAAGTCAATGGGATTAGTTCCAAATCAAATAACTAATAAAATTCAATTCACATAATTTTAAAAAAACTAAAAATTTTGTTTTCACAGAGCTAGAAAATGATAGTAACACCAACGCATCTGAAAGATACGTGGAAAAGAATCGCAAAGCTGGCAGAGTTGTATAAAAACGCTAATGCTTTGCCTTGAGCCAATCATAGCCAGTTTTCATCGGTAAAAGGATGGATTATTGACTAATGGTTGCCAAACATCGTTATGCAATAAATTTCTATTTTTTCGGTAATCGTTGAAAAATAAAGTTCTGACAAAAAATAATCCTAATCTTTCCCTCCCCCCCTCCCAAAAACATAAAGGAAAACACCGATTTTGAAAAACGGAATAATAGAAAGAAATTTGCTGGGTAACTAGAGCTCGAAAAATTTGTCATAAAGAGGAAATTGGCAGTTTCATTTTGCTGTGCTGGTTAAACGTGCAATCTTTGGCGAGAAAGTTGTGAATCCAGTAATTTCTAATGTAAATTTCTAATAATTTATGATTTACAATTTCATTCGTTTTAATACTCATGCAACCTAGGGTTTTATAGAACCGATTGGGGCTGAGAACCTCTTTCTCCAATAAAAAGAAAGAGGGCATTAAATGTATGGTACACTCAAAATACACCACAAAAAACTTTGTTTAACATCTTTGTCTTGCTTTTACAAAAATTGCAATGTGAATCAAAGAGTGATTCATGTTCCAGGGCATAAAATGAACGTTAACTATGCATAATTGAAATAAATCTTGTGATTTTTACAAGGATATTAATGGATTTGTACATACCTTATGACAATTTTAAAAACAAAAAATTCTTGGACTGTGTGGAATTGTCTTTAACATAAAACTATAGCGTAATGAGTACTTAATTGTTCCGAACAACTGGGGGGGGGGTTTGGGGAGGAACTATATACTCAAATGGTTTTTTTTCATTCAATTCTAGCCGAACGGTATGTTCGTCGTAGAGAGTTGACATTGGTATATTGGTATCATTAGAAAAGCCAACCAGCATATAATGTGGAATTGAAAAGATTTTTTTAATTTTCCTTTTTTCACAGGGGTTTATCGACTTTTAATGAGGTAAAAATTAAGCAAGCTTTTACCAATAGACATTTTATTTTATCAATAGACAAACAAAAACAAAGGACTGATACTTTTTGTACTTTACCTATTGAAAAATAAAACATAATGATGATCAGATTAGATGAACGGCAAAATTCAGAAATTGAAAACTTATTGTTAAGTAGAAAAAGCTGGAGTTCTTTAAAAAAAATTGAGAAAACTGAAAAGTTTACAAAAATGTTTCATTAACAGAATCGAAATAAAAAAGTGCAGTTTCACATATATTATTCTATTATGAAGCAATAGTGTTTTCTTGGTCGGTCTTCTTAGCAAATTATTTGGGGACAAATAGGGAAAAGAACACGGAATTTTTTAGCAAATTGTATATGATAAGCAAGTCAATGGGATTAGTTCCAAATCAAATAACTAATAAAATTCAATTCACATAATTTTAGAAAAACTAAAAATTTTGTTTTCACAGAGCTAGAAAATGATAGTAACACCAACGCATCTGAAAGATACGTGGAAAAGAATCGCAAAGCTGGCAGAGTTGTATAAAAACGCTAATGCTTTGCCTTGAGCCAATCATAGCCAGTTTTCATCGGTAAAAGGATGGATTATTGACTAATGGTTGCCAAACATCGTTATGCAATAAATTTCTATTTTTTCGGTAAACGTTGAAAAATAAAGTTCTGACAAAAAATAATCCTAATCTTTCCCTCCCCCCCCCTCCCAAAAACATAAAGGAAAACACCGATTTTGAAAAACGGAATAATAGAAAGAAATTTGCTGGGTAACTAGAGCTCGAAAAATTTGTCATAAAGGGGAAATTGGCAGTTTCGTTTTGCTGTGCTGGTTAAACGTGCAATCTTTGGCGAGAAAGTTGTGAATCCAGTAATTTCTAATGTAAATATCTTATAATTTATGATTTACAATTTCTCTCGTTTTAATACTCATGCAACCTAGGGTTTTATAGAACCGATTGGGGCTGAGAACCTCTTTCTCCAATAAAAAGAAAGAGGGCATTAAATGTATGGTTCACTCAAAATACACCACATAAAACTTTGTTTAACATCTTTCTCTTGCTTTTACAAAAATTGCATTGTGAATCAAAGAGTGATTCATGTTCCAGGGCATAAAATGAACGTTAACTATGCATAATTGAAATAAATCTTGTGATTTTTACAAGGATATTAATGGATTTGTACATACCTTATGACAATTTTAATAACAAAAAATTCTTGGACTGTGTGGAATTGTCTTTAACATAAAATTATAGAGTAATGAGTACTTATTTGTTCCGAACAACTTGGGGAGGGGGTTGGGGAGGAACTATATACTCAAATGGTTTTTTTTCATTCAATTCTAGCCGAACGGTATGTTCGTCGTAGAGAGTTGACATTGGTATATTGGTATCATTAGAAAACCCAACCAGCATATAATGTGGAATTGAAAAGATTTTTTTAATTTTCCTTTTTTCACAGGGGTTTATCGACTTTTAATGAGGTAAAAATTAAGCAAACTTTTACCAATAGACATTTTATTTTTTTCAATAGACAAACAAAAACAAAGGACTGATACTTTTTGTACTTTACCTATTGAAAAATAAAACATAATGATGATCAGATTAGATGAACGGCAAAATTCAGAAATTGAAAACTTATTGTTAAGTAGAAAAAGCTGGAGTTCTTTAAAAAAAATTGAGAAAACTGAAAAGTTTACAAAAATGTTTCATTAACAGAATCGAAATGAAAAAGTGCAGTTTCACATATATTATTCTATTATGAAGCAATAGTGTTTTCTTGGTCGGTCTTCTTAGCAAATTATTTGGGGACAAATAGGGAAAAGAACACGGAATTTTTAGCAAAATGTATATGATAAGCAAGTCAATGGGATTAGTTCCAAATCAAATAACTAATAAAATTCAATTCACATAATTTTAGAAAAACTAAAAATTTTGTTTTCACAGAGCTAGAAAATGATAGTAACACCAACGCATCTGAAAGATACGTGGAAAAGAATCGCAAAGCTGCCAGAGTTGTATAAAAACGCTAATGCTTTGCCTTGAGCCAATCATAGCCAGTTTTCATCGGTAAAAGGATGGATTATTGACTAGTGGTTGCCAAACATCGTTATGCAATAAATTTCTATTTTTTCGGTAAACGTTGAAAAATAAAGTTCTGACAAAAAATAATCCTAATCTTTCCCTCCCCCCCTCCCAAAAACATAAAGGAAAACACCGATTTTGAAAAACGGAATAATAGAAAGAAATTTGCTGGGTAACTAGAGCTCGAAAAATTTGTCATAAAGAGGAAATTGGCAGTTTCGTTTTGCTGTGCTGGTTAAACGTGCAATCTTTGGCGAGAAAGTTGTGAATCCAGTAATTTCTAATGTAAATATCTTATAATTTATGATTTACAATTTCTCTCGTTTTAATACTCATGCAACCTAGGGTTTTATAGAACCGATTGGGGCTGAGAACCTCTTTCTCCAATAAAAAGAAAGAGGGCATTAAATGTATGGTTCACTCAAAATACACCACATAAAACTTTGTTTAACATCTTTCTCTTGCTTTTACAAAAATTGCATTGTGAATCAAAGAGTGATTCATGTTCCAGGGCATAAAATGAACGTTAACTATGCATAATTGAAATAAATCTTGTGATTTTTACAAGGATATTAATGGATTTGTACATACCTTATGACAATTTTAATAACAAAAAATTCTTGGACTGTGTGGAATTGTCTTTAACATAAAATTATAGAGTAATGAGTACTTATTTGTTCCGAACAACTTGGGGAGGGGGTTGGGGAGGAACTATATACTCAAATGGTTTTTTTTCATTCAATTCTAGCCGAACGGTATGTTCGTCGTAGAGAGTTGACATTGGTATATTGGTATCATTAGAAAACCCAACCAGCATATAATGTGGAATTGAAAAGATTTTTTTAATTTTCCTTTTTTCACAGGGGTTTATCGACTTTTAATGAGGTAAAAATTAAGCAAACTTTTACCAATAGACATTTTATTTTTTTCAATAGACAAACAAAAACAAAGGACTGATACTTTTTGTACTCTACCTATTGAAAAATAAAACATAATGATGATCAGATTAGATGAACGGCAAAATTCAGAAATTGAAAACTTATTGTTAAGTAGAAAAAGCTGGAGTTCTTTAAAAAAAATTGAGAAAACTGAAAAGTTTACAAAAATGTTTCATTAACAGAATCGAAATAAAAAAGTGCAGTTTCACATATATTATTCTATTATGAAGCAATAGTGTTTTCTTGGTCGGTCTTCTTAGCAAATTATTTGGGGACAAATAGGGAAAAGAACACGGAATTTTTAGCAAAATGTATATGATAAGCAAGTCAATGGGATTAGTTCCAAATCTAATAACTAATAAAATTCAATTCACATAATTTTAGAAAAACTAAAAATTTTGTTTTCACAGAGCTAGAAAATGATAGTAACACCAACGCATCTGAAAGATACGTGGAAAAGAATCGCAAAGCTGGCAGAGTTGTATAAAAACGCTAATGCTTTGCCTTGAGCCAATCATAGCCAGTTTTCATCGGTAAAAGGATGGATTATTGACTAATGGTTGCCAAACATCGTTATGCAATAAATTTCTATTTTTTCGGTAAACGTTGAAAAATAAAGTTCTGACAAAAAATAATCCTAATCTTTCCCTCCCCCCCCCTCCCAAAAACATAAAGGAAAACACCGATTTTGAAAAACGGAATAATAGAAAGAAATTTGCTGGGTAACTAGAGCTCGAAAAATTTGTCATAAAGAGGAAATTGGCAGTTTCGTTTTGCTGTGCTGGTTAAACGTGCAATCTTTGGCGAGAAAGTTGTGAATCCAGTAATTTCTAATGTAAATATCTTATAATTTATGATTTACAATTTCTCTCGTTTTAATACTCATGCAACCTAGGGTTTTATAGAACCGATTGGGGCTGAGAACCTCTTTCTCCAATAAAAAGAAAGAGGGCATTAAATGTATGGTTCACTCAAAATACACCACATAAAACTTTGTTTAACATCTTTCTCTTGCTTTTACAAAAATTGCATTGTGAATCAAAGAGTGATTCATGTTCCAGGGCATAAAATGAACGTTAACTATGCATAATTGAAATAAATCTTGTGATTTTTACAAGGATATTAATGGATTTGTACATACCTTATGACAATTTTAATAACAAAAAATTCTTGGACTGTGTGGAATTGTCTTTAACATAAAATTATAGAGTAATGAGTACTTATTTGTTCCGAACAACTTGGGGAGGGGGTTGGGGAGGAACTATATACTCAAATGGTTTTTTTTCATTCAATTCTAGCCGAACGGTATGTTCGTCGTAGAGAGTTGACATTGGTATATTGGTATCATTAGAAAACCCAACCAGCATATAATGTGGAATTGAAAAGATTTTTTTAATTTTCCTTTTTTCACAGGGGTTTATCGACTTTTAATGAGGTAAAAATTAAGCAAACTTTTACCAATAGACATTTTATTTTTTTCAATAGACAAACAAAAACAAAGGACTGATACTTTTTGTACTTTACCTATTGAAAAATAAAACATAATGATGATCAGATTAGATGAACGGCAAAATTCAGAAATTGAAAACTTATTGTTAAGTAGAAAAAGCTGGAGTTCTTTAAAAAAAATTGAGAAAACTGAAAAGTTTACAAAAATGTTTCATTAACAGAATCGAAATAAAAAAGTGCAGTTTCACATATATTATTCTATTATGAAGCAATAGTGTTTTCTTGGTCGGTCTTCTTAGCAAATTATTTGGGGACAAATAGGGAAAAGAACACGGAATTTTTAGCAAAATGTATATGATAAGCAAGTCAATGGGATTAGTTCCAAATCAAATAACTAATAAAATTCAATTCACATAATTTTAGAAAAACTAAAAATTTTGTTTTCACAGAGCTAGAAAATGATAGTAACACCAACGCATCTGAAAGATACGTGGAAAAGAATCGCAAAGCTGGCAGAGTTGTATAAAAACGCTAATGCTTTGCCTTGAGCCAATCATAGCCAGTTTTCATCGGTAAAAGGATGGATTATTGACTAATGGTTGCCAAACATCGTTATGCAATAAATTTCTATTTTTTCGGTAAACGTTGAAAAATAAAGTTCTGACAAAAAATAATCCTAATCTTTCCCTCCCCCCCCCCTCCCAAAAACATAAAGGAAAACACCGATTTTGAAAAACGGAATAATAGAAAGAAATTTGCTGGGTAACTAGAGCTCGAAAAATTTGTCATAAAGAGGAAATTGGCAGTTTCGTTTTGCTGTGCTGGTTAAACGTGCAATCTTTGGCGAGAAAGTTGTGAATCCAGTAATTTCTAATGTAAATATCTTATAATTTATGATTTACAATTTCTCTCGTTTTAATACTCATGCAACCTAGGGTTTTATAGAACCGATTGGGGCTGAGAACCTCTTTCTCCAATAAAAAGAAAGAGGGCATTAAATGTATGGTTCACTCAAAATACACCACATAAAACTTTGTTTAACATCTTTCTATTGCTTTTACAAAAATTGCATTGTGAATCAAAGAGTGATTCATGTTCCAGGGCATAAAATGAACGTTAACTATGCATAATTGAAATAAATCTTGTGATTTTTACAAGGATATTAATGGATTTGTACATACCTTATGACAATTTTAATAACAAAAAATTCTTGGACTGTGTGGAATTGTCTTTAACATAAAATTATAGAGTAATGAGTACTTATTTGTTCCGAACAACTTGGGGAGGGGGTTGGGGAGGAACTATATACTCAAATGGTTTTTTTCCATTCAATTCTAGCCGAACGGTATGTTCGTCGTAGAGAGTTGACATTGGTATATTGGTATCATTAGAAAACCCAACCAGCATATAATGTGGAATTGAAAAGATTTTTTTAATTTTCCTTTTTTCACAGGGGTTTATCGACTTTTAATGAGGTAAAAATTAAGCAAACTTTTACCAATAGACATTTTATTTTTTTCAATAGACAAACAAAAACAAAGGACTGATACTTTTTGTACTTTACCTATTGAAAAATAAAACATAATGATGATCAGATTAGATGAACGGCAAAATTCAGAAATTGAAAACTTATTGTTAAGTAGAAAAAGCTGGAGTTCTTTAAAAAAAATTGAGAAAACTGAAAAGTTTACAAAATTGTTTCATTAACAGAATCGAAATAAAAAAGTGCAGTTTCACATATATTATTCTATTATGAAGCAATAGTGTTTTCTTGGTCGGTCTTCTTAGCAAATTATTTGGGGACAAATAGGGAAAAGAACACGGAATTTTTAGCAAAATGTATATGATAAGCAAGTCAATGGGATTAGTTCCAAATCAAATAACTAATAAAATTCAATTCACATAATTTTAGAAAAACTAAAAATTTTGTTTTCACAGAGCTAGAAAATGATAGTAACACCAACGCATCTGAAAGATACGTGGAAAAGAATCGCAAAGCTGGCAGAGTTGTATAAAAACGCTAATGCTTTGCCTTGAGCCAATCATAGCCAGTTTTCATCGGTAAAAGGATGGATTATTGACTAATGGTTGCCAAACATCGTTATGCAATAAATTTCTATTTTTTCGGTAATCGTTGAAAAATAAAGTTCTGACAAAAAATAATCCTAATCTTTCCCTCCCCCCCCCCTCCCAAAAACATAAAGGAAAACACCGATTTTGAAAAACGGAATAATAGAAAGAAATTTGCTGGGTAACTAGAGCTCGAAAAATTTGTCATAAAGAGGAAATTGGCAGTTTCGTTTTGCTGTGCTGGTTAAACGTGCAATCTTTGGCGAGAAAGTTGTGAATCCAGTAATTTCTAATGTAAATATCTTATAATTTATGATTTACAATTTCTCTCGTTTTAATACTCATGGAACCTAGGGTTTTATAGAACCGATTGGGGCTGAGAACCTCTTTCTCCAATAAAAAGAAAGAGGGCATTAAATGTATGGTTCACTCAAAATACACCACATAAAACTTTGTTTAACATCTTTCTCTTGCTTTTACAAAAATTGCATTGTGAATCAAAGAGTGATTCATGTTCCAGGGCATAAAATGAACGTTAACTATGCATAATTGAAATAAATCTTGTGATTTTTACAAGGATATTAATGGATTTGTACATACCTTATGACAATTTTAATAACAAAAAATTCTTGGACTGTGTGGAATTGTTTTTAACAAAAAAATTATAGAGTAATGAGTACTTATTTGTTCCGAACAACTTGGGGAGGGGGTTGGGGAGAAACTATATACTCAAATGGTTTTTTTTCATTCAATTCTAGCCGAACGGTATGTTCGTCGTAGAGAGTTGACATTGGTATATTGGTATCATTAGAAAACCCAACCAGCATATAATGTGGAATTGAAAAGATTTTTTTAATTTTCCTTTTTTCACAGGGGTTTATCGACTTTTAATGAGGTAAAAATTAAGCAAACTTTTACCAATAGACATTTTATTTTTTTCAATAGACAAACAAAAACAAAGGACTGATACTTTTTGTACTTTACCTATTGAAAAATAAAACATAATGATGATCAGATTAGATGAACGGCAAAATTCAGAAATTGAAAACTTATTGTTAAGTAGAAAAAGCTAGAGTTCTTTAAAAAAAATTGAGAAAACTGAAAAGTTTACAAAAATGTTTCATTAACAGAATCGAAATAAAAAAGTGCAGTTTCACATATATTATTCTATTATGAAGCAATAGTGTTTTCTTGGTCGGTCTTCTTAGCAAATTATTTGGGGACAAATAGGGAAAAGAACACGGAATTTTTAGCAAAATGTATATGATAAGCAAGTCAATGGGATTAGTTCCAAATCAAATAACTAATAAAATTCAATTCACATAATTTTAGAAAAACTAAAAATTTTGTTTTCACAGAGCTAGAAAATGATAGTAACACCAACGCATCTGAAAGATACGTGGAAAAGAATCGCAAAGCTGGCAGAGTTGTATAAAAACGCTAATGCTTTGCCTTGAGCCAATCATAGCCAGTTTTCATCGGTAAAAGGATGGATTATTGACTAATGGTTGCCAAACATCGTTATGCAATAAATTTCTATTTTTTCGGTAAACGTTGAAAAATAAAGTTCTGACAAAAAATAATCCTAATCTTTCCCTCCCCCCCCTCCCAAAAACATAAAGGAAAACACCGATTTTGAAAAACGGAATAATAGAAAGAAATTTGCTGGGTAACTAGAGCTCGAAAAATTTGTCATAAAGAGGAAATTGGCAGTTTCGTTTTGCTGTGCTGGTTAAACGTGCAATCTTTGGCGAGAAAGTTGTGAATCCAGTAATTTCTAATGTAAATATCTTATAATTTATGATTTACAATTTCTCTCGTTTTAATACTCATGCAACCTAGGGTTTTATAGAACCGATTGGGGCTGAGAACCTCTTTCTCCAGTAAAAAGAAAGAGGGCATTAAATGTATGGTTCACTCAAAATACACCACATAAAACTTTGTTTAACATCTTTCTCTTGCTTTTACAAAAATTGCATTGTGAATCAAAGAGTGATTCATGTTCCAGGGCATAAAATGAACGTTAACTATGCATAATTGAAATAAATCTTGTGATTTTTACAAGGATATTAATGGATTTGTACATACCTTATGACAATTTTAATAACAAAAAATTCTTGGACTGTGTGGAATTGTCTTTAACATAAAATTATAGAGTAATGAGTACTTATTTGTTCCGAACAACTTGGGGAGGGGAATGGGGAGGAACTATATACTCAAATGGTTTTTTTTCATTCAATTCTAGCCGAACGGTATGTTCGTCGTAGAGAGTTGACATTGGTATATTGGTATCATTAGAAAGCCCAACCAGCATATAATGGGGAATAGAAAAGATATTTTGGATCTTTTCCCTTTGTGCCCCCCAGTACGCTATGCTCCCCCCAGTGACAGAGCACGTGTCATTACATAGTTAATCATTATGTAAAAATATTGCACGTGCGTCTGGGGGTTGCAAATAATATGCACCCACTAAGCGGGGCGGCACAAACGGAAAAGATCCGATTTTTTAATTTTCCTTTTGTCACAGGGGTTTATCGACTTTTAAAACTTTTTTGAATACTAGACGGAATTCAATTGCGTTATTCACATTTATCGTATTTTTTTTACAAACGTTTCCTCAATTTTGCTAACATTTGATAAAATTGTTAAATGCTATTGAATTTACCTTAAAGGATAGAAGATGCTTGTCGATTGGCTTTATCCGAGTCTTTGGGTTAAGATTTTTGCAAACTACACCACATAAAACTTTTTGTAACCTCTTTGTCTTGCGTTTACAAAACTTGCATTGTGAATCAAAGAGTGATTCATGTTCCAGGGCTTAAAATGAACGTTAACTATGCAAAATTGAACCAAATTTTTTGATTTTTAGGAAGATATTAAAGAATTTGTACATACCTTATGACAATTTTAAAAACAAAGAATTCTTGGACTGTGTGGAATTGTCTTTAACAAAAAATTATCGAGTAATGAGTACCTTAATTGTTCCGACCAATTTGGGGGGGGGTTGGGGAAAAACTATATACTCAAATGGTTTTTTTTCATTCAATTTTAGCCGAACGGTATGTTCGTCGTAGAGACTTGACATTGGTATATTGGAATCATTAGAAAGCCCAACCAGCATATAATGGGGAATAGAAAAGATTTTTTGGATCTTTTCCCTTTGTGCCCCCCAGTACGCTATGCTCCCCCCAGTGACAGAGCACGTGTCATTACATAGTTAATCATTATGTAAAAATATTGCACGTGCGTCTGGGGGTTGCAAATAATATGCACCCACTAAACTGGGGGGGGGGCACAAACGGAAAAGACCCGATTTTTTAATTTTCCTTTTTTCACAGGGGTTTATCGACTCTTAAAACTTTTTTGAGTAGTAGACGGAATTCAATTGCGTTATTCACATTTATCGTATTTTTTACAAACGTTTCCTCAATTTTGCTAACATTTGATAAAATTGTTAATAACAATGCTATTGAATTTACGTTAAAGGATAGAAGATGCTTGTCGATTGGCTTTATCCGAGTCTTTGGGTTAAGATTTTTGCAAACTACACCACATAAAACTTTTTGTAACCTCTTTGTCTTGCGTTTACAAAACTTGCATTGTGAATCAAAGAGTGACTCATGTTCCAGGGCATAAAATGAACTTTAACTATGCAAAATTGAACCAAATCTTTTGATTTTTAGGAAGATATTAAAGAATTTGTACATACCTTATGAAAATTTTAAAAACACAGAATTCTTGGACTGTGTGGAATTGTCTTTAACATAAAATTATCGAGTAATGAGTACCCTAATTGTTCCGACCAACTTTGGGGGGGGGGGGGTTGGGGAGGAACTATATACTCAAATGGTTTTTTTTCATTCAATTCTAGCCGAACGGTATGTTCGTCGTAGAGAGTTGACATTGGTATATTGGTATCATTAGAAAACCCAACCAGCATATAAAGTGGAATAGAAAAGATTTTTTGGATCTTTTCCCTTTGTGCCCCCCAGTACGGTATGCTCCCCCCGGTGACAGAGCACGTGTCATTACATAGTAAATCATTATGTAAAAATATTGCACGTGTGTCTGGGGGTTGCAAATAATATGCACCCACTAAGCGGGGCGGCACAAACGGAAAAGATCCGATTTTTTAATTTTCCTTTTTTCACAGGGGTTTATCGCTTTTTAAAGCTTTTTTAAATAGTAGACGGAATTCAATTGCGTTATTCACCATTATCGTATTTTTTTACAAACGTTTCCTCAATTTTGCTAACATTTGATAAAATTGTTAATAACAATGCTATTGAATTTACTTTAAAGGATAGAAGATGCTTGTCGATTGGCTTTATCCGAGTCTTTGGGTTAAGTTTTTTGCAAACTACACCACATAAAACTTTTTGTAACCTCTTTGTCTTGCGTTTACAAAACTTGCATTGTGAATCAAAGAGTGATTCATGTTCCAGGGCATAAAATGAACGTTAACTATGCAAAATTGAACCAAATCTTTTAATTTTTAGGAAGATATTAAAAAATTTGTACATACCTTATGACCATTTTAAAAAGAAGAAATTCTTGAGAATATGTGGAATTGTCTTTAACATGAAACTATCGAGCACTTTAATTGTTCCGACGTACTGGGGGGGGGGTAGAGGAACTATATACTCAAATGGTTTTTTTTCATTCAATTCTAGCCGAACGGTATGTTCGTTGTAGAGAGTTGACAATGGTATATTGGTATCATTAGAAAGCGCAACCAGCATATAATGTGGAATTGAAAAGATTTTTTTAATTTTCCTTTTTTCACAGGGGTTTATCGACTTTTAAAACTTTTTTGAATAGTAGACGGAATTCAATTGCTTTATTCACATTTATCGTATTTTTTTTACAAACGTTTCCTCAACTTTGCTAACATTTGATAAAATTGTTAATAACAATGCTATTGAATTTACTTTAAAGGATAGAAGATGCTTGTCGATTGGCTTTATCCGAGTCTTTGGGTTAAGATTTTTGCAAACTACACCACATAAAACTTTTTGTAACATCTTTGTCTTGCTTTTACAAAAATTGCATTGTTAATCAAAGAGTGATTCATGTTCCAGGGCATAAAATGAACGTTAACTATGCGTAATTGAAATAAATCTTGTGATTTTTACAAGGATTTTAATGAATTTGTACATACCTTATGACAATTTTAAAAACAAAAAATTCTTGGACTGTGTGGAATTGTCTTTAACATAAAATTATAGAGTAATGAGTACTTAATTGTTCCGAACAACTTGGGGGGGGGGGTTGGCATTCAATTTTAGCCGAAAGATATGTCATCGTAGAGAATTGACACTGGTATCATTAGAAATTCCGTCCACCATATAATGTGGAAATATAAAGATTTTTTGATTTCCGTTCTTTTTACAGCGGTTCATCGACTTTTAAATTCTTTTGAATAGTAGTCGGAATTCCGTTGCGTTATTCACTTTTATTGTATTTTTTTACCAACGTTTCCCCAATTTTGCTAATATTTGATAAAAATTGTTGATAACAATGCTATCTAATTTACTTTTTAGGATAGAGGGTGCTTGCCGATTGGCTTTATCCGAGTCTTTGCTTACATTGTTCGCAAACATTTTTCGAGTTTCGGATTTTTTAAATCGAAAATGGCTCAAAATACGCATTTGACCCAATTTGTTTAAATATGTCAGTAGTGTAGACCAAACATCTGCTGCCACAATCGTTGAAAACTCCAAAAAAATAGTTGTACTTTCACTTCGATAGGAGCCTTCTGGATTTACAAATTTGACGGTATTCGATTTTTTGATAAACTAACTCAACAATTTTACAATATATATTTTAATTGTTTTTTGATCTATTCTGCGAACTTATGGAACAATTAATTGGGTTTGCCGGGCGGGCAGCAAGCTCAAGGTTTTGATTTGAATTATCTTAGACTCTTTCAGTTGTTAAATTTGCGAATTATATTGCGGAGCCATCGTTTTCGAAAAATCGTTTATTGTGTAAATTGCTCTCGAGAGTGATTTCAAGTCCAGTCCGAATTGGTGACAGATCATATTTACAAAACAATAATGAAAACTAAATAAATAATATCTCTTTAAAGGAAACTTCAAATTTTTTTCGGCTTGAAAATTTGTTTCCGTAACTTTTTACTGATTTCTTTTTTTTTGCTTTCATTTGTCATATGCAACTTAAAAACTTCACCTTTTAATCCAAAATCGGATTGCATTCCTTATGAGCTATAGGTGAACCTGTATGATGTCTTCAGTTGTTTTCTAACACCTCTATAGAATTTTGAATTAATTTTTTGTTACAAAATTATAACGCAAATTTGATTTTTGTCAATTTCTTATCTTATTTCTGTCCACATGTATCTTGGTCTCAATGAAATACTTGGCAAAACCGAATGTTCAGTCATTTCCGCATGTTTGTCTATGTTTTATGTTGACTATGAAACCGTTGTCTCCTAAAATGTTATGGAAATTTTCTATTTTTGCCTCTAATTGTCGCTCCTTTTGGTGTCATACAATATATTCATGATAATCAAAGGTCTCAAATGCTTCTATCGATGTTTAACGGAATCTATTTACATAGAATTCGGTTTTTAGCTAATCTTATGAATGAACTTTCAACTAAAAATTTTTAAAGAAATTGTTCTTGAGTTTCAAAATTTCTTTCTCATTAAGTAACCTAATCTCATTAGTGACCGATTTCATTAAATTTCTGTTGCTCTAAACAATATTGTTGCAGTTGGTTTTGTTTTGATTGATTTCGTCAGAACGTAGAATTGTGTTTTCGAGAGAATTTTCTCAGTTTTCTGTAACTTAACCAAAAAATTGACCACTTTTAATTTAAATTTAAATTCTGTAATTCTGTAATTTAAATTTAACCCACTTTTTTTCAATATGCCAAAAGTGTAGACCTAACATCTGCTGTCACATTTATTGAATATTCCAAAAAAAGACTAGTTGTACTTTGCCTCCCACAGGAGCCTTCTTTAAAAAATTAGCCCGTTTTTCTTTTTTCGAAAGTTTTACTCAATAATTATACAAAGTTTTTGTTTAATTTTTGTTTTTTGATATATTTTCGATGACAATTGATCATTTTTGCAAACATATGGAATAACGAATTGCCATGAACGCACAACCAACTCAGAGCTTGGTCTGGACTGGTCATCGATTCTTTCAGTTATTAAATTTTCGAATTTCAAATGAAGGGAAAATCACAAAAAAATTCACGCCCTTGTTAATTGAAGGTTTTTTCAATTGTTTTCAATGCCATTGTTTTAATGGCTTCAACCATTTGGGTTTCGATAAAACATTTGTTAAAATTTGATTTATTTCCATAGTTTTCTTTTTTGCCTTCTCGTTACTTGGCCTTGCTAAAAACAAGCACAGCTGACTCCCTAAGAAGCGGTTGCAAATTATTTTTATTCAAATTATTTTTTTTCAAGTTGAAAGCTCATTGTTTGTTTGAATTTTTGAAAAAAATTGTTTTAAATAAAATCAGTGTGTGGAGGTTTGTCACCTTCGTCTGATTTCTTTCAATTTCCTATCTTGGTCTCTGTAACGACAGGTCGCACCCTCTTCCTAGAGACCGAGATGCAATCTTAATAATGGTTCTGTTTTCAACTGATGATTTCTTCGCTTTGGCTCTACGAACTTTTGTAAAAAAGTAAGGATTTTTCGAGATAATTTCCCCACTTCTGTCTTTTTATTTTCTTGCGACATTATAACACTATTATTCCCTAGTGGCTTCGAGACAATGCGCAACTGAACATATTAAAAGTTCTCAATGATTAGCCTACAGCTGCCGTGACACCTTTTTCTTGTAACGTTTAATTGTTTTTTTTTTCGTTTTCCTTCCTTTTTTTAGTCACGTGACATATTATGGATGATGACAGGTCTCATCTGTTTCCTATTCGGTATGAATTAACATTCGTTATTAGCCGAGATGATATGTACTGGTTCTAATCAACTTTTAGTCTGTCTTTCTTTTTTTCAAAATTTGAAATGATTTTTTTCTTGCACCCTTTTGCTCGTCTTTTCCAACTTGCTACTGAGTGTCTTTATTGACAGGTCTAATAGCTTATCTAATGAAGTACTATTTAATTTTTAGTTCAAGTTTTATCTGATTCTATTTTGATTTCGCTATTAAGTGGTTTTATAAATATTGACATCAAGTTTCGATCGTTAATTTTGTTTGACAATACTTGGTATTTATGTTCGTCTTGTAAAATAGTCTCATTATCGGCAAGTCTCATCGGCGCTCTAACCCAGCATTTTTTATTCAGTTAGTTTTATGCTGAACGATATGTAAACTTTTGAAAGTTGTCTATCTCTTCCTTATTTGGCAGACAATTAAATCATAACATGGATGAGCGAAATCTGAGCATTATGTGCAAAAGCAACTTACCAAGCCTCCTTGCTGAAACTTAGATGTTAAGTAGTTCAAAATTTTGCAAAATTTTGGATCTAGTCTTGATATATTTTTACTAAATAAACAGACAGCACGAACCTGAGCAGCGTAAGTTGGTGTGAAATCTACCTAATTTTTTTCAAGTAAAACTTAGGTTTGCTTTGCAAAGTAATTACATCGAAAGCATTACACAAGTTTAACTATGGGCAGTAAATACCAATTAATTACAGCAGTAAATTTATTGAAAAACTTTGCAAAAAAGCAAGAAAGTTTTGACTAGTAATTGCTCTCAAAGCGCTGAAATTCTATTTTTAGAGAAAAATTGTTTTGAAAAATTAACGGTGTGTTCCTTGTAGGTAACGATGCATTGGAAAATTTAATTATTGCGGTTTCTAGGAAAGATATAATGTGCAATATAAACAACAATCGTTAGACAGCAAAATGAAAGAGAAAAATGTAAATTGCGCTCGTAAAAACTTGTTGGCCACCTTTTAGATTTCTCCGAGAAATTGAAAAGTTTCTTCTTGAAAAAAAATACTGCCACGAAATAAAAAGAGCAAAAAAGATAGAAATTTTTGTGACAAACTTGATGCGGGAAAAGTAAAGCCAATTGTATGTGGAAGACAGGTCTACCTAATGATTTTGTTACAAACTGATGCTTTCTTGGTCTAATTCCGGATAGTTCTGGGTTTTATGTAGCAAAAACAAACACGCTAGGAGCCATGACAGTGTTATGTATATCAGTAAGCCCAGTTTAGACGTGCATAAATAATTTACAAAAAAGTGAAACTGAACCAAAAAAAAGTTTATTTCTCACAATATTGTACTTTGGGATCAAAGGCGAGTACGCGATTATTAGGATGTTTTTAGTACTATTCTATAAGTCTAAGAGTCTTTAAGCAATTGCTGAAGAAATCCGGTATCAATCTTAGGATATATTGCAATTTTTTTGGTGATTTTAAATTCAAATTGTGTCAGTCATGTGAGTTTATCTGGAGAACATTGAGAAGGTTATAGTGTTTAGTTGAAACTTCAGCAACAACGAGAGAAAAATTAGCAAATGTCTGTATTCTTACAAAAGGTTGTATCCGAAATGACAGTAAAAAGTAGCAATAAAAGAAGTGGATAATCAATAAGTCCGAAGTATGAAAGAGGAATTTTCAGTAGAAATAATAATTTGTGAGCAGAGTTTCTAATTTGAGATTAAGTGCGGGGGGGGGGGGGAAATACTCGTTAGATCTCTTGCTAAGATTAAACTTAGGCGTAAACTAGATAACTAGAGTTGTTTGGACGAGTTTTGGTAGAGAGAAAATCTATTGTTGGGATTAAAAGTACGTTTTAAACTCGACATCGAACATCCAACCGTCAAAGTGGTGTTTACCAGAGTTCAATTGGGATCAGCTTTTGACAAAGTATGAAACGAATAACTATATACACAGCAAGGAAAACAGCGAGTGTTTTCCGATATCGCAAAACTCTCAAAGTAACGTAAGGAAACCATAACTGAAGACATATTTATACTTTCCTGAAAGAAAAGAATCTTTTGCCAGAATCATAGCGGTCATCTAATACACTACTCAAACGTGAAGAATTCAAATTGGTTATTTTTCAATTTCAAATTGTTAACGCTTCACTATATCCTACAAGGAAAACGAGTAGGAAGACCTAAGTTTGCTCTGTTTTTTTTTTTCAGTCAATCATATCAAAAGGAGAACCTTTGGCAATTTGCTTAAAAAGCAAAGATTGCTATCTCTTAGAGAGAAGCAAAAGTAGCTTCAGGACAAGTAGGAGGAAAATCCATAGCTGGAAAAATAGAGAACATAACAAATGTGCTTGCACTTGATTTGTGAAACACGAACCATGAGTTTTGTTGAATCCTAAAATAAACAAACAAAATGGACTACTCAACATCGACCATTTTTAGCAAAGAATGAGAACGCGCGAGCGGAGAAGTTGGTTCTAAATGAGAGAAAATTGTAACTTTGATTGAGTTGGTGAATGAACATAGTTGCGTAGTTGCAACGAATGAATCTGCAAAATTAACTAAAACTGTTGGTTGGGAGTTTAATAAAATTCTGGCCTTTAACAGCGCTACGGGGAGGCAGAACTTGTAAAGTCATCTGGTTTTCTGGCTAAAAAAATTAATTGATTGAAATTTGGATACTTGTTGATAGATCGGTTGAATTGGTTTGAACTAGTGAGGACAATTAACTTTCATTTTTCTGTTTTAGATAGAAAAATTAGACTTGGATCGTTGAAGTTATTAATTTTTGTTTTTGTGGCTATAATATTACTGGTTTTTGGTTTTAGATCTTTTGACGATTAATTCAATTACTCAAAGTGGGTTTTCAAGCAGCTGAGAGAGCAATTTTTTGGACAAAATTGATTACAAAACACTACACTCGCAGCAACTAGAGTAATCACCCAACAAATCTTTTGGAATTTGGATCGAGTTTCGGGCGGTAGCAAGCCTCCATGTAGAGTCCTTCTCACGGCAAAAAACAAAATTCTTCAGATTGAGACTGAGAAAATTTATCACGTTCATGATTTATTACGTTCTCGGGATTTATCGGGTCATTACCCTCCTCAATAAAAATTGTTAGATCAACACAAATTTTAGTTCCGTTAACACAATTTATTTTTAGACACTTAACTCATCGCTCAAAAAATTTAAATGAAATTTGAAAAGTAGAGAAGCGAAATCAAAACTGAGCAAGGTTCTAAGTTTACCAAGAGTTGTGTCTGTGCTCTTTGAGAGCCAGACATAATTTTCTTGCTGGCAGTTGCACAACGTGGGCGTAGAACTCAGTGAAAACCCTGATTTGATTTGCATGTTCTTACAAGAGAAGTTGATCGATCCAAATTTTCTGCTCGATTCGTAAATCTGTCTCGTGTATTAGTTTTTATGCTATTTTGGTATAATAGTAACAAGGAACAACTTTTCAGTTAATTAAGTTAATATCTACCATTTCTAAATTGCGACTTTTTATTGTACTTACCTTGAAGGGTAGACTGATTAAAGTGGTCCAGTATATTGATACCAGGACACCACACATATCACCCAATCCAAAACTATGTCTAGTGCTGTTGTATTGTGTCTACTTGTTAATGCTTTTGTATCCTCAAACTGGGTGACCAATTTAATCTCAACCTGACAAGGGGATTACATAAAACAGCATCGCACTGCTATTATGCACACTTAGTGGGATGTCACAGTAACCTATGGAAAAGGAGAGATTTGTTCCCAAGAGAGGAACAGGGAGAGACTGGATCGATAAGGCGGCATGAAATCCTAAACCGCTTCAGGTTGCTAAAAATGAGAATGCAATTTATGTAGCCAGAGATTGTTATTCATGTTTATAAAGTGCGAGTCAATAATTATTGGGGTGAGAACATATAGACATACTGCCTCTAAATAGGAAACCCAAAATGTTCAATAACGGTTTAAAAAAACTGCAGAAATACTGATGAATTGCCTTTTTATGTAAAAAGAAGATATAGTTGTCGTAATTTATTTCAGCATTGACCGATCAGATATTAACGATAATAAACTTTCGCTACCTTAAATCCAGAAGTTTTATCGTGTAGGATTTCATAAGTAAAATTTCTTCACGAGCACTAAATTATTTTTTATTGATAATCATAAATTGTTTCTTGCCTGAAAACTAAGAATGAATTTTAATGGAGAGAGTTTTGATAAGTATGAAATTTTTGCATTTTTATCGTTTCAGTATTGATAATCTGTAATTCAAAGTCACAGTTCGTCCTTATCTGATAAAAGTCGACAAGATATCTTTGTCAGAAATTTGGCATTTCTTACAAGCTTGTTTTTAGTATTACAGGCAGATAGTAAAAATAGAGAGTATTGTAATAATTTGATTGAAGGTTTTCTAA
>NC_134472.1:63326247-63401212 GCF_964194025.1 Convolutriloba macropyga
CAAGAGTAAATATGTAAATAATCTAATTGAACCAAGACAATAACATGAAGATGACTTGATGATTTTGCTTATATAATAAGAATACAGAAATGGTACAATGTTAATATTTGGTTATACACACCTCGTGGTGAGAACAAAGTGTAATTGTTTAAACCAGTGGATGATTTTGATGAAGATAGAAAAGATGTCAGATAATTAGTTTGGGGGAACCATGGTGAAACATCAGCGAAGCCGGTTCCCGGATGGTCGAAGACCCATTGTGTTCTAATTAAAAACATAGAAACCTTGTTAGATCGACCAAAGAAAATGAATAATAAATTCTATTACTGCGATAGATGCACATATTCGTGTAACTCTCAAATTAAATACTACAAACACGAAAGTAGCCACTCTTTCGCACCAGATATTATTTGTCATAAGAAGAAGAAAAATACTTTTATAAATGAACATAAACGCTAGAATGTAAAAAATATTATAACCGTTGATGTAGAACGTTGTGTGGTCGATGTCACAAATAACAATTGTAAATATGTAATAGCTGAACACATACCAATAAGTGTGGGTTACATCTGGCAAAATAATTTCAAATACTACTTCGGTCTTGATTGTATCAAAAGATTTGCTAGAGATCTATTAGAAATAGAAACAGAGAATAGTTTCAAGCGTAATGAGAAGATGGTATAAAGCAGATAAAATAAATCATGAAACCAATAACACTTGTCATATATGTGGTAAAACAATATATTAATAAACTAAGAGATCACTGTCATGAAACTGTTAATTATAGAGGTCCCGCAGGTAAAATTTGTAATCTAAGAAACAAACAACAAAATTTATTCCTGTAATATTCCACAATGGCTCTGGTTATGATTTTAATCTACTATATAGTGAAATCCTTAAACAGAATAATGATAAAACAAAAGTAGATAACATACCACTAGCTGCTGGTAAGTCTAAGATGTTTAGTAGTGGTTGTTTTAAATTCTTAGATAGTCATAACTTCTTAGCTATGCTTCTAGATCAAATGGCAAAGATATATCCTTGTAAAATTAAAATCTTATATCCATATGAACGCTTTGGCTTAAACTGATACCAAGAAGTCATAGGTAATCTATTATAGAAGACTTCAATTCCTCGCTATCTAATAAATTACCAAGACAAGAAGAAGTCGATAACTTTAATAAAGACAACAGCCATAAAACTAGTAACGATCTAATTATAGAGTATTTACCGAATGATGTGGAAATATTAGACTAATGCATGAATGAATATGTTGAAGTATGTATGAAAGAATTTGGTCTTAACCCTCTACGCTATGTAAGTCTCCCAGGTTGTAGTTCTGATTGTTGGTTAATGTTATGTAGTGTTACACTAGATACATTACAAGATAAACAAATACTAGATGACTTTGTTGAAGCAAAGAAAGGTGGTTTATGTGGCATAATGGGTGATAAATATATTAACAATAGCAATAGCAATTTATCTATCTAGTATACAGACGCAAACAACCTAAACGATTATGCAATGATGCAAAAGTTACCCTATAAGGACTTCAAGTATCAGGACACATTAGATAAAGGGGAATCCACGCTTCAGCCTATATTAAATACTCCAGAAGATAGTGATCATAGTTTCTATATAATTTATGATATTACTTATACTAATAGTTGTAGAGATAGAACAGAGCAACTAGCACTAATGCCCAATAAAAGAAAGATAAAAGATATTGAATTAGGCTATAGAGATAGAGAAAAAGGTAGAGCGAGAACAGAGAAATTAATCTTAGATCAAAACAACAAATGAGAATATATGGTTCATTATAGGATGTTAAAGTTCTATGTTAAGATGGGTGTAAAAGTAACTAAAATTCATAGAGTAATTTAAACCAAATTACATAATTAGCGACTAGTTTCAAAACAATTCTAATAAAAGAGCATCAGCTAAAAATAAAGCGAAAAGGATGTAAGTAAATTAATGAACAACTCACTATATGGAAGAATGCGCATGAATCCTCTACACTTCCTTCAAAGTAAGTTTTTACACCATGAAGAAAAGATAATGAAGAGTATAAGTAAACCAACATTTAAGAATATAACTAAATATAAGGGGTTATAGTCAAAATGAATTATAAAGAAAAATAGAATATAATTCTCCAGCATATGTCGGTGTTACTATATTAGAATTAATTAAATGTATGATGTGTTCTACAAAATTCTTCAACCATCTCTCAAAGATTTACAACTCCATTAAATGGATACTGATAGTTTTGTATTAAGCTTTATCGAGGGTAATGTCGACAATGGACACATGAACCTAAGTAATTTAGATCCACCAATCAAAACTAAGAATAAATTTCCAGGCCAATTCAAACATGAATTGGGGAGTAGAATAATAGGAGAGTTTATAGCTCTGTCACCAAACACATATAGAATTGAAGATTACCCAAATAAAACTAAAGAGAAAGGAATAAGGAATTGTAACAATGCTAAATATGATGAGTATTATAATGCATTAATGTATAACACACAGAGAAGTAGATGAATGTAGAATAAAAAAGTGGTGATAACATGACAACAACAACAACAAGTAAGATTAGTCTGAAAACATTAGATGATAAACGATTTTATGTAAACAATATTAAAAGCTATCTTCATCATGAGATTCTATATCTATTCACAAGAGATTTAATAAATAAAATTAATGCTGCATCGTTTGATTTAGACACAGACCAACTAACTAATAATATTCTAGAACTAACCATTAATGATGATAGTGTTAATTAAGGCTGCAATTAAACTATATAATGAGCTATGAAAAATGACTAAGCTAGATAAACTTAAAGAATTGAACAAACTGTGAACACAAAACAGAAAGAATAGATTAGAAGATAAATTGAAACAACAAGAATATTATGGCAACTTAGAAGTGTTATTTGATTCTCTAACTAAGACTTTAAATACAGTCAATGAATAAACGTTAAGAGTAATCGATTGGCAAAATAAAGAATTAGATGAACAAACTAAAGCTATCCAGGAAGCTGGTTCTGAGATCAGTGAGGCACGGAAGATGTCCCAAGACACTAGCCAACAAAATGAACTGGAAACTCAAGTGACTCGAGAAGAATCACGAGTTGTAATTGATACATACACAGCCAATACTCTTCATTCAATGGGTTCTCAATCTAACCCCCAATTAAAGTTGAAAATCAAAAATTTGGCAAAAAGGGAATATGTAATTAAAAAGGTGTTGATATAACTCTAGAGCAGAATGCGTTTTCTATTGGGGATGATCTATATGATTTTTCATATGACTTCAATAATTTTCGTACCAATCCAAATATAACATACGAGGACATTTCGAATGAAGATGAAGAAAAGAAAATAGGAGGATTTTTGTGGGATATAAATTATAATGCAGGAGTGGGTGATAAAAAAAGCAAAATATATAACACAATAAAATAGATATTTGAAGCTAGAAGAAGTAAACTTTTGGGCAGATGTCTTAGTGAAGCAGATTCTTTAATCAAAAGATTAGAACTACTTATACTAGAAACAAAAGCTGGGCATGATGAATTCTATAATGAAATGCTAGATATATCTAAACAACTATTATCTATGAATAATTTTAATCAAGAACAACTAAATACTTTTGTTTTGAATTATGGTAAATAAACGATGATGGGGAAACCAATAACAACAAGGCACAATTAAAACTGAACAACAACTCCTAGCTAAAGAACTATTCAGTCCTCGAACAACAATGTTTAGAAGAGAAAGAATAATACCATTATATGAAGATGAAACATGGTCAGCTGATATAATTGATAAGTCACCTCTAAGTAAATACAAAAATAATTATAAACTTATAATAACAGTTATTGATATATTCACAAAATATGCATGGGCTATTCCATTGAAGAAGAAATCTGGTTTATCTATAACTAATTATTTTAAATCAATCTTATCAGAAGGACGGAAACCAGAAAGGTTATGGATAAATAGAGGTAGTGAGTTTTACAAAAAAACCCTAAATCTTTTTCAAAGAATATGAAATAGTACTATATTCTACATACAGTCATCTTAAAGCTGTGTTTATAGAGAGATTTAAAAGAAAAATTTTACACATAATTAATAAACCAACGTTCATCAAGGGAGATGGTAATCGCGTAGACATTTTAAAGGATGCAGTAATAACCTATAACAATAACATTCATTCAACAATTACTATGACACCCTTTGATGCTTCTAATAATCCTGATAAAGTTAAATACTCATTCAATTTTAGGAATATTAAACCAAAACTTAAAGTCGGTGATTATGTCAGGAAAGCTGACAAACGTAACCTTTTCTCTAAAGGATGCACTTCTAATTGGAATAGAGAATTATTTAAAGTTAATGAAGTTTAAAAAAGGCAACCACCAACATATAAGATAGAAGATATGAATGGTGAGATAATAGAATGTAATTTATATGAACAGGAATTTTTAAAACCCGATTTTGATTTTGATTCTAGTATTAACCATTTGGAATCATTAAATATTGACCTATGCCAGCTACAAATTAGATAAATTTTTCTGTAGACAATTACAAAGATTACATGAAATAGATTTAACCTAGAGAAAAATCAAGGAGCATCAACAACCAACTTAGCACTAAGTAAGGCTCGTGGGTTTTTCTTAGAAGATAATGATAACATTGACATGAAAAGTACTTGTAAAATTACAACTACGCATCCCCCATTGATGAAAAGGTGTTGTAATAGAAGAGTAATGTGACATAAACTTATTATCCTTTTCTCTTTTTCTAATAAATTTGATTTTTAAGTAAAAATATAACTGAACTAAGAAAAGGTGGGTTTGATAAAGTTTCAACTAAGACCATACAAATAAAGAAATTGTTACTTAATGAAGAACTTATGAAAGAGTTTATCAAATCAGCAATTGGAGTTTAAAATATCGTTATATATTTTTTTAAAAAATGGCTAGTGATACCATCTCTAAGTATAATCAATTAAAACAAGATTTTGATAATAATAAGTTTAATCAGAATAATACTAACATTCACCTGGATGATATGTTCACTACTGGTCTAAAAAAACTTACTGAAATTCATAAAAAATAGTTCGGCTGTTGATGAAGCCCTTTTAAAGAATAAAAAAGACAATAGTACAATATATAATGGCAAAATTATTATAAAGTAAGCTAGTAGACAACAAAGAACAAGCGAGACTTGAGATGCATTATGATTTTTATCATGAAGATATAATGAAAGAAAGTGACTTTTTTTACGATATAGTTATGACAATGACTATGACAATGACTATGACTACGTCAATGACAATGACAATGACTAAAGCAAAATATTTTAGTTAATTAAAATGAAAGAAACTAAATAAAGTGCACCCTTAATTTACCCCAATATCACCTCCTTCTCAGAACAAAACATAAACGATAAAATTTTAGCCAAGAGTAAACTTAATAATAATATTAACATTATAAACGATATTAGAAATTAATATGACACTGAAAATAATAACTATAATAAGAAATTAAGTAAATATAAAAATTATATTAACATAGCTGAGATAACAGAAATACAATTATCATCAACAGCAACAACTGCAACATCAACATCAGTTGCATTAACAGGTATAGGATTACCTCATTCCATGCCAACAGCTTTTGCTACAGCAACTTTTTGTGGTTCATTATAAAATATTCACAAATGTATATTTTATGTAAACTTTTTAGTGACAAGTTTAATAAACTATATGCTAAATCAATGAATGATAATGAAAAAGATAATGATGAATATAATGGATTAGATAGGGTGTATGAAGAATATAAAAAGACAAGAAAAACAAGTTGAGTATTTTTTTTTTCAAACTAAAGTTATTAGTGTTTAGTTATAAAAATATATTTAGTAATAATAATATTAGTATTAAAATATATAGATAAAATTAGAGCTAGATCTATATTTAGCATTCGAGGTAGATCTAAATCTACCATTAGCTGCACATCTACATCTATATCTATAATTGATTGTCTTTTCTTTGTACCTAAGTATAACCCTCTACATTTCTACTACCCTTATACCTTCACCAAGAGTTGCAAATTTAATTAAATTAGGTGTGGCTGATAAAGCTGCTCTTGGGTTTCTACTTGCAGCCGCACTTCCTAATTTACTTGCTGTTTCTAATGCTCTTACTGGATTATTAGCAAATTTTTTTTCCAAAGTTAACTGTCGCTTTACCAACACTTTTAAGGATATCTTTCAATCCTTCGGCTTCTATTGTTGCATCACTAGCGGCCATTGACTTATTTCGCTTACAGTTAACACAATTACCCTTTCACATCTTAGTACCTTTTGAAGTAACAAAACCTCTTATGTTATTAGTACCACTATAATGTCTACCACCAACACAATGTGAACTAGTTTTAAACTTATTAAAATTACTCAAATTTCTAAATAAAAAATAATAGAAGATAAAAATTATAATCCCATTGTTGTTAAAGGGGCTGCGCCTTTGGTTCCCCAACCTAAATCCAAACCACTACCTAAGACTAAGACTAAGCCTAAGCCTAAGTCTAGGCTTTAAGCAAAAGGTTTGTCTCTAGAGAAAAAAAGAAATTAGATATTATTTGTGCTGAGGGTTTTGCTTAGACAAGTAGGAAGTAGTTTAGAGCTATGACCCTGACAATGACTATAAAATTGACTAGAGCTAGAACTATAACTATACTATTATTATTAACTATATCTATAACTATACTATTAGATATAACTAAGATATAACTATGTTATAATATCAACCATTTTATCATCATCACTATTAACACTAACAACCTTTCTTGTTCATACTAATGCACGACGTATAACAGGCGCAACTGCAGCATTAAATTAAAAAAAAGTTGTATTGGTTGTGGAGCTATATGATCTTTTCGAGATCTAGTATCAAATACATTTATTCTATAACTACTCTTGAATGTTCTATGGTTTATATATGGTTTAATATTATGAGGTAATGACTTAAAATCTTTATTAAAATTAACGATCTTAGTAAAATTTTCATCATAATGATTATTACCATAATTATTATTCATTCTTTCCTCAGGATAAATGTCACTACCAATCTTACAATAACATTCAGTAACATTCATTATATCAATTGTACCTGCATCATGAGTTTGTTCATTAACATTATTATTTTTAAAACCAATTATTATGTATTGGTGTCTTTCTATGCCACTTTCTATACCAAGATCAAATAAGAGATTAGTAGCATTGGATACATTCTCATAAAATGTAATTCTTTCATAATAACTAAAACCAATATTATTCTTTTTTATTTAATCCTTTCTGTACTATAATCCTTTTATCATTACTGGGATTTATACTAGGTACAAACCATGATATATATCTAATATCTCTATAACCATCATTAGTTACTGCATCAGCAACAGCATTAACTCTAAATAGAGCTCTATCATTATTATTTCCTTTTAATATTAATTTAAATCCTAACACATATATAATCTTTCCTAAGTCATTCACAAAACCGAATGGATCACTCATCTTAGGCATCATATACATATGATCTCGTTCTGCAGCAGCATGATCGCCTTTAAGTTGACTATCTGTGTTATATGGATTTCTAAAAAAAACACTCTCATATTCATCATCAGTACTAGTTAATAACTTATACATCAATAGATTAGGATGACAATGACCTATATAGTCAATAGTCCTACCACCACTAGTTTCAAGCTTAACTGAACTAAATAATGCCATCATATTATAATTAGCTAATCTGATATTAGAAATATTAGCAAATACACCACCAGCCTTATCTGAAACAACAAACTCTATCTCTAGATATGAATCATGTATATTTAAATTATTCTCTTCTCTATTGAGTATGATTTTATTATCAGTATTAACCATATTCATTGTTGCTAGATGATTTGATTTATATTTTACAATCTTACTTTTGTGTATATCATTATTATAAGCATAAATTGTATCCAAATTGAAGTCCATTTTTATGAGCTAAAAAATGATAGATTCATAATTATAAAAATAACAAAAATTATCTGCGATACAGTTTCACTGACAGCATTATTTGAACAATAAAATTGTATGATACACGACGTGGTTTCAATACGCAAAGAAGGAAAACTGATTAATTAATCATATATGTTCGACTAATAATTATCGGGGAACCTGCTTCACAGATATTAATACTATTTGAATAAAAAAATGACAGACAACTGAATCTTATATGAACAACAAAAGATACATGAAGTTTTATCTAAAACTAAAGAAGAACACACACTTAACTTTAGAATGATAAAGTCAACAGAAAAGTTTAACTTTAGTGAACTTATACCTAATACAACAAAATTAGGTTTCATTAGATTACCGGTTTATAACTCGGTGTTTAATGTGAACAGAAGGCATAATCAATTTTTGTAACATGCCCAAAGCGAAGCATGTTCAGAGTCCCGCATTTTAGCTCTTATACCGGGTGCATATGAATTAATCGAATAAGCAGAATTAATAAAAGAAGAAACTAATGGCAATGTTATATAACCTGATAAGAATACAATGAGATGTATAATGGAAATAAAATAGAGTTCACCTATTTTTGATATACAAAACTCAATAGCCCCATTCCTAGGATATAGATAAAAATTATACGAACAAGGTAAATATACATCTCAAAAGATTTTTGATATTATTGTCTTTAGTACTATTAACTATCACTGTTATGTTATATCTGGTGTTGAAGATAATGGTAATAACATGGACATTTTATATACTTTTACTCTAACAGAATCCACAGGTTACTTGATAAATACTATACCAACTAATATCTTATATCAAAATGTAGCAAAGTATAGAATAGAATATAGTGAATTTCATATTAAAGATGAGCATGGTAGACCAATTGATTTCAATGGTGATGTATTGAGTTTTACTCCGCATTTGATTTAGACCTAGTCATAGATTTAGTTATAGACACAGACTTAGTCATAGTCATGGTCTTAGACTTAGTCATAAACTTGGACTTAGTCATAGTCATGGTCTTAGACTTAGTCATAGACTTAGACCTAGTCATAGGCTTAGACTTAGCTATAGTCATAGTCTTAGACTTGGTCACAGACATAGACTTAGACATATTAGACATAGACTTAGTCATACTCATATCTACGACTTAATCATAAACTTTATTTAACTACAATACTCTCCAATCCCAATTAATTCTTAGTTTACCATTTACTTTTTTTTATTTTTAGATATATCAATGACAAAGTAGTAATAAGGCTCTTTCCATACCTTATTGCATATACTAGTAAAATTGGTATAAATAGGTTCAACATTGTTAAAGAAACCTTGATATATAGATGTGAGTACTTTACCTCTTTGTTCAAATAAAATAAATCGAGTACCATTCTCTCTAACACTCTGTCTATCAATTCTGAATAGATTTTGATTAAGATATTTCATATTTCAATTATTATGTCTACCTCTACAAAAGTATTGAATAATAACTTGTTCTTTGGCTCTAGCGTCATCAAATATCATGAGTTTCTTTATATTGTTTGGTAGTTGATCGGGTGGGACTAATTTTTTTTCATATCTTTAATAAACTCAATATGTTCATGCTTCACAAAATTATATTGATCACCAGTGGGACCAATGATATATAACTTGTCAAAGTGTATACTAGTTATAGCTAGATTCTTTAATAAGAATGTCTTTCCACATTCACTAGGACCAGATATTAAACATCTGAAGTTTTCTGTGAATAAAGCATTGACGATTATATTATCATCAGCTAGCCATGATTGTAGACTCCCATTAACATTAAAAAAAATTTTTAGGATAATTACTATGGGTCATAGGTATACCTCTAAGTTTTTCACCGAATAGATATATAAAATTATCAATGTCATCATCATTATCATTATCATTCTTATTGTTATTATTATTATTATCATTGACATTATTATTAACAATAACATTATCATTGTCTTTGACTTTGTCATTATCTTTAACTTCGTCATTAGCCTTGACAATATCGTTGACCTTATGGGTCTTTGACCATCCGTAAAACGGCATAGCCGATGCTTTGCCATCAGTGACATTAATATTGTCATTGGTATTATCTTTAATTTCGTTATTATCATTATCATTATCATTGTCATTAACATTAACATTGGCATTATCAATGACCTTAACTTCATCATCTGCGAAGCAGGTTTCCTGATCAACTTTATCTTTACCTTTACAACCCAAACACAAACACTCAATATACATTCCTGGACATTTACATTGATCAACTAAAATATTTAAAGCACTCTATATTCTAAATCCTCCAAAAAAAGAAAGATCATGTATAAACAATAAGCCCCACATTAAGATTATTCATATTGTTGTATACTCTCATCAGTGCCTAGATCAATATATTCTTCTAAGAAAAAATGGTGGAGTCACAACACCCAAACTATAAAAGTAATACACAGGACCACCTTCTCTTCTTATAGCTAAAACCCAATGTTTACCATCATTTGGGTGTAGATTTTTAAAAATGTTGAAGTTAGGTTCACTTGTGTTATCTGGGTTCTGATCTCTCAATACTATCTCAATTGGATTAGGACTTATATCTTTATCTATATCTTCTATTCTGATATTACTCATAGCTTTATTATCGATACCAATTTTATTATTGAATTCCTCAAAAGTTAGGATAAGCATTTTTTATATGATAATAAATGGAGACCGATAGTGCAAGTATAATATTATTTTCGTAATTAATTTTCGATATATAGTATATAATTCAATACCAAGTAAATATACAAAACTAGAAGAAAGCTTTGTTGTGTTTATAAACAGAAGTCTAGTGAGGTTTGAAAATGAAAAGTCACCTTTACAAACTATTGTTTATGGTGGAACCGGAAAAGATAAAAAACATTTTGTTAGACAATTCTTGAAGTCATACTTAGATCAAGATTAAGACCAAGACCAAGATCGGAGGTCCATAATCATAGTATGTAAAGATGAAAGAGATTGGATCAATCCGGAAACTGGCGAACCCTCTACCGAATTTAATATGTGTGATATAAATATGACCACATCAACAAATATGCACAATTTCGAAGATAGTGTTTTTTGTCTTGATGATAGGGGTAAAAAGTTAAATGGGTATATGACTTAGTCATAGAGTTAGACCTAGTCATAGACTTAGACTTAGTCATAGTTATAGTCTTAGACTTGGTCACATACATAGACTTAGACATATTAGACATAGACTTAGTCATACTTATAGACACAAACTTAGACTTTGTCTAAGACTTAATCATAAATTTGATTAAACTATAAAACTCTCCAATCCCAATTAATTCTCAGTTTACCATTTACATTTTTTTGTTTTTAGATATATCAATGACAAAGTAGTAATAAGGCTCTTTCCATACCTTATTGCGTATACTAGTAAAATCAGTATAATTAGGTTAAAGATTGTTAAAGAAAGCTTGATATATAGATGTGAGTACTTTAACTTTTTGTTCAAATAAAACAAAAATCGATAACCATTTTCTCTAACACTCTGTTAACTATTCTGAATAGTTTTGATTAAGATATTTCATATTACAATTTTTATGTCTACCTCTACAAAAGTATTGATTAATAACTGGTTCTTTGGCTCTAACGTCATCAAATATAATGAGTTTCTTTCTATATTTTGGTAGTATACTAGTTATATACTTGTATACTAGTTATAGCTAGATTCTTTCATAAGAATGTCTTTCCACATTCACTAGGACCAGATATTAAACATCTGAAGTTTTCTGTGAATAAAGCATTGACGATTATATTATCATCAGCTAGCCATGATTGTAGACTCCCATTAACATTAAAAAAATTTTTTAGGATAGTTACTATGGGTCATAGGTATACCTCTAAGTTTTTCACCGAATAGATATATAAAATTATCAATGTCATCATCATTATCATTATCATTCTTATTGTTATTATTATTATTATCATTGACATTATTATTAACAATAACATTATCATTGTCTTTGACTTTGTCATTATCTTTAACTTCGTCATTAGCCTTGACAATATCGTTGACCTTATGGGTCTTTGACCATCCGTAAAACGGCATAGCCGATGCTTTGCCATCAGTGACATTAATATTGTCATTGGTATTATCTTTAATTTCGTTATTATCATTATCATTATCATTGTCATTAACATTAACATTGGCATTATCAATGACCTTAACTTCATCATCTGCGAAGCAGGTTTCCTGATCAACTTTATCTTTACCTTTACAACCCAAACACAAACACTCAATATACATTCCTGGACATTTACAGTGATTAACTAAAATATTTAAAGCACTCTGTGTTCTAAATCCTCCAACAAAAAGATAGATCATGTATAAACAATAAGCCCCACAATTTTATTATTCATATTGTTGTATACTCTCATCAGTGCCTAGATCATTATATTCTTCTAGGAAAAATGGTGGAGTCACAACACCAAAACTATAAAAGTAATACACAGGACCACCTTCTCTTCTTATAGCTAAAACCCAATGTTTACCGTCATTTGGGTGTAGATTTTTAAAAATGTTGAAGTTAGGTTCACTTGTGTTATCTGGGTTCTGATCTCTCATTACTATCTCAATTGGATTAAGACGTATATTTTTATCTATATCTTCTATTCTGATATTACTCATAGCTTTATTATCGATACCAATTTTATTATTGAATACCTCAAAAGTTAAGATAAGCATTTTTTATATGATAACAAATGGAGGACGATAGTGCAATTATAATATTATTTTCGTAATTAATTTTTGTTATATAGTGTATAATTCAATACCAAGTAATTACAGAAAACCAGAAGAAAGCTTTGGTGTGTTTATAAACAGAAGTCTAGTGAGGTTTGAAAATAAAAAGTCACCATTACATACTATTGTTTATGGTTGAACCGGAAAAGGTAAAAAACATTTTGTTAGACAATACTTGAAGTCATACTTAGATCAAGATTAAGACCAAGACCAAGATCGGAGGTCCATAATCATAATATGTAAAGATGAAAGAGGTTGGATCAATCCGGAAACTGGCGAACCCTCTACCGAATTTAATATGTGTGTTATAAATAAGACCACATCAACAAATATGCACAATTTCGAAGATAGTGTATTTTCTCTTGATGATAAGGGTAAAAAGTTAGAAGGGGATATGACTTAGTCATAGACTTAGACCTAGTCATAGACTTAGACTTAGTCATAGTTATAATCTTAGACTTGATCACAGACATAGACTTAGACACATTAGACATAGACTTAGTCATACTTATAGACACAGACTTAGACTTAGTCTAAGACTTAATCATAAATTTGATTAAACTGTAAAACTCTCCAATCCCAATTAATTCTCAGTTTACCATTTACATTTTTTTTATTTTTAGATATATCAATGACAAAGTAGTAATAAGGCTCTTTCCATACCTTATTGCGTATACTAGTAAAATCAGTATAATTAGGTTAAAGATTGTTAAAGAAACCTTGATATTTAGATGTGAGTACTTTAACTTTTTGTTCAAATAAAACAAAAATCGATTACCATTCTCTCTAACACTCTGTTAACTATTCTGAATAGTTTTGATTAAGATATTTCATATTACAATTTTTATGTCTACCTCTACAAAAGTATTGATTAATAACTGGTTCTTTGGCTCTAACGTCATCAAATATCATGAGTTTTTTTCTATATTTTAGTAGTATACTAGTTATATACTTGTATACTAGTTATAGCTAGATTCTTTAATAAGAATGTCTTTCCACATTCACTAGGACCAGATATTAAACATCTGAAGTTTTCTGTGAATAAAGCCTTGACGATTATATTATCATCAGCTGGCCATGATTGCAGACTCCCATTAATGTTAAAAGAAAATTTGTTGGTATAACTATCATGGGTTGTAGGTTTATCCCCTTTATGTTATTCACCAAATAGACATATAAGTTTATCAATGTCATCATCACTATCATTATTATTCTTATTGTCATTATTATTATCATTGACATTATTATTAACAGTAACATTATTATTATCTTCGACAATGTCATTATCTTAAACTTCGTCATTATCATTGACAGTATCGTTCACATTATGGGTCTTCGACAATCCGTGAAACGGTTTTTCTGATGCTTTGCCATCATTGACATTAATATTGCCATTGGTATTATCTTTAATATCGATATTATCATTATCATTATAATTATCATTATCATTATCTTTATTCTTATCATTAAAATTATCATTGGCATTATCAATGACCTTAATTTCATCATCTGCAAAGCAGGTTCCCTGATAAACTATACCTTTACCTTTACAACCCAAACACAAACACTCAATATACATTCCTGGACGTTTACATTGATTAACTAAATTATTTGAAGCACTCTTTGTTCTTAATCCTCTATCAAAAAGATAGGTCATGTATAAACAATAAGCCCCACAATAAGATTCATCATATTGTTGTATTCTCTCATCAGAGCCTAGATCAATATTTTTTTCTAGGAATTATGGTGGAGTCACAACACCAAAACTATAAATGTAATACACAGGACCACCTTCTCTTCTTATAGCTAAAACCCAATGTGTACCATCATTTGGGTGTAGATTTTTAATAATGTTGAAGTTAGGTTCACTTGTGTTATCTGGGTTCTGATCTCTCATTACTATCTCAATTGGAGTAAGACTTATATCTTTATCTATATCTTCTATTCTGATATTACTCATAGCTTTATTATCGATACCAAATTTATTATTGAATTCCTCAAAAGTTAGGATAAACATTTTTTATATGATAACAAATGGAGACCGGTAGTGCAATTATAATATTATTTTCGTAATTATGTTTTGTTATATAGTATATAATTCAATACCATGTAAATATACAAAACTAGAAGAAAGCTTTGGTGTGTTTATAAACAGAAGTCTAGTGAGGTTTGAAAATGAAAAGTCACCTTTACAAACTATTGTTTATGGTGGAACCGGAAAAGGTAAAAAACATTTTGTTAGACAATACTTGAAGTCATACTTAGATCAAGATTAAGACCAAGACCAAGATCGGAGGTCCATAATCATAATATGTAAAGATGAAAGAGGTTGGATCAATCCGGAAACTGGCGAACCCTCTACCGAATTTAATATGTGTGTTATAAATAAGACCACATCAACAAATATGCACAATTTCGAAGATAGTGTATTTTCTCTTGATGATAGGGGTAAAAAGTTAGAAGGGGATATGACTTAGTCATAGACTTAGACCTAGTCATAGACTTAGACTTAGTCATAGTTATAATCTTAGACTTGATCACAGACATAGACTTAGACACATTAGACATAGACTTAGTCATACTTATAGACACAGACTTAGACTTAGTCTAAGACTTAATCATAAATTTGATTAAACTGTAAAGCTCTCCAATCCCAATTAATTCTCAGTTTACCATTTACATTTTTTTATTTTTAGATATATCAATGACAAAGTAGTAATAAGGTTCTTTCCATACCTTACCCAGTGATCTCATTCCCGGAAACCCTGCCGGGAAAGCCGGGAATCTTATAATTTCTCGGCAATCTTGGTGGGAAACCCGGGAATCTTATAATCTCTCGGTAATCTTGGCGGGAAACCCGGGAATACCAAAATTTCTCGGTAATCTTGGTGGGAAACCCGGGATTTAATTTTTGACCGGTTTTCTTTGTGGGAAACCCGGGAACTTTTTTTTCCCGGTAATCTTGGTAGGAAACTGGGGAGTGTCAACTTTTCCAATGATCTCAGCCGGAAGAAAGAGAATAGTAAGTTTTTTAATTAGTTGAGCTGGAAACCCGTTAACGTTGACGTTTTCTGGCCAAGCATGAGATTGTCGATTCAATTAGTAACAAAAACCAATAGACAAGAAACATTATCTCGTAAACACTCCTACAGTTTTCTTAAAAATTCAACACTATGCACCGTATATGGTTTCGCACAAAAAAGCTACTGGAACCCTAATCTTGGACCCTTTGACTTTCTGAGGTAACCCAGTGCTCGAACCCACGACATCCACGCCAAGTCCACGCAAGATCTTGGATTTCCACGATACCATTTCCAAGTCCACGCAAGATCTTGGATTCTTCAATAACCACTCGAGGGTTTCCAGGATCTTGGCAGGAACTTTCGTGGTTTTCCAAGTTTTACTTTTGTTTACAGATGCTTCGTTTACATCCCAAAAATTTTCAGAAAGACAAAATTTTGGTTCGATTGCCCTGCATAACAGTCAAAACTTAGAAAAAAGAAACATTTTTTTTTTCGAGCTCACAGCAGCATTTCCAAGATCTTGACAGGATCTTGACGAGATTTTGCGTGATTTCTCAAGATTTCGATTTCTCTTATTTTCGTCATAACGGTGCCCTATCAGTTCCAGTTTAACTCAGAGAAAAAAGTTTTTGTTTGACGTTAACGAAAAAAAGGATTTAAGGCTGAAAAAAATAATTATGATTGAGTTCATGTCTGACCAACATACGAAGCCCGAGTTGTAACCTACGGAGCCCGAGTTGAACTAAAAACCTAGATGCCTTTCATTTCTGATTGGCAGGCTTCCAATCTATACATTTCCTCAATTTGTGATGAGGAGAATATTTTTCAGGAATGATAAATCGATTCCCGAATTCCAGACTTACACGATTTTGTCCGTGATGGAGGTGATATAGTAGAGTTGTCAAGTCTATGCTTCAGATAAAGTAATAAATTTTTCCCCATTCAGTGATGAGTATTTCCACAAAAATTTTTGGAAAAAATCTTTTCCAATGGGCATCGTAGAAAAACGTACCCGTGCATGAGCGATTTTTTTTTTTATTTGAAACACAACTTTTCTTTCCGAAACGTCTTTATATACAAGGAGAAGATTGTTTTCTTTTCTAGATAGATCAGAAACAACTAAACCGCTCCTCACAGAGCATGCAAGCTGTTGATGCATGTAGTGTAATGTGTTTGTCCTGAAAATTTGTTGTTGAACGGTTATTTAAGGTTGATTCCTGAATAACATGTCTATCTTCAAATTTTATTGATTGTGTTGTGTTTCGGTAAATGAAAAGGATCTTCTGCGTGCTATTTGCGTTTTCCATACAATATTCTAGTCCATGAAACAAACTATACCAGTGATTGCTGTTAATTCAACAATTTACTTTTTTCATGATTTCGGCAAATTTCGGAGACTATTGTTTTGTGTCAAACACACAAAACATCATAGCCTTCATGGCGAGGTGCGAATTTTCCCCCCCTCATCATGAAGGTTTGACTCAACCCGGAACGCAAAGATAGACTGGAATTAGCCCCAGAAACACGACAGTTGTGCCATTAAACGCCGTCAAGCGTGTTTTTCGACAATTTTGGGCTTTTAAAATAGCTGAAAAAGTTGGGTGTAATTCAGCAATTTGCTAATAACACCCAAAGTACTCTACCAAAAAAATAGATCACTGGAAAACTGGATTACAGTAATATGGAAGCGTTAACGACATACGGTCCTCAAGTAGTTTCCATTTTTTGAAGTCTTGCAGATTTAGTTTTATAGAGGTACAATTTGTTGTTTTAATGAATTAATTCTACCAACATAGTCTAATTGTATTGGCATTGTCATCGTCTGGCTTGTCATATATTGTACTACCCTAATTCGGCCTGGTAAAAAAGTTATTGATTGCTAAATTTGAAAAAAAAGTCACCATTTCAGGTGATATTGGTGTTCACCAAATATGCGTACCTCAAAATACCATAGTTTTCCTACATGTATTGGTTTGTTGGATTTGTATTGTAGTGGGGAGTAACCCCATAAACATTTTTTATCTGGTTTTATGGAGTTGAGTGGGTCATTTTTTGCTCTTTAAGCGCCGAACCTCGACTTTCGGCCAATTTCGGCCAATTCGGCGATGACATAATGTTGAATTTTTTTGAATCAAGATTACAAATTATAGTGTTTTAGATTGCTCAGTTAATGGGGAGTATCACTATGAGCAGATTGTATCTTTTTTTACTAGGTTTAAATGTTTATTTTAGCGAAACTTGATATTTGGTAGTCAAAATAGGTCATTTGACCAAATGAATGAGTGAAGTGGTGTTGTTTGCAATTGAACAAGTTTTTGGACGTGCGTTTTGTGTTTTCTAGACACTATTTAGGTTGCTGAAGCTAATTGTATCAAACAATGACATTAATTCACCAATTTTTCTTTTTTCACGATTTCATCAAATTTTTGTTGATGTTGTTTTATGTCAAAACACACAAAACATCATAACCTTCATGGTGAGGTGGGAAATTTTTTCCCACCTCACAATGAAGGTTTGCCGTGACCTAGAACGTGGAAGTGGACCAGAATTACACCCACAAATACGCCGGGAAAGCTGTTTCACGTTGTTTTACGTCGGTTCCGGAGATCTTGGGCTTCGATTTTAGCCCAAAAACTGGGGTACAGAACAGTGTTTTGTTAATATCTTCTAAAGTACTGGACCAAATTAAACGGGAGTGGTCTCATTTTGTTAGCACTGAACCCCTCTTGCTTGCAGTATTTGGTTGGTTTCCCAAATCGGCCTAATCAAAAAGTTATTAATGTTCAAATTTGAAATAGTTCGAATTTTCGGGCTATTATGGGTGACCCAAATTTCGGTACTACAAAACACGCGATTTAACCAACAAGTGTTAGTGTTTTAGAATCCCCAGTTAGTGGGGAGTCTCCCCATATGTATTTTATATGGTATTTTTTGTAGTTGAGATTGTCAATTTTGGCTCTGAATGGCGGTCACCTCGCTTTTTTGGTCATTTGGTACGGTACCTTATAATTGCTATAACTCCTCGAAAAATGTACCGATCGGGCTCATTTTTTAATATGATGCGTATCTCAAGCGGTGCTACAAACTGTACTAATGGCGTTTATTTTTGTTCGGCCGTTTTAGAGAAACTGGCCAGTAAATTTGCCCTTGATTTTACCTCTAGAAGCGTTTGACAGGAGTGGTCCGCCGGGTCTGGTGACTTTGAATTTCGTCACTTCTGGTATAAATTATACTGTTTTGAATAGCCAGTTTAATGCAGATTCCGAATATATATACTTTATATATCATTTTCTGTGGTTTAGGTGTTCAATTTTAGCTGTGGAGGTGGTGTACCTCTCCTCCAAGGTCGTTTGGTACGGTACCTTCTATTTGCTATAACTTCTTCTAGAGTGCACCAATTGGGCTCATTTTTTTAATATGATGCGTATCTCAAGCCGTGCTACAAACAGTATTAAGGACGTTTTCTTTTGTTCAGCCGTTCCCCTGAATAATTTTTCTTGTGCTTTTGGTTAGGAATATTGTAACTGTTTGAGATAAAAAACACGGCGGGCCATGGGGTACATCTGCTCAAAATCCAAATTTCAATATTTGCATGTTTGCAAACATTGGAATTTGGATTTTGAGGAGATGTACCCTAATGCCCGCCTTTTTTTTGACACCTACAAACAAAGGGTTATCTAGATCGTTATTTTGCGCTAATAAAAATTTTTGCCCAGATTTGGAATAACTTGTCTAAAAAATGAATTTATGTGAAGGCCATAATTTTTGCCTCAATTTTGTGTGTGTCTGTTTTGTTTGTGCCGTATGTGTTTTGCTCCAATTTCGGGTGATCAAATACTGCGCTCGTCGAATATCAAAAGCAGTTTTGTCTGTTTTGCGGAGAAAAAAAAACGTTTCTTATCTGTCTCCAAGAAAAAAACTTGGCGACCGTTTTTGATTTCACTCAAAACAATGTTCTTTTTTAATTCAGACACTGAGTAGAGTATAGCTAAGGATCCTCTGTTGTGACAGATGAATTAAGACAGCTTTTTTACGTGCGCGTTTTATTATTGGAGAAAATTCTGTTCAACTTGTGTTGGTGGGGTGATTTCGTACAAGCGTTCTGGTGCTCTTCCGAGGAAACCTAATGTCATTCTAACGTGCTCGGCAATAAGTTATGCAGTTGTGTGTTAGTTGTGCTAGTTTTCCCTACAATTTAGCGTCTGCTAATGCTTTATGACAGTATTGAACGTTTAATTAAGTCCAGAAAAAAAAAATGAAATTTTTAAATAAAAAAGTTTTCGATACTTCTTACTTTGATTTTTCGGGTCGTAAGATGTTAAGTGCGACGAAGTCGGTTGGTTAGGTGACCCGGTGACAAAAACAGTTTCCCTGAATAATTTTTCTTGTGCTTTTGGTTAGGAATATTGTAACTGTTTGAGTTGCCGTATGTGTTTTGCTCCAATTTCGGGTGATCAAATACTGCGCTCGTCGAATATCAAAAGCAGTTTTGTCTGTTTTGCGGAGCAAAAAAAAAGTTTCTTATCTGTCTCCAAGAAAAAAACTTGGCGACCGTTTTTCAATTTCACTCAGAACAATGTTCTTTTTTAACTCAGACACTGAGTAGAGTATAGCTAAGGATCCTCTCTTGTGACAGATGAATTAAGACAGCTTTTTTTACGTGCGCGTTTTAATATTGGAGAAATTTCCGTTCAAATTGTGTTGGTGGGTTGATTTCGTACAAGCGTTCTGGTGCTCTTCCGAGGAAACCTAGTGTCATTCTAACGTGCTCGGCAATAAGTTATGCAGTTGTGTGTTAGTTGTGCTAGTTCTCCCTACAATTTAGCGTCTGCTAATGCTTTATGACAGTATTGAACGTTTATTTAAGTCCAGAAAAAAATGAAATTTTTAGAGAAAAAAGTTTTCGATACTTCTTACTTTGGTTTTTCGGGTCGTAAGATGTTAAGTGCGACGAAGTCGGTTGGTTAGGTGACCCGGTGACAAATACAGTTTCCCTGAATAATTTTTCTTGTGCTTTTCGTTAGGAATATTGTAACTGTTTGAGATAAAAAAAAACACGGCGGGCCATGGGGTACATCTGCTCAAAATCCAAATTTCAATGTTTGCATGTTTGCAAACATTGGAATTTGGATTTTGAGGAGATGTACCCTAATGCCCGCCTTTTTTTGACATCTACAAACAAAGGGCTATCTAGATCGTTATTTTGCGCTAATAAAAATTTTTGCCCAGATTTGGAATAACTTGTCTAAAGAATGAATTTATGTGAAGGCCATAATTTCTGCCTCATTTTTGTGTGTGTCTGTTTTGTTCGTGCCGTATGTGTTTTGCTCAAATTTCGGGTGATCAAATACTGCGCTCGTCGAATATCAAAAGCAGTTTTGTCTGTTTTGCGGAGAAAAAAAACGTTTCTTATCTGTCTCCAAGAAAAAAACTTGGCGACCGTTTTTGATTTCACTTAGAACAATGTCCTTTTTTAACTCAGACACTGAGTAGAGTATAGCTAAGGATCTTCTGTTGTGACAGATGAATTAAGACAGCTTTTTTTACGTGCGCGTTTTATTATTGGAGAAAATTCCGTTCAACTTGTGTTGGTGGGGTGATTTCGTACAAGCGTTCTGGTGCTCTTCCGAGGAAACCTAGTGTCATTCTAACGTGCTCGGCAATAATTTATGCAGTTGTGTGTTAGTTGTGCTAGTTTTCCCTACAATTTAGCGTTTGCTAATGCTTTATGACAGTATTGAACGTTTATTTAAGTCCAGAAAAAAAAATGAAATTTTTAAAGAAAAAAGTTTTCGATACTTCTTACTTTGGTTTTTCGGGTCGTAAGATGTTAAGTGCGACGAAGTCGGTTGGTTAGGTGACCCGGTGACAAAAACAGTTTCCCTGAATAATTTTTCTTGTGCTTTTCGTTAGGAATATTGTAACTGTTTGAGATAAAAAAAACACGGCGGGCCATGGGGTACATCTGCTCAAAATCCAAATTTCAATGTTTGCATGTTTGCAAACATTGGAATTTGGATTTTGAGGAGATGTACCCTAATGCCCGCCTTTTTTTTGACATCTACAAACAAAGGGCTATCTAGATCGTTATTTTGCGCTAATAAAAATTTTTTCCCAGATTTGGAATAACTTGTCTGAAAAATGAATTTATGTGAAGGCCATAATTTCTGCCTCAATTTTGTGTGTGTCTGTTTTGTTTGTGCCGTATGTGTTTTGCTCAAATTTCGGGTGATCAAATACTGCGCTCGTCGAATATCAAAAGCAGTTTTGTCTGTTTTGCGGAGAAAAAAAACGTTTCTTATCTGTCTCCAAGAAAAAAACTTGGCGACCGTTTTTGATTTCACTTAGAACAATGTCCTTTTTTAACTCAGACACTGAGTAGAGTATAGCTAAGGATCTTCTGTTGTGACAGATGAATTAAGACAGCTTTTTTACGTGCGCGTTTTATTATTGGAGAAAATTCCGTTCAACTTGTGTTGGTGGGGTGATTTCGTACAAGCGTTCTGGTGCTCTTCCGAGGAAACCTAGTGTCATTCTAACGTGCTCGGCAATAATTTATGCAGTTGTGTGTTAGTTGTGCTAGTTTTCCCTACAATTTAGCGTCTGCTAATGCTTTATGACAGTATTGAACCTTTAATTAAGTCCAGAAAAAAAATGAAATTTTTAAAGAAAAAAGTTTTCGATACTTCTTACTTTGGTTTTTCGGGTCGTAAGATGTTGAGTGCGACAAAGTCGGTTGGATAGGTGACCCGGTGACAAAAACAGTTTCCCTGAATATTTTTTCTTGTGCTTTTGGTTAGGAATATTGTAACTGTTTGAGATAAAAAAACACGGCGGGCCATGGGGTACATCTGCTCAAAATCCAAATTTCAATGTTTGCTTGTTTGCAAACATTGGAATTTGGATTTTGGATCTGGAATTTGGATTTGGATCTGCTCAAAATCTAAATTTCATTGTTTGCATGTTTGCAAACATTGGAATTTGGATTTTGATGTACCCTAATGCCCGCCTTTTTTTTGACACCTACAAACAAAGGGCTATCTAGATCGTTATTTTGCGCTAATAAAAATTTTTGCCCAGATTTGGAATAACTTGTCTAAAAAATGAATTTATGTGAAGGCCATAATTTTTGCCTCAATTTTGTCTGTGTCTGTTTTGTTTGTGCCGTATGTGTTTTGCTCCAATTTCGGGTGACCAAATACTGCGCTCGTCGAATATCAAAAGCAGTTTTGTCTGTTTTGCGGAGAAAAAAACCTTTCTTATCTGTCTCCAAGAAAAAAACTTGGCGACCGTTTTTGATTTCACTCAGAACAATGTTCTTTTTTAACTCAGACACTGAGTAGAGTATAGCTAAGGATCCTCTGTTGTGACAGATGAATTAAGACAGCTTTTTTTACGTGCGCGTTTTTTTATTGGAGAAAATTCCGTTCAACTTGTGTTGGTGGGGTGATTTCGTACAAGCGTTCTGGTGCTCTTCCGAGGAAACCTAGTGTCATTCTAACGTGCTCGGCAATAAGTTATGCAGTTGTGTGTTAGTTGTGCTAGTTTTCCCTACAATTTAGCGTCTGCTAATGCTTTATGACAGTATTGAACGTTTAATTAAGTCCAGAAAAAAAAGAAATTTTTAAAGAAAAAAGTTTTCGATACTTCTTACTTTGGTTTTTCGGGTCGTAAGATGTTAAGTGCGACGAAGTCGGTTGGTTAGGTGACCCGGTGACAAAAACAGTTTCCCTGAATATTTTTTCTTGTGCTTTTGATTAGGAATATTGTAACTGTTTGAGATAAAAAAACACGGCGGGCCATGGGGTACATCTGCTCAAAATCCAAATTTCAATGTTTGCATGTTTGCAAACATTGGAATTTGGATTTTGAGGAAATGTACCCTAATGCCCGCCTTTTTTTTGACATCTACAAACAAAGGGCTATCTAGATCGTTATTTTGCGCTAATAAAAATTTTTGCCCAGATTTGGAATAATTTGTCTAAAAAATGAATTTATGTGAAGGCCATAATTTTTGCCTCAATTTTGTGTGTGTCTGTTTTGTTTGTGCCGTATGTGTTTTGCTCCAATTTCGGGTGATCAAATACTGCGCTCGTCGAATATCAAAAGCAGTTTTGTCTGTTTTGCGGAGAAAAAAAACGTTTCTTATCTGTCTCCAAGAAAAAAACTTGGCGACCGTTTTTGGTTTCACTCAGAACAATGTTCTTTTTTAACTCAGACACTGAGTAGAGTATAGCTAAGGATCCTCTGTTGTGACAGATGAATTAAGACAGCTTTTTTACGTGCGCGTTTCATTATTGGAGAAGATTCCGTTCAACTTGTGTTGGTGGGGTGATTTCGTACAAGCGTTCTGGTGCTCTTCCGAGGAAACCTAGTGTCATTCTAACGTGCTCGGCAATAAGTTATGCAGTTGTGTGTTAGTTGTGCTAGTTTTCACTACAATTTAGCGTCTGCTAATGCTTTATGACAGTATTGAACGTTTAATTAAATCCAGAAAAAAAATGAAATTTTTAAAGAAAAAAGTTTTCGATACTTCTTACTTTGGTTTTTCGGGTCGTAAGATGTTAAGTGCGACAAAGTCGGTTGGTTAGGTGACCCGGTGACAAAAACAGTTTCCCTGAATATTTTTTCTTGTGCTTTTGGTTAGGAATATTGTAACTGTTTGAGATAAAAAAACACGGCGGGCCATGGGGTACATCTGCTCAAAATCCAAATTTCAATGTTTGCATGTTTGCAAACATTGGAATTTAGATTTTGAGGAGATGTACCCTAATGCCCGCCTTTTTTTTGACACTTACAAACAGAGGGCTATCTAGATCGTTATTTTGCGCTAATAAAATCTTTTGCCCAGATTTGGAATAATTTGTCTAAAAAATGAATTTATGTGAAGGCCATAATTTTTGCCTCAATTTTGTGTGTGTCTGTTTTGTTTGTGCCGTATGTGTTTTGCTCCAATTTCGGGTGATCAAATACTGCGCTCGTCGAATATCAAAAGCAGTTTTGTCTGTTTTGCGGAGAAACAAAAACGTTTCTTATCTGTCTCCAAGAAAAAAACTTGGCGACCGTTTTTGGTTTCACTCAGAACAATGTTCTTTTTTAACTCAGACACTGAGTAGAGTATAGCTAAGGATCCTCTGTTGTGACAGATGAATTAAGACAGCTTTTTTACGTGCGCGTTTTATTATTGGAGAAAATTCCGTTCAACTTGTGTTGGTGGGGTGATTTCGTACAAGCGTTCTGGTGCTCTTCCGAGGAAACCTAGTGTCATTCTAACGTGCTCGGCAATAAGTTATGCAGTTGTGTGTTAGTTGTGCTAGTTTTCACTACAATTTAGCGTCTGCTAATGCTTTATGACAGTATTGAACGTTTAACTAAATCCAGAAAAAAAATGAAATTTTTAAAGAAAAAAGTTTTCGATAATTCTTACTTTGGTTTTTCGGGTCGTAAGATGTTAAGTGCGACAAAGTCGGTTGGTTAGGTGACCCGGTGACAAAAACAGTTTCCCTGAATATTTTTTCTTGTGCTTTTGGTTAGGAATATTGTAACTGTTTGAGATAAAAAAACACGGCGGGCCATGGGGTACATCTGCTCAAAATCCAAATTTCAATGTTTGCATGTTTGCAAACATTGGAAATTGGATTTTGAGGAGATGTACCCTAATGCCCGCCTTTTTTTTTGACACCCACAAACAGAGGGCTATCTAGATCGTTATTTTGCGCTAACAAAAATTTTTGCCCAGATTTGGAATAACTTGTCTAAAAAATGAATTTATGTGAAGGCCATAATTTTTGCCTCAATTTTGTGTGTGTCTGTTGTGTTTGTGCCGTATGTGTTTTGCTCCAATTTCGGGTGATCAAATACTGCGCTCGTCGAATATCAAAAGCAGTTTTGTCTGTTTTGCGGAGAAAAAAAAACGTTTCTTATCTGTCTCCAAGAAAAAAACTTGGCGACCTTTTTGATTTCACTCAGAACAATGTTCTTTTTTAACTCAGACACTGAGTAGAGTATAGCTAAGGATCCTCTGTTGTGACAGATGAATTAAGACAGCTTTTTTTACGTGCGCGTTTCATTATTGGAGAAAATTCCGTTCAACTTGGGTTGGTGGGGTGATTTCGTACAAGCGTTCTGGTGCTCTTCCGAGGAAACCTAGTGTCATTCTAACGTGCTCGGCAATAAGTTATGCAGTTGTGTGTTAGTTGTGCTAGTTTTCCCTACAATTTAGCGTCTGCTAATGCTTTATGACAGTATTGAACTTTTAATTAAGTCCAGAAAAAAAATGAAATTTTTAAAGAAAAAAGTTTTCGATACTTCTTACTTTGGTTTTTCGGGTCGTAAGATGTTAAGTGCGACGAAGTCGGTTGGTTAGGTGACCCGGTGACAAAAACAGTTTCCCTGAATAATTTTTCTTGTGCTTTTGGTTAGGAATATTGTAACTGTTTGAGATAAAAAAAAACGGCGGGCCATGGGGTACATCTGCTCAAAATCCAAATTTCAATGTTTGCATGTTTGCAAACATTGGAATTTGGATTTTGAGGAGATGTACCCGAATGCCCGCCTTTTTTGACACCTACAAACAAAGGGCTATCTAGATCGTTATTTTGCGCTAATAAAAATTTTTGCCCAGATTTGGAATAACTTGTCTAAAAAATGAATTTATATGAAGGCCATAATTTTTGCCTCAATTTTGTGTGTGTCTGTTTTGTTTGTGCCGTATGTGTTTTGCTCCAATTTCGGATGACCAAATACTGCGCTCGTCGAATATCAAAAGCAGTTTTGACTCTTTTGCGGAGAAAAAAAAACGTTTCTTATCTGTCTCCAAGAAAAAAACTTGGCGACCGTTTTTGGTTTCACTCAGAACAATGTTCTTTTTTAACTCAGACACTGAGTAGAGTATAGCTAAGGATCCTCTGTTGTGACAGATGAATTAAGACAGCTTTTTTACGTGCGCGTTTTATTATTGGAGAAAATTCCGTTCAACTTGTGTTGGTGGGGTGATTTCGTACAAGCGTTCTGGTGCTCTTCCGAGGAAACCTAGTGTCATTCTAACGTGCTCGGCAATAAGTTATGCAGTTGTGTGTTAGTTGTGCTAGTTTTCACTACAATTTAGCGTCTGCTAATGCTTTATGACAGTATTGAACGTTTAACTAAATCCAGAAAAAAAATGAAATTTTTAAAGAAAAAAGTTTTCGATAATTCTTACTTTGGTTTTTCGGGTCGTAAGATGTTAAGTGCGACAAAGTCGGTTGGTTAGGTGACCCGGTGACAAAAACAGTTTCCCTGAATATTTTTTCTTGTGCTTTTGGTTAGGAATATTGTAACTGTTTGAGATAAAAAAACACGGCGGGCCATGGGGTACATCTGCTCAAAATCCAAATTTCAATGTTTGCATGTTTGCAAACATTGGAAATTGGATTTTGAGGAGATGTACCCTAATGCCCGCCTTTTTTTTTGACACCCACAAACAGAGGGCTATCTAGATCGTTATTTTGCGCTAACAAAAATTTTTGCCCAGATTTGGAATAACTTGTCTAAAAAATGAATTTATGTGAAGGCCATAATTTTTGCCTCAATTTTGTGTGTGTCTGTTTTGTTTGTGCCGTATGTGTTTTGCTCCAATTTCGGGTGATCAAATACTGCGCTCGTCGAATATCAAAAGCAGTTTTGTCTGTTTTGCGGAGAAAAAAAAACGTTTCTTATCTTTCTCGAAAAAAAGACTTGGCGACCTTTTTGATTTCACTCAGAACAATGTTCTTTTTTAACTCAGACACTGAGTAGAGTATAGCTAAGGATCCTCTGTTGTGACAGATGAATTAAGACAGCCTTTTTTACGTGCGCGTTTCATTATTGGAGAAAATTCCGTTCAACTTGGGTTGGTGGGGTGATTTCGTACAAGCGTTCTGGTGCTCTTCCGAGGAAACCTAGTGTCATTCTAACGTGCTCGGCAATAAGTTATGCAGTTGTGTGTTAGTTGTGCTAGTTTTCCCTACAATTTAGCGTCTGCTAATGCTTTATGACAGTATTGAACTTTTAATTAAGTCCAGAAAAAAAATGAAATTTTTAAAGAAAAAAGTTTTCGATACTTCTTACTTTGGTTTTTCGGGTCGTAAGATGTTAAGTGCGACGAAGTCGGTTGGTTAGGTGACCCGGTGACAAAAACAGTTTCCCTGAATAATTTTTCTTGTGCTTTTGGTTAGGAATATTGTAACTGTTTGAGATAAAAAAAAACGGCGGGCCATGGGGTACATCTGCTCAAAATCCAAATTTCAATGTTTGCATGTTTGCAAACATTGGAATTTGGATTTTGAGGAGATGTACCCGAATGCCCGCCTTTTTTGACACCTACAAACAAAGGGCTATCTAGATCGTTATTTTGCGCTAATAAAAATTTTTGCCCAGATTTGGAATAACTTGTCTAAAAAATGAATTTATATGAAGGCCATAATTTTTGCCTCAATTTTGTGTGTGTCTGTTTTGTTTGTGCCGTATGTGTTTTGCTCCAATTTCGGATGACCAAATACTGCGCTCGTCGAATATCAAAAGCAGTTTTGACTCTTTTGCGGAGAAAAAAAAACGTTTCTTATCTGTCTCCAAGAAAAAAACTTGGCGACCGTTCTTGATTTCACTCAGAACAATGTTATTTTTTAACTCAGACACTGAGTAGAGTATAGCTAGGGACCCTCTGTTGTGACAGATGAATTAAGGCAGCTTTTTTTTACGTGCGCGTTTTATTAATGGAGAAAATTCCGTTCAACTTGTGTTGGTGGGGTGATTTCGTACAAGCGTTCTGGTGCTCTTCCGAGGAAACCTAGTGTCATTCTAACGTGCTCGGCAATAAGTTATGCAGTTGTGTGTTAGTTGTGCTAGTTTTCCCTACAATTTAGCGTCTGCTAATGCTTTATGACAGTATTGAACGTTTAATTAATTCCAGAAAAAAATGAAATTTTTAAAGAAAAAAGTTTTCGATACTTCTTACTTTGGTTTTTCGGGTCGTAAGATGTTAAGTGCGACGAAGTCGGTTGGTTAGGTGACCCGGTGACAAAAACAGTTTCCCTGAATAATTTTTTTTGTGCTTTTAGTTAGGAATATTGTAACTGTTTGAGATAAAAAAACACGGCGGGCCATGGGGTACATCTGCTCAAAATCCAAATTTCAATGTTTGCATGTTTGCAAACATTGGAATTTGGATTTTGAGGAGATGTACCCTAATGCCCGCCTTTTTTTTGACACCTACAAACAAAGGGCTATCTAGATCGTTATTTTGCGCTAATAAAAATTTTTGCTCAGATTTGGAATAACTTGTCTAAAAAATGAATTTATGTGAAGGCCATAATTTTTGCCTCAATTTTGTGTGTGTCTGTTTTGTTTGTGCCGTATGTGTTGTGCTTCAATTTTGGGTGATCAAATACTGCGCTCGTTGAATATCAAAAGCAGTTTTGTCTGTTTTGCGGAGAAAAAAACGTTTCTTATCTGTCTCCAAGAAAAAAACTTGGCGACCGTTCTTGATTTCACTCAGAACAATGTTCTTTTTTAACTCAGACACTGAGTAGAGTATAGCTAAGGACCCTCTGTTGTGACAGATGAATTAAGGCAGCTTTTTTTTACGTGTTTGTTTTATTAATGGAGAAAATTCCGTTCAACTTGTGTTGGTGGGGTGATTTCGTACAAGCGTTCTGGTGCTCTTCCAAGGAAACCTAGTGTCATTCTAACGTGCTCGGCAATAAGTTATGCAGCTGTGTGTTAGTTGTGCTAGTTTTCCCTACAATTTAGCGTCTGCTAATGCTTTATGACAGTATTGAACGTTTAATTAAGTCCAGAAAAAAATGAAATTTTTAAAGAAAAAAGTTTTCGATACTTCTTACTTTGGTTTTTCGGGTCGTAAGATGTTAAGTGCGACGAAGTCGGTTGGTTAGGTGACCCGGTGACAAAAACAGTTTCCCTGAATATTTTTTCTTGTGCTTTTGGTTAGGAATATTGTAGCTGTTTGAGATAAAAAAACACGGCGGGCCATGGGGTACATCTGCTCAAAATCCAAATTTCAATGTTTGCATGTTTGCAAACATTTGAATTTGAATTTTGAGGAGATGTACCCTAATGCCCGCCTTTTTTTTGACACCTACAAGGAAAGGGCTATCTAGATCGTTATTTTGCGCTAATAAAAATTTTTGCCCAGATTTGGAATAACTTGTCTAAAAAGTGACTTTATGTGAAGGTCATAATTTTTGCCTCAATTTTGTGTGTGTCTGTTTTGTTTGTGCCGTATGTGTTGTGCTCCAATTTTGGGTGATCAAATACTGAGCTCGTTGAATATCAAAAGCAGTTTTGTCTGTTTTGCGGAGAAAAAAACGTTTCTTATCTGTCTCCAAGAAAAAAACTTGGCGACCGTTCTTGATTTCACTCAGAACAATGTTCTTTTTTAACTCAGACACTGAGTAGAGTATAGCTAAGGACCCTCTGTTGTGACAGATGAATTAAGGCAGCTTTTTTTTACGTGTTTGTTTTATTAATGGAGAAAATTCCGTTCAACTTGTGTTGGTGGGGTGATTTCGTACAAGCGTTCTGGTGCTCTTCCAAGGAAACCTAGTGTCATTCTAACGTGCTCGGCAATAAGTTATGCAGCTGTGTGTTAGTTGTGCTAGTTTTCCCTACAATTTAGCGTCTGCTAATGCTTTATGACAGTATTGAACGTTTAATTAAGTCCAGAAAAAAATGAAATTTTTAAAGAAAAAAGTTTTCGATACTTCTTACTTTGGTTTTTCGGGTCGTAAGATGTTAAGTGCGACGAAGTCGGTTGGTTAGGTGACCCGGTGACAAAAACAGTTTCCCTGAATATTTTTTCTTGTGCTTTTGGTTAGGAATATTGTAGCTGTTTGAGATAAAAAAACACGGCGGGCCATGGGGTACATCTGCTCAAAATCCAAATTTCAATGTTTGCATGTTTGCAAACATTTGAATTTGAATTTTGAGGAGATGTACCCTAATGCCCGCCTTTTTTTTGACACCTACAAGGAAAGGGCTATCTAGATCGTTATTTTGCGCTAATAAAAATTTTTGCCCAGATTTGGAATAACTTGTCTAAAAAGTGACTTTATGTGAAGGTCATAATTTTTGCCTCAATTTTGTGTGTGTCTGTTTTGTTTGTGCCGTATGTGTTGTGCTCCAATTTTGGGTGATCAAATACTGAGCTCGTTGAATATCAAAAGCAGTTTTGTCTGTTTTGCGGAGAAAAAAACGTTTCTTATCTGTCTCCAAGAAAAAAACTTGGCGACCGTTCTTGATTTCACTCAGAACAATGTTCTTTTTTAACTCAGACACTGAGTAGAGTATAGCTAAGGACCCTCTGTTGTGACAGATGAATTAAGGCAGCTTTTTTTACGTGTTTGTTTTATTAATGGAGAAAATTCCGTTCAACTTGTGTTGGTGGGGTGATTTCGTACAAGCGTTCTGGTGCTCTTCCAAGGAAACCTAGTGTCATTCTAACGTGCTCGGCAATAAGTTATGCAGCTGTGTGTTAGTTGTGCTAGTTTTCCCTACAATTTAGCGTCTGCTAATGCTTTATGACAGTATTGAACGTTTAATTAAGTCCAGAAAAAAATGAAATTTTTAAAGAAAAAAGTTTTCGATACTTCTTACTTTGGTTTTTCGGGTCGTAAGATGTTAAGTGCGACGAAGTCGGTTGGTTAGGTGACCCGGTGACAAAAACAGTTTCCCTGAATATTTTTTCTTGTGCTTTTGGTTAGGAATATTGTAGCTGTTTGAGATAAAAAAACACGGCGGGCCATGGGGTACATCTGCTCAAAATCCAAATTTCAATGTTTGCATGTTTGCAAACATTTGAATTTGAATTTTGAGGAGATGTACCCTAATGCCCGCCTTTTTTGACACCTACAAAGAAAGGGCTATCTAGATCGTTATTTTGCGCTAATAAAAATTTTTGCCCAGATTTGGAATAACTTGTCTAAAAAGTGACTTTATGTGAAGGTCATAATTTTTGCCTCAATTTTGTGTGTGTCTGTTTTGTTTGTGCCGTATGTGTTGTGCTCCAATTTTGGGTAATCAAATACTGAGCTCGTTGAATATCAAAAGCAGTTTTGTCTGTTTTGCGGAGAAAAAAAACGTTTCTTATCTGTCTCCAAGAAAAAATCTTGGCGACCGTTTTTGATTTCACTCAGAACAATGTTCTTTTTTTTTTAACTCAGACACTGAGTAGAGTATAGCTAAGGACCCTCTGTTGTGACAGATGAATTAAGGCAGCTTTTTTTACGTGCGCGTTTTATGAATGGAGAAAATTCCGTTCAACTTGTGTTGGTGGGGTGATTTCGTACAAGCGTTCTGGTGCTCTTCCAAGGAAACCTAGTGTCATTCTAACGTGCTCGGCAATAAGTTATGCAGTTGTGTGTTAGTTGTGCTAGTTTTCCCTACCATTTAGCGTCTGCTAATGCTGTATGTCAGTATTGAACGTTTAATTAAGTCCAGAAAAAAAAAGAAATTTTTAAAGAAAAAAGTTTTCGATACTTCTTACTTTGGTTTTTCGGGTCGTAAGATGTTAAGTGCGACGAAGTCGGTTGGTTAGGTGACCCGGTGACAAAAACAGTTTCCCTGAATAATTTTTCTTGTGCTTTTGGTTAGGAATATTGTAACTGTTTGAGATAAAAAAACACGGCGGGCAATGGGGTACATCTGCTCAAAATCCAAATTTCAATGTTTGCATGTTTGCAAACATTGGAATTTGAATTTTGAGGAGATGTACCCTAATGCCCGCTTTTTTTTTGACACCTACAAACAAAGGGCTATCTAGATCGTTATTTTACGCTAATAAAAATTTTTGCCCAGATTTGGAATAACTTGTCTAAAAAGTGACTTTATGTGAAGGTCATAATTTTTGCCTCAATTTTGTGTGTGTCTGTTTTGTTTGTGCCGTATGTGTTGTGCTCCAATTTTGGGTGAGCAAATACTGAGCTCGTCGAATATCAAAAGCAGTTTTGTCTGTTTTGCGGAGAAAAAAACGTTTCTTATCTGTCTCCAAGAAAAAAAACTTGGCGACCGTTCTTGATTTCACTCAGAACAATGTTCTTTTTTAACTCAGACACTGAGTAGAGTATAGCTAAGGACCCTCTGTTGTGACAGATGAATTAAGGCAGCTTTTTTTTACGTGTTTGTTTTATTAATGGAGAAAATTCCGTTCAACTTGTGTTGGTGGGGTGATTTCGTACAAGCGTTCTGGTGCTCTTCCAAGGAAACCTAGTGTCATTCTAACGTGCTCGGCAATAAGTTATGCAGCTGTGTGTTAGTTGTGCTAGTTTTCCCTACAATTTAGCGTCTGCTAATGCTTTATGACAGTATCGAACGTTTAATTAAGTCCAGAAAAAAATGAACTATTTAAAGAAAAAAGTTTTCGATACTTCCTACTTTGGTTTTTCGGGTCGTAAGATGTTAAGTGCGACGAAGTCGGTTGGTTAGGTGACCTGGTGACAAAAACAGTTTCCCTGAATAATTTTTCTTGTGCTTTTGGTTAGGAATATCGTAACTGTTTGAGATAAAAAAACACGGCGGGCCATGGGGTACATCTGCTCAAAATCCAAATTTCAATGTTTGCATATTTGCAAACATTGGAATTTGGATTTTGAGGAGATGTACCCTAATGCCCGCCTTTTTTTGACACCTACAAACAAAGGGCTATCTAGATCGTTATTTTCCGCTAATAAAGAATTTTGCCTAGAGTTGGAATAACTTGTCTAAAAAGTGAATTTATGTGAAGGTCATTTTTTGCCTCAATTTTGTGTGTGTCTGTTTTGTTTGTGCCGTATGTGTTTTGCTCCAATTTCGGGTGATCAAATACTGCGCTCATCGAATATCAAAAGCAGTTTAGTCTGTTTTGCGGAGAAAAAAAAACGTTTCTTATCTGTTTCCAAGGAAAAAACTTGGCGAGCGTTCTTGATTTCACTCAGAACAATCATAATTTTACCGGTTTTCCCGGTAAGACCAGCAGCTCATTCCCGGAAATACTTGCGGGAAATTTAATTTTCCCAGTTTCCCCGGTAAAATCCCGGCCGGTAAATCCCGGAAATACTGGCGGGAATCTTGAATTTCCCGATTTTCCCGGTAAGATCCCGGCGGAGAAATCCCGGAAAAACTGGCGGGAATCTTAAAGTTCCCGAGTTTCCCGGTAAGATCCCACTGGTGAATCCCGGAAATCCCGCCGAGATTTAATTTTTTCCCGGTTTTCCTTTCAGGGTTCTTAAATGTCCCGGATTTCCCGCCGGGAAATGCGGGATCTTGCTCTATCTTGGCACATCTTGAAATTCCCGGTAATTTTCCCGGTAAGATCCCCGGATCTTCCCCGTGTATTTCCCGGATCTTGTTGGGAAAAAAACCGGGATCTTAATAAGATTTCCGGGATCCGACGCACTGGGTATTGCGTATACTAGTAAAACCAGTATAATTAAGTTCAAGATTGTTAAAGAAACCTTGATATATAGATGTGAGTATTTTAACTTTTTGCTCAAATAAAACAAAAATCGATTACCATTCTCTCTAACACTCTGTTAACTATTCTGAATAGTTTTGATTAAGATATTTCATATTACAATTTTTATGTCTACATCTACAAAAGTATTGATTAATAACTGGTTCTTTGGCTCTAACGTCATCAAATATCATGAGTTTCTTTATATACTTTGGTAGTTGATCGGGTGGGACTAACTTTTCTTTATATCTTTAATAAACTCAAAATTTTCAGGCTTCACATCATTATATTGATCACCAGTGGGACCAATGATATATAACTTGTCAAAGTGTTTACTAGTCATAACTAGATTCTTTAATAAGAAGGTCTTTCCACATTCACTAGGACCAGATGTTATACATCTGAAGTTTTTTGTGAATATAGCATTGACAATTATATTATCATCAGCTAGCCATGATTGTAGACTCCCACTAACGTTAAAAGAAAATTTGTTAGTATAACTATCATGGGTTATAGGTTTACCCCCTTTATGTTTTTCATCAAATGGACATATAAGTTTATCAATGTCATCATCACTATCATTATTATTCTTATTGTCATTATTATTATCATTGACATTTTTATTAACAATAACATTATTATTGTCTTTGACAATGTCATTATCTTAAACTTCGTCATTATCATTGACAGTATCGTTGACATTATGGGTCTTCGACCATCCGTGAAACGGTTTTTCCGATGGTTTGCCATCATTGAAATTAATATTGCCATTGGTATTATCTTTAATATCGATAATATCATTATAATTATCATTATCATTATCTTTATACTTATCAGTAAAATTATCATTGGCATTATCAATGACCTTAATTTCATCATCTGCAAAGCAGGTTCCCTGATAAACTTTACCTTTACCTTTACAACCCAAACACAAACACTCAATATACATTCCTGGACGTTTACATTGATTAACTAAAATATTTGAAGCACTCTTTGTTCTAAATCCTCTATCAAAAAGATAGGTCATGTATAAACAATAAGCCCCACAATAAGATTCATCATATTGTTGTATTCTCTCATCAGGGCCTAGATCAATATTTTCTTCTAGGAATAATGGTGGAGTCACAACACGAAAACTATAAAAGTAATACACAGGACCACCTTCTCTTCTTATAGCTAAAACCCAATGTTTACCGTCATTTGGGTGTAGATTTTTAAAAATGTTGAAGTTAGGTTCACTTGTGTTATCTGGGTTCTGATCTCTCATTACTATCTCAATTGGATTAAGACTTATATTTTTATCTATATCTTCTATTCTGATATTACTCATAGCTTTATTATCGATACCAATTTTATTATTGAATACCTCAAAAGTTAAGATAAGCATTTTTTATATGATAACAAATGGAGGACGATAGTGCAATTATAATATTATTTTTGTAATTAATTTTTGTTATATAGTATATAATTCAATACCAAGTAATTATACAAAACTAGAAGAAAGCTTTGGTGTGTTTATAAACAGAAGTCTAGTGAGGTTTGAAAATGAAAAGTCACCTTTACAAACTATTGTTTATGGTGGAACCGGAAAAGGTAAAAAACATTTTGTTAGAGCAATACTTGAAGTCATACTTAGATCAAGATTAAGATTTTTCTCTTGATGCTATGGGTAAAAAGTTAAATGGGGCTATGGCTTATTATTTTACAGAAGGAAGAAGTCATATTATTCAAATGATTGTAATATGTCATAAACCAGCTCAGATAATTAATACACCAAAAATGAATTGTGATACTCTTTACTTAACAACTTATAATGGAGCTGATCTATTTAAAATTTTTAAGGAAATTTATAAATTCGAACATAAGATCTATGAAATAATTATAGACTTAAATGGTAGCTTCTATAATTATACAGCTGGAACAGCTAATGAGCTTCGTTATGGTATGATTAAATATAATAGGAAAGAGAAAATTTTTATTATTTTTGATAGAAATAGAACTACGATATATGACTCGAGAGTTGGTTTCCTAGACTTGAAAGCTCATAGTTTAAAAGATAAATTAGAAAGTGATAAGATAGATAAAATTATAGCTTATATAAAACCACTAATGATTAATGCTACAGATACAAATACTATTAATGCAGATAATTATCAGTTCTACTTTAATAAAATTCTTATTTCAAAAGATATTAAAATTCAGAATGGTGTTTTAACACAAGAAACAGGAAAAAGCTCATGGTATAAAGTCATTATCGGCCATAAGGGGAATTATAGCTACAGGTCTTATGATATATAATTGTATGAGTCCCGATTCAACAGTAAAATTTGCTTGTCATGTAGCAGCGGGTGCAAATTCATTATTCAGTCATGGTAAGGGTGATGATGATAAGGATAAGGATTAGAGAAGCTGCTTCGCAGATAAAGATAAGTATAAAGAAGATCACGAAGATAAAGAATCCAGGTTCACAATCCAGTTTTATAGAAAAAATAAATCTAGCCAAGGGTGAACCCCATTGACAGATGAATATTTGAATAAAAAGACTGGCACTTTAAACAAAAAAGACAGAGATGATTCAAATAATCTATATAAAAATAACCAAAATTTAGAGATAAAATTTTAAATTTTGTTGGAGATAAAGCCGGATTGAGTAATGAACAGTTGATAGATAATAGATATAAATATAAAACTCTTAATACGTTGGGTAAGGAAAATTTAAAGAAGTTTATCTAGTCTAGAGATAATACTAGACTTTTAGTTGAAATTATAAATGTGGAACTCCTTTTACTTTAGCTTTTCATTATAAAATAGAACATAGGGATAAAATTAGTGATTGTGCGTGAGGAGATGAATCCTTGAGTGGTATTTGTATCGGTGGAACTTATTAACATAAAACAAACTTTTCTAGTTGTGGCTTTAAGTCTAGTTCTATTTCCAGTTCTAGTTCTAGCTCTTATTCTTGTTCTAGCTCTAATTCTAGTTCTAGCTCCTATTCTAGTTCTCGCTCTAGCCCTAGCGCTAGTTCTAATTCTAGTTTTATTTGCAATGCTCGCTCTTGCTCTATCTCTAATTCTAATTCTAATTCTAGTTCCAGCCCTAGTTCTAGCTCTAATTCTAATTCTGGTTCTAAATCAAGTTCTAGCTCTATCTCTAGTTCTAGCTCTGAGCCTATTCCCACACATCATTGAAATAACATATAAAAGTTTTAGTAAATGTAAGGTTATAGAACAAATAACATGTTTTGATAAAAAAGAAATCAATATGTAAAGAATGTAATTCCAGTAAGGTTAAGTGTGAATTTTGTTCTTCTATCAAAAGCTTTAGTGGGTTAAAGGGTCATATAAAAAGATTTCATGAAGATATAGTTTTACCGAGGGGTGTTTATTCTATCAGTGAAGGGACGAAGTCCTTGGTTCCCCAACCCACGAAGTGGCTGGACGAAGTCCCACCTGCTTCGCAGATTAATGGAATAAAACCTGTTAATGAATTCATTAAGTCTAAATTCTTAGAAGATCAGGGAATCTCCTTTGCAGATAAGTCTAATTCGCTTTAGCTTCAATCAATAAGTGTAACTTCTTCAAAGATCAGGGAACCTGCTTAGCTGATAGCCCCGATGTACCCAAGTATTATAAATATTATCTTATAGTTTTCAAATTATAAGCCAAAAGTATAGATATAGATAAATTATTAGAATTATAAATTAACCTGAGCTATTAGCCAAATCTATTTCTTAGATAAATATTTTAGCAGGGGTATAGATAAAATTTTAACAAGAAGTATAGATATAGATAAATATTTTTAAACAGAAGTATAGGTATAGATAAATATTTAGCTAAGGTATAGATATAGATATATATTTTAGCCAGGAGTATAGATATAGATAGATATCTAGCTAAGGTATAGGAATAAAAAAATATTTAGCTAAGGTATAGATATGGATAAAAATTTTAACCAGAAGTATAGATATAAATAAATATTTTAGCCAGAAATATAGATGTAAAAAAATTTTTTTGAAAAAATTTAAGAAATGCGCATAACCCGCAAAGTGGGCAAAATTTTAGGTAGGGATTCATGCGGGAGTGTGCGGCCATGCGGGTGTGCGGGTGAGCGGATATTGCTGGTTATAAGGCTCAATTTTGATTTTTGGAAAAAAAATTTTAAAAAGAGAAAAAATGTAATATTAGCTTTCTTTCATATTTAGCAACCACTAATAGTGCTAGAAGTCAGACGATGATTCGAATGTGAAAGAACATCACTATCTGCGAGGTAGTTTCATTGATCTATGAAGCAGTTTGCTATTTATGCAGAAAAAATTAACTGAAAGAAATTTGCGTGAAATTCTTAAAGTATCTTTAGTTTTTTTCTCCCCAAATCTGCCGAAGAATTGATGGGAAATTTCCGAGTTTACCATACTATCAACGAGACATGAACTTATTGCACTGAAGTCTTAGAATTTCTATTTGAAATCTTATTCGGAAGAGAAGACGAAATTCACTACTAAAGTACATCAGATTCTTTACAATTGGTTGTGATTCGATCTGTTGCTGGCTCCGAATTTTCAAAAAAATTTCTGCGTGGAATTATGTTGTAGCTTTTACTCTCTTTAGTGAAACCTAAGCCTAAGCTTAGTTCGAAATTGGGGTTATTTAATCCAATAGAGAGACTTGCTAATGTTAAGGTTAGAAAAACTTTTATTTTTGCTATTAGTTTTTCAATCCTGCAAAACCACCCGCTTAACAACTGCTAATCGTAGCAGATTGAAACTTTACATTAACATAGCCATGTTATAGGGCTACAATTTGTTAGAATTAGAACTTCCCCTTTCGGTTTATAAATTGAGTTACTAAGAAAACGCGAGCAAATAGTTTTATTCAGTAGAGGGATAATAAGATTAGGGGATTTCAATATTATTCATCAGTAGTAAGGATATCAATAAAAAAGTATTAACAGTAAGGATATCAATATTAATGTATCAGTAATAAGGATATCAATATTTAATGTATCAGTAGTAAAGATATCAATATTATTGTTAAATATATTTCCCAATAACAATCTTTTTTTATCATTTATGAAAACTGTAATTCTGTTATGCACCTAGACTGTAGCTGACTGTCCTTCTGAACTTCTGCTAGGAACATTGTCAGAAGTTTTTTTTCCATTCCGAATAGTAGTCTGTTGAAACTAGGATCCTTGGATAGTTTTAAAAAGCGTGAGAAAATTTTATATAACTCTGGATAGAAGAGAAGGAAAATCCTTTATCGTTCAGCAGTTGTTTCCAGGGAATATCATTATTGCTCTCTTGATGATCTTGTTTCACTTTTCCCCATATTCATCCTCTATCAGACATTGTCAGCAGATATAAACGATTCAGCTTTCCCTCCATTTTGTTGACAATAGTTAGATGAGACTCAAACTCGCCAACCTTGAATGAATTTCTCAGTTTACCACGGAACAATAAATATTCTGGCACATTCACTTCAAACTTGTCTAGTGTTTCCTAATGCTTGTAATTTAGTAGGTCCTTCATAAACTTGGTAAGGAATAACTGGAAGAGTTGTTCTGCTTTTGTTCGTTTTCCAGTCTCACTTTCCTGTTCAGCGGTGTTGTTGGGTATGCAATTGTTCTCCTTACAAAATGTAATCATTTGAGTTGTTAAATTAGACAACTCGTTTAGATTTTCTCCAGATAAAGAAGCATTTGATAACGCTCCAGTTATTAAAATGTCGTCAAATGAAGAAAATTGTTAAAAATTTTTCGCTAGTTTTTGTGATGAAGTGAAACTCATGATGAATAGCCAAAAAGTGCTCTGGAGAAAAAGGTCCACTCATGGAGAATTATTCTAGAACTGTTTTTTTCTAGAATGTTCTGACATGATTTTTAACTTAAAATTAGTTATGTTTTCCCAAGTAATTACCTGTTTTAAAATAAAATAATAATTAAATCCTTCTATTAAATTGAACACTCTGTATATCTTATTTAAAATTAAATAAAAACTTTAAAAAAAATACTTAACTTACAAGCTAATATTTAAAGATGTCTTATATTCGAAATTTTGACATGTTTGAAATCATTCAGCTAATGGTGATGGCCATTTCTGTCAATGATGGCGGCCATTTTAACATGACATGCAATTTCTTTTTCATTGTTTATTCAACTGTTTATAGACTGAGGAAAGTGAGAACGTATTGTGTATATAGTGGTGTATATAGTAGTGGAAAAAAATGGGCCTCCAATTACCAGTTCAATTTGGCTCAATTCCCCGAATGCGGCTAGCATGAGGGGGATGAGACAAATTGGGCTGGTGGCTGAAATCCAAGTTTTTTCTGCTACTGGTAAGGCACATGTTACGGGCCTAATAAAAATCATGGAGGTTACATTTTTCTCCATAACTTTATATTGATAATTATAGAGTGAAAAAATTGGTTTAAAATGATATTTTAATTAAAACACGCACGTGCAAGTTTTACAAGGCAGAAAGCCGCGGTTGCCAGAACTTGAAATGACAGAAGTTCCTAAATAATTAGCCATAAGTTAAAACTTGTAAAAATGATTCAAAAACGTAAAAGGGTTCTTTATTTAGAGTTGAATTTACAATTTCTTAATATAGCTCCAGTATTAGAAAACATTATTGGTATGTCAATATGAGACATCTCATATTCAATTGTTTTTGTTATATCACTTTCAAGTCCATCTTTTTCAACAATTTGGCTCATTGCTATCTCTAAGATTTTATCGCCCCCAAGGATATCCTACTGTGGGATCGTTACACGAGCTGCTTTAGCTGCTAGTGAGAGAACCTCACTTGTTTATCTTTTGCGATTCTCCGATCTGTGATATTCGCGAGCAGCGAAGTCTGATCTGTGGCTGCTAAAGTCTGATCATCAAATCCTTGATCATAAAAAACGGTTATTGCAGAAACTCTCAATGAATGGCCGCTCAACTATTTGGATGGATCCCAACCTTGTTCTTGGAATGATGGACCTGACAATATTTGGAATGATTGAAGCCAGGCTATTTACTCCAGTTGCTTGGTTGTGGAACCTTCTTTTTCGTTTTTGAATTCTCGTGGTCTACAAGAAAATGTTTTGGCTTTCGGTGGAATTTTTTCTAGGTGCCTATCAATAATTTCAACAGGACACTGTGATCCACTAGCTGAGTAAATTTTTCTTGTTTTTGCTTTGTAGTTAGCAATTTTCACTCACGCTTTTTTATTTTTTACCAACAATTATTAATTTGCTTTTCTATTCCATGGCGTAAATCATGGTGTTCTCGACGACTTCGGAGAGCAAAGTGCTTCCCAACTAAGAAATAAACTGTTCTGAATAGTTTTTCCATTCAAGACTTTTATTTCCCATAGTTCTTGTTCCATTTGTTCTGTTATAATTTCTGCTTGTATCGGAGCAATACGGCAGCAACTTATTGCTAAGTTTTTTTCTATTTTTGAATCAGAATATTTTCAAAAACTATCCTCCATTAGTTCGATTGTGTTATCAACATAATCGTTGACATTTAATTGACATTCTTCCCAACTAAGAAATAAACTGTTCTGAATAGTTTTTCCATTCAGGACTTTTATTTCCCATAGTTCTTGTTCCATTTGTTCTGTTATAATTTCTGCTTGTATCGGAGCAATACGGCAGCAACTTATTGCTAAGTTTTTTTCTATTTTTGAATCAGAATATTTTCAAAAACTATCCTCCATTAGTTCGATTGTGTTATCAACATAATCGTTGACATTTAATTGACATTCTTCCCAACTAAGAAATAAACTGTTCTGAATAGTTTTTCCATTCAGGACTTTTATTTCCCATAGTTCTTGTTCCATTTGTTCTGTTATAATTTCTGCTTGTATCGGAGCAATACGGCAGTAACTTAATGCTAAGTTTTTTTCTATTTTTGAATCAGAATATTTTCAAAAACTATCCTCCATTAGTTCGATTGTGTTATCAACATAATCGTTGACATTTAATTGAATCATCATTGGAATATAATAGAAAGTGCTTGTGTAATAATCTTTCTTTTAACTGTCTTGAAAGGTTTTTCCGTTTCGTTTTTTGCCCTTTGCTTGTTGGTGTGTGAAATTTTTCCCCCTTAAATGATTTTGTTTTTAGATATTTTACTATAAAATGTTATTTTTTGCTGTTATTGGTTTACAAGGGGATGAAGGTACTGATGGGTTGGAGTGGGAAGCTTGAAGAAGCGGAAAAAAAACTAACGGATAGAGAAAAGGAAAAAATGCGTCGTATGAAGTGATATAGTACTGGTCGGCTATGTCGACACTTCTCGGGAAAATCAAATCTATAGATGTCCCAACAAATTCTGGGTTTTCTCTTCTCTTCATCTGAAAACGTCTTTTCCACACATTCTCCAACCATCGACTCTTGTAACAAGTTCTTTTTGCGGGAACGGACTCTTCATTGGTCATTGTTCTTCAGGGACAATTGGCTCTTTTTTATTTTAAACAGAAAAGTCAAATAGCAACGATGTTGAACAATTGTTTTATTCCAATAGTGCTTTGGAGAAAAAAGAGCAATTGGTCTGCAAAGACTATTCTCCTTTTCCTCAATCGAAAGATTTTATCGCCCCCAAGGATATCCTACTGTGGGATCGTTACACGAGCTGCTTTAGCTGCTAGTGAGAGAACCTCACTTGTTTATCTTTTGCGATTCTCCGATCTGTGATATTCGCGAGCAGCGAAGTCTGATCTGTGGCTGCTAAAGTCTGATCATCAAATCCTTGATCATAAAAAACGGTTATTGCAGAAACTCTCAATGAATGGCCGCTCAACTATTTGGATGGATCCCAACCTTGTTCTTGGAATGATGGACCTGACAATATTTGGAATGATTGAAGCCAGGCTATTTACTCCAGTTGCTTGGTTGTGGAACCTTCTTTTTCGTTTTTGAATTCTCGTGGTCTACAAGAAAATGTTTTGGCTTTCGGTGGAATTTTTTCTAGGTGCCTATCAATAATTTCAACAGGACACTGTGATCCACTAGCTCAGTAAATTTTTCTTGTTTTTGCTTTGTAGTTAGCAATTCTCACTCACGCTTTTTTATTTTTTACCAACAATTATTAATTTGCTTTTCTTTTCCATGGCGTAAATCATGGTGTTCTCGACGACTTGGGAGAGCAAAGTGCTTCCCAACTAAGAAATAAACTGTTCTGAATAGTTTTTCCATTCAGGACTTTTATTTCCCATAGTTCTTGTTCCATTTGTTCTGTTATAATTTCTGCTTGTATCGGAGCAATACGGCAGCAACTTATTGCTAAGTTTTTTTCTATTTTTGAATCAGAATATTTTCAAAAACTATTCTCCATTAGTTCGATTGTGTTATCAACATAATCGTTGACATTTAATTGACATTCTTCCCAACTAAGAAATAAACTGTTCTGAATAGTTTTTCCATTCAGGACTTTTATTTCCCATAGTTCTTGTTCCATTTGTTTTGTTATAATTTCTGCTTGTATCGGAGCAATACGGCAGTAACTTAATGCTAAGTTTTTTTCTATTTTTGAATCAGAATATTTTCAAAAACTATCCTCCATTAGTTCGATTGTGTTATCAACATAATCGTTGACATTTAATTGAATCATCATTGGAATATAATAGAAAGTGCTTGTGTAATAATCCTTTCTTTTAACTGTCTTGAAAGGTTTTTCCGTTTCGTTTTTTGCCCTTTGCTTGTTGGTGTGTGACATTTTTCCCCCTTAAATGATTTTGTTTTTAGATATTTTACTATAAAATGTTATTTTTTGCTGTTATTGGTTTACAAGGGGATGAAGGTACTGATGGGTTGGAGTGGGAAGCTTGAAGAAGCGGAAAAAAAACTAACGGATAGAGAAAAGGAAAAAATGCCTCGTATGAAGTGATATAGTACTGGTCGGCTATGTCGACACTTCTCGGGAAAATCAAATCTATAGATGTCCCAACAAATTCTGGGTTTTCTCTTCTCTTCATCTGAAAACGTCTTTTCCACACATTCTCCAACCATCGAATCTTGTAACAAGTTCTTTTTGCGGGAACGGACTCTTCATTGGTCATTGTTCTTCAGGGACAATTGGCTCTTTTTTATTTTAAACAGAAAAGTCAAATAGCAACGATGTTGAACAATTGTTTTATTCCAATAGTGCTTTGGAGAAAAAAGAGCAATTGGTCTGCAAAGACTATTCTCCTTTTCCTCAATCGAAAGATTTTATCGCCCCCAAGGATATCCTACTGTGGGATCGTTACACGAGCTGCTTTAGCTGCTAGTGAGAGAACCTCACTTGTTTATCTTTTGCGTTTCTCCGATCTGTGATATTCGCGAGCAGCTAGATTCTTTCTTTCCGAGACTCCGATTCTTTCTTTTTGAGAACTTAAACTCAAGACACTTTTTTCCAGTTAAATCATCCTTGAAGATTTACAAATTTCCCTTTTCAAGGTTTTTTTTATTTCAGAATCTTGACATACCAATAGATTCGTTTCAAGAAAAAAATCCATTTTATATAAGATTTCATGCTAAGATCAGTTCTTGACTTTTGTATTTGTCTCTCGTGTTGATGATCAATTTTCCATCAATATTGAGTCATGTCAGACAAGCTTATCCCAGGTTGAGGTGCAGATCCAAATTTTCGTCTGATCAGACTTTCCAGACCAAAATAATCTCTGATCAGATTTTGCAGGCGGAAATTAACCCTGAGCAGACTTTCCAGACCCAAGTTACCTCTGATCAGAATTTCCAGACACAGAGGGTCTCGGATAAGACTTTTCAGACCTGAAGCGTTCTGATCAGACCATCTTCAAACTCAAATTGAGACCCTTGCCCAGACCTTAATCAGACTTCAATCAGACTCAATTGTGCTCGAAGAGGTTATGATAAGACCCAGTTGCGCTCGAAACAATTATGGTTAGACCCATTTGCGCTTAAAGACATTTATGATCGGACTGAAGCGCAGTCGAAACAGGTTCCGATCAGACTCAAGAGCGCTCAAAATAGTCTCATCAGAGAAATTTTTTTAAATGAACAAATCACTTAATTTTTCTATAATATATTCATTTCATAATAAATGATGTTTGCAGTATTTAATTCATCTATGGAAAAACCTATAATAAAAGTATCGCTAAAGAAAACAATATGCAACTGTTGAAAATAAATTTTATTTAGTATACCGTTTAGTGTATATTTCTGACTCAATGGATGGTTGATCAGACTTTTCTGACCAAATTCACCTCTGACCAGACCAACTCCAGACCATGGTCCAGACTGTAGTGCGCTCAAACTTCCGTCTAGACCCTGTAGTTTTGGTCTGGAAACACACGGGTTTGCGCTCGATTGGTTCTGATCATAGAACAAATTGGGTCTGCACCTCAACCTGGGATATTGAGAATCAGTCTTTAAACTCTCCTGTTTAAAGACTGGCACGTTTGCTCGAGAAAAGTGTGGTGAAGTCCAAAACAACGAAATTAATAAAGCTCGAGGGGTTAAGGTTTTAAATAAAGTGTAGTTAAGGAGACGTGGTACATGAAAGTTTTTGAATAGTTAATATCAGATTGAAAGAAACACATTTCTTCTTAGTGTGAGTTTGTATTTAAAGCGGAAGTTCCTTATTCTTTTTGGAAATAATTTTGCTGTACTGTTTTTCAATAAAAGCTTGAATTTTCTTGATTGTTACAATTTTTTAGTCACTAATTTCTATTACACTTTGTGACGTCCAACCCTCAGCAGATGATTTTTTGTGCCAAACTTTTTGATTTTTTTTACTGTGGGCTCAGCGTTTTGCCAGTCAGTATTGGTTCTAAAAATTCATTGCTCACCACCCTCTCTAATAGTCTTTTATCCTGCATTGGAGTACAGCTCCCAAATTTAGGACGACGGCAGTAAACAAGAGTCTTCACTACACAAGCCTAGAAAATTTTCATTTCTAAAAAGCTAGTTTTCCATGGAAAAATTACCGTCAATTTGTTCCATAGTGAACTGTAGTTTTGATGTAGAGCGAAAATACATTATTCTTTTACAGATATAATGCAAATGATTTCAACCATGTGTTGACAAGAGCAAATACCAGTGAACCTTCCCTCGGCCGTCTTTCTGATAAAAAACATATTCGGGCACTTTAAATGTATATTTTTAACTGCTAGCTTCAAGCAAAGATGATCTTGATAATTCCGGACATTATATTTCTATTATTTTATTCTCAAAGTTATTTCTATCACTTGGCTCCCCGGAAGCTTTGTGTAGTTTACATATTCCTAAATCATATTTTTATTAGAGTCGAGTTTTAAAGTTTCCTGGATTTCGGAGCTGTTATTGTCTTGATGTTTGCGCCTTAAATTTTGTCAAAAATGTTGTCAAAATATCAGATTGTTGCAGCTGCTTCACGATTTTTGAACTGTGGGTGGAGTGACGTTCTATTTGGCGCGTTTTTGCTGAACCATAAAGCCGAACTGGCTATTCGTCCTTTTTGCTGAATCTCTAAAAAATCGTGTCTTATTTTGTTAGCGTTCTTTTTTAATATCAAGCAAAGCACAGGTGACACTTTTTTCAACATTTGTTGTTATTAGCGTCTTCAATTTTCGCAACTGGGTCAAATTCTCACTGTCGACTTTTTTCCTTCAAGCGAAAGCCAGCGCTTTCATCAAAATAAACCACTAACAGGCCGTTGTTGTTCAAAAAGTCTTCACAATTTCCAAAACCGCTCTGTCAGCTGCGATCTCTCTAATAAAGTTTTATTCCACTTTTCAGATTGCCCTCCATTAACTGTGCTACGCATTGAAAAAAAACTGATTAGTTTTTAGATTCCAATGATCAAAATTTTAAGGTTAATGGCAAAATAAAATTTAACTAAAAAAGCCAATTAACAAATTGTAAGTGTTTCAAGCGTAGATTTTTTTTTGATGTGCTTAAAACAAAAATTGATGTTTATCAAGTTGAAGACAATGAGGCTTACATTTTACCACAACCTAGTCATGGCGAAAGACTACTAAGAGAGTTTTCAATAATTCATTAAAAACAATTTATCACTTCCATAGTTTGTACCACGCTTGCACAAGGTATGTTTAGAGGCTAAAACAATATTAAGGAGGCTGGGCAATGTGCGTTCGCAAATAAAGTTCCGACCCCGCTCATCACATTTTTGGCGTAATTGTCTATCAAATGAGGAACAGATAAAACGGATTTTTCAAAAAAATTGGTGCATGGACAAGAAGATTGCCTCCAACGCAAATAATCCGGTGGAATAAAAAACTCCGCACTAGAGTGATGAGTTCTGCCATTAATAAAAAAGCAAAGCTACACGAAACACAAATTAAAAAACAACAACAAAAAGTAACTACATCCAAAAATTTATGTCCATTAAAAAAGAAAACGTAATAACAAAGTCAAGATAACGTCAGATGATACTGAAACTGAAGAAAAAAATTGTATTTAATTGAAAAGATATGGAACAGTCCATAATAAGGCTTGGTAACAATTAGACAAAAGAACAAATCAGCAAAGTTCAAAAATTCAGTTATATTTTTTTGAAACAATTAATTTCAAAAATAATGAAAACCATTAGATTTCAACTAAAAACATCTGGATGTTTTTCAATAATCTATGCTTCTAATGCCTCTATAGGAGGGCGTTAAGACTTGTTTAAATTTTTATGCTGCTACAAAAAGAACAACAAAATGAGACAACAAACAAAAATTCCGTTAAAAAATGCGGGAAAAAGCTGTCCACGCCGTATGGCATATTTCGCCCCTCAAAAGACATTTGATTGCACCTTCTTCAATAAACCCAAAAATGTGGTGTGTGACCTACCATTATTGAGACTAGGTAAAAAGTATACAGTAAAGAGGAAAGTTATGAAGCACTTTTGTATTTTTTGAAAACAATTTTTTTTAAAGAAATCATGAAAGCCATAAGCTACAAAATAAAATAGTTAAATAGGTACGTTTTTTTGTCCAGAGAAAACACTTATGAACTTGTTTATTCAGAGTATGTCTTAGGTCTACAAAAAAACCTCAAATACAGGCAAAAATTCAAAATTAGTTTTTTTTTGCGATAAACCATTGTCGAAGCCAATAAACTCATACCTTAGATTCTGCACACTTACACTTTCCCTTCACAACGATATTGTCATATGTGCTCTGTAATTAACAAGCTTAATTAACAAATAGAAAAAAGTACAAAAATGCGATGAAGTGATTTTCTTTTAATTTTTCAAAAGAATTGTTTTCAAAGTCATGAAAGCGATCAGCTATTATTTCAAGTAAGAGTACTGGCTCATTTCTTTCTTTGGATTGACCCAATGAGAATTGAATTATCATTATCCAGCAAAATTAATGCGACTAAAAGACAAAGTGAAAACCATAGTTAAAGACAACTGAAAAAAAATTCTTCGTGAAGGGTGTCGAAGCCGTTAAAACATTATTCTATGCCTCTAAAGACTTTTATATGTTCTATTGTTCCTTATTCTGAACGCCCAAAAATGTAAAATGGGAAAGATTTCGGGATAAAAAAAGAAAAACTTGAAAAGTGGCCAACGCCTATAATTTTTTAAAAATTTTGAAATCTAGCGGTATCAAAGCCAGAAAACCATAACTTAAAGCGTAAAACCACAAAAAAGATTGAAATTTAAATCAGTAGAAAAAAGATGAAGAAGAAGCTTTCTTTGTTTGCGTACATTAAGGTACAATTTGACCAAACTAAGAGAACAATGGTGGCAGAGTTCAATAAGCCATTGTTTATTTAAAAACCAAATGTTTTTAAAAGTCAAAAGGACCATAATTGTTCGGGTAAAGAAACAAAATAAATTCATTGGAGGATTTACAAAGCCATTTGGACCTATCAACAGTAATTTTTGAATTGAATTGTTCTGTTCTTTTATTATTAAAGAAAAGATGAAATATATTATTTAAAATAAAAAAGAACGACTGACTATAATCCAATTTATTTTGGATTGTAACAGTTCAAGGTTGTACGGAAACCAACTTTGATTGCAGCTCATCAATTAAGAACAGTCAACTGTTTCGATTGTTATAGATCTAGATAATTTGTCAGTTAAGAAATCAAAAATAAATGCTACGTTTTCGATAATCATAGAAAATAATTAGCAAAAACGGCAGATTTTTAATTCCAGACAACTCTCAACGGATGTGAAAAAAACCCTAACTCGCGTTTTAGTCAAAGAAGATTGTGATAGTTGTTTTTGGATGTGTACTTTCAGAAAATTCAATCCAAGGGGATTAAAGTTGCTGATTTCGGGCAATTTTTGATGATAGAATCTGAATTTTGAAATATTTAGCCAAAATTTAGGCCAAAGAAATTAAATCAAAATAATCAACAAAACGCCTATAAATCAAAAAAATTTTGAAATCTGGCAGTATCCAAGCCAGAAAACCATAACTTAACGCGTAAATCCACAAAAAATATTCAAATTTTATTCAGTAGAAAGAAGACGAAGAAGAAGCATTCTTTGTTTGCTGACATTAAGCTACAAGTTGACCGAATTAAGAGAAAAATGGCCGCAAAGTTTAATAAACCGTTTTTTTTTAAGAATAAAATGTTTTTAAAAGTTAAAACGACCATACTTGTTCGGATAAAGAAATTAGATACATTAATTTGGAATTTTTTAGGAAGCCATTTGCACCTATTAACAGTAAATTTTGATTTGAATTGTTCTGTTTTATTATTATTAAAGAAAAGATTAAATTTATTATTTAAAATTAAAAAGAACGGCTGACTATAATCCGATTGTAACAGTGGATTGTAACAGTGCAAGGTTGTACGAGACCAGCTTTTCTTTTGCAGCTCGTCAATTAAGAACAGTCAACCGTCAATTAAGAACAGATCAAAAATAAATGCTACGTTTTCGAGAATCATAGAGTAAAATTAGCAAAAAACGGAAGAATTTTAATTCCAGAGAACTCTCAACGGATGTGGAAGTAACTCTAGCTCCCATTGTAGTCTAGGAAGGTTGTGTTAGTTGTTTTTGGATGTGTACTTTTGGTAAATTTAATCAAAGTGGATTAAAGTAGCTTATTTCAGGCAATTTTTGATGAAAGAATCTGGATTTTGAAATATTTAGCCAACATTTTGGCCAAAAAATTAAATCAAAACTTTTTTGTCTTTTAAAATAAAATCAACAATACTATTGTTGACAATTTTACATAATTTATCAGCATTGACGAAATTTTAAGCGAAAATTCCGGAAAATGTGAATAAAAACAAGACAAATTGTTCTATTGTTCACAAAATATTAAACCACGATAACTCGCTTTAGAAAACGAAAGTAAAAAAATCTTTTTTAATTCCTTATTCTGCGCTGGACGGGCTGTTCAATGATACCACTCACAACTGTACGATGAAAATATCGATAAATGTGAATAAAAACAAGGCAAATTGTTCTATTGTTCACAAAATATTAAACCACGATAACTCGCTTTAGAAAACGAAAGTAAAAAAATCTTTTTTAATTCCTTATTCTGCGCTGGACGGGCTGTTCAATGATACCACTCACAACTGTACGATGAAAATATCGATCGATCAAAATTGTCTGAACAAAAAAACTTATTTGAGTATATAGTTCCTCCCCCCTCAAGAGGGTGGGAACAATAATCTTGAAAGGGGACTACCAACTATGTACAATTGTCCTAGCATTGAATCAACTTTGAGTTGAAATCAATATGTTTTGTAACTGGATGCCCAAGTGAAGCTGATACTTAGCATACAACAATAACACATCAAGTACGAAACATTGGATGGTTCAATAGTGAAATTAGTTTATCGAATTTAATATGACTTCTGTTTGTATTTCTAACTCTGTCGTAGCCTTGATTATTGATTTAGTTGTAGATTTTCAGCAACCCGCTGTAACGAAACGTGGTGTCACTTTGAATTACACAGAAAAACTATTCAGAATATAGTTTTATGGCACTTGATCTTTAATCCTCGTGTTGCAGACCTAAAGACCTGAAGGTCGTAAATCCAGACAAAAATAGCAAATTTGGAGATAATTCAGCCCTACTGGTGCTCTATTATTCAGAGAAATGAGCTCAAATGAAGATGAAAATTTTTGTGCAGTGCTGTGACCAGAACAGATTGTGGTGTAACTGAAAAAAAAAACATAAAAGAAGTGCTAAGATCTCTGCGAAGTGATGTGCCGAATTCTGAAAAGACTCTTATTTTCGATGAAGTGTATTTATCAAAAATTTTGTGATACCTCACCCTCACCCGAAGACAGTTTCACACAAAAAACAATAAACCAAAAAAATTCATCTTTGGTGAGGGACTAAAATTATTTTTAATCTGTCTCAAGTTTAGGTGCACGACTCTAGACCGCTCTGATCAGACCATTTCCCAGACTTTGCTCTCTTATCAGACAATCATGCGATCCATAACCCTCTCATCAGACCGTAGTGCAACCCAAGAAATTGTGCAATTATAGTGCGACCCAAAAGACCTCTGATGAGAGCATCGTGGGACCCAAATCCCTCTGATCAGAATATCGTGCGACCCAAATATTTCGGGCAACTCTGGTGCAACCTAGAATTTTCTGCGATTTTAGTTCAAACAACGCTCCCATGCAACCAAGTTTAATATTTTAGTATACAACGTTAGGAGAAAACTATTTGATAAAAATAAAAACAGAGAGTCCTTTTGAAGTGCCTGCAACTTTTCTTTTGCGTCATCAAAAACAGTGATGAAAAACTGCAGTCAAATAATTGTGGCCAGTTAATGCTCTGTGGTCAGTTTTTGGGGCAAGTTATGTCCAGACTTCGGTCTCTAAATCAGACCTTAGTGCGACCATTGTCCAGACTTTTGTGCTACTTATGATCAGAGTATATTAGGACTTTGCCCTCTAATTATACCGTAGTGCGACCATTTTCCAAACCATCGTGTGACTCAAGCGTTTCACAGACTATGTATTTCGGGTCGCACCACGCCGCCAGTGTGTGACCCAAATGGTCTGATCAGAGCAAACTAGAGTCGCGCGCCATTACCTGGGGTGGCTGCCTATCTCCTAACATAAATTTACCACAAAATGTTGCTCTCATTCGCCATCAAACAACATAGCAACAAAATCCAGGTTTTGAGCGCATTTTAACTCTAAGCAAAAAAAATATCTTGAGAAAGAAGAACAAAGTTCTGCAGAGTAAAAACGTTTGGTTATTTTTTTTTCCTTAACAGGCCAATGTGAAACTTTTGGAGCATTTGCTGCTTGATGTGTTTTCAAAATTGCAATCTGAAAGACAAGAGCAACTGTTAGGAAAAGTTAAAAGTTCTGTTTTTGAACGCTTAGCGCAAAAACCTGTTATGATTTTGTATAATGAATTCTCTGCTCAAAAGTGGTATGTTTTGAGCTCAGTTCTGGGTCACAGAACTACAATTGCTTTTCAGACCTAGACTATTTCAAAAACGAATAACTTGGCTGAACCAGGCGTATTTTGTGAGACATTGCTACCCGACTATTATTTCCCACAAGGTGCATAAACAGATCTGCTAGAGTCCTTATCACAGTGAAAAACTAAGATTACGAAAATGGAAAAATACAGGGAGGTATCCGAAAGTTTGAAAACACCGGAGAACTCACTTGACGTCAACACAAAAGCTGTTTGTTTCCACTGGTTATATATTAGCCAATTTTGCCGACGTCTTATGGTTAAGTCGAATTTTGACCTTCCTTGGCATCCTTAAAGAAATTCACGTTCGACATCAGTTTTCTGTTTTTGATTTTTTTGTTTTTCTGCAAAGCTGGGTTTATTTGTTTCTTTTTCTAAACATCATAAAACAATATTGTGTTTTGAATTTCTTCACCTGCTTGCTTATCTGCTTGACCACCACGAGACGGTTTGTAGGGATATATTGAGATATCCAGGAACAGAAACTCAAACAAAACTGCAGAAATCGAACTGCGAAAAGGCCGCTGCTAAATTTTTAATCGACTCTTTTTGCTCTGTTTTTATGCTTGCTTTCAGTAAAGAAAAACTGATAAGAAATAAAAGGATAACAGATACCTCTCAATCCTTTTAGAGAGGTTGGAATACGTTTTTTTTTAAAAAAAACAGTTGGTGAGATTTTAGTTTTCAAAAGAAAAAATGGAAAAGAAAAGTAATTTGAAAACAACAAGTTGGAACGAAAGCAAAGGATTTCAATAATTTCAAGGCTATGAGTATTTCTTGTATTCACTTCATTGAAAAATAGGAATTTTCGCCAAACTGAGAAAAAGGTTAAAATTTCAGCCCATAATTTCAAAAGCGCTTTTGCATTTTTTTACAAGGGAATATTGATAATCAAAATTTGTGCTGAAACCACTACTCTTAAAATTTTTTGAATACGTTTGTTTGGTTTTAGGAAACAGATTACAAAACCTCAAACTTTTTTTGGCCTATTGTGAAAATTTTGACACCATAAAGTCAGTTTTTGACACCACAAAATATGGTTCCGTCTACCCGTTTTCAGGAATTTCAGTTTTTACTCGAATGAATATTTCGCTTCTTAATTGTTTTCCCTAGCCAAAAATAATCAAAGTACCTACGTGGTAATCGTCGTTTTCGACTTGTAAAACTGACAAAAGCAGACTTTCGAATGGTAAACTATTCACGATAAAGCAAATCAGTTTTATCAAACGCATGAAGTAAAGCAAACTGTCTCAAAAACTGCAGATCTAGCAATATTTTTTGACAGGTATTAGTCTAAGATCAATCACCGAGATGTTTTTCAAACCTAAAAATAATATGCCTAAAACGAGCGCAATCGTTTATGTATAATAGCAGGTTTACCCGAAAGCGCGTTAAGTGAACTTTTTCCGACCTTTCTATGCAAAATATATTGAATATAAGGCATACATGGTTACGAATTGACGTGAAAAAAAATTTCTCGATGGATAGGTTGTTCAATTCTCGTTGTTCCTTTGCAGCTTTATTTGAATAGCGCATTAAAGTTTCTCGCAGAATAGTTTGCTCTTTTACTACTCAGTAAAATTCTCTGGCCCGAAAGAGGATGCTGGGAGGCTCGGTACAGCATAACAAGCGGATGGATGAGTGGGACGGGCGCCGAGCATACGACTGTCGGAACCGTACCGGATCTTTTTAATCCAAGTTGTAGGATCGTATGCCCTGGGATTGTTTTGCTGAACTAAACAAACAAAATGCCCAACCCTTAGGTGGTGCTCGGCAGCGTTCCTCTACTTTAGATCTGCGGCATTGAGCAGGTACATACTCCCTAAGCCAACGTGCCTTCACTGCGTTCGGACGTGCGTTAAGTGCATACTAAACCAGAAGAAAAGTAGTGTCCTGTCTCTGAGGCGATCCTTATCTCTGAGGCGATCCGAGGATGGCACAAAAGTAATCGCTTTTAACAACGAAACAACTTCTCCACTTAGATGTCACCTTGATTTGCCGCACTGGGTAGACTGAACCTCCAAATAATGCCCTTAAACGCAAGTTCCGCGGCGATGTTGTGAGCGTGTTCCATTTTTCAATACATTCACAGAGCTCTTTCTCCGTTCCAATAAAATACGTACCATTATTTGACCCGATCATGGCAGGCGTACCTCGGCGGGAGACAAATCGCTCCACTCCCGTTACACATGAACTACTGTCCATTGACGGAACGACTTCAACATAAACAGCACATGCCATGATCGGTTGCATGGATGCCGCACGGAGTTTTCTGCACATTACGCAATTTGGTTTGAAGGAACGCATCGAAGAACATAGTTTTGGGTATGGCATAACGTTGCTGTACCTCTGACCGTAAGTAAACAAGGCCCTGATGATGGTTCTTCAAGTGAGTATGACGAAGAAAGAATTTAACATATGTTTGACGCTCATCCAGCACGATAGGATGCCCATCAACAAAGTCTTCGGATTCAACCTGAAGAACGAATGAGACTCTGACGCCCAGAAAACAGTCAGAACTGAACAATGCGGCTGCTCTTCTTGAAGAATTTAATGTTGGGAAGATCATTTTTTCCGTACTAAAGAACTCTCTTTAAACAAAATGCTGGAGATGACGCTCGGTTTTGTTACGCTGCCTACGGTACTGTAACTTTCGTGAGATGATAAAACACGGATCAAATATGCCGTGACACAAAGTTATACAGAAAAGTAAGATAAGAGCTGAAATTATCAAACGATGTTAATGGAATGTTTTATTCATTAAGGGCTTGGTAAAGGTTGCGAACAAAAAATGGGTTGGAGTCGTCATCTTGATTTTGGTTACAAAGCCGAGTTTGATTTTATCGACGACGTCAGTATTTGGCACCAAAGGGAATTGCTTAGTTCTCAAGAAGTCAGGATCCCTCACCCAGTAACATGATTGCAAAACCTCAGCGGACATACCACGTGTGCAGGCATTCGCCGGATTATTGCAAGTGGCGACGCGGTTCCATTGGTCGACGCAGGTGTACTCCAAGATATCGCTTACACGATTTGCAATGAACAGTGGCTTTTTATTGGTTGAGTTTAACCACTGCAAAACGATTGTACTACCTGTCCACATGAACACTTTATCTACAGTAATATTTAACGCTCGACAAATTTTCTTTTTTAGACGTGCGAATAGGAGAACAGTTTGCAGTTCCAACTTGGGAACGGTCATCACCTTCATGAGTGAAACGTGCGACTGGCCCAAGACGAGCTCCTACTCTCTTTTAATCTCACCGAAAGTGCAAGTCACCTGAGCCCGAAACAACCGACAGCACTGATTACGTCTTGCGAGTTGTCGTCAAACATTTGGAATTCAAGATCTTCCAACGGTCCGGAATAAAACTTCATGGTTTAGTGATCTTGGCCAATTGCGGCAAAGAACCTATCAACTGTGTTTTTGTGTAATTCATTATGCCAACTTTGTCCATTGACACGCTATATGTCTTTCAAGATCGGACGAGCACCTGCAGTAAGTGGTGCGACCAAGTCAATTGGGTCGTAATCATTTGTCACAAGACCTAAAAAAAGCTCTGTGATAAACTCTTTGTGATGGTGCTGTTATTATCTCTGCTCACATCCAGAGTATCTTTTTTTTATCCCAGTTAACTCCAAGCACGTGAATTGATTCCTGCTTGGATGGACGATGGCCTTCGGCTCAGTAGAGTGAGGAAACCCATCACTTTGGTCAGTCAGATTGGGCATGTTGCTTAAAAACTTACTAAGCTTGGACGCAATTTCATAGAGATGATTTAACAATTCGCTCGACCAAATGAGGGCCCTCTCAGGGGATTCTGCTGAATCTAGGTAATCGTCCACGTAGAAGTTCTCAAGGACGGCTTTTGCGGCTTACGGATGCTGTTTAGCATTATCAGGTGTCGTGCGCTGTAGTATATAGTTAGCGGAGGTGGGCGAGTCTTTTGCCTCAAAAATATGACGTGTATACTGATGTAGCACAACATCTGATATGGGGTCGTCCCTCCACAAAAGCGCAATGATGGCTGATCACATGGTAACAATACTACCTGGAGGATTATTCCCTCGATGTTGGTTGATACGGCAAATGGATATCGTTTGAACCGTAAAAGTACATGGACGTTTTGTAGAAAATCAGGTTCGGTGAGTAACAGCTTATTAAAAGATGCGCCATGGACCTTAGAAGCCCCATACAGAACCCTATGAGCCTTTCCGGCTTGTTTGGGTTAACAAACGGATGGTGCGGTAGCGGTCTTTGCTTTGCCAGTTACTAGAGTTTTTAAGTAAGTCAGCTTGACATCATCAGCCAAGGACTTTGATCCTACCGCACTTTTCAATTGCCAAACTGTTCAAGCCACTGCAGGGGGTCATCATTGCATTGTGACGGTTTCTGCTCGGAAAGTGGATCGTTCTCCTTACTAGTGATTGCGGACCCCAACTGTTTTGTCAAATCCCCAGAGTCCAACCAAGGAAAGAACCGAAAATGAGGGATGAGGTGGGTCACTACAACGCAACAGGTCTGGAACGGTAGCTCCATTCGATGGGGGGACGATGGGAGTGACGAAAGTTGGGGCGGTAACAGAGGAAAAACTAAAGGGATTAGTTTGCATGAAGTCTGATGATATGTGAGTTTGGGACCTTGCTGCTGCTTGTACATGTGTGGAGAAGCAGAGTGGCGTAGGGACTTAAGGATTTATGAATGGACCAGTGGTGCGTTGCTTAAGTTTATGGATGTACCAAGAAGGGGTTTCGATTTAGCTGTGACGCATGCCGGGAAGCGCCAGACGTTTGAATCCGGACGAGTGAGAGCTGCATGGACTAAGTAGGAAGAACTAAGATGCATGTACCTCTGCTGTGGAGCTGGTGGATAATTTGAGTGTGGTAGAGGAAGTTGCGGGAGAAGAAATGTTCTGTGCTGGCAGAGAGGGCTTGCCACTGGTTAAAAGAAAATTAATATGAGTGCCGGTTGTTCTGGTGTGTTAGCTAAACGAAAGGTGGGTGGAATTAAGGGGAGTTGTGAGGCTATGGGGTTAAGGACCGGCGTGGAACGGCGGATACATTTATGTGTGCTTGTGGCTGATTGAGGAATAGAGGATCATTAGCAAAAAAAATATTGGTGGTGAGAGAGGAGGGCTGACCATGTACAACTGTTCCGACATGCTTGACCTGTGGACTAGTCGGTCGTCCAGCTGCAGACCATCGAAATGAATGGTAGCCATAGACAGCTGTCGGGTTGTCTTCGGGCCGTTTAATTGCGCCGGCATACAAAAGTCTATTGGTGGTGATGGAGGAGTACTTTGAGCCCGTTGCTGTCTTTGAATGATGTTGGTTTAAAGAGGTTCATTTTTAATGACAAGGTTTCTGTTACCAGTCTCCGGCGGACAATTGACAGTGAGGTTGATGTTAGCCCCAATTTGACCAGGCGTATTGCACAGGTGTATTGAGATTCAAAAGATAGGAGTTAAGAGTTTGAGCTCTGCCTCGTGTTGTTTTCCAAGTTCCTCCCTCTTAACTTTGGATATTTACAATTCACGATGACGATTGCTTGATCTCTTTGAGGAATTCATATGCAAACCTGATTTTGAATGGAAGGATTTAAACTGCTCCGCAGTCTCTTTGTTCAAAAAGTTTATAAAAATCTAATTTAGTTCTACTACAAAAGTACACTCCTAGCGCACAACAAAAAACACAAATGGTCTAAACCGAAGCCTATTAAGACGGCTGGCCCAGCAAACCGTCAAAGAGCAAAGATGTTTGTCAACTACAACAGTATCCGGTGATAGAACAGGAAAGGCGATAAGAGTACGAAAGCGCAACGCGCGACAGAACGGCAGCGTGGCGGGCGGGACAAAAGCCAATCAAGGAACGGGCGCAGCGACGAGAAACGGTGCGAACAGCGCACAACGAAACGGTGAAATGATACGGACAAGACGGACACGACGGTTAGAAGACGCATGAAGAGCGGAATGCGGAGATTACGGTCGGGTAACGAGGAAGTAACGAGCGAGGATGCGGAGGGACTATGCTAGCAGAATACAGCCACAAACTGAAACAAACCATCTAGCCATAAATCGGGAATAATTTTAAGTCACACCCTAGCAAACAGCCAAACCCAGACAACAAAAGACAAACTACCAGAAAACAACAAGATGCAACAAGAAGCTAGCAAATTAGCATAGTTGAAGACACGCAAAAGACCAGCAGTAACTCCAGAATAAACTTAAGTCCCACCCTAGTGCGCAACACAACTAAACAACCAACGAGCATTCTAGCAGAAAAATTTTAATACGGCAAAAATTAACATACTAAATTATACATTAGATGAACGGGGAAAACAGCGAAGACGGAAACTTTGAGAAAATTTATGTTTGAAACTTTTATTTAAACTTGAAGATCGTGGAATATCGGAAATAATGCCTGCCTTTGCTAATTCATTAATTCAACCAACCAAAATGGAGAGCGCAAAATGGTGAGAGCACAGATGATAGTGTAAGTGAAGGGTAAGAGGATGGAGGTTATCTGAGACGATCTGTGCGCCGGATAAGCGTTTTCATAAGCGTTTATGAACGAGCAAATGAACGCTCCAAAAATTTGGTCGAGGCAAACTCAAGTCACCAAACTTGGGCGGAGTTCTGAAATCTACCGGAGTGGAAATCGCGATCGATGACATTTTGAAAGGACTGAATGGCCACCTACACCATGGTGATGAAGAAAATTCGCTCCCCTACAGAAGTATATACAGGACATTACACACAAAATCTTGCCTTAGTAGCATAATATGATTTACTAAAGGATTCTAGAAGACTCGCTGGAATGAGTCCTCTTTAGATACGCATGCTGCATCCAATGGATTAGTGTCTATGGAATATTTCCATTACAAGGGAACGCTACGAACCGTTTGACTCCACCAGGGAGAGGCGCCGTGCTCAAACGTTTACATTCTGAAACAAATTGACCATCCAAGGTACTGTGCCATTGCAAAGCAGGATCCTCAAGTCTCGTTTCAGGAAATTATATATCCGTGATGGTTGAGCTGCCTTGTGTCTGATGCAAGTTGTCTTACATTTTTTGTTAATACTGCTTCCTCCAAGTTTCTACAGACGCGGGATGTCATGCACTATGTAGTCAAGTTTTGGGAGAAGGCTTCTCGCAGAGGCCAATTGTCGTTGCTCGCACAACGTCATTGCTCAAAAGCAGTATCCTCAAACTCGATTCAGGAACTTAAGTTTCCGTGATGGTTGAGCGGCTTTCTGTCTGATGCAATTAGATTTGCGGGTGGAGAGAGGGAGGTGCGGTTTGGGTTTCTTCAAATTCATAGACAAATTTATCCAAAATAACAACAAAAATAACATTTCTTGAAATTCAATCTTCTGTGTGCGTGTCAAAGATAATTTTTCTTTAGTAGGATGTTGACAATGTAAGGTCACTCGCAGTTTAGAAGACCATATTAGCTAATGTAGCAGTAAATGACTCCGGATTAAAGTCAAACACAGGGGAAATTGGAAATATTACTTTAAGACTGTGGTGGCATTCTTAATGGTCCGCTAAATGGCTAGGAATTTTACTGAACGCATAACATAAACGCACCTGGTAGTTTTATATATATATATATATATATATATATATATATATATATGTATATATATATATATATATATATATGTATATGTATATATATATATATATATATATATATATATATGTATATATATTTATATATAAGTATATATATATATATATATATATATATATATATATATACAATGGCAGTCAAATTGTCGGAAAAAGTCTCAGGTTGATATAAGAAATCAAATATTTTTTAGTTCATCCGAAATGTTCTGGCTGTGTTTCCCTCATCATTTCGCCTACGGGCTGGGGACTGGTTAGAGCGAATTTACAATACATAAAGCAGTAGCTAACACGTAGAGGATAATCGTAGAGGATGGGTCTTTTCATAAGCGTTTTTGAACGAGCACATGTACGCACCAAAAATTTGGTCGAAGCAAACTCAAGTAACCAACCGTGGGTGGAGTTCTGTAATCTACCGAAGTGCAATTCGCAATCGATGACATATTGAAAGAACAGAATGACCACCTACACCATGGAGATGAAGCAAATTTCGCTGTCCTGCAGAATTATATGCAGGATATTACGCAGCAAATCTCGCCTCAGTAGCAGAATATGATTTACTAAAGGATTCTAGTCGACTCTCTTGAATGAGTCCTCTACATACACGCATGCTGCATCCAATGGAATATTGTATATAGATTGTTTCCCTTATAAGGGAACGGTACGAACCGTTTGACTCCACCATGGAGAAGCGCCGTGCTGACACGTTTACAATCTGTAACAATTTGACCGTCGAAGGTACTGAGTCATTTTAAAGCAGGATCCTCAAGTCTTGTTTCAGGAACTTAAATTTCCATGATGGTTGATCTCCTTTCTGTCTGATGCAATTAGTCTTACAATTTTGGTTATTACTGATTCCTCTTAGCTTCCACACGACGTGGGATGTCATGCACTATGTAGTCAAGTTTTGAGAGAAGGCTTCTCGCAGAGGCCACTTGTCGTTGCTCGCGCAAAGTCATTGCTCAAAAGCAGTATCCTCAACCTCGTTTCCGGAACTTAAGTTTCCGTGATGATTGAGCTGCTTTTTCTCTGATGAAATTAGATTTGCGGTTGGGGAGAAGGAGGTGCGGTTTGGGTTTCATCAAATTCACTGCTAAATTTTCCAAAATATCACCCAATATAACAATTCATGAGATTCAATCCTCTGTGTGTGTCACCGTTAATTTTTCTGTAGTAGGATGGTGACAGTTTAAGGTCATTTGCAGTTTAGAAGCCCATATTAGCTAATTTAGCATTAAATGACTCCGGATTAAAGTCAAACACTGGGGAAATTTGAAATTTTCCTTTGAGACTGTGGTGGCCCTTCTAATGGTTCTCTAAATGGCGGGGAATTTTTTTGATCCCATAACGTAAACGCACCTGGTAGTTATTTATATATATATATATATATATATATATATATATATATATATATGTATATATATATATATATATATATATATATATATATATATTCATATTTAATGGCACTAAAATTGAACAAAAAAGTGTGATTTTGATTTAAAAAATCAACTTTTTTTGAGATCATGCGAAATTTTCTGGGTGTGTTTCCCTGATCCTTTCTCCTCCGGGCTGGGGACCGGTTGGAGCGGATTTACAATACATAAAGCAGTAGGTATCCCGGGAAAAGTCGTTAAAAAACAATTAATTGGAATGTTTGTCGTCTTTTTTCATATATTAGCGAAAAAGGATGGGTCTTTTCATATGCGTTTTTCAACGAGCACACGAACGCACCAAAAATTTGATCGAGGCAATGTCTGGATCTTAGGCATTTCTGGTCTGTCTGGGTATTTTAATAGGCAAAAATAATCTGAATGCGTATTTTCATAAAGGTTTTTGAACGAGGACGTGCGTTAGAAATTGTCGCTCAGTTAGGACCCGAATTTATAGTATATCTTAACTCACTAGTTAGGCATTGGTTAATGAAGAATTAATAAGAATTCTTATCAAAATCAACTTTTAAAAACAGTACTATAATAAGACAGACTCGAGGGTCTGAAAAATTTTAATTCAAACAGACATCCAACAATCGAATCGAATAAAATAAACCAAAATTCAGCATTTTCTTCCAAGTCGACGCTTTTTGTGCATTGAGAAGAAGCGATTAAAAAACGATAAAAAAACGATCAGAAACGATCAAAAAATGACAAACTTTTAGGAAAAAAACGACGTACGAAACGGCAAAAAACGATCTAAAAACGTCGATTTCTTACGAAAACAAACAATGTAAGAAACGACCAAAAACGACGAAAACGACTATTTCTTACAAAAAGAGATAAGTCGTTTTTTCGTCGTTACCCTCAACACGGATAGCTATGAAAATGAGCAGACTGGGAAAAATTAATGACGAAAGAAAAATGCCATCAGGTCGCCAATAAGGCTGAGTTCCACTTCGTTCCCCGACCCATAAAGATTTTCGCATCTTACTTCATATATATGAAAAAAATGTGGAATTGGATAGGCCAAACAAGGCCTTCAAAAGGACGCAATTTGAAGGACGTTTGTATCAATAAACGCATTATCACTCTATCTATATATAAATCTATGCATGCCTATCTCACTATTCGCATGCTCAAACAGACGGTCATCCGTTTTATCTCTTTCAACTTTTCCCATTTCCTTATGGTCCCTTTCCTCCTCTCTTCCGATGTTACATGATGAAAAGAAGCGGACTAAAGACACACTCCCTCAACGTTTTTGTAGTTGCAGTTGTTGCTCAGTTCTATCTATCTCTATCGGAGCTAGGATTACTGACCGACAGTTGATTTAGCCGAAACGGAAAAATTACGACAATTATCCGACACAGCTTAGTAATTCTAGTATATAGAAAAATCTATTCAATCTAAGTACCAGCCACTAGTTGGTCAGAGAAAAAATGAGCAACTTAGCCGTTAGATTGGCTCTGACAAATATGATTATGGTCAAGTTATCATTAGATTGTCCAAACCATTAAACCGATATGCGATCACGATGTTGGCTTACCCGGGCCTCACAATTGAAAAAGTTGTAAAAATACCCACAACTTACCTCTACGGTGTCAATGAAAAGTTTTAGTCCACAACTTTTATTTACGAAAGTCAAGGAACTTTGTCAAAGTCAAAATCAAAATCTTTTATTATCCTATCAATTTGGCCCAACTTTTTCCAGCTATTCCATGGAGCACCCACAACAGGAAAGTACAAGTACATCAACTTTTAGTCAACCTGGGTATGTTTTCATTTTTAGGCTGTCGGCTATAATCCCCTAACGGACAATTCGGCGGTAATCATAAAGTAAAGTAAAGAAGTAAAAAAGAGGGGATGAGACTAGAAAGAGAGGATACGCCTTTTAATTAAAGCCAGGCCGCTTTAGAACAGAGACAGAGATGCGGTATCATCTTTAATTCCAGCATATGATTCCTATCTCCTCTTGACGATTTCATGCAAGTAGTCAACTTTCTAAAGCCACTTTTGAATTATCCATTCATTTCACTACCTCAACTCAGACATCTTTTAAAGATTGACTTGAAAGTGCACAACTAGACATTAAACGGATGAAAGGCTGCGTCTGAACTTTGTCTCAATTTCGTCTCAACTTTCACATCAGTGAAAAGATAAAGCGATGCCAAATATAATGATTCTAGTGCTTAGGGATGTCAAGCTTTAGCTGGCAGATTCCTCGGAAAACTCCCACAATTAGCGTACGACCAAATATAAAAAAGTTTTAAAAAATTTTATTTACTGATTAAATATAATGAATGACTCAACTCAATTCAAAGCATGAAGACGAGCTATTTCCAAAAGCAGGAATCAAACTGAATCCAAACCACTTATATTAGATATATCCTTGAACAACGATTTGATGAGAAATTGTGTTCGATTTAAAGTTCCAGATACTATTAAGAGAGACTACCAAACAGTGTCAAACTAGATCTGTACATGCAAGAATCTAAAGCTGAAAGTGATTTTTCACTGAAACGAAGCATCAGCATTTAGATGGTTTTTCTTCTTTGCAAAAAATTGACCAAATTTCCTTACCACTGAACGACCATTTTCTTTAAATCAAAGTTTGATTGTTCACGGCAAACAAACTAATCTAAAAGTCACGCAACTACTGCCAAATTTTGCATAAGCTTTCTGTTTCAAGAATTATTGCAATTGTCGTGTTACCAAACTTATCAATATCCAACTACGCTTCTCAGATAAAACATTTAAGCTCTATATAATCAGTTTTCAAAACAAAATAGTAAAAGTAGCACAGTTGTTTTTATTCATGCAAAAATGCTGTTGGGAAGTACTAAACATGTAACACTTCTCTTATACAATAAATTTGAAAATGAAGTTTCAATTGGAGGCACGCAAAAAGCATCGTCTATTAAGTTAATTCTCAATTGCTGAAAAGACCCGAAAACCAACTATTCTTTCCATTCCATAGGTATGCTTTTCGTGGATATGCTGGTTGTGAAGGCCGAGCTTAACTAAAGTTCTCATATTTGTTAAGCAAACAAATCCAGCTCTGAATTGGACATATGTTCCTCAAACTTTGGTGTACGATATATTTAAAGGCAAACAATTACGTCAATTTTTCACCGAAAACTTGACGTGGATTTCCAATACAACACAACAATTCTTGACGTCAGTTCTGCATGGAAAAAATGACGTTTTTAATGCCGTCATAGCCAACCAATCAACGATGCAGTTTTGACATGTAGAGCAGTATAAATAGAAATTGAAAAACTACCAAAAAGGAGCGGAAACTCGATAATTTTGTGATATTAAAATTGACATAAAGTGCGTATTGAAGCACAATTCCTCGAGCAGTAAATAACTGGTTACTGTGTCCTGTATCGACAAAATACTTGGGAAATAATTCAACTGTTGGCATCCCAAATTTTGATGTTGTCAAATCGTGAGTACTGAGAGTAAAACTCTACTTAAGTTTAAGTTTAAATATTTTGCGAAACAGGTCTTAGACATATATCTTTGTCTTCGATTTGTTCAGATATCGGAGTGAATTGGTATACATAAAAGAGATTGCGTATTTTGTGATCTGTAGTAAACCCAGTCCAGTTTGATATTGAAAAAACTAAGATTAGCAGTTAGTTGTGAATTGAAATTGTAATGCAACGGTAAGAATATAGCTGATATACAGTTACGAAAGCGAATAGCAAAAACACAATACCCGGACAGATTTGTGGCCGCTGAAACGAACTGGGCGGTGTAAAGCTTTCCTCGTCATAAGTGGGAGAGCAGCCGTTACATTTGGTCCGCCGACCCGGACAGTGGAAGTCAAACTGCTGTCCAATCTGATGAAGAGAGTGTCAAAGGCACCCACTAAAGAAAATCAAATGAAACAAGAACGCAACACCAGTGAAGCAGAGCGAAGAGCTCAATTCACTGAAGCAGCTATAGTCACATACGAGTGGCTAACCCTGCTTAAAAGCAAGAAGCAAAGCAAAAGCGAACAGCACCCAGGCAATTCAAGCACAATCAGCAGAAAACAGCTTCAAGCAACAGTTCAAAGGCACGACAACAAGCTTCAAGAGTTAGTGGACGAAGTCAACACTAAAAGAAGACTTGGTCAGAGAATAATTGCAGATTCAGATCGACCCAACAAACTAAAGGTACTCACTCTATCAACAAACTGTTCATTAACTAGAGGAAGAAATACCCAAGCAATTGCAGCATCGTAACCAACTTGCACCCTACCCAACAAACTTTCTTGAAGAACAACTACAGCAGGCAAGGGAGTGCAAAGCAAATCTGGATATTCATTGGCTTGCATATATAAGCAAAGGCACGCAACCAGAAACGAATACAGAGCAAAGCAACACGGGTCAAGCAGTGAACTAAAGTGAACGGACAATTCAGCTACCCAAACGCTACAAAACGGCACAGTAGCAAACGATCAGAATACGGAGAATATTTCTGAAACATCTTCATCAAAGCAGAGGCGCGAAGAACGGATGAAGAAGTTTGATATTGAGTTCGAAACACAGTTGCGGCTCGAAGAGGCAAGGTTCAAGCGAAGGAAGCCAGATCTCGAGATGCAGATGAAGGAGTTAGAAACCAAGCATCAACTACTGGAACAAGAGCGTGAACTGGAGCGCAAAGTGAAAAGAACAGCATTATAGAATGATGATGCTCGTTCCCAATCAAACGGTGCTCGAGATAATTCACCCTTCAACTGGACCTCAAGGAGAAGAGATGTCTCTGACTGGGCCAGCAGCATCGACCCCCTTCTAACCCCAAGCAGTGCAAGAGCTCGCTTCGATGCAACCCCTGAACTGAACAGGCAGAGTCAGTTCTCACGATATCGAAACCGTTCATCAAGTGCTGAAGACAGGGACGTTTTCCACAGAGCTGGATTACGATACAACAGTGGATATGCAGGTAGCAGTAACCTACCTAAGCTGTTGAACAGCTTCGATGGAAACCTTCTCGAATGGCCGGAGTGGTCCAGTATGTTCATTGCTACGGTGAATAGACGACCAATACCAGACTCAGAGATGATGAGCCATCTCAAGACCCTCCTGACAGGCTAGGCAAAGTCTGCGATATCTGGAATGGGCTACTCTGGGCAACTCTATGGTGCTGCTTGGAGCATTCTTGAGAGGAAGTTTGGAAGGCCTTATGTGATCATCGATGCACAGTTGGAGATTCTTCGCAAGGCTAGTCAGGTGAAACCACACGACTCAACAGGTCTGATCAGTTTCTCAGTTAATGTATCAAATTTTGTGAATGTGCTCAAAGAGTACAAGCAGATGGGCGATCTGCAATCAAGCTCGACACTGTATATGGCAGTAGATAAACTACCTCAAGTTCTCAAAGAGAAGTGGTGGTTCTATGTTGATGATAAAGATGAAGACTGGCCTGATCTGATTATGTTTGAAAAATGGCTATCACGAATGGCATTCGTGCATGAAGGGTTTTCAGCTTTCAAGGGAGAGCGCAAGGACGAAGACCGAAGAAGCACGAACAGAGACAAACGGTTTTCAAAGACATCGAACTTCAGTGCGAGCTCAAATGTGGAAGAAGTGAAGCAAATGCACAAAGACCACTGCCGGCTAGCTGATGGCACTCACAAGATTTGGAACTGTCCACTCTTCAGAAATATGAGTGTGAATGATCGGTATGCAGCAGTGAGGAAGCAACGCTTATGTTACGGATGTCTGGGCAAAGGACATGCAATCAAAGATTGTAAAGTCAATGCGTGCGGTATCAATGGATGCACCAAGAAGCACAACAGATTGCTACACTCAGAAAACCAAATGGACGAGAGAAATCACGCAGTCAACGTAAGCGCAGCAACAATCAACAAGAGTAACGAAGTTACGAGCTTTCTTCAGATAGTTCCTGTCTCAATACAGAGCGGTGGCATCAGGCTGAACACATATGCTTTCCTCGATAGTGGATCAACGGTTTCATTCATCGATCAAAGTGTGCAACAGAAGTTACAAGCCCAAGGCACCGATGCAACACTCAACATAGCAGGCATACATGGAACGTAGGATCTGAAGACAGAAAAGATTCCTCTCAAAATAAAGGGATTACATTCAAAGGTGCATTCAATCGAAGCGTTTGCACACCCGTCACTTTCGTTGGGTAACACAAACTACGACTACAGCAAGCTGAAGCAAAGCTCAACCACTTGAGTGTTCTCCCAAACAAGAGCTTCAACTTGAAGGAAGTTGGCATCATCCTTGGTCAAGATGCTTACGAGCTACAACGCCCATTGGACTACAAGATTGGAACACGAATTGAACCTTTCGCAGTTCTAACAGAATTAGGATGGGTAGTCAGTGGACCCATGACGGGAAAGAGAAGACAAAGTGTTTGTCATTTCGCCTTCACAGAGGATGTGAGAGTGGCTGAGAATATCCAAACGTGGTGGGACATAGAAATATATGCCTCCAAAATCAACGTCGTCAGTCAGTCAAAGAAGGAACTGCGGGCACAAAAGATGCTAGAGTGTACGACGAAGTTTACAGGCGAGCGGTACGAAGTGGGATTGCTATGGATTGAACCAGAGCCAAACCTACCGAACAACTACAGCTCAGCTTTGGGTCAGCTTTTCTCACTGGAGCGAAGATTCCAAAAGGACCCAAATCTGAAAAGTTTGTATCAACAGTCAATAGATACCGATGTTGAAAAGGGATTCGTAAAGATACTGGACGAATCCGAAGTGAAAGGCACCTTCGGGAAGGAATGGTATTTGCCTCATCATCCTGCGCTAAACCCGAACAAGCCTGGCAAAGAAAGACGTGTTTGCAATGCTGCATCAAAGTACAAAGAAGTATGCCTAAACGACAAGCTACTAGCAGGACCCGATTTACTACATGGATTGATCGGAACGGTATTCAGATTTCGTGAGGGACCAATAGCCCTAACACCGGATATCGAATCAATGTTTCTGCAAGTATAAGTTGCCGAACAGGACAGAAGTTGCTTGAGGTTTCTGTGGCGTCCAAGAACTAACGAACCTGTTCAAAAATACGAATATCAGCGACACGTTTTTGGAGCTAAGAATTCTCCAACATGTGCAAATTACGCTCTTAAGCGAGTGGGATTGGACAATGAAGAAATGTATCCAATAGCAGCAAAGGCAATACAAAACAACTTCTACATGGAAGATTTCATCAAATCAGTAGAAACCCCTGAAGAAGCAATCGAAGTCTTCAATCAGTTACAACCTCTTCTTTCTCAACACGGATTCAAGCTGAAGAAGTGGATAAGCAACAACGATGAGGTTACCGAAGCAATCCCAGAGGACTTGAAGTCGATCAGCAACACAAAGCAAGTCGAGGTAGAACCGAACGCGGAGGGATCTTCAGCGCTTGGACTGCAGTGGATTGTTACTGAAGATAGTCTTCAAGTGTGTAGAGGTACAAACAAAGAAGTTGAAACTCCAATAACTGAGAGGAAGTTTCTGTCACTTGTCTCTTCAGCATTTGACCCAATCGGATTGTTTGCGCCGTTCAGTGTTCACATGAGACGACTACTAAAAGGCATTTGGACTAAGAATGGACAACATTGGGACAAAGAAGTGGAGCCTGGTGAGGAAGCAGAATTTCTAAGGTGGAAAGAACAACTTCCAATTGTAGCTGAAACAAGCATTGCTAGAAGGTACTTCTATACAGCAAGGGACAAAATTGAACTTCATGTGTTTGCCGACGCATCTGAAGACACGATGTGCGCAGTGGCCTATCTACGTTCACAACCCAAAGAGTACTCAGCCGACTTAGCATTTGTAATTGGAAAATGCAGGGTGGCACCGATGAGGCATCTTTCAATACCCCCGCTTGGAACTGCAAGCAGCGGTGATGGCAGTGAGGTTGAAGGAACAGATAGTCAAGGAACATGAGATGAAGATAAGCAGTTGCAGTTTTTGGTCAGACTCAACTACAGTATTCCGGTGGATACCAGCTCCCATCGTAAGCAGCAAGTGTTTGTGGCCAATCGAGTTGCTGAGATACTGGATACAACTGATGTTTCACAGTGGAAACATGTGAGCGGTATCAACAACCCAGCTGACATTGGCACGAGAGCAATCAACATTGAAGAACTCAGGAGAAGTGAGTGGCTCACTGGGCCGGCCTGGTTGAAGCGACCAGAAAGTGAATGGCCAGAGCAAGTGAACCTAGTCTTCGCCTCAGATGAAGAGAATATACCCGCATCGGTCTTTGCAACACAGACTGAAGAGAAGAAAGCTGTTATTCAGTGGGAACGATTCAGTAACTTCAACAGGCTAGTGAATGCAGTGGCATATGTGCGGCGAGCCATGAGCAAACACAAACCAGCAACACTTATAGTAAGCGTTGAAGAACGAGAAAAAGCAGAAGCAACAATCTTCAAGCTACTATAGCAAGAACAGTTTAGTGAAGAGATGAAATCTCTCAGGGCTGAAAAGGAAATTCAAAAAAGCAGCAAAATCCTACAATTATCACCCTTTCTAGATGAAGAGGGGCTTATGTGAGCCAAAGGCAGAATAGGCAAAAGTCAATTGGACTTCGATGCAAAGCATCCAATATTGCTACATTGGAAACATCATGCAGTTGAATTATTCTTGCGAAACGAGCACAAGAACAATCAGCATGAAGGCACTGAGCATGTAAGAAACATTGTTCAGCAGAAGATGTGGATCCTAGACATACGAAATGCCTTGCGATCAATCAAGAACAAGTGTGTAACCTGAAGAAAGGGCAGAGCACAAACGATAGCACCAGTAATGGCAGATCTACCCGAAGAACGGCTAGATGCTTCAATAGCCTTTACAAATGTTGGAGTGGACTACTTCGGCCCTTTCATTGTGAAGATTGGGCGAAGGAACGAAAAGCTACGGTGTTGTCTGTTCACATGTCTAACTGTGAGAGCGGTGCTTATAGAGGTTGTACCCAAGATAGACACAGATAGTTGTCTCAATGCAATTATGAGGTTGATTGCACGAAAATGCAAACCAAGTACAATGATCAGCGACAACGGGACAAACTTTGTTGGAGCTGAAAGAGAATTTGCAGAATATGGTGCAGCATGGAACAAAGAGAGGATCGAAGAACATTTGATTCAACAAGGGATCAGATGGAAGTTCAACCCACCCGCAGCACCTCACTTTGGAGGAGTATGGGAGCGGCAGGTCAGAAGCTGCAAGAAAGCAATGTATGCAGTGTTGGGGAACAGATCAGTCACCGAGGACGTTCTATCAACTACGATGTGTATTGTGGAACAAACGATGAACGCAATACCGCTGACTTCGGTCAGTTCAGATGCTAATGACTTAGAAGCATTGACCCCTAATCACTTCTTGCTTGGCAACAAGAACATTTGCCTACCCTATCTACCATGCGCAGAGGAATTTGTTGAGCACAGAAAACTCTTTCGACAAACTCAAGCATATGCAAATCTCATCTGGGACAGATTTCGTAAAGAATACTTGCCAACTTTGAATAATCGGCAAAAGTGGAGATCTACGACGAACGAATACCTTAAAGAAGGAGATCTCGTTTGGTTGATCGAAGATAGTGAAAAGCGAGGATACTACAAACTGGGTCGAGTTGTGGACACCATGGGAGGGTCTGACGGAGTGATTCGATAAACGAAAAATAGAACGAACGCCGGAGCTAACAAGAGACCAGTAGTGAAGCTCGCCCCTGTACTGCCAAACGAGAAATATGTTTTCACTAACGAAAACAGGGCCGGCGATGTGAAGGCCGAGCTTAACTAAAGTTCCCATATTTGTTAAGCAAACAAATCCAGCTCTGAATTGGAAATACGTTCCTCAAACTTTGGTGTACGATATATTCAAAGGCAAACAATTACGTCAATTTTTCACCAAAAACTTGACGTGGATTTCCAATACAACACAACAATTCTTGACGTCAGTTTTGCATGGAAAAAATGACGTTTTTAATGCCGTCATAGCCAACCAATCAACGATGCAGTTTTCACATGTAGAGCAGTATAAATAGAGCTTGAGAAACTACCAAAAAGGAGCGGAAACTCGATAATTTTGTGATATTAAAATTTACATAAAGTGCGTATTGAAGCACAATTCCTCGAGCAGTAAATATCTGGTTACTGTGTCCTGTATCGACAAAATACTTGGGAAATAATTCAACTGTTGGCATCCCAAATTTTGATGTTGTCAAATAGTGAGTACAGAGAGTAAAACTCTACTTAAGTTTAAGTTTAAATATTTTTGCAAAACAGGTCTTAGACATATATCTTTGTCTTCGATTTGTTCAGATATCGGTGTGAACTGGTATACATAAAAGAGATTAAGTATTTTGTGATCTGTAGTAAACCCAGTCCATTTTGATATTGAAAAAACTAAGATTAGCAGTTAGTTGTGAACTGAAATTGTAATGCAACGGTAAGAATATAGCGGATATACAGTTACAAAAGCGAATAGCAAAAACACAATATCCGGTTAGATTTGTGGCCGCTGAAACGAACTGGGCGGTGTAAAGCTTTCCTCGTCATAAGTGCGAGAGCAGCCGTTACACTGGTCTTTCAATGGAGTACCATAGCGCAGCTACCACTAAACAAATTTATGTAGCGTGATCAGCTGCGTTTCGATAGTTGGGATTTATATCTACTACTACTACTACTATCAAAAGATGGCTCAATATCTGAAAAATATAACGCAACTTTTCCAAGCTTTTGAAACAGTTCGATTCTTTTTCCAATTTTTATTAGAAGAAATCTTTCAATTAAGAAACATAAATTTACTGCTAATTTAATTAAAGTATTTATGGCACCTCTTCGAACAGCACTCGCACACACGTGGAGCCAAAAATTTATAAAATGCTGTTAATTTTGTACTTGATTATTAAACTCTCAAAACTCAATATACTTCCAAAAATAGTAAACGGTTATATGAACACTTGCAAGAAAGATTATGCATAATGCGCCAATAGAACTTGAACTCTTATATCCTGTTAAAAAGAGTCTAAGACCGATCGTACTTATTTCCTGATCATTTCGAGACACAAAAATTATTATGTTCAGAATTTCTGCGCGTTCAAAATATTTATGGGTTATTCGTGCGTTCCAAAGTACGTGTGTCAAGACTTTAGTGCGTTGAATTCCAGAGTATGTCCAGACAGTTGTGCGTTCACGACTGGACCTATCTCCATATTTAGGTATATACGTTAGTACACAACATCTTTACAATATATTCAATTCAAGTTTAGATGTCATTTGGTGATGGTTGTAATGTAGTACCATATTAGTTGGTACATGAATAAATAAAAATTTTAGACTGATGAGCATATCAACTGAGAGGGTTGCAAAGCATCACTCGACTGAAGATACACAGCTAAGAACGACGAGTAATTTATGCTTAGGGGGATTTACGTGTTTTTATCTCTTTATCAAATTAGGCTGGAAGCCCGCATATTCTATCAAAGATGGCACCAGGTAGAGAAAAAAATGAATATGGCTCTTGAATCTGTTTTACTAAATAAATCAAAATGAACACGGAAAAAAATTGTTTTTTTTTTACGCCAATGAGAAACAACAACCGCGGAGAAATGATGAAATGTACGAGCAAATCATTAATCTAATGCACTACAGCAACGGCATTTATTATGTTGATAATATGAACACCTTTTTCAAACGATTCGGCTGTCCTACTATTGATAATATTAATGAACAAGCGGAACGTTGCAAACCTCATTTGAAATTCTAATTCTTTGTCGGGAACGCTTCTATACGTTCGAGAAGATTATTTCGGTAGATCTGATAGGTTCGGAAGAAGAAAAAAAAAATTGGAATTTTCCTAAATACGGCTATTTGTGACTTTAAATTTATTTTCTTTCACTGTAATGAGCTAAATGTGTCAAAGAAAACTTGGAATGGAAAACTTAAAACAATCTCTGGGTCAATTTCCTCTAAAACAATTCAAGAAACCATTTTCTTAAGCAACTAAGTCCCTAAGATTCTGACCTTTTCTTTTGCTGAAAGTGGCAAATAGCTGGCGGAAGAAAATGTAAATTGTTGGAAAAACTTTATCAATTGAAAATTTGGTAAAAACATAAAAATAACATTGTTTGAGAAGCGAAATGAGCGCAAAAATCAGAAGTCTCCAAATTTTATTACGAATGCAATTATATTGAGAAGCAGGAGGAAATTGATAGGTCCTGTCTGTTCCTCCAAACGCAGAAAGATTAATTTCTGAAACAATAACAACAATTAAATTTATATGTTCACATTCTGCTAGTATTCGGACTCTTTAATGAGAATTACAATTTATCTAAAATACAGTTGTAATTGCGTTGTTTTTCCTACCCTACCTCATCCCTTAGCTGGATATTCGGCCAAATGACTAACCGTTTTTTTCTTCAAATTTGGTGATGTAAAAATTCTCAATATCTTTGAGTTTTCTCGTTGGAACTACATCACTATGTTCTTTCCACAAAACCTACAAAACAAGTGAGACAAAGCGATGCCTCAGCAGTTAATGATTCGATTCTCCAGTCAAATTGACAGCAATTTTGTCCCTCCTTATAAAACCTTAATTAGGAATTGTAGAAACCTCAACCGTTTGAGAAGGAATTGTTGATATTGAAAATAGTTCCTTTTCAGTAGTGAACTAAAGATACTTGAAATTTGTCTGGGAGGAGTAACAATGTACAAATTATCGAAATTTTCTAAGATGGTATTAAAACGACTTTTATAGCTCTTGAATTGAAGCAGAAGATAATTGAATTCCATCACGACAAAGGACACCATGTAATGAAACTTGGTTTAACTTTAGCTATTTGAGCAATTTTGCGTCTCCACAAGTCAACGGACCACAAGTTTCTTGGTTCTATTTAAACAGACAAAGAATGACATGATGAAGTACGAGAGGAAATGATCAGTGGGTCTCTATGGTCTTTACTAGATAAGCAGTCGTGGATGAAACCTCCATATTGACTTCCGAAAACAATTTCATATTAGTTTCGGGTATCAGTGATAGGCGACTTTACCCCTTCTAAAGGTGTCAGAAGATGTCCACTGTATTTCGATTCTCAGAAGATTAAAGCTTAGCAAACGAAGCGAAGGTCAATTTGAGAGTACGGTACTATCCTACTCTCTATCTCAGCGTCCTGAGTTTACTAGAAGAAGATTGATTGTTTTGTTGTTGACGGATTGTATG
>NC_134472.1:63401412-63526412 GCF_964194025.1 Convolutriloba macropyga
GTAAACTAAAACAATTTGAAAAAGTAAAAAGACGCTGCTGAAATAACAAATTTGGTGATAAAAATACCCCTATTGAGAAATTTTGTTTTTCACTGGTAAGAAATCGTCGTTTTTTAATCGTTTTCCTCAGACAAAAACGATCAAAGCCCTTACGTCGTAAATGTCGCTTTTTTCGTTGTTTTTATGTAAGAAATGATCGTTTTTTCATCGTTAGTTTTATGTAAGAAAGGATGACGAAAAAACTGGATACCCGTTGGGATTCGAACCATTGACCTCACGATACATTATCTCCTGCACGCACCACTGCGCTATCATGCCTTTACTACAGTAAAAACCCTTAAAACCCTTACTTACTTTAAAACCCTTAAAGTAGAAGTTCCGAGACTGATCGTTGAATGTTCTTTTTTAATAAAAAAAACACGTTTGAAAAAGATTTCTTGAGCAAGCGTTCTGAAATCCAGAACCAGGTGTCAGTTTTTAAGTATGATTTCAGTGAAATTGCGAATGATGTATCAAAATTAAATCAAAGTTTCCATTTTGTTACTTTTTAAACTTGGCACAACTCTTAAGTCAAATCTTAAGTTTTGGCAATTCTGGCGCTAAGTCTTAGCTAAGAACTTTGAAACTTCTAATTCAAAGCCTTGGGGACAATTTTCAGTGTCTTTTCAGTTTTGTTTTGCAACAAAAAACTCCATCATTTAAACTGGTTGGTTTTCAAAAGTCTAAAACTTGCATAAATTTTACTTGAAAGAGAATTTAACAAAACTAGTTACGGCCTTTCTTCTTTTGCCCATTGAAAAAAATGGTTTCCTAACAAAAATTTGGGACAATTTAAGTTGGTAGATAACCGGGCCGAGGATTTTGCCCAAAAATAGCAAGGAAAGAGTATAAAGATTGTAAAAATAAGGTTTTTATACCGTTAGTGCCCCGCTCAATAAGGGTGGATAAAGAGTAATTTATAAGTGTAACTTAAGGATTTAAAGGTGGAAAAATGGCGGATTAACTTATGTTTAAACTCTATGGATTACACCATTACAACTATTTCTTACACTCTTTTAATTACACCATTATAGTTTTTTCGACTCTTTCGATTACATCATTGTAACTTTTGATGAAACCGTTTTGATTGCACCATTAGGAGTGGAATTTGACATACACCCTTATTCTTGCTTAATAACGATGGAATACGGATGGACCGTACATTTCAAAAATCATAGAAAAATTTTGACTAATTCTAACCAAGTTTGAACTGCCTTATTTATATTTCTCCTCAAAGCTCTACGTTTGTTCACAGCGTAATTATCAAAAATTGCCATGTCTTGGTCAAGAATTGACTTAGAGTTGACACGTCTTGAGCAAGGCCTGACAAGTCTGCACAAGAAAAACTCCTAAGATCTCAATCAAGACTGATCAGTACTGATTTGTCAATTCCAGACTTGTATTTCACTGGAGAAGTCAAGACTTGAAACTCGTTCCGGTATCTCATTCGGGCATTTGCTTGAACAAATGACTCTGTATTTTGATTGTAACTCGTACCTTGTAATGTAAATTGTAATGTTAACATTACAATGTAACTCGTACGTAGCTCGTTTATAAATTTTTCTGCAGCATTGAACTTCCGAATTAGAAACAGTGGTTTCTAATTGTAAAGTCTATGCTGCAGGCAACTATAGTATAAGACACCTCAACCCGCAGCTAACATTCTGACTTTAAGATATTGTTCTACACATGTTGACCAACTTGCTTAAAAGATTGATTTGACAATCGAGAATTCACACACTTTGGTTTCAGCCGTGAATTAGCGTAGAAACATATGAGCTAAAGTTAGGGATCTTTTCAACAATTGCCCCCCCTTTGGTACCTAGTAGAGAATCGCCCCCTTCTCTGCTATACTTAATACGACAATATTACTCGGCCTACGGTTAACAGGTTGAGTTTGAACGCAATTGCGGACCGCTGTTCATGGCCATGCCTCTCATGCGCTGTGGGATGTAATCCGGAAATCGCGGGTCGGTTATCGCGGCGGGTCGGTTATCGCTTTGTATTCCAATTCGGCTAATTGGCATAGCATGGCGTATTTTACTCTAGTCCGTTTAACGTAGTATGCGCATACGTGGAAAGTTATTAGTCGCCTCTGTTAGGTTAGTAAATCGCTCGCTTGAACTCTATTCAAGAATAGCAACCCCTTTTGCAAAAGGGGGGGGGGGGCAATTGTTGAAAAGATCCAAAGTTAGAAATCAAATCATGCAAAAGAAGTCAAATTAAGAATCATTGAAATATTGAAGCTTCAGCTTCAACATCACAGATCAAACAAAAGTGTGAGCGCTCTTGAACAAAATCCTTTTCTTTCAGCTTATCTGATGATTCCACATTTTCATCAAATCCTCAAAATAGTATCCTTTAAAGAAAATTCGGGTCTTTCCCATTATAGCCCCCAATGAGACTATAGCCCCTCATTATGGTATAATTACCATGATTGGGGCTATAGGTTATCTGACCACTAAGCGGGGGGGGGGGGCTATAATGGAAAGACCCGAAAATTCTAAGCAATTTACCTGTTTTAAGTTTTCATGAACCTAATCTTTAAAAATGGAAGTAAAATAGAACCAGACAGCTTGCTTTCCTTTAGGTTGTGAGTACGGAGAGGCCAAGGTAAGTATAATGACCATTGTGATTTCTACTCCACTATTTCACATCGAGAAGTTAATCAAGAAGTTAATGTATGTAAATCATTATACTGCACAATAATGCGTCCTTCTAGGACGACATGGTGTAGCATCGTCTTAAAATCATAGGAAAAATTTACAACTCACTCTGGTTAATGAGATTGTCACAGTTGTGGTGGATACCCGGGAGGAAGTTTCACCCCTATTTCACCCCTAATTAGCGGGGATTAGGGTGTAATCCGTTTTCCACTCTTATTTATCCGGGAAAAAAAATAAGACTGTAATTTTAAAAAATTGCCCTGTTATTACCTCCCCCTGGGTACATTTGTTAGGTATCGACATCCTTGGGAAGGAAAATTACAATATGGGTAACAAATTTTTGTTTTTAACTTCATTAGATATTTTCGTGTGAGGCGTCTTGTAAAACTGAACAGAGTTCAATGGCTCCAAACATTGTTCTTCATCTCCAATTATTTTACGAATATTATTTTTTTTGATATCAACTCAACTGATTATACCATATTTCAGACCTGGAACAGTTTTCACAATGGGTGCTTTTTAAGCGTTACTATTGTCTAAAACAATTGATTTCATCTTTGGCATGAAAAAAGGCGTGAAGTTGTAAAGTTTTCAACAGCATTTCATTATCATTTCTTTCACTTACAGAGAAATGATTGTTAGGCTGCTTTGTTCTGTAACTGTTTGTCATGCTGAGGAACTCAAAATTTAGTTTTCATCGACAAAAAACCATGCATTAGTCAACTAAAAACGAAGAACGCAATCTAGTATTAGAACTGCTGGAAATCAACGGATAGTTAATCCGGCATATCAACCGCATACCCTGAAGCGTTAATTACCACAACCTTTAGCACCCACTAAACAAATTAACACGCGCTTAGGCTAATCAGATAATAATATTTGAGCCTTAACTTCCTAATTATTAAATGAGCCTCAGTTTAGGGCAGGATTATCCAGGACCACTTTTAAACTAGAACAAGAACAAAATTTATGTAGGCGCTGCAAAGACTGCTCAATCTCCCTGCTCTTAAATTGACCTTTTCTACACGTGGTTTTCGGCCCCCTAATTGGACAAATGATTCACTGAAAACATTGATCAAAGAAGAGGGATGACATTTATTATTGTTCCGAACCATGACCGCAGACCACGGCCCTTGTGCTTGAAATAGTGCCCTTGTTTTCTTGTGCTTAAAAATATGTAATTCTGAGAAAACATAACTGTTGAAACAGTTCTAATAAAACTTGAAACTTGTGAACAAAATTTGTACTTGTAAAAATGATTTCTTTAAGATTTTTTCTGCTCACGGACCTATTCTTTAACAAATCATTGAGTGAATATAGAATTGTTTCTACACAGCAGCTCAACTCAATTTTACTGGTAATAAATAAGCAAGTAAGAAAGTATATAAACTCTCATCTTTTTAGTAAATGAACACTTTCATGCCCCCAATCTTTAAATTGAAACTTATAGCTCAAACAGGTCCCAGGCATGTGTCTTTGCCTTCGATTTGCTATATTTTTTGGCACGTTAGACCGACGTAAATAAAGTGATCTCGTATTGTATGGTCTGTAGCTGCCCGATCCAAATTGATAGCAGTATGCACAAGGGCGTTATCAAAAAATTAACAATATCAAGGCATGTCTAGCGAAAAAACGAAGCGATTTCTCGACAAAAAGGAACAAAACATTAAGTTTCGGACACTCAGTTACGTTTTTAGGCATAACAATACAACCAGATGAAATAAAACTGTATATTGAATGTTGAAACAAGCTAAAAAGGAATTATTTCTGTAAAAGGGACAAGCGTATTTTAATTTAAGATCAGTATTTTTTTTTCTGGGAAACGTCTAATGTTGAATATCAGCGCGCACGTCGTTTTTTAAGTTCTTCGCAATTTACATGGAGTCAATGTGCTCTGAATTTTCTATGACTACATTCAAAAAAATCTTGGATCTTTTCCATTTTTGCCGCCCAGTACCTTTTTGCGCCCCCAGTTACAGAGCACGTGGTTTTATATAGTAATTTCTTATGTAAAACTATGTAACCTGCGTTGCAAAAAATATTGCGCCCACTAAGCTGGGGCCACTAACGGAGAAAATCCAAAATGTTTATTTGGGAGAAGTATTGTGATTAATGTGATTGAGTTGAGTCGCATGAAAAGCTGATAGGATGAAAAACATTAACAATTTTGACGGGCTCATTATGGTAATTAATTTCTTTTGCAGACAAACTTTTGGCTTTTCAACTTTTGTCGCTTAGAATCATGCTACAAGTTTCGTGATGTTTCCGACCAACTGTGATTTTGACGTGCAATTATGGAATTTGGCAGTCTCCGTTTTCTTAAAACCGCAAATGTGATAACCTACACTAATAACCCCGTTTGTCAAGTGTACTTAAGCAATAACCCCTCAGCTTGTTCCAACAGAACTCACAAATTCGACATTTTGAACCAAAATTTTTAGTCTAGTAGGGCAATGCGTTTTTAATGTAATTTTGAAGGAACTTCAATTTGCATATGTGGACACAACAAAACCTTGAAAAAATTTTTTTTTTAAAAATTTAGATTTTCATTACATAACCTTTTGTTTGAAAAACGTTCGAGTGGCTGGAAGTGTGAGCACTTAAATAATAATGTCAACTCCTGCTGTCCAAAAATGACATCATTTGATTCTGCCAGCTGCTGATTGCGATTGAGTTTACTTATAAAATTTGATTTCAAACAAAAATTAGTAGTGTTAAAAGGATGATAAATTCGATGGGGACTGATGCACATTGGCCTAAAGAGTAATTGAAGCACTCCCACTGAAGCGGAACCTGATAGACTTTGCAAAGACTTGCAAGATCTTGTTTACTTGAAAAAAACGGTGTGACTTACCAAGACTAAGTTTTCATGACAAATATTGACGTTTTAATGTGATCTTGGCAAAATACCCAAACCCTTTATCAAATGCAAAGACCATGCATGATCGTGCATATTTTGGTGTTTTCTCTCCGAGAATCTTATCAAGATCTTATCGAGATAGCTCAAACTTCGTTTCATTGCACTAAAACTTTCTAGTAGTTTTTTTTATACTGTCAAAAATTCAGGAACTACTCTAATTGATCATCTTGACAGCTTTTCTCAAATTTTCTCCATCTAGAATGTGCCAATAGTTTTCAATTCATTGGATTGGGTATTTTGCCTTATAAGGTTTGACATTTGTTGTGTGCAGCGGATCATGAATGATACTAGAATTATGAAAGGATTACCAGAATTATTAGCAAAGGTGTTATTGATTTAGGGTAGGATGGGGTTAATTAGATGGGTCTCTCCCATTATAGCCCCCTCCCCCCCCCCCCCCCGCTTGGTGCTCAGATAACCTATAGCCCCCAATCATGGTAATATACCATAATGAGGCTTGATTTTGCTGCTACATGTTGTTTGGAAGTCAGCTACTTCCGTCCTGTTTTGATTATGATGATTGTTATGATGACGGGCTTTTGTTAACGAGAAGTCACAGTGTCCTTGACAAAAGGCTCGAAGGAACGAATATGTGAAGTTAGATTAATTCTGGGCCGTTGGAGCTGTTAGATAAAATCATGGCAAAGTATTTCAGTCCTTTCTCCCCACCCCTCTGTAACATAACTGTGATCTGATTACATTTCTAAGACCCTAAGATACTGAATTTTTTAAAGAATCTTTGTGAATAATGTTTAACATCAGGAGATCATACCATGAAAGTGCTTTTGGAGTTAGTTTTGCTGCTTGGTTTATTTTGGCGACCAAGCACGATGAAGTGTATCAGTTAGTTAAGTTTTGTTTATTAGAAATATCTGCGCAAACGTAATACTGTTTTTATAGATCGCACTGATTGGCTCGTTCAGTTCAACTTTTTGTCAGTAAATTATAATTTGGCTGTGCTTCAGGTTAAAAAAAGTAGTCCGACTTGCTTGTTTTCATCGCACGCACAACTAATTTTAGATGAGATTTTTTCTGAACAAACCGTCCCTCACGCCAAATGAACTGTAATGCGACCCAACCGTACTTGAAAATCATCTGAATCCGACTCTGATTGGGCTCAAATGTGCCCGAGGAAAGTGTGATTAAAATGATTTTGGACGTTTTCCGTTTGTGCCCCCCCCCCCAGTACGTTATGCGCCCCCCAGTCACAAAGCACCTGCCATTACATAGTAAATCATCATCTAAAAATATGGCACGTGCGCCTGGGAGTGCAAATATTATGCGCCCGCTAAGCTGGGGCGGGGGGGGGGAAACGGAAAAGATCCATGATTTTTCATCACACCTACCTCAAATTGGTCCACTGAGCTCTGCTGTCTGGTTTTCAAACTGGTCGCTGATCATTATAGACTGTCTATACATCCTATTTGATCCTAGTTGTTTCAGTTTATGTGGAGGTACTCTGATAACATACAGGCACATCTTGACGGCAGCACACTGTTTTTTCGATGAGGACACACACAAACTCGGGTCAAAGGATGACTTCACTGTTCTGACTGGTAAACACTTTTTTATTTACTTTTTATGCCCTACACATGTTCACGTCTTCTGTAAATATCGAATGTGTTCGAAGACGCTTCCCCATTGTTCTCAGAATTTTTATCGTGTAAGATCTGACAAATTTCTGACAAAACCATATTGCTAATAGCCTGTAAAGAGATGGGAATCGCTTATTTACTAATTATATCTGCAGCTATCTAACGTTTCCTGTAAGAAACAAATGTGTTCACAAACTCTTGTCGAGACCTCGACTTTAAAATGACCTAAAAAATCGAGGAGGGGTATATGTTGACAGTAGTTACACGGTCGAGGTCCCCTAGTAAAGATGGCCAAACAAAATTGAGAACTTGTCGGCATGTTCGGTTTTTCGGCATATTCCACTTCGAATGCGAAAATTCGCCGGTATATTCGGTTTCTTAGATTAGTTAATTCGTTTGAAACTAAAAAAAATCGTCGGTTTTTTCCACCTAAATTATGTTTTTGTTGTCATAGGTTGTAATCGCTCTCTAACTGCAGGAGTGTTTCAAATATACCCTTGGAGAAAATTTTTCCGAAAAAGCGTAAAAAATGCGTTGAAGCACCATATCACTTTTTAAATCAATTGAGCTTAGTTCATTTCACAAGTTAAGTTAAACATCCATTTTCATATATCCAATCAGAGGTTTTTTAAGATCTGAATTAGTTGAAACAAGTTTCATTCATAGAGAGAATTAACTCAAAGTAAATCTTTTTCAAGAATTTACAAAATAGCGTCTATTGTTTTCATACATACACTTCATGAACAGACAGCAAGAAAACTTCAAGGTTGTCAATTGACACATGTGTGAGTAACGTTTCACTGAAGAAAATCCTCCTGTGGAGTATGTGTCCGGCTCATTGAAAGAAGAAAGAACAGCCAAAATTTTAAAAATTATACGTAAAGCAATGTAATTTGTCATGAGTTGAAAAAAATCGACGATAGAAAAAAAGTTGAAAAAAGATGAGTTGAAAAAAAGTCAATTTTGAGGACAGAGCTTTTAGTTCCAGCTGAAGCTGAGAAGACGTAAGTCTAACTAAATTCTTTTACTAACAAAAATCGTTCAACGACGATCTTTTGAGCTGTTATTGCCATGAGCAGTGATAGGGCTTAAAAATTAAGGAAATCAATGAGATGCGATCGAAAAACAGCTTGAAGTAACGATCAACAGGAGGGATATTCAACTGTCTCGGAGATTTTAATCTTGATACAAAAATTGATACAGTCGAAGTTTTCTGTCATCAGAGACTCATCAAGTCATACAGATTATAACAGTGCAATATTAGTCCTAAACGAATGACACCATATTCCTCAAATTTCATTGAGCGCGTATTTGAACCAAATAAATTGGACAGTCGAACAATAATCACGGATAAAAGCAATCACTATCTGATTCTAAAAGAGTTTCCATGTACAAAAAACAGAATAAAAACACCTGAAAATTGGATCCGATACATTGAAGGCTTGATGATGATGTTGCCACCACAATTATTCTTCAAAAAAACTTGAAATCTACAAGTTTCCAGCCGGTTAACTCAATAAAAAAATTTAAAAAAACCGTCCGAACTTGTAAAGCAATGTCTTATTGTTGTAGTGCCACTGAAACCTTCCTTAGCACACATAAATTACCATGGTCGAAGTATAATGGTACAAAAAGAACTTTTTAAGCTCGACAAAAATCTTACCAGCTCTAGCTTAAAAATGCGAGACAAGAAAATTAAGATACCTGTCAAAAAGATGGAAATTGCGCAACATCGGAACTACGCAAGGCCAAGGCAAATTAAAATTATTCGAAATTGGGCAGGAATTCTATAAACACAATTATTGTATAATGAGTTTTGAGCTGACACTATTTAGGTAACAAACTAAAAAATAACAAATAATCTAAATGATTTCCTTACAAAAGTGAAACCTACTTTGACAGCAAATTATTATCCAACAACATCTATTCCTTTTCCTGTATGCACATTTATTCATATTTTTCAATGCCAGCTGTATCAGCTGGGGAACAGATGAAAATGATAAAAAATCTTCCCAAACAAAACTTCAGCTGGTCAAAATAAGCTGTAAAGTTCGCAAAATTTGAGTACCAGTTTTTTGCTGGAAATTTATCTGATATTTATAACTAATGCATTGACGCGGATACTTTTCCTAAGTTTTATAAGTTGGCAAAAGCTATCGACCAATAACTTTACGGCGCATATTCAGCAAAATTTTTTGAAACACCCCAAAAAGACTTCCCGGGGTGAGTTGGTGGAAAGATGAACCTGTTGATCTAGACAAAAATTGGGCGTGATTAGACGGAGTTGCTTGTGTTAACTTGCAGCTCCTGTTGATAAGTTTCATCTATCTCAGTTAGCCCACCAAAAAGAAAAAAGTTTAAAAGTTATTTTTTAAAATTTTGTGGGACTATGCAGATTTAATCAGATTATGAATCGAATTATCGCGATTTTCTGGACTTTTGGTCTGACAATGACGCGCTTTTAACTCGCACTTGCGGACACATAATTCAAATCTGCGCGATTTTTTCAGACGTATGGGGAATTTGATTAGACATAGCGCTCCTAAGATTCGACATAGCGCGACAAAAAGTATGGTCCAGACCGTGTAATTAACGTCTGTGAGGGTACCTCCACCCAGACAGTAATCGTCAAATCTTATTTTGACCACCTACATAATTCAAATCTGCGAGATTTATTCAGACGTATGGGGAATTTGATTAGACATAGCGCTCCTAAGATTCGACATAGCGCGACAAAAAGTATGGTCCATACCGTGTAATTAACGTCTCTGAGGGTACCTCCACCCAGACAGTAATCGTCAAATCTTATTTTGACCACCTACATAATTCAAATCTGCGAGATTTATTCAGACGTATAAGGAATTTGATTAGACATAGCGCTCCTAAGGTTCGACATAGCGCGACAAAAAGTATGGTCCAGACCGTGTAATTAACGTCTGTGAGGGTACCTCCACCCAGACAGTAATCGTCAAATCCTTTTTTGACCACCTACATAATTCAAATCTGCGCGATTTATTCAGACGTATGAGGAATTTGATTAGACATAGCGCTCCTAAGATTCGACATAGCGCGACAAAAAGTATGGTCCATACCGTGTAATTAACGTCTCTGAGGGTATCGCCACCCAGACAGTAATCGTCAAATGTTATTTTGACCACCTACATAATTCAAATCTGCGCGATTTATTCAGACGTATGGGGAATTTGATTAGACATAGCGCTCCTAAGATTCGAAATAGCGCGACAAATAGTATGGTCCAGACCGTGTAATTAACGTCTGTGAGGGTACCTCCACCCAGACAATAATCGTCAAATCTTATTTTGACCACCTACATAATTCAAATCTGCGCGATTTATTCAGACGTATGGGGAATTTGATTAGACAAAGCGCTCCTAAGATTCGACATAGCGCGACAAAAAGTATGGTCCAGACCGTGTAATTAACGTCTGTGAGGGTACCTCCACTCAGACAGTAATCGTCAAATCTTATCTTGACCACCTACATAATTCAAATCTGCGCGATTTATTCAGACGTATGGGGAATTTGATTAGACATAGCGCTCCTAAGATTCGACATAGCGCGACAAAAAGTATGGTCCAGACCGTGTAATTAACGTCTGTGAGGGTACCTCCACCCAGACAGTAATTGTCAAATCTTATTTTGACCACCTACATAATTCAAATCTGCGCGATTTATTCAGACGTATGGGGAATCTGATTAGACATAGCGCTCCTAAGATTCGACATAGCGCGACAAAAAGTATGGTCCAGACCGTGTAATTAACGTCTGTGAGGGTACCTCCACCCAGACAGTAATCGTCAAATCTTATTTTGACCACCTACATAATTCAAATCTGCGCGATTTATTCAGACGTATGGGGAATCTGATTAGACATAGCGCTCCTAAAATTCGACATAACGCGACAAAAAGTATGGTCCAGACCGTGTAATTAACGTCTGTGAGGGTACCTCCACCCAGACAGTAATCGTCAAATCTTATTTTGACCACCTACATAATTCAAATCTGCGCGATTTATTCAGACGTAGGGGGAATCTGATTAGACATAGCGCTCCTAAGATTCGACATAGCGCGACAAAAAGTATGGTCCAGACCGTGTAATTAACGTCTGTGAGGGTACCTCCACCCAGACAGTAATCGTCAAATCTTATTTTGACCAACTACATAATTCAAATCTGCGCGATTTATTCAGACGTATGGGGAATTTGATTAGACATAGCGCTCCTAAGATTCGACATAGCGCGACAAAAAGTATGGTCCAGACCGTGTAATTAACGTCTGTGAGGGTACCTCCACTCAGACAGTAATCGTCAAATCTTATTTTGACCACCTACATAATTCAAATCTGCGCGATTTATTCAGACGTATGGGGAATCTGATTAGACATAGCGCTCCTAAGATTCGACATAGCGCGACAAAAAGTATGGTCCAGACCGTGTAATTAACGTCTGTGAGGGTACCTCCACCCAGACAGTAATCGTCAAATCTTATTTTGACCACCTACATAATTCAAATCTGCGCGATTTATTCAGACGTATGGGGAATCTGAGTAGACATAGCGCTCCTAAGATTCGACATAGCGCGACAAAAAGTATGGTCCAGACCGTGTAATTAACGTCTGTGAGGGTACCTCCACCCAGACAGTAATCGTCAAATCTTATTTTGACCAACTACATAATTCAAATCTGCGCGATTTATTCAGACGTATGGGGAATTTGATTAGACATAGCGCTCCTAAGATTCGACATAGCGCGACAAAAAGTATGGTCCAGACCGTGTAATTAACGTCTGTGAGGGTACCTCCACCCAGACAGTAATCGTCAAATCTTATTTTGACCAACTACATAATTCAAATCTGCGCGATTTATTCAGACGTATGGGGAATTTGATTAGACACAGCGCTCCTAAGATTCGACATAGCGCGACAAAAAGTATGGTCCAGACCGTGTAATTAACGTCTGTGTGGGTACCTCCACCCAGACAGTAATCGTCAAATCTTATTTTGACCAACTACATAATTCAAATCTGCGCGATTTATTCAGACGTATGGGGAATCTGATTAGACATAGCGCTCCTAAGATTCGACATAGCGCGACAAAAAGTATGGTCCAGACCGTGTAATTAACGTCTGTGAGGGTACCTCCACCCAGACAGTAATCGTCAAATCTTATTTTGACCACCTACATAATTCAAATCTGCGCGATTTATTCAGACGTATGGGGAATCTGAGTAGACATAGCGCTCCTAAGATTCGACATAGCGCGACAAAAAGTATGGTCCAGACCGTGTAATTAACGTCTGTGAGGGTACCTCCACCCAGACAGTAATCGTCAAATCTTATTTTGACCAACTACATAATTCAAATCTGCGCGATTTATTCAGACGTATGGGGAATTTGATTAGACATAGCGCTCCTAAGATTCGACATAGCGCGACAAAAAGTATGGTCCAGACCGTGTAATTAACGTCTGTGAGGGTACCTCCACCCAGACAGTAATCGTCAAATCTTATTTTGACCACCTACATAATTCAAATCTGCGCGATTTATTCAGACGTATGGGGAATCTGAGTAGACATAGCGCTCCTAAGATTCGACATAGCGCGACAAAAAGTATGGTCCAGACCGTGTAATTAACGTCTGTGAGGGTACCTCCACCCAGACAGTAATCGTCAAATCTTATTTTGACCAACTACATAATTCAAATCTGCGCGATTTATTCAGACGTATGGGGAATTTGATTAGACATAGCGCTCCTAAGATTCGACATAGCGCGACAAAAAGTATGGTCCAGACCGTGTAATTAACGTCTGTGAGGGTACCTCCACCCAGACAGTAATCGTCAAATCTTATTTTGACCAACTACATAATTCAAATCTGCGCGATTTATTCAGACGTATGGGGAATTTGATTAGACACAGCGCTCCTAAGATTCGACATAGCGCGACAAAAAGTATGGTCCAGACCGTGTAATTAACGTCTGTGTGGGTACTTCCACCCAGACAGTAATCGTCAAATCTTATTTTGACCAACTACATAATTCAAATCTGCGCGATTTATTCAGACGTATGGGGAATCTGATTAGACATAGCGCTCCTAAGATTCGACATAGCGCGACAAAAAGTATGGTCCAGACCGTGTAATTAACGTCTCTGAGGGTACCTCCACCCAGACAGTAATCGTCAAATCTTATTTTGACCACCTCACCGCGGGATTCCTTTATATCTTGAAAAGGTTCTTGGTGAGAAAACATTGTACAAACATATCTTTACAAGAATTTAAAAAGTCGCCCATGCTTTGTCGAGAAAATCAAGATCTTGAATTATTGATTTGGTAAGGTAAATTGACTGCTTCCCGGGCGTGGTGGTAGAAATATGACTCGACAAAAAGTCGTCTGGGGGGGGGGTGTCATTCCGGTTGTTAAATACACGGTCCCGGAAGAAGTTAATGACCCAGTAACTCGAATCATAAATCTGGTATTTCGGAACATTCCCTCCGAATTAATTTCCCTCCTTTTCAAACTCTGAATGGAAACCAGAACTGTTCTGGCTCTACTCTCATCAAAGCCATGTTCAAGTCAATTCATTCCTCCATTCTGTAGTAACTTGTTCTGATCCTCTACGGAAGACCGGTTTTAATTGCTGCCACTTTATTTGCCAAAATTTTGCATAGGAGTAGATACGTGCTTCGCTATATCATAAAATACTCGGATCTGTTCTGTTTTGAAAGACCCCCCCCCCCCCCTCGTTAGTGAGCATAAATTTTTTATGATCCCCAGGCACACGTGCCATTTTCGTACATAGTTAAATGCTATATAACAACATATAATTTGTAACTGGTGGTCATAAAAAACACTGGGGGGAACAGTACAGATCCAAATACTTTTAATTTTTTAAATTTATTTTGACAAACAGGTGACTTTACTAGCTCATTGGACGACGAAACAAAAACCTCACATGAGAGCAGAATCAAAGAGTGGTTTATTCATCCGGGCTACTCTAGTAAGGATAAATTATCGCCTAACGACATTGCAGGGACCAATTCGTGCTTTTGCTCATTAAGCTTTACCCTCTTGGGAAATCAGACGTTGTCCTAGTTCAAAACTAATGCCAAATTTGGAAACATTTGCAAATTTTTGCTCGATAATGCCAAATTTGTAAAAATTTGCAAATTATCTCTTCACAAGGTCAAATATGCAAAATTTTTCAAAATAATGTTAAGTTTACAAAAATTTGCAATTGATCTGCCGAGTTCGTTCCGGTCGAGCTCTGCTTAATTTAGCAATGTGGGTTATTTTCCAAAACATTTATCGGATATTGTTGAATCCAATTGAAAAATGTTTAAAGTACACCTTGTAAACGCTATGAGTGGTAAAATCATTGTACAAAGCCAACTAATTACAATAAGGGACACAAATATTCAGACATCTTTGCAAATATTTGTAAAATTAATGCATTATTTTACAAAGTTTGTAAATTTCTTTATCAATAATTGCAAATTTGACAAAAAGTTTAAACTAGTGTGCTTGCCAGGTTGAGGTGCGAGAACTAAAGTTGATTTGTCCATTCCGTCCCAGATGGAAAGTGTCTATTTCCAGACCCTCCTAGAGATTTCAGTCAGTCATTACAACCAGTCATTTTGGTCTAGGCATATCAGCTTTCGGTCTGGCACCTCAACCTGGGTTTTAGACAACATAAATTATTGGTAAATTATAGCTAAAAACAACGAAATCACTAAAAACTATTGGAGTGAAGCACTTCTTGGTGACAAGATTGGATTGATGTCTCCAAAATGAAAAGGAATAGATCGGAAAAAAGATGTGTGAAAAATTAAAAAGAAACAATAAAAAAGAACTTAATGGGGATTGCATTTAGGCACACCCTTCTTTTGTTTTTCAATTATATACTCCTCTTCTTTCCAACTTTTTTACTCAAAATAGAGTAATAATGCTGAAGATATTTGAAAAAATTTTGTTCATGTGCAATTTTTCTACTTCTAATGTCATCTATTTCCTCTTGCATTGTCTAATTTATTCAAAAGTGTCATTATAAACTATTCATATGTTCGTTCTAACGATACCCAGTTTCATTTGTGTTAAAAGCTCAATGACCCGCTGATGGTTTTCAAGAGTTTTGTATCATTTGTTTTGTCAAAAAATATCGGAGAAACTTTGGATCAATTTTGTTCCCCCTCCCCAGCTCAAGAAAATAAACATTTCGCTTTTCAGGCTCCACGCTATTTTGTACTTAGTTACCTTCTATTCAACACATCACGTTTTGAAAACCACATTTGCTGAAATCAGCGACAAAACGAACATTGCAGACAAAATTTGAATAAATCAAAGCTAAATTCGTTACGTCAGTGATGCTTATTATAGCGACTGTAGCAAAGCGTAAATTGGCGACTAATAACTCCAAATCAAAAGACTAGATTAGAGTCGGCGACGAGATGAAAGGATTAGAGTCAATAAACTTGTCGCCAGTTTACGCACACTTAGAATTACCGACGTATATATCAGCATTTGAGTGTGTCAGACTTTTTTGCACTCGCTTACTTTCCTGATCTTAACACATGTGTGCAGAAAACAGCGATCATGCTGAGTATATATACTCAGTACCATGTGATTTTAACCGTGTAATGCAAAATATATTTTGTTAATGGAGGTCATCAAGCACACTCAAGGCCGAAAAAAATCAGAGTTGTTTTAACCTTTTAAGTTCTTTGAAAGACAGGTATTATATGCGTTGCTGGGGGCATGATTTAATTTACTTGAAGAGTTCAAATTGTACTCATTGTTATTATTGACTTTTACATATCTCTTCAAAATTGGTTAGTTTTTTTGCTAGTCAAATTGGTTATTATTGACTTTTACATATCTCTTCAAAATTGGTTAGTTTTTTTGCTACTTGGCCTAATCTGCTGTTCTTTTTGAAAAATTGCACATGATCTAAGTGCAGCTGTTTTCATTTTTATCTACAAACTCAATGGTTGAAATGACTTGGCAATCATTTTTCCTACAAAAAACACTATAAACAATTCTGAAATTCATTCCTTAATAATCCGCTTTCCTGAAATATATGACATTCAATTTCAATATTCAATAATCTTTTGAGATTTTAATTGTTAGTCAAACGCTTTCCGAAATATTTTTGTTAACCTTCCGTATGAATTCTAATTGCAAAATCGTTAAATACGCGCTATTTGTTGTTGTTTTATTTTACTTTGTGCTACTCGCACATTATTGGCAGGTTTTACTGCAGTTTGATGTGGCTCATTTTCAAATCTTGTGTTTCTTATTTTTTCAAAGACAACAATTTCTTGGTTCAAAAAAAATTTGGTCGTTTTCAGTTTTTCCTTCAGTTTTTGTAACCTCTGTCATTTCATGTAAGATAGATTTTCATAGGAAAAAAAATTTCTATCGCGTATATCCTTTACAATGGTAAAATTTTGATTTTTGACGTTCATATAATTCAATCTAATTAAAAAACAGAGGCAAAGAAACTAATCACCAACATTTAATCACGAAAACAGTATCCCTCTTTTGTTAATTATCTAACTAGAGAAAACTGCAGTCTTGCCGTATATTTTTTTTAAAAAAAGGAACTTATCGATTCTTGGTTCTATCATTTTTTTGTGTGGAAAATTGAATATACCAGAAAAAACTAACCGTAATTTTTTTTTCACTTGGAGCCTATATAGATATATCTTTTTCGTTTAATGGAAAAGCTTACTTTAACAATTTATTTTGTTTTTTTTGAGGTTTTATCTCCCCCTCTCTCTCTCTCTCTCTCTCTCTCTCTCTCTCTATCTATCTCTCTCTCTCTCTCTCTCTCCCTACAGTTAGTGTCGTTTCGTCATTAGGATTAGAACTACCATACACAAAAAATCAGTTTTGTTAGGATTGATTTGCAGCTAATGTAACTCAAAGAACCGTGTGCATTCGTCTGCAACATTCACAATCATGTTTTTGCATTTGAAAATTTTATCTTGAGAGCTCAGTAAGACTAAGTCATCTGCGTATTCTATAGTTTTACATGACAGCGAAACTGCTGATATCATATGCATTTAGACTGAATAAGAGAGGATCTGAAACGGTTCCCTGCGGAACTCTGTGAGCCATTTCTATCCACCTTGGTTTAATATCATTGATTGTTACTCTTAGTTGTCTGTTTGAAAGATAGCACGCAAGCATGTTTTGTGCTGATATCAAAAATCCAAGAATGGATTGTTTTTGTATCATGAGCTCGTGACTGATGGAGTCAAAAGCCTTTGATAGATCCAAAAATTCAGCTACTGTAATATTTTTCATGTTGTTGTATCTTATTTGAATACACTAGGGCATTTTTTGTAGAATACTTTTTTCTGAGACCAAATTGTGTTTTGGATATCAAGGCATTCTTATGCACATATTTTTCATTTTTTAAATAGTCATTAAAAATCTTTTGCTAATGCTGGTGTTAAGGAAATTGGTCGAAAGTTTAGAGGATCATCAAGGTCTCTTTTTTCAGAAGGTGGACTGATGTCGGCTCTTTTGAGTTCAGCAGGAAATGTTTCCGATTTTTATAGAATCATTCTCTAGAAAACTAAACAGACTCAGCTAGTTCACAAGCTGCATCTCGAAGTGCCCATGAGGGAATGTTAGAAAGACCAGATGGTTTAAATTTTCCAAGAGCAACAGGCACTTTAAGACATGCAATCTTGGTAACAAACCTAAAAATTGTGGTTTTTTGCCGCACCATGGGCGTATTTATGAAACATTTAGTCTCCACAACACCAGTTACCCCTCCCCCCCCCTCCCCAATAATGTTCAGTCTGGTTGGAGGAGCCATTTTTAATCTGGGTGGTCTGCACCTCAATGGGCGATCCTTGATCCTTGGGTCTTCGAACTCCTTAGCCTGGAAAGGGACCAGACATATGTTTGAAGTAAAAGCACTTCACTCTGTACAGTTCTGACGCTGAAAAAAGCTGTTCCTCCGAGCGCCGCTAGAGAACCTTTGCCACTTTGTCAGATGGAAGATATAGATGAAGATTTGGATGGACATATAGATAGAGTGCCAGGTCATGATGGCGTGACTAATGTGGTTGCGTTGGGCCTTGGACATGTGGATTACACTGGAAAAAAACCTAAAGTTCTCCAGGTTACACAAATTTTAGAATTCTGGCGAATGATTGCTATTATAATAATTTGGTTTTGAAATGTAATAGAAACAAATGAAAAGCATTCAAGAGTTTTGAGGGGAATTTGCTAAAAGTTCCCCGATTACCTCCCTAATCTTGCACCTTCTTGGGGTAAAAATTCAACACGGGATGGAACATTGACGGAGGCGATCGTCACCGTCAATGTTCCATCCCATGTTGAATTTTTATCCCAATAAGGTGTAAGATCAGGGGGGGGGGGGGGTAATCGAGGCAATTTTAAGCAAATTCCCATCAAAACTCTTAAAATGGGGGTATTTTTTTTTTTGGGGGGGGGGGGGTGTAAAATGATGCAAGAGTAGAGGAGTAATTGGGGGTATTCCCCTTTTGGAAGCTCAATTTTACATTATTTTAGCCTCCAATACTCGAAGACTGACAGTCTTGAACCCGCAATCTCTGCTGAACCCTCAGCCAGCCAGTTCTCCTTAGCCTCCAAACCATCAATACTTGCCCAATTCCTGGCGGTCTATCTATATGTATTTACCCCCCCCCCCTTACTCCCATTACCCCCTTATCTCACATCGTTTTGCCCCCTAATAGTACTCCCAATTTTTTTTCGAGGGTAAATCCTGGGGGTAAAATCCAAAAAATTCTCCCCAATACCCCCTATTACATCCCATTACCCTCTAATCTTGCATCGTTTTACATAAATTCAGTCTAACTATAAATTAACTGACCAGGAACAAATTTCCAGTTTTGAAATGTAGTTCTCCAGTAAAATGCAAGACTTGAATTTACAAATCAGTACTGATCACGTCTTATCTTCAAGTCTTAAGACTTGTGAAGACATGTCAAGACTTGCTCAAGACATGTCAAGTCTAATTCAAGTCTTGGCTCAGACTTGACAAGTTGTGAGTCAGGTCTTGACCAAGATTTGGCAAGTCTTGCTTATTGAGCAGTTAAAAAGATAAGTATAGTTTTACGAAAAAATTGTATGTAATTAATGCATTTTTTTAAAATTAGTAAAAATTGGTAAAATTATTTACGAGAAATTTGTTAATCTGACCAAGATGTTATTGAATTCGGCATATACCAAGTTAAAATGTCCCATATATTAACCCCTTAACGCAACCTTTGTTTCACTGGGGGGGGAACGTGAGCGTGACTGGTATCTATTGGCGAAATAAAAATTGACTTCATTCTCTATTAAAGGATTTTTGTGAAGTGCTCGCGTCGTCTTGTGTTTCATTTTTAAATTTGGAGTTTTTTTAGGTACACCACTGTAAGTGGCGGTCTTCTCTTTTTGTTACAAAACGAAAGCAAACCAACAATAAAAGCTGTGCTGAATAATTGACTCAATTTTTTTCAAGTCTTGGTCAAAACTTGCACAAGAATTGTCAAATCTTGGCCAAGACTTGCTAAAGACGTGTCAAGTTTTGGCCAAGACTTGACTCAAGAACTGGCACGGCTTAAGATTTGATTTAAGACGTGCCAAGTCTAACATGATCAGAGCTCTGATACTGACTGATCCCGGACTTGCAATTTCACTGAATCAGTTCTGATTAAGTCTTGCGTCCGAGACTCCAGCAAATTACCCCTACGAGCTGGACCCCAGATAGTCTTCGCACTCAAGCTCTAGTTTGCTCTGGCTTGGAAGTCATTCCTCTAAAGGTCAGTAGGTTAAATACCCGAGGCTGCAGCCAAAGGGGAGGTGCACACTTAAAAGAACAAACTGTTCAATAAATTATAGAAATCCTTTGTAGTGAAAAAAAAGTCAAATGGAATAATAAATGCAAAAATGTAATGCAACAATTTTGTGACGATTCTTCGCAAGTTGCAAAAAAGAATCCTCCAGAACAGACCCTTTGGCGCAGTTAGTCCTTGTTCAGAAAAAAAACTGCCACTTGTGAGACAAAATTGAACAAACGTAAAAGAAAACACCTAGGAAAGAAGAACGCATTGAAAAACAAACAGTTCAGATTCAGAATCTATTAGCAATTTCTGTAATGCTCTCTACAGCTCGCTATGTCCCCAACGAACATTAGACTACAATTCCAAAAGGTGAAAAGCAGAATCCTAAAAAATTGAAGAATTGTTTCAGTTATTTCAATGAAAAATCTAAATTCAATTAATGAAACAAATGAGTATTATACATTTCTTGTTCATTTAGTTGAAAAAAACTAAATAAAACACAGTGAACAAAAAACTTTGCGGAAATTACAAAAAAAGGACAAAAGGTCAATTTTTAGAAACTCGAGCCAATGCTCGAAAATCCTGAACAAAAAAATCATTGATTTTTACCACCTGATCAGTTCTTTATTTCTAGCATCATATGATCTTTAGTATAGTACTTTTTTGTTTCTGTCTTTCAACTCGATGCAAAAAATCAATTTGATTTTTGTACCAGAAAAATATAAAAGAGCTGATGGTTGTCAACGAACTGTATACACAAAACAACTGTATGTTTTTGAGTGATTTGTTTTCGTTTTCAAGCATTAACTTCCGACAAACTATGGAACAATTTTTATCAGTTGTCGCTGCCTGCAATAAGAAAAGAACAACAGAATCTTTAATTTACAAAAAAACTTACATTAATAAATTTGTGTGAATTAAACGTCCGATCTTTAACCAATCGAAACAATACAATACATCTACAACAAAAATAAATGAAGCAGGGGAGAAACCTATGGTGTAAAACTTTGTTGAATCATTACGACAGCAATAGCGTTTCATCATATCGTCTACATTGGAGAAATATTCGATGAAGAGTCCTTTTCGATTACACACAAGAATGTCAAAATATACAACAACAATTGAAGCAAAGACAGTGTGCCTTCTTTTAGAGAGACTCTTACGAATTACTCAAGAAAAACCTCATATAACTCCAGGGGTGATTCAGGCGATATCAAAAGATGGTTCCGAGCTCAATTTAGAAAGTTTCAGAGAAGGTTCTAGGCCTGACTAAATAAAATAGATAGAGTTCCAAGCTTGAATCAGAAGAACTCAGAAAGGGTTTCAAATTGACTGAGAAAAATTCAAAAAGTGTTCCGGGACTGACTCAGAAAAGAAACAGAAACAAATCCAAGCCTGATACAGATAAAATTAGAAAGAACTCCAGAGTCGATATAGAAAAAAAACATAAAAGCTTTAAAACTTGATTCAATAAAGTTCAAAAATTGTTCTAGGTCTAAATAAAAATATAAGATAGGCTTTGAAGCTGGATTCAAAAGATGTCAAAACTGATTCCAGGCCCGTCTGAGAACAAATGAAACAAAGTGCCTGTCCTAATTCAGAGAAAAGAACCGATTTAGGCAGAATCAGAAATGATACAAAACATGACCAAGAAAATCTCAGACAGTTTTTCAGGCCTGGCTAAAAAATTAATTTTTTTGGAACTTCAAAAGAATTTCGACACGATTCACCAAAAAATCCCAGAGTGTTCCAAGCCTATTTCCAAAACAGTCGAAGGAGACCCGAGACCTGATTCAGAAAAAAAAATCGAAAATGGTTTTGAGCCTGATTCCGAAAAAGGTCCAGGTCTGACACTGAAAACCCCACAAAAATCCTAACTCATAAAATAACTCTGAATAAATCTGAAGAAATGGCTCAAAGCATGATCCGGAAATTATCAGAAACGGTTTAAGGTTTGAATAAAAAAATTATAAATGAGCTGAAAATCTGAATGAGAAAAAAATGGAAAACAAACTTTCGCTTGATTCCGATATAATCAGAAAGTATTCCTGCCTGATTTTCAAAACAAAATAGAGTGCTTGGCGTCTTTCAGAAAACATGGATGGGGTTCCACGCTTGACTGAGAAGAATTTAGAAACAATCTCAAGTTACAGGCTTGACTAAAAAAATCAGAAATTGGTTCCATCCTGACTCAGAAGCGATAAAGCCAGAAATCAGAAATGATAAAACGTTCGATTCACAAAAAAAATCAGAAAAAATTCAACACCCGACAGAGTCCGACTGAACAAAAAAAATTGGAAACCGTTCCAGGCTTGATTAAAGTTAAATCAGAGACTGACCGTGGTTTGATTCGGAAAAATTCAGCAGGTTTTCAGACTATTTTCATAAAAAATCACCGAAAGAGTTACTGGCCTGGTTCACAAAAAAGTATCAGAAAAAAAGAGTCTGTCCTAATTCAGAGAAAAGAACCGATTTAGGCAAAATCAGAAATGATACAAAACATGACCGAGAAAATCTCAGACAGTTTTTCAGAGCTGGCTAATAAAAAAATTTTTTTGGAACTTCAAAAGAATTTCGACACGATTCACCAAAAAATCCGAGAGTGTTCTAAGCCTATTTCCAAAATAGTCGAAGGAGACCCGAGACTTGATTCAGAAAAAAAAATTGAAAATGGTTTTTAGCCTGATTCCGAAAAAGGTCCAGGTCTGACACTGAAAACCCCACAAAAATCCTAATTCATAAAATAACTCTGAATAAATCTGAAGAAATGGCTCAAAGCATGATTCGGAAATTATCAGAAACGGTTTAAGGTTTGAATAAAAAAAATTACAAATAAGCTGAAAACCTGAATGAGAAAAAAAGGACAACAAACTTTCGCTTGATTCCGATATAATCAGAAAGTATTCCTGCCTGATTTTCAAAAAAAAATAGAGTGCTTGGCGTCTTTCAGAAAACGTGGATGGGGTTCCACGCTTGACTGAGAAGAATTTAGAAACAATCCAAAGTTACAAGCTTGACTAAAAAAATCAGAAATCGTTTCCATCGTGACTCAGAAGCGATAAAGCCAGAAATCAGAAATGATAAAACGTTCGATTCACAAAAAAAATCAGAAAAAATTCCACAACCGACAACGTCCGACTGAAAAAAAAATTAGAAACCGTTGCAGGCTTGATAAAGGTTAAATCAGTGACTGACCGTGGTTTGATTTGGAAAAGTTCAGCAGGTTTTCAGACTATTTTCAAAAAAAAAACCGTAAGAGTTACTCGCCTGGTTCACAAAAAAGTATCAGAAAAAAGCGCCTGTCCTAATTCAGAGAAAAAATCCGATTTAGGCAAAATCAGAAATGATACAAAACATGACCGAGAAAATCTCAGACAGTTTTTCAGGCCTGGCTAATAAAAAAATTTTTTTGGAACTGCAAAAGAATTTCGACATGATTCACCAAAAATCCAAGAGTGTTCTAAGCCTATTTCCAAAATAGTCGAAGGAGACCCGAGACCTGATTCAGAAAAAAAAATCGAAAATGGTTTTGAGCCTGATTCTGAAAAAGGTCCAGGTCTGACACTGAAAACCCCACAAAAAACCTAATTCATAAAAAAAACTCTGAATAAGTCTGAGGAATTGGCTCAAAGCATGATTTGGAAATTATCAGAAACGGTTTAAGGTTTGAATTAAAAAATATAAATGAGCTGGAAATCTGAATGAGAAAAAAATGGAAAACAAACTTTCGCTTGATTCCGATATAATCAGAAAGTATTCCTGCCTGATTTTCAAAAAAAATAGAGTGCTTGGCGTCTTTCAGAAAACGTGGATGGGGTTCCACGCTTGACTGAGAAGAATTTAGAAACAATCCAAAGTTACAAGCTTGACTAAAAAAATCAGAAATTGTTTCCAACCTGACTCAGAAGCGATAAAGCCGAAAATCAGAAATGATAAAACGTTCGATTCACAAAAAAAAATCAGAAAAAAATCCACACCCGACAACGTCCGACTGAAAAAAAAATAAGAAACCGTTCCAGGCTTGATTAAAGTTAAATCAGAGACTGACCGTGGTTTGATTCGGAAAAATTCAGCAGGTTTTCAAACTTTTTTCATAAAAAATCACCGGAAGAGTTACTGGCCTGGTTCACAAAAAAGTATCAGAAAAAAAACGCCAGACCTGACTCAGGCAAATTCAGAAATGGTTGCGAGCTTGATTCAGGAAAAGTAAGTCGAAGAGGAATTCACGCCCGAGGCAAAAAAATAGAAAGGGTGAATCCAATCCTGATTCAGGAATATCAGAAGGTTTTCCATGCCTGACTCAGAAGAACTCAGAAAGCACTCAAGGCCTGGTTAAAACCAAATGAAAAAAGGTTTGGAATATTGACGATCTCAGGCATAACTCAGAACAAAATCGAATTTTGTTCCAATTTTAACTCAGAAAAATTCAAAAAATTTTCCATGCCTTATTCAAAACATCAAGAATGGATCCAATCTTTCGTCAAAAATTCAAGATAAGTTTCATGAGCCTACGCCAAAAATAATGAGAAAGGACTCAGGGCCTGATTTTAAAAAAACGTTTTTGAACATTGATTTAGAAATGTTTTGCAAAAGTTCCGACAATAACTATCAATTAAAAGATGCAGCGTTTTTGCAGACAGACAGAACAGAACACGCCCAGACTTAAACAGAAAAATTTCATTCAAAGTGATTCCTAGCTGGATTGAAACACAATCAGAATTGGCTCTGGACCTATTTGAGAAAAAAAGAGTCAGGTGCTTGATTCAGTAAAATTAAGAAAAAGTTCCCGGGCTGACTGAGAAAAAAAAAACAGAAATAACGCCAGATGTGATCCAGACAATATTAGAAAGAGGGTTCCAAGCTCAATTCAGAAAATCTCAGAGACGGTTCCAGGCCTGACGATATAAAAGGCTGAATCTGAAGAACTCAGAAATGGTTTTGATTTTGACTCAGAAAATTTCAAGTGTTATGGGATTGAATCAAAAAAGAAAAAAATCAAGGCCTCACATAAACAAAATTAGAAAAAACTCGATTTGATTAAGAAAAATTGTTCTAGTTCTAAGAAAATAGATAGGGTTCGAAGCTTCCTTGAAAAGAAGACGAAACAGAAGTGGTAGTCCTAATCGTGGCTGGATTCGGACAAATTCAAGAAGATTCCAGCTCTTTTCATAAAAAATCTGAAGAGCTACTGGAAGAGTTAATAGGCTGGCTGAAAAGAATTGAAAACGGGTTTCAATCCCGACTCAGAAACAGCAAAAAAATTTCCAGGTTTGATTCAGGTTAAATCAGAAAGGGATCCAGGCTTGATTCAGACAGATTCTTGTTTTAAAAACAACAAAGTAGTTTCAAGCCTGATTGAGAAAAATTCAGAAGGAGTCCACGCTCTAGCTCAGAAAAAGAACGGAAAACGTTCTAGCCGCGGGTCAAAAAGTATCAGAAAACGCCAGGCCTGATTCAGCAATTTTAGAAATGGTTGCAGCCTTCATTGAGAAAATGTCGGAAAAGAAGTCAGGTCCGAGGCGCAAAAATTAGTTTTCATGCCTGACTCAGAATGCACTCAAGGCCTGATTAAAACGAAATGAAAAAGCTTCGAACATTGAGGGTTCCAGGCATGACTCAGACAAAATCAAATTTTGTTCCAATTTTGATTAAGAAATATTCAGAAAATTTCCATGCTTTATTCAAAACATCAGAAATGGTTCCAATTTTTTGTCAAAAATTTAAGATAAATTTCTTGGGCCGACTAAAAAAATGAGAAAGGACTCAGGCCATGTTTCAAACAAAACAAAAAAAGGTTCGAAGATTGATGCAGAAACATTTTGCAAAGGTTTCAGTCCCTACAAAGACCAACTCTCAAAAGGGTTCAGCGCTTTTTCAGATAAAAAGAAGAGAACACCCCAGTACACACTCCAGGACACACTGCAGGACAGGAAAGGTTATATTCAATCGTGATTCAGAAAAATTCAGAAAAATTTCCAGTACTGACTCAGAAGACCTTAGAAAGGGTTCTAGGCCTGATTTAAAAAAAACAGAAAATGTTCCAGGCATGACTCAGAAAATATTTGAAATGATTGTTTACTTGATTCAGAAAACTGAAAGGGTACCAGGCATGACTCAAGAAAACTCAGAAAAGGTTCCCCCCACGATACAACAAAAAAATCAGAAAGGGTCCTTGGCGTGACTCAAAAAATCAGTAAGGGTTCCTGGCCTGATCAGATAAAATCAGAGGGGATCCAGGAGAACGGAAGGGTCCCAGGTCTATTGAGAAAGGGTCCCAGGTCTTATTTAGACTGATCTAATCGTGCCACGCATAGAGCCAATACCTGATTTTTCTAAGCGCCGGGACAAAATACTCCATTGTGTCTCCCCCATAGGGGTTCAGATCGTTTTGTTCAAAATGTAGCTACCCAAGTCTTGACCACTAACACTGTTAGGACTTGGCCTCATAATCAGGCCTATGGCCTCTATCAGAGTCTGGTTGGTACATACACTAGGCACCAAAAAGCCACGTACAGCATAATTTCTGCGCTTAAAGCATTATTCGTGCTTCATAAGCATGATTCGAAACAAGGCGTGAGAAAAAGTGTGAAATTTAGAAGTTTGAAGGGAAATTTTTTCTCACTTTCTCCGCTTAAACAGAAAAGATGGTTAAACCGATGTGTTCTTTCACCGATTGCCAAGCTGTTACGCTACGAGATGTCTGACTTTCATGGTTTGAAATTCAAAAGCGACTCAACTTGAAATTAATATCCAGTGCACATTATGCTTACAACCGTTACATGAAAAATTACAGTTTCGTGGCCCAAAAATCGAGTGGAAAACCCCCAAAAATGTCAAAAGAATCAGTAAAAAAGGTTAATTACCGATGTTTCGAAAGATCCCAAAAACTCACTGGAGCGCATTAGAGTGGCTCGTGACGCTTTCTCTTGCTACGATGCAATTTCTAGAGGTACAGTTAGACGAATTCTCAAAACAGTATTGCGTTTTTTTCAAGAAATGCTGCAAAAAAGTCAGTTTGAATAAGAAAAGCAAGTATTTTCGTTCAAAATGGTGCATCAATATGCTCAAAAAGCCTTTCTCTTTGTAGCAGAATGTTGTTTCTACTAATGAAATAAATGTGCGCTTCTCCAGCGATGGAATTATTAGAGATTTCGAAGAAAATTAACAAAATTTCTTGAAAAAAAACACAAAAAATTGAGTTCGGACAATTGATTACTGTTGTTATGTGGTGCAATACAATCAGATGGACTGAAACTGTTTGTTAGGTGTCCAAACAAGCTAGATGCCGTCAGTTGTTTGAAAATTTTGAAAAATTACGAAGAAAAAATTCCTCTCCTGTGCATAAATCGAAGATTATTGGCATTTTTTGCCACGAAAACGTGTGCAGGGTACTGGAATAGCCAGCATACAGTCCGGATCTGAATCCTATTGAAAATTTAAGGGCAATTTTGAAGCAACAATTACGAAAACACACAGTTTTTTTTCGGGGAAATTTAGAAGAAAAAGAGTATGAAATTTGGAATGAAATTGACGCAGAAGTCGTGAGAAACCTGTATGAAAACTATACAAACCGTCTATTAGACGTTAAAAAAGCTAAACGTGTAATGACACATTATTATATATGAACTCAAAATGTTATTTTATTTGATGTTTGTATTGCTTTTTTAAAAATCTTCAGGTGTACGTAGATTTTGGTATCATAGTGTATAGTACGTACATCATTGGAATAGCAATTCCGAGTCAAAGCATTTTATGACAGAACGATCTTGACACTGATTGGTCAGTTTAAAGCGCGATGTTTTTCTACTGCTTTTTCTGAATTAAAACTAAATTGATGAACTTTTTCAATTGCTTCAAATTTGTGAATGTATATAAGTTTGACTTAATTTTTTCAATTTACAATCTGCATTATTCTTATATCTCCTTTATTATCGCATACTATTATCCCATTTTTTATATTCTACATTCTTACACATTTCTTATAAATTCCAAAAGTTTGTAAAATTGGAAGCTCACTTTAGAAAAATCCATATGCTGCTATAAAAAAATGAGGTTTGAAAAGTTCATCTTTTTTTTGCGCATAATTGCAACTTCTTAAATTTGTCCATTAATTTTTCAACTAGTTGTTGACTGTCTGTTTATAGGAGGGAATTGTAGACGTGTACAGCATTGAAGACTCAACCAGACAAGTTTGGTTCAGAAGAAGTGACGTCAGAGCATGCAAGGGTATAAAAAAGATCAACTTCTGACTATGAAATTAAGTTGAACAATTGAAAACTTGAGGAAAGTTGTGTGCGATCTCAGTTAGGCTGCCCAAAATACACTTTGGGTGTGCTTCTGGAACAAAGAAAGTAAACTTGAAATCTTGTATGCCATATAAGAACCATATCTGGGAATCTTGGCAACCATAGCAAGACCATAAAGGAAATTTTTGTATGGCCTGTATGGAACAATATATGGTTCTTGGATATGGTTCCAAGGAAAGGTCAACCCGGGTTACCCAAAATCCACCCCCACTCGGTGGGTGCACATATTACCGACGTAAGGAGATACAAATTTATCGAAGTGAAGACTACAGAATGACTTTAATAATGGCCAAAATTATAGCCGATTGGACATTTAAAGACTACAAGGGAAAATTGATGGATTTTGATAGACTAAGGTTGTCCGTCATGTACTTTTAAGGCAGACCCAAGGTGGGCTCCTGTTACAGCCTTAAAGTATAAAGAGCTGGGCTGCTTATTTCTGCGCCGCGCGAAGTAGGCTTACCTATATATCTCAGCTAACCGACTCTGTAAAACACTGAAGGTATACTTCAATTATAACGATGTATAAATGAGTTAACACCGGAGTCAGAAGTGTACACATGGTGCAACTGCCCTAATAGACTGACTATTGTTAGTAGAGCTCTCTCTCTTTATAAAAGAGAATAGTGTCTTCTCAGTGTCTGATTGTACGAAGGTGTAAATCCAATTTTTCTAAGTGTACATCCAGGAATATTCGTCGGCTGGGGTGGTGGTTGTGATGCGGAAAGCGCTGTGTGGGTAGTTGTGCCAAATATCGGGGGTGGCTGTGACACCGGTTGATCTCCTTGAAGGATTAGCTCTTGTGACAAGCTAGAAGGTCCAACAGGAACCGAAGGTGAACTCGTGCCACTTTCGATATATAAGTGAAGTTCTCCTGAAGAAGAAGAGGACTTGGCGGGTGAAGGCAGTGGGTTCACCCGTGCATAATTGGCTGTATCCACAGACTGTGGCTGTGGCGAAGATTGAGCCATTGTGAAGAGGGCTGGTGTCTGCATTTTGCATACTGGTTCTGGTACTGGGTGGGGCAGCCCCAATGTTTTGAGCGGTGAGAGAAAGATGTCCTTGACTTGCAGCATAATGAGATCGTATGCTGTAGGATCGACATTTGGAGGGATTGGTGAACCCCCTTCCTGTGCTATGGGAGTGACTGCTTTGGAGTCGCTGAAACAGAAAAAGTGTTAAACACGAGTACTAGGTAGATTAAAAAGAAGTTCTTCTGGAATTTCCTGATAATCAGGATCATTCTCGAAATAGTCCTTTGAAAGTGAAAGGCCTCGTGAGCGCTTGCCTTTGTAAGGTTGAAAGGTGTGTAGGTGTAAAGATTGAAAATCTGGTTTTCTTTGTGACGCTACTGGTAGGTCAGAGCATTCGTAAATAGAGGTGGGAAGAGTGGTTGTTTTGTATTTTTTCGATTTACTGTGTATAGAAGAAAATTTCTCGTTTAAGTTTTCAAACTTTCTATGTAATAAATTCAATTCAGTTTGAGAGTGTTGAGTTTTACTATCAACAGAGTGTTTTCGTCGTTTTTTAGGAGAGGTTGGTTTATATTGTGTAGAATCAGATTAGAGTACGTGGAATATTGGTTTTGAAAATACGCCAAAAGATCCAGAGGTGATAATTTTGGCTAGGGTTATATTAGGACCTAGGAGTGGTTTGAGATTATAGGCATTAAATGCGCTTCGAAATAGTCCAAAAAGGCACTGGAGGAAGTTAAGTACAGTCCAAATAACGGCTATTTATTTTAATAAGTACCAGGGGCATCGAAAGATTCCGATGAGGGATTTTTTAAATAGTTGTCATTGATTAGATCACGCCAATCAAGACGACGGAGTGTAAATTCGTTTCCGTTAATCAAGAGTTTATTAAAGTAATTGTTTTTTTGACTTTGTAGTTGTGCAAATTGTTTCTGTAGTTGTGCTTGTTTTGCAAGATCTGCAAAGTTTCAGCTTGTGCTACTTCAAATTTTTCAGCGGCGTCGTCTACTAATTGGTTAAATTTCATCTCATCGATAACGTTAGTCCAGTCGGGTTGACTATACATGCGAAGTTGTTGTGCAGTAAAATCCGCGTGGGTGAAGCGGTTTTCAACTTCGTCAGGCGTGAAAGTTTTGACGGGATTTCGCACTTTAATTGGATAAGGCGTTAAGCGATGTGACTCATCGCCATCCGCAACAATCTAGATTTGTTGATCAAAATTATCCGATTTACATGGTGCTTTAAAAGACCAAGAGAAGGTCTTACGTGTTACTTGATCTACAAATGGTAGTTTATTTGGATAGTGGATTGGGATTCGTTCAAAACATTGGCTTTCTAGTACTTAAAGGGGGGAAGAAACATCTTTACATTGGAAAAATGAAATTACATTTGTGCTTTTGATTGTAGCAAATAAATGTGTGTCGTTGTCTTGTGATGACATAACCTAAAAGGGGGAATTTTGGGTGAGAAGAATAACGGCGGTTTGTTTGAGATCGCGATCTAAATGGCAGAGATTTCTATAAATTGATAAACTAGTGTGATCCATTTCAAGTAATACTCGACTAATCATGTAATCGAGTGTGGCGTCAATTTGTACATTGAGATGGATTGCGCCAAACCAAATTTTTATTTGCGAAAAAGTTCAAATTTTTCCGATTTGCGGTATACGGGTGATTCTTGTGGAATAACATGTCCGTCACGGATATCTGCTTTAGTCTATGGTGTGAGAAAGGGTGCTCCTTCGCGAATAGTTAGATGTATATCTTCGAGTTTAATTGAAGGTTTGCCTGTGACAAAACTAAAACCTGCTTGACATTGGACAAAAATATCTTGATATTGTGTGGCATAAAATGGGCGATCTTCGTTTTATATGTAAATAGGTTTTTTGAGAACCTCGAATTGAGAAAGTGCGGATTCGTCATAAAGGTGTTTTTGGAAACGGCTAGAATACATGTGTGCGTTGTGTTTGTGACCAGAATTTGTTTCATTATTTTCAAGTGTTTCCGTAAAACGTGCGTATGATCTGCCAACACCAAAATTACGACAGTGATTGTTGGGTTCCCAAACAATTGTTGCTTTAACAGCGTGATTTGGAGGACAGTAGCCTCTTTCTATGTCGCATTCTATACGAACTTTACCGCTATACATGCTCTCGGACACGACAACAAAACTAAGCGTGATATTAGTTAATTGAAGTGACCATCCTAGTGTATGGATGACATGATATTCGTGCTCGTTTGGAATCCAATCATGGTGGGTTATAGACCATGTTTTCGTGTTGGAAAGCAAAGGGTCGGTAGCGACCAAGTTGAAAACGGCCTTGTTTGGCCTCAATATTAGCTTGCCAACGTGGATCATTAAGTACATCAAATTGATTTGTTTGAGGATAGTAGTTGTGTTTGCTCACGAGACCAGGGCGTGCAAGTTCTCTACGAGCTTCAATTTCAATTTCTGTGGGAAAGAAAGGTCTTTTCATATTGTTAACATACCAATTATGGTGATCAAACCGGAAGCCTCTGTTAAGTGAGATTTTGTGACAAAAGCGTTCTTATTCCAAAAAATCGGTATTCCAAATTTGACAATCCAGTGGTCAAATAAGACAGTGAGTGCGTTTGCTGTATCGTTTTTGGGAGAAGGGTGAACGACAATATAATGTGTGAAAGCTTCTGCGATGACATAGACATATGAGTTTTCATCTGAAGATGGGGAGATTGGACCTTTGTGTACAATGAGATACGGTAATTGAAGTATGGCAAAACTTCTAAAAATGGCTGTTGTGGATTCAAGCAGTCTTATGTAATTATTGCTATCCATGTTTTAATGTTAGGGAAGTGATATTTTTCTCTTATTTTAGCATGTGTTTTTTTACGGCCGGGATGGCCTGAAAGATCATGAAAATATGCACTATAAAATGTTGTTAGGAAAGATAGTGTTAAACCGATTTTTGGTGAAGTGGTTTCTTCTATGTAGTATAGTAGATAATTTGTTTCATTTATATGCTTAGGTCTTGGAAACGTCGATAGTAAGGTAATAGTTTTTTACTTGCTCGCAAAGTGGGCGAAGTAGTGGGGGGAGTTGATTTTAAAATTTTTCAAGAGGAGGACTTGCTAATAACCGGGTGCTGTTTTTGTGCTTCAAATAGGAGTGTATCGTTTATTTCTGTTTGTTCCTGGTAAAAATAATCATAGATTTCTAGAGATTTACGTATTAAATCAGCCAGTGCTGGGAGTAAAAATTTAATGGTGTTTATTAATTCTGCATAATTTGCATTTTGAGAGGATTGTGTGAATGGTTCTTTTTTGTGTGTTCAGAGTAACGTCCGTGTGTTGTACAATAGGATAGGTTTCTAATAATGAATAATTTTGTTTCAATTGTTGATTTTTGTTTTGTTGCAAATGTTCCAGAGGTTGTGCCTTGGTTTTAAATTCGTTATATGAGACAGGAAGATATAGATCATTTTCGAGTGTGGTGATTGGAAAGTGTGGTGACTCTACAATGGTGTCTGAAGTGATTGTGTTAATATATTCTTTTGATACGGCATAGTGACACTGTATAGGTTGAGTTTGTTGGTTGTGTAACATGAAAAATTTAATAGAATTGGGGATCTCGAATGTTCTAAGACGGTGTTCGTCTTGTGTTGTTGGCGTTAGTGAACGACTCATTAAATCTGGAAGTGAAGATTTTTTCCTTCCGTCCAAACTATGTGTAGGTTTGGAAATTTCATTAGATTTAGTTGAAATTTGTATACTCTGTGGTTTGGTTTGTTCTTTTGTGTGAACAAGAAGAGAATTGGTTTGTGGTCAGTGTATAAAATAATAGAGTGTTATGATCCTTGAATGAGGAATTCATATTCCGAGAGTGCATAAATTATTGCTGAATATTCGCGAAGAATGATTGATAATCTGAGTTCTGTAGTAGAATTTGCGGAAACCAATACTATTTTTCCAAATTGATTTTTTTTGGAGAAGTGCGGCTCCAATGCCATAGTTAGAGGCATCGCATAGAATATAAAAGGGTTTTTCTGAGTTAGGAATTGCAAGCCGATGTGTCCCATCTGTGAGTTCATTTTTTACCCTATCAAATGTATCTGATGTTCTGTTGTATCTCAGAGTTGAAGAAAGAAAGGTCTCAAAATGACTTGTAAGTTGTTGATATACTTTGTGATGAAAGCGAGAAATCCAACGTAATTTTGGATCCCTTTTTTATTTTTGGGTGGTCGTAATTTCAAAAGTCTATCGATATTGGATTTAAGTCGGTGGATATGATTATTTTGAATTTGGTGTCCCAAAAATTTAGCTGAATCCAAAAAGAAGAAGGATTTATCTGGAGCAGTTTTTAGGTTTTCGTTTTTAAGAATTTGTTGATAGTGTTCAAGTGTTCTCAACATTGTGTCTGTTGTAGTATCTTGTATGAAAACATTGTCAGGATATGTAATAATTTTATTTTTGCGAACTAGTGGTTTGAAAATACTACTCATGAAGGATGAAAAAGCTGCTGGGCCAATTGAAATGCCATAAAATAAGCATTTGAAGCAGTATTGTTGTTCTGCTACGACACCGTTTGTGAGTCGCTGTGATGGTGTATCTAGCGGCATCTGGTTGTATGCGCTGTTCATGTCGGCTATAGAGAAAATTGGGCCTTTATTACGTGTGAGTTTTATTCGGATCTGTTCTATGGGCCAGCTCCATTTTGTTTCATCAATCATTGTGTTTAGTTGGTGAGCATCTAAAACGATTTTTAGTAATTCTCATTTTTAAGATTGAATACTTGATTAATGAAAATGTTTCCTGTAGTAAGTGAATCTGTATTTACAGGTGCTATGATATAAAAATGTGTTAAAATATCAAGTAAGTGATGCACGCGTTCTTGTAATTGAAGAGGGATGCGAGTTGCTCGCTTTTTCCTAAATATCGCTGTTGTCTTTAAGGGTAGATTTAGTTCTACTATGATTTTGCCTACATCGAATTTAGACGTTGCATAACAGTGTTTAAATAGTGTGAGAACTTGTGCTAGTTGTTCAAACTCCAGTTGTGTTGTTTTTGTGTGTTCAAAATTGAACATCACACGTAATAAAGGCCCAATTTTCTCTATAGTGGACATGAACAGTGCATACAACCAGATGCTGCTAGATAAACCATCACAAGGACTCACAAAATTTGTCGTAGCAGAACAACAATACTGCTTCAAATGCTTATTTTATGGCATTTCAGCAGCTTCTGCTTGGCCCAGCAGCTTTTTCATCCTTCATGAGTAGTATTTTCAAACCTCTAGCTTAAACATAAAATAAGCATTTGAAGCAGTGTTGTTGTTCTGCTGCGACAAAATTTTGTGAGTCGTTGTGATGGTTTTTCTAGCGTTATCTGGTTGTATGCGCTGTTCATGTCGGCTATGGAGAAAATTGGGCCTTGATTACGTGTGAGTATTAATCGGATTGGTTCTATGGGCCAATTGCATTTTGTTTCATCAATCATTGTGTTTAGTTGACGAGCATCTAAAACAACTTTTAGTGATTCTCCTTTTTAAGAATTATTATTGGATTAAAAAAGTGTTTCCTGTAGTGAGTGAATCTGTATTTACAGGTGCTATGATATAAAAATGGGTTAAAATATCGAGTAAGTGATGTACTCGTTCTTTTATTTGAAGAGGGATGCGAGTTGCTCGCTGTTTCTGAATTATCGCTGTTGCTTTTAAGGGTAGATTTAAATCTAATTTGATTTTACCTACATCGAATTTAGACGTTGCATAATAGTGTTTAAATAGTGTGAGAACTTGTGCTAGTTGTTCAAACTCTAGTTGTGTTTACTTTGTGTGTTCAAAATTGAACATCGCGAGAAAATCGCGCTCGATTTCTGTGAACTTTGAGACATCAAATGGTATATGGAACCTTTTTTGTTGTGTTTTATATTCGCGTTCCTGTTGTTTAGTGAAGTTTAGGCAGAAAAGTTTTTTGAGCGTTTCTGATGTTCTGTTTGTAAGGTAATTTAAGGCGTAGGAATCCATGACTTCTGTGAGTTCGTTAATGCGATTTTTCGTTGTTTGTAAATCCTTGAGTGAAACATCTTGTTGTGCATATCCAAATAGTCCTTTTACTAGCGTTAGTGGGTGATTTAAGGGGCTTTGTATTATTATTTGAATGAATGATTGATACGGATATTCGAGGTTGTTTATATCCATTATAGAGAAAAACATATTTTTGCGGAGTGGTATTTGTGAAAAACCCAATGCGTGCCGTCCGCATATTTATTCTTACATTCATTTGCAGTTAAAGAATAGGTTAAAATTCTGTGATCAAATGTTCGAAAATATAGTGATTGATTGCCAATAACGGGGAAAAACCGTGAATACTATGGGGGTGAATGGATTGAGGAATCATAAATTTTTAGTGATTTTGATTCATAATGACAATTAATTTTGAGTGTATGAGATAAACATTCCATTGAATCGACATACTTTTCTAGAAAAAGTGTTCCTAGAATATTAAATTCTATGTTTGAAACGTGAAAGGTAAGTGTAAAAAAAGTGCTTCTGAGATTTCTATTTTCTGTTACATCTGGGTAGAGGGTAAGTTTTTATGTGCCATTCGATTGTAATTTGGAATTATTTGCTGCTGAGAGAACAAATGTTGATGCTTTAAATTGTAATTTGTGGTTATCTTTGATTTCATTCCAAGCATCAATATTTAGTACTTTCAGCGTGGCGCCTGAATCTAGGAGAAAATCAATTTCAAGGCGTGGTGGAGAAACTGTTTTCGTGTGATCGAGTGTTTGTTGTGTATATATTGTTATTTGTAACACCAAATATTACTTTTACATGATCAGGAAAAATGCTTTTTTCTTGGCATTTAAAATATTCATCTTGGGTATCTTGATTTAAATCAAGAGTAAATCATTGAATTTTTGTTCTAGGAGCTGTTCTTCTGAGACATTTTGTGTTTCTGTATTTTCTGTGTTAGACGTTGTGTTGTCCGTTTGTTCTTGGTCTAAGAGTGAGTTAATGTAGTTACCTACATTAGGAAATCGACCACGTGAGAATTGTCGTCGTGAACGATTTCCATCTCTTTTATAATGGAGTGATTGTTTTCTTGAATTGTTCGAATATGTTTTACTAGTATTATAATTAATTTTATTCTGTGAGTTTGAGGGTCTTGGGCATGGTGAACCGTTTCTACTTGGTCATTTAAAATTCCTATAACCGTAATAAGCTCTTTAATTTGTATGTGTGGATTTTGGGCTTATAAGTTTCGGCTTCTATGTTTTGAATTGTCACGGTGATTTCTACTGTTGCTTCTAGAGCGATAGGCAAATGGTAGTGGTTTACCGGTCGTTTTATATGATGTGACTTGTTTGTTCGGAATGTTCTGGTTACCTTTCATCGCTTGATTAATTGTTTGTTTCTGGAATGTGGGCTTTTCAAGTGGTTTTTTGTATCTTTTGTCAGGACAAGTGGAAATAATATGTCCTGATCGTAAACATTTCTTACAAAATTTTAAGAAGAGTGGTTTTCATTTGAAATTTGGATCATTTGAGTACTTGTGACGTACTACATTGATCCCCTGTGCAATGTCTTGTTCCATCATCTAGATATCTTTGACTGTGAAAGGTTGTTAATTGATGAAGAAAGAGTGGAATTGGTGGTACGTTTGTGTCTATCTATGTGTGTTCTTGTGATATCTTCTTGATGTATTTTTTCTACTAATTGTGCGAATGGAAGCTGTGGTTCCAATGCATTTGATTTCTGATTTGCATTCATTTTTAAAGCTATTCTGACTAATTGTGGATAAAGTGCTTTGACAAGTGCGTCATTCATTTGCGCATTCCGCATATCTGGAGCGTTATTAACATATGCTTTTCGAGACATTTGTTCTATTCTAAATGCTAGTGTTTATATCTGAGTACCAGAAGCACGTGTTATCCTTTCTAATAATAGTTTCGCTTGGGTTTGCAATTGTTGATTATCGAATGTCTTTTGAAGTTCACGGAAAAACGCTTGCCGGTTCTCTTTTATTTCTAGTGGCAAATGTGAATACCATTTTTGTGCCGGGCCAATTAGGGCCGTTTGTATCATGGCAATTCGTTTCAGGATCCATGCTTCGTTATATGGTGAATCAGTCTTTTCTGGTCCTGCCGTCATTACCAGATTTGCTGTGATAGCATTTAAGAAATCTTCTGTTGTAGGATCAGTACAATCAAATGGTTTTAGTAAGTAGGATCAGTACCATCAAATTGTCTTACAGACTGTTGCATGGGCACTGAGCCTCCTAAATAAGGGTACATCATTTGTGTATTTCGGCGAACAATAGGTGACGGTGTGTGCGTGGACACTGCCTGTAGATAACAAGGAGTTGCGGCGTTTGTTATTTGTTGTTTATTGTGTGATTTGATATGTCGAACTAAATTCACTAATTGTTGTGGAGTAATTTGGATATTCTGATTATTTGTCGGTGTTGGTTGGGTTGAATTATTTAGTATGTTAAGTTCAGTGTTGAAATATACAGAATTCTGTCTTTGTAGACGTGGTTAAAGTGTGTTTACATTTGGTAACGTGGGTAGAGTTGTATATAATGGGTCTGAATTTTGTGTCAATTCAGTCGAATTCACAGGTCGTCTGTGTTGGTAATTCTGGTAAGTATTTGTGTTGCTTGTAGTATCATTAGTGACCTTATTGATATTGATTTTGTGATTATTATTTTGACCATTATCTTCGAGGTCAATTAATGTGGTCACTGTATGTGATTCAACGAGTGTTCCATCATCTAACAATGTGGAGTTAAATTCTGTTTCTGTAGTTTTGTTAATGCAAGTGTCTGTAGGTTGTGAGTGGACTCTAGTATCCGTATTTTCTATCGGTGATACTTCCAGAGAAATGTTTGTGTTATCTGGAATATTTGTACTTGTGAACGGTTGATTTTCCGTGTTATAGTTTTTTATTTCAATAATATTATTGTTAATAGACAACTTTTGTATAATTTCCGATAGTACTTCTGTGATAGTTATGAAGTTTTGTGGGAACCAGTTTGGATCATAAATATAATGTAGAGTTTCTGGTAGTTTAGTTAATAACTGTGGATATGTCTCAGCATTTTGTTGCTGAAAAAATGTGTCTTATCTTATTTTGCAAAATTTGTGTAGACAATAGAATAATAGTGTAAGAGAATTGAGAATCTCTTCTTCGTTTAGAGCTTATGTATGTTCTAAGGAGGTGAGTGAAGCCTTCTACTTCTTGCGATATTGTGCACGCTCTCTTTTCGTGACTGTAGAGCGGCAGTATTAAGTGTTGAAGCGAGACGTCTAAGAAATTCAAAAGAAGATTTACGAAATACACCCGTTTTATCCAAGGGTTGTATTCCTGGCCATACTCCGTTAAGGAATTCAAATAGTGTATCTGATAGTGGGTTAAATAAAGTGTCATATTTGAGAAAAAAATATGTGTTTGAGTGAGGATCACAAATGAAAAGAATGGAGCCCTTTGTGAATTGAGCTCGGTAAATTTCAATTAAATATGAGAGAAAAGCAGTTCGTGAAACTTGTGATGTCTTCTCTAGTAAAAAAGAAGAGGCTGTTGCTCTGCTGCAAAATAGTGATAACTGAGTTGTTTTGCTGTGATTAGAAGTAGACTTACTTCATCTTGGTGTCGATAGTGTTAACTTCAAAAAGTAAAATGTCGCGTAAAGGACGTTTTTTATGTTGTGTAAGAACAGCTAGTTGTAGTTCGCCAGATTGTGTGTCTGCATTAGAGGAAGTTTTTTCTAAGTCTTAAATGAAGAAATATTAAAAGATCGTATAAACTATTTCTAAGTTTCTTTCTCAATAGAGAAGTGTGTTTTGAGTGAGTTCTTTTTACGGTTAGAGTTTGTTAACTCACTGGTCGCACCAGTTAAGGCAGACCAAAGGTTTACTTTTACAGCCTTAAAGTATAAAGAGCTAGGGCTACTTATTTCTGCGCCGCGCTAAGTAGGCTTACCGATAGCTCTCAGACTAACCGACTCTGTAAAACACTGAAGGTATACTTCAATTATAACAATGTATAAAAGAGTTAACACCGGATTCAGAAGTGTACACATCGTGCAACTACTCTAATAGACTGACTATAATTAGTAGAGTTCACTCTATATAAAAGAGAATAGTTTCTTCTCAGTCTCTGATTGGATGGAGGTGTACATCCAGTATTTCTACTGCTACGCTTTTCCCCATGAATCATACAAGGATATGTAAGACTCATTCAATCAATCAAACACTATGGAACTAAAAAGATACGTGCAGCATACTTTCTGATCTTTAAGAATGATTCGTGATCAAAAAGAATCATTTGGGCGAATGAGGCGTCAACAAAGGCGCAAAACTTTGCAGGTGTAAGAGTGATTAAATTCCCATTTTCATCTATTAAACAGAAAGCAAGGTTAAACGGCCTGGTTGTTTTGCTCATTGTAGAAATCCTGCGCAACGCAACGTCGGCTTTTTACGGACAAAATGAAAAGAATTCGTCATAAAGCTCACAAAACATAAGCATCCATGCAAACGTTACCCAAAAAAAGCTGAGAAGAAGACCACCAAAACTGAATTTTTTAAAAAGCAAAAAAAAATGTTTGAAAAGATCCGGCAATCGCACCGTAACGGATCAGAGTGGATGATGTTTTTCGTCTGCTATTATACCATTTTCAAGTACAGTCAGAAAAATAGTCATGAAAGAAGGAAGATTTATCAAAAACTGCTGCAAAATGTCTGGTCGAAGAAATGAATAAAGTGTTAATGCTCAAAAAGCATAGACTGTTGGCAGTTCTGTTGGCAGAATTTCTTTTTTTCTGATTAGACTATATTGAGTATTCCCAGCAATGGAATTGCTCAAATTTTCTGATACAATGCATCGAAATTTCTCCAGAAAATAACAGAAAATTTGATTTCAGATATGCAATCAAGATTTGGCATGTAGTAGGATCATAGGGACGGAAAAAGTCTCATTCATTTCAAAAGAAGCTAAAAATTTCAAAATTTCAGACAAATTTAAAGAAATTGAAAAAAATGGTTTCCTTAAGTTTGAACAAAACAAAAGCTTATGAGCAATAAAGGATACCAGCAATTTTAAAGATCATGGTTAGGGAATTCTCGAACAAATACCATGTGGTGCAGACAGAACTTCAATTTTGAAGCAACGATTACAAAAATAGACAGTTTTTTTGAAAAAATGTATTAGAAAAATGCTTGCAAATTGTATCGAAATTGAAACATTTTTTGATGGGAATTTATATCTTAATTATACAACCATATCCTAGACTCTGAAAAATTAGGAGCGTAATGGCGCCTACTAAAAACTGATTTGATTTTGCTTTATATATGTTGTATACCGTTAAAAAGCGTCTGTTTTGTCTCCACGGAAAGTTTTTTGTTTTCTAATTTTTCGATGATCTTTAAAATAAACCAACTTTTTTAATAATTTGTGAAATTCACACAGACAGCCCCATCACCCCATGAAAACACGTTGAGGCCGTCTCTTCTTGACTTTTTAACGAAGCATACAAAAACTTAGGAAGAACTTAAATTTTTCAGTTCTTAGCCATTGGTTTTTTTTACTTTGACTCTGCTGCTTCTAAAGTATATTTGCGATTCACTATGTTTCGCCTCTTTTTCCATTCTTTTTCGCAATATTGTGTGATTTAATAAAGTTTAGGACAAATTGAGGCAACATTTTCATCAAGCGTAAATGAACGTAAGTAGTTTCCTGGCATTCAAAATTGATGATTTTTTTTAGTTCTTTCCCTGTTTTTTACTCTTTCTCTGAGTTGGCCTTTATAGTCATCATTGACAAGTGTAATCACTTTCAAGTGAAGGATATGTGATTCAATTTATCAATTTCATTTTCTTCCGGGCCTTTTTTGGTCTCCGTACTTTTTGTTCCAAAAAACTTTGTTTTAGCTCAGAACTGTTCGCTCTTCTATTGATGCCGTTTTGTCTGGTTACTTAGTCACGAAAAAAACAGGTCTAATTGGCATTTTCCTAATAATATTTGTATGCAGTGATTTTTCTTCGGAACTACTGATTTCTTCTACTTTGACATTAAATGTTTTCAAAAAATTTTAAAAAAGTTTTGTATCCTGCCGTGTTTGCATAATTTTTTTGTCCTTTACTAAAAAATACGTCATGATTTTTGATGCCTGTATCGATAATGATGACTAAGAAAACTTTGAGGCTATTTGTTAGAAGGACATAGCAAAGTTTCACTTGTTTTTTTTTAATTTCGGTACTTCTCGTAAATTGCCGCATCATTGGTTTTGTTGAATGTTAACAAGTTTGCTGTACGTTTTCTAAGCACACGTAGTGCAAAGAGTTTTTATGCATGATACTGGATTTGATGATTTTGATATTATTTTCTATATCTAAAACTTAGTTTTAAGTAGAAAACCTTTTGAAGGTGCATTCGATATAATTGTACAAACTAAATAAACCTGTGCAGAAAATTGGAACTTTTTCTCTTAGAAAATTTCCTCGATTTTAATTTTTTTGTCGCGATCCTAATGAACGTCAATTTGGTCAACGCAGACTAGTTCCGGCTATTTGACGGGTATGTTTTTCTAGGCGACAGCGGTGGTCCAGTGATTGAAAAGAGAGTATCTGATGGCAAGAATCTCTGTCTGTTTGCCGTCACTTCTATTGGTTTCGAATCAGGAAAAGAACATGGGGCAATGTGTGAGAAAGGTGATTATTACCTGGATTCGAAGGCCACTGCAGTGCCATATTTCTTAGATTATATTGAAGAGGCCATCAATTGATCTGTATCTATCTTCACGCACAGCAATAACGCACTATAATTGATTTAAAAGACTAGACTACCAGTGTTGAGAAAAGTAGGCATTTTGAACATAGCAAATTGATCACCAATCTTTTAACCTTTTTACGAAGAAACTTGCTTATGACGTCAACCGGGAAAAATTAACGCAACATTGATGCTTGTTTTGTCGACTTTTCTCAACGCGGGGTTACACTTTAAATTTGAATGATGGGTGCATTTTTGAAAAGAGATGGCAGAATTTGGAGCTCGAAATAAGTTTTAATTGACATGTTTGTAAATATAGATTGACGTTAGCATGGCCAAATGAGAGAAGTTGTTGAAGTGGAAAGCAATTGCCGGATTATTTTGCAACGGAAAAACCTTTTTGAAGACATGGGGAAAGGTCACTTATAAAAAACTCAACAGCTCGACAAAAAATTAGTAATTCAAAAAAGGCTATTATTTAAGCTGCCTCGGTAAGAATCTCTTACCACGCCCGATGGCCAGACCTGTTTGTCAACTGAGGACTGGCAGCCGGAGGTTGGGTGGAATAGGTTTAAACTAACTCCCATATGATATAACTCTTAGTTGTCTGTAGTAGTAAAAATTTTAATAGTACACACCCAATGCATCTCGTTCAAGTTCATTAACGTTACAACAACTATCAAAAGCTGTAATGTTTCTGGTTTCTATTTCTTGCCAGGCTTCTGGAGTACTATTTCCCTTCGTGGAACGAATGGTTGGCTCAAAGCAACAAGCACGAACATATCAAATGCTCGTTCACCTTCATTAATTGTTTTGTTTCCTTCTTAGATTTAATGGGGAACCACACGATACATAAAAAAGGTTCCTATCGAAATAATCAGTTAGCGCAGGTATGTCGGATAAGATACAATAAATCAACCGCAAAATTTAATAAACCACCAATAGACATGGATCAGGGCTCTGAAACTGCCTTCCCTCCCTATAATTTTCTGAAATTTACAGAATTGCGAGATGTGTTAGAGGTTAGCAGTTCTTACACCAAACAGAAGTTACTCACATTTAGTGATTGAAAACTACAGCATTGACGGGTACTGCAAAGATTTGCTGAATTGACTCCCTTGTTTGCAATAACTGCCCTGTGAACAAAGGCTATGTAACGTGGTAGAAACAATATGAGCTTGCAATTGATTCCCGCGATCAATATAATATACAACGATGCCTGGAAGACAGTTACGAGTACATTCAGAGGACACTTATTAATAGCTGCCTCATCTTCTCAGCCGGCTATTATAGCGCTCCTATTACAATTCAAAGAATTTGAATTGTATTGGTGCGCTGTGTTTTTTTTTTTTAAGATGTGTTCACACATTTTTCAATGACTTTGATCTTTCAAAACGGGATAAACAGGTAAAGCCCAGCGGGCATTAAGTTTCATTAGAGGCCCAAAGCGGGCTTTAGTACTCCTTCAAGTGCTTATAGTGGTGCAGCTGCTGGGATGGCCTTAATTTAAGGTTAAATGGTCATTTTTAGGAGTTTTTGGGCTCAAAATGGTGCAATTTTTCATGTTTTTTTGTGATTTTTTGTTTTGATTAGTCTTAGGCTGAAGTTTTTAAAAGTTGTTGAAGGCCTTTTGCAAGACAAAATTGCTTGTTATGGCCATTTTATGAGCTATATGTTTTGGTACTACAAACACGCAAAATGATACTAATTTTTGCAATTTTTTTCAGGTTTTTTTAAAATTTTTGTCATTTTTGAGTTTTTTAGCCCTAGGTGTCAGGAAACCTCCTCAAGGGTTTGATAAAATGTTAGATGATAGATTACTGCATATTTTCTTGTGTTAATAGAATAATTTTCATGTTTTTGCTATCATGAATTTTAGCATTTTTTGACAAAATTTGCAATTTTTTTCATACTTTTTGAAATTTATTGCCATTATTCAAGTTGTTTGAGTTCCAGGGACTAGAAAACCTCTTCAGGGGTTGGATAATAAGTTACTGAAAAATGTTTAGTTGCCATGGAATAGGTTTCAACTTTTGAATATCATAATTTTAAGCCTTTTTTTTTGACAAAATTCGCATTTTTTTCAGGTTTTTGAAAATGTTGCATTTTTTCAGTTTTTCCAGCTTCAGAGACCAGGAATCTCAAAGAGGTTTGTTAATAGGGCACTGCATAGTTTCTAGTAACAATGGACTGGTTTTTAACAATTTAGTGTCTCGAATTTTAGCGTTTTTTTGATAAATCTGCAATTTTTTTAAGGCTTCCTAAAGTTTTTGTCAGTTTTTGATATTCGTCCATACTCAAGTGCGAGAAAACATATTCCAAGTTCTGATAAAAATTTACTGTTTGATTTTTAGTTTCAATGAATTTGTTGTCAACATTTTATCCTATCGACTTTTTGAAGTTTTTTTGATAAAATTTGCAATTTTCAAGTTTATTCAAAACATTTGTATTTTATTTATTTTTTTCTTGCCTCAGTAGCCAGGTAACCTCATCTAGTAACCTCAACCAGTAGCAAGGGTTTGATAGTTTGCTATTAAATAGTTGCTAGGGGGCAATTGAATGGCTTTCAACATTTAATTAGAACGAAATTCTATTTTTTGAAGTTTGAAATTTTTTCTAAAAGTTTTTGCCTATTGATCTATGAGCTAATGAGTTTTTAAAGCTTGGAATTGGGTTACTGGATAGCCTCTAGAGACACGGAAATGATTCTGAAGATATTTATATCAATAGTTTTAGCAACATTTCCTTATAATTTGTAATTGATTTTTTTTTTCAAGTTTTTTGTTCATTTTCGAGTTAATCGATCTTCAAGGGCCAATGCTTATTTTCAGTTCTTGCAGATATAATACTGGACCGATTTCAGAAACAATAATTGGTTTTGAACATATGTTTGAATTAGGTATTTTTGATGGGAAAATTTCTGCTTTAGATTTAAAAGCTTCAAGAGTTTTAGCAATGAGTATATTTTTGTTTAGTTTTGATTTCAATTTCTCAATTTTTTGAGATGATTTTGTTCGTGTTCTGGCTGGTATTGTTCAATTGATCTGCTGATCAGGTAGAGTACGTCCGAGTTTTTTGTTAAATTCTTTGAATTGTATTTCAGGACTTGTCCTGCTATGTTTTTTTACAATTCAAAGAATTTGAATTGTATTGGGGAGCTGTCTTTTTTTAAGATCTGTTCACACATTTTCATGATTTTTGAAGTCAAATTGGAGTAGTGATTTTGGTCACGCCGAAACAGGAAATGGAGCGAAAAAGCGAGTGGTTTTGCGGCGTGAATTTTTTTCGCTCTAATTTTAAAGTAGAGTGCGAAAATGGTGTTTGAACAAAAATTCGGTTTCTCGGTAGTGGTTTTTTGTTCACATGCGGCAATTTCACTCTAATTTTTTACTGTTTTTTCGATTTTTTGGATCGGATTTTTTTCTAAATGGTTTTCCCAATCCATTCACAGCTCATTCTAGGCCTAGTTTTTTGTTTGATTTAAATTTTCAATTCTCGCTAGTGGTTTTTTTGTTCACATGCGGCATTTTGACATTGAGTTTTTGTTTTTTTCTTATTTTTTGATCTGATTTTTTAAAAATGGTTTTCTCAATTCACTCATAGTCCATTCTAGGTATAGTTTTCTTGTTTAGTCAATAAAAATTCTTTGAATTGTACGTCAGGACTTGTCCTGCTCTGTTTTTTTACTTCGTCGAATAAAAAAATTTTTCGCTTTACCTCATTTTGCCGCTTTTTCAACATTTTGCGTGATATCTTTTTGACTTCTCTAGACTAGTTTCTCTCTTCTCTCATTCTGCTAATAGTGATTTTGAACATCAGTTGCTCAGCAAAGCAATTCAAAATGAACAGAGTCAGTATAAAAAATTGAAGTCAGAAGTAGAAACGGGATAAACCCATAAAGCCCAATTTTAGATGCCCGCTATTTGAACGTCGTTCCTATAAGTTTTAGTTACCATCTCTAATGCTTATTGGTATTGATAGTAGCCCCTGTAGCCTCTCTCTAAGAAACAGAAGTACGTTATCTTCAACTACGAAATGCCATCAAAATAAATCGGCTTATTGGAATCAACGGCGGCTATTTTCCGGCAATCTGCCGGGCATGTTTGATAAATTCTTGAGCCATCGACCAGAACAAAGAGGAAAGTAAGAAAATATCTTACGTCTGTCATCGCACTTTCATATAGCAATTTTTCAAATTATCTTGTGAGTTGGGTGTCAGCATTTCATCGACAGTGAAGTAACCACTTCAAGAGCCTCTCCCCAAAAAAAATCAATGTTGAATAAAGCTCTCAAAAGGTCTGCAGAACGTCGTCACTCCATCTACAGACTTCTGTGTAGAAACATAATAAAAGTTTAACGCTGCGGACTAAAATCGCAAAAATGCGTGACCCATGAGGAAATCAAGTATCAGTTTGGGATTCAATTTAAAGTTGAATAAAAAAATATATCCGGCAGATTGCCGAAATATAGCCGCCGTCGATTCCCATAGCACCGACACGGATTGAACAATTGAGAAAAAGAAAATTGATTTTCAAGAAAAAAAAATTTGAAGTGAAATTTTTTTATTTCTTTTTGTACATCGACGTAGTCCTGTTCCTAGAAAAAGCGACAAGGGCGCTAATATTAAAACAAAAAAGCTGTAGAGATGGTAGCTAACACTACTAGGAACAAAATTGCAGGAGTCTAAGTATATGTTAGAGAATAGTTCTTGAAATCCTAAGGCAATTAGAGCTCAAAGACGAGGGCGCTTGCGCCCGAGGCTGAGCTCGAATTGCCGAAGGCCTCCCAAAATTTTACTCTAACTTATTAAGACCCAATTTTAATGTTCAAAACTCAAAGAGAGAACTTAATAAAAGTTTATGGTAACATTGCAATTCTCGTGCAGCGAATCAATCCAACAAATGAAAAATCGTTGGATTGACCCAAATAATATTTTTTTTTGAATACCTTGATATTATTGTAGGAGCGAATGGATTGCAGAGGTCGTCAGCCGGCTCTGTTTTGTCACTCTCATTGTCACTCTCTATTATGATTAGAAAAATGAGCATTTTATAAAAATAATTCTTAATATTGACTCAATAATAGACCTTAAAAAAGTCCTCTTTGCGCAAGTTTTTAAATTTTGTGACTGATTCCTGCTTTCAATTATCCGCTTTAATTATTTTTGAAAAGTGCATGCTTTGTTTCAAGAAAAAAAATTGGGCTTCCAAGAAAATTTCCCGAGAAACATGCCTCAAGGCTTCCAAGAATTTTAAACCATTTTGTAAGGTTGAACTCTTCCAGACAAGTGTGAAAAGTGAGCGAAAAACTGATTAAGTTTAAAGTCTAATGTGATATGAAACATGAAATCTTGAAAAAAGTGGGACGCTTGAAAAAGTATGAAATAATGACTTCTTGCTTCATCAACTTTCAAAATTAGTGGTCGAGCCTAACTTTATTGTTGATTTTCTTTAACAGCAAATTTGATGTCTAAAATTGAAATTAATGGGTTCATACCATTTGAATTTTTAATTTAGTTTTTTTGACCCTGTTCGTTCTTGACTGCACTGCTGAGCAACCGCTGTTTAAAAGCAACTTGACCGGAACGAGCCAAGAATGAAACAAGCCTAGCAAAGTCAAAAAGAAAATGTCGACGATGCGACCAAATGAGGAACTGCAAAACAAATTTTCATTCGACGAAGAACAAATAGCAGGACAAGTTCTCAATTTCAATCGAAAGAATTGATTAAATAAAGAACTAACAAATACAATGATTACGGCAACAAAATGCTAAGCCAGTCATGAAAGCCCTTTGCTCTTTATGCGCAGAGATGAACAAAAATCCAAAACAATTTTTTTTTTTCAAAGATTTAGTAATTCAGGAATTAAAAACAACACTTCACGAAACTGTTGACTCAACGATTTCATAGAACGAGTACATAATACACCATCCTTGTGGGAATCAGAAACAGCAAAAATGCAAGAAGCGATAAAACCACAAGAAAAACGAGCAACACAATATCCTTTTTTTTTTAAATAAAGTGAAAATCATAAAAAAAACTACTGCAAAAAATCATGTGACTAAAAATATTTAATTTTTATTAGCAAAAACTTGCTAATGGATTTACAAAACAAATATTGTAAAAGTCATAGAATCTACGAAATATCTACTCACTCAAGCACTAACTAGGATTAACTAAATTCTCATCAGCAACAGGTTAGACGTTATTATTGAGACTAAAAGATAAGACGTCAATATTTATGGGGAAACACCAGCGAAACTCAAACTTTCATTAATTTACTTAGAATGAAAACCGCTTTACCAGCAGCTATAGACTCAAACGATTAATTGAATTAACTCAAGACCAACAGATGACATTGACTGAAGAGTCATTAATTGAACTAAGTGATAAGACATCAATGTGAATAATAATTTTGAACCGAAACAAAGCAGTGAAAATGTCTAATAGCTGCCTGTACGACCTGGAGCAAAAGAAATTAGCTGATTAGACAACAAAGAGTACAAGTACTTCCAAAACTCAAAAAATCTTTCAAGGTTTTTGAAAACAAAATAGTGCATAATAAAAACTGGGCAAAAATCAAATATTTCTGAATATTTTCGAAAACAGTTAGTGTAAATCCACAAAAAAATAGCTGCCCATTGCTGAACCCAAGCTATTGCAAACATATGAAGTTAGAACAGTGATGTATCATGTTGATAGCACAAAAGACAAGAAACTGAAAACAGAAGTCAATTTGGCGCACGTGAAAAAATTGACTTAGAAACCAAAAATTGACTTAAAAACCACAACACTTTTAAAACCATAAAAGTGTTGTGTGAAATTTGTTATCAATTTCAAACAACACTCTAAAGATAGTTGGAAAACAGACACATCATTCCTACACCCTTTTTTGGCTCCCTTTGCTACTCCAGTGTGATTAAAATCACCAATCTAATTTGAATTCTCACTGACGTGAAAAAGACAAAAAAATTATGAACAGGTCTGGACAGGTGACAGCGCAACAATACAATCCGATTATATTGGATTGTAAAAAAGCAACGTTGCGCCGCTATAATAGCCTACTGTCTTTTTGAGGGCAGTCATTAATAATCAAAAAGGATTAGTCTAATTAACCCAGCTCGCGTTATTTGTCCTTCCGGCAATTTCAATGACAAATAGCTCTACGTGAACGAGAAAAAAAGCTTATTAAATTCTTTATTCTGAATGGGCTGAATATATTGCAAGAAACTCGTAATTGAAACATCCATATTAGCATCATTTCAAAAACATTAGGGTTGAAAGAAATAATTAGAGATACAAAAACAAAAAAATCTATTTTCATATGCATCTCTTCAAAAAAGAAAATTAGTTTCTGATAAAAATATTAACTTCTTTAACTAGTTGTATTTCAGCACTTACACAATTTGAATCTAATGTGCAAGTTGTTTGGTCAAAAAAGATCAAGGCCAATGATCGTAACTTTCGATTATTAGACTGAAAGTATCACTATAATTTTGTATCTGAGCAGAATTTCAAATGTTTCAATAAAACTAAAATTTGAAAAAGAACTCGCAAGAACATAATAATTAGAACACGAAGATCATTGAATCTGCTATCAGTAGTGTGAACAATTTTCGTAATTTATAAAATTTTTTTCTAAATATAACAAAAGAGCACAGCTCTTAGGTATATATCGCTGCCGTCTATTTCTTCTAGTATCTCATTGAATAATGTATACATAAGGTCATGACTGCCCAAATCTGCATCAATTTCTCAGTACTAATTGTTCCGACCCTCTTGAGGGTGGTGGGGGGAAGAAATATATACTCAAAAGCGTTTTTTTGTTCGGTCAATTTTGACCGATCGATATATTCATTGTAGAGAGTTGTGAGTGGTATCTTTAAAAAGTCCATCCAATGTAGAATACGGAGTTTCAAAGATTTACTTCGTTTCGTTTTCTAGAGCAAATTATAGATGTTATAAATTTTGGGAATATTAGACCAATTTGCGTTATTTCTTATCACATTTTCCAAAACTTTAGCCTAAATTTTTGCCAGTTTTGCTTTAAAAAATTGTTAAAATTTTTAAAAATAGTGTTCTTGATTTTACTTTTAAGACAAAAAAAAGTATTGTTGACTATTTTGATTTAGAGTTTGTTGGCAAAAATACTGGCTGATTATTCCAAAACTCAGCCTTTTTCATCCAAAATAGCTTCTTTAGACCACTTTGGATAAATTTGCCGAAGTATACACCCAAAAAGCACTAACACAATCTTTGTAAACTCAAAATCGGGCTAGTCCTACTTCCATTTTTATAGAGATAGCTCAGTAAAATTTTGCAATTTTTCTGCTAAATTCACTCGTTGATTATCAAAAAGACAGCATGTTTTTAATTTTCAACTAACAAATTATCGATATCTAAAACATTCGGAAAGATTGGTTGGTGTTCCCAATGGATGAACAGCATTAGCAGGGCTAGATTCGGACCAATCTTGGACTGTTATAATCCAAAGATAATTCAGATTGCAATCACTCGGCATTTTTTATTAAATAAATAAATAAAAAACAGAACAATTTAAATCGAAGCTCTCTAGTGACAGGTCCAATTGGCTTCCTAAACAGCTCCAAATTTTTCTATCTAGTTCTTTACTTGAAAGCTAATAATCGTTTGGACTATTAAAATGTTTGATTTTTTTTTTAAAAAAATGGCTTATTAAATTGTGCCTCTATATCATTCTTAATTTGGTTAACTTGTGGCTTAGTGTCAGCAAAGAAAGAAAGTTTCTTTTTTTCTACTGTTAGAATTTAACCTTTTTTGAGGTTTTATGCCTTAAGTTTTCTGGGTTTGATACTGGATTTCATAACTTTATTTTGATTTAAGGCATTTGCCCAATTGTCACGTTTTCTCACATTATCACACATTATTGACAAATCATATATCACATTATTGACCTTCAAAACAGAGCACATTTGAAAATATCAAAATCTTTAAAGATATAGATTACGGTTTTAACGGCTTTGGCAAACTTTCTCGAAGAAGTTAATAGATTTTTTTTTATTTTTGGCTTTAACTGTGGTTGCTTCTTTGTTTTTTTAGTCGTATGAAAACTCCTGTGCATAAACAGCTTCATTATAAATGAGCAGGTATTCTGATTTCAGTAGATAGCTGATGGCTTTCATGACTTTAAAAACAGTTGTTTCAAAAAACCACACAATTTAAACTCGCAATCTAGTTCTTTCTATTGTCCATTTGTTACACAATCTCGTTAATTACAGGTCATTATGACATTATTGGGGTCAAATAAGGTGTCACAAGATATTGGTGTCACAAAATTTAATTTTTTCAAAGAATTTGTTATGCCTTTACAGGCTTGGACACGGGTTTTTCACAGAAATTATTATTATTTTTTGATATTTGTCATACTTCGTTTCACGTTCTTTTTGTAGACGTAAAAATATTCTGGATAATTACAGATCTCAAGGGCCTCCTTTGGAGAACCTATGTAATTATTTCATTTTGTAGCTAATGGCGTTCATAACTTTGGAATTCTTTTTTCTAAAAAAAAGTTTCTTAATTTTGCCTTTTTTCTAATTGTTACCTGGTCTCGTTAATGAGCGGTCACATACCATATCAACGGTGTTCGAAGAAGACGCAATGGAACATATTTTGAGAGGGCAAAATAAGGCTTTACGGCTTCGACAGCGTTTTCTGGCAGGTTTTAATTGAATTTTTGTTTATTTGTTCTTTTCGTAACCGCAAAAAAAATGAATAATGACAAGTCTTAATGCCCTTCTATAGAAACATAGGTAATCATAAACCTGTGAGAAGTTTCCAGATGATTTCTAATGATTTTGCATACTTTAAAATTAATTGTATTTAAAAAGTATAATCAAATTTTTGAACTTTAATGTTTTTGTTCTTTTTCATCTTATTGGTACCGAACCTTATTATGGACTGGTCCCATATCTTTTCTAGCGAAATACAAGTTATTCTGTTTAGTTTGATTTGTATCTGACGCCATTTTGACTTCGTTATTAGTTTTTTTAATTGGATGTAAAGTTTTGGATGTAACTATTGTTTGTTGTTGTTTGATTTTGCTTTTCATCGTTACTCGCTTTCTTAATAATGGCAGAACTCATTAATCTAATTCGCCATTCTTTACTTCACTGAGTTCTTTGCTGCGGAGGCTATCTTAGTGTTCATACACCAATTTCTTTTGAAAAAACTTTATTTTTTGGGGTTTTCTATCTATTCCTCATTTGGACAAATATGCCAAAATTGAGGATGGGCGGGGTCGGAACCTTATGTTCAATCGCACATTACCGAGACTCCTTGTTTTCGATTTCGGATTTTTTAAATTTGTAGCGCAACGGTACAAGAGATCTACAAAAACGTAATATCCGGACAGATTTGGAACCACTGAAACGAATAGCGCTTTGGCACCACTGAAACGATGTAAAGCTTTCTTTGTCATAAGTAGCAACATAAGGATCGGCCCTTAAATGTAAAGTTAAATATTCTTCTTGAGTACATATTCAAATAGATTTGTTTTGTTTAAAACTCATTTCAAGATGCGAAAAAAACTGAAGTCAACGGCTAGGCAAAAAATCCTCTCATCAAAAGTAAAATTACGCCGAATTTCCGGTAGTTCCCGAATACTTTGTTCAGAAAAACTTTTGAGCCACTTTTCTAGATCTTGTTAGACTTCGATATCCATTAAGTTGCTGAAGATAGCTTCAAACTGCGTCAGAAAACATCAGCATGTGCTTGCTACACTGTCAGCACCAGCTGTAGGAAAAACAATTCACAAAACAATTTAATTGAACAAATTCTATATTTCAAAAATATGAAACATTTTAACGAAGATCCCTTGAAGTGTAAGGTTTTGAGTATTTGTTGTACAGTTCACGGATTAAAGTCGAATTTTAAAAAAATGTTAGTCTCATGGTTTCCATGGAGGTGTGGACTGCATTGTGATATGTTTCACCCATGGATCCATCCCATGGTCCACCCAGTGTCTCCTTCTCCATGTGCCCTTAGACACCATCTTGTCCAACATTCTACTGTCTTCAGGACCTTAGTAAAAAGAAACTACTGCACTTATCCATGTCGCAACATATCACACAGGGCAATTTACCATTAAATAGAACTTACTCAGATAGAGGTAGATAAGGAGCACAACATAATGCATGATCTGTGGAATCCAGCGACAAAACAATGGTCTCCAATTCAGCAATAAAATAAGCGTTGAGACAGTCCAGATCCAGCTATATTGCTTCAAAAAATTGAAATAATTCCTCCAAAAAGATTCAACAACCTGCGGCCATGTTTAAACGTGTTACGATACTTTTCTGCGAATCGAAGGGCTGAAATGGACTAAATTGACCTTCCCAATCCGGTAGGCACGCTTGCTCGCCATTTCTCAAAAACACTCATCAGATCAAGTAAGAGGCAACTACTAGCTTAATTGGTAATCTCAACTTCAATTGTAGACCGTATACCTTCAATTCTTTGCCGTATTCTCAAATTTGATACTCAAAAGAAATTCTGTTAATTTAATAATGGTTTTTAACATTATTAAGTCTAAGTCTTTAAACCTAAAGTCTAATGGTTTATCCCATTTGAATGAATCCGCGTAAAATTGCTCAATAAATTCTAAATGCAATCCAGTTGAAACAGTGAGTAAATCAGAAGTCAAAACTAAAGTGGTGATTTATGTAAAACGAATTTTCAAAAACAACAGAGCAGGTCCTCAACTACAATCCAAAAAATGAACAAACCATAAACCTTGCTAAAAGCATAACCAATCTATTCTGAATACCATAGGAGTGGCAAAAACTGCAAATGCAGGCAGGATTAACAAATTCAGTTAACATTTTTAGAGAGAATAACGAATGAAAGCTATCATCACTTAAAAACCAAAAAATATTGACAAAAAGGGACAAATCGGTGCGAGGAAAAGTTCTGAGGGTGAAATTTCAATCTATCACCTCTGATCAACTGGTAGTCACATTATCATCATTGAGATAATTATATGATGCATCCAGTGGAAAAAATTTTTGATGTAGACAGACTTTTCAGGTAATGATTAATTGCAATTAAAGCTCCCAAAAGAGAAAAACAACTTTCGTATAAAACGTTAATCTGCACACATTGCATTAAAAAGCTCGATCTTTTCCCTGGCCGTTTTCCGTTAAAAAAACATTGATTTAACTATTCCAAAATTTTGGTCTCACAGCTGTTTAAAAATTAGAGTAATTCGTTTATTTTTTAATTTGACCGATTGTCACTGCAGAAAAACGGTTCAGCAAAAAAAATGGTGTAAAAAACACTTAGAGCTTTTTTCAAGAGCGACAAGTGCGCCAAATTAACTTCATGTAAAAACCACACTTAAATCTAAATTGCTCTCTGCATTCTACAAAAGCACTTACGTTCCAGCTCGTAGTCCGAAAAAGAGCAAACGAAAAGAACAACCCTTGACACTAAGTTCGCATTTAGTGATCCCAGCAAAGTTACTTGACTTTTATTTGAGCTAAAAAAATTCAAATGCCCCGAATAAACTTTAATATAGTTCTTCGACCCAGTTACATTGATTGCATACAATTTTACACAAAAAAACTAGAAAAAACAGCAAAAGTTTGTAGCACCTGTCTTATAATTCTTCTTAGTCTTGATTAACAAAACAAAAATCACGTATCCCGTACATTTCTTGATATGACTTCCTTAGTATTTTGTAAAAAACACTTATTATCAACAATTATATTTACTCTTGCTTTTAGTGGTAAGAGATTTAGAACTTATGAAATGACACAAAACAACATAAACCTTAATAATGAAAAAAACGGAGGTAGTCAAACAGCTCGAATTTCAATTGAGTTTTTGCACAGTTGCTCTTTGAAATCTTCTAGCGCCAAGATCTACCCATACAAGCCAAACTATCAAAAGTATATTCAGAAGTCTTCTTGGAACTTCCAAAACTGAAAGATCCAAAACAATTATAAAACTTATTAGACTAGGGTCACATAGTAAACTGTCACGAAAAATCGGTCAAAAGAAAAATTGCATAAAAAGACTACAAGACAAAAATAATTGCTAAAAACATCTTTTGAGAGGAATAAATCATTATACTGCTAGTTGTTATTAAAAGATGACAATTTGGCAAAATCACCAAAAGAATTCATTTTTTCTAAAACCTACCGGGCAGGTTGCCGGAAAATTTGTTTCCAGAACCCAGGCTGGGCTTGAAAGGACAGAAAATTGAGAAAATTACATTATAAAATACTTCTAACTGCGCGCTATTTTAATCGGATTTTGTAGTTAGATATACATGTTTCTTAATAAGAGGATACAGCAACGCACATTCGACTATAAGAGAGGAATACAAGTGAACCTTTCACTGTTCTAACGGAATTATGATGGGCAATTAGGACCCACAGCGAGCAAGATCAGACAAAATGTTAGCAATTTCGCATTCACAGAAAACGTGATAGTGGCTGAGAACATCAAAGCAAGGTGGCACAAAAACCTATGCTTCCAAAATAAACGTTGTCAGTCAAAGAAAGAAATTCAGGCACACAACGTGTTAGAGTACAAAATTAACGTGCAAGCACTACGAAATGCGAATGTTGTGGAGTTAACCAGAGTCAAGCCTAACAAACAAGTAAAGCTCATCCTTTAGTCAGCTTTATGCCGGATGGAAGACTCTAAAAGGACCCAAAACTGAACGGTTTGTAACAATAATTGATAGATACATATCATTTGAAAAGATACTGGGTGGAACCGAAGTGAAACACATCATCGGGGGAAACGCAATCTTCACACCATCGTGTGCTACGCCCAAACAAGCCCAGCTAAGTTCGCCTTGTTTGAAATGCTGCATCAAGGTAAAAAGAAGCAGGCCTAATTGACAAGCTACTAGCAGGACCCGATCTAGCGCATGAGCTGATTGGAACAATATTCGGGATTACCTGAAAGAACAATCTCGCACAGCCAGATTGAGCTTCATATGTCTGCTGACGATATCTGTAGACACGATTCAATCTGCAATATCAGGAACGGGATATTTTGAGCAATTTTACGGTGCTGTCTGGAGCATGAAGTAGAGGAAATTCGGAGGAACTTGAGCTACCACAGACGCAGAGCTGGAGAGCCTTCGCCAGGCAAGTAAAGCGCAGCCCCATGGCACATCAGGTCTGATCAATTTCTCAATCATTGATTCTAACTTTGTGAACGTGTCAAGTTCAACTCTGAAAGCTGCAGGAGATAAACTACCTCAAAGAGTTCTCAAACAGAAATCGTTTATGAAGATGAAGACCGGCCTCTTTGCAAAATGGCTATCAAGAATCGCATGAAGGGTTATCAGCGTTCAAAGGAGACCAAAAAACCATAGAAAAGGTTGAACTGTTCCCGAAGCCATTGAATTTCAGTGCACTGAAACGTTTAAGTAACGAAGAGAAGGCAAAATGATCATTGTCCACTAGCTGGTGGCACTCATGAAATTTTGAACCCTCCATTATTGAGAAAACTGTCCAATGATAGGTAAGCAAAAGTGAGGAAGCAACATTTGTGTAACGAACATCTGAGCAAGCAAGAAACTTGCAATCAAAGATTGTGAAGTCAGCGCACGCGGTATAAACGGATGTACTAAGAAGCAAAACCAATTGCTACACTCTAAAAGCCTAACGCAGGAAGGCAATCAAGCAGTCAATGTAAGCGCAGCTGCAATCAACAAAAGTAACAAAGTTATGAGTTTTCTTCATACAGTTACTCAAAACATAACGGTGGTAACAAGTGACGAACATATTCATTCAATGGTAAAAGAGTGCAAGAAAAGCTACGGGTCCAGGACAGCGATACTACGCTCAAAAAATCTGGCATACAAGGGAAAAACGCTCTGACGACAACAGGTTCCTCTGAAAATAAAGATACAACAATCAACGGTGCATTTAATCGAAGCGTTTGGACAACGGCAAATCTCATTGGGAAACAAAAACGATTGCAATAGCTGAAGCAAAACTTCAACCAAATGAGTATTCTCGAAATAAGAGTCTCAATTGTAGAAGTTGGCAACGTCCGGGGTCAAGATGCTTACGCAGGCACAAAGATGCTAGAGAGTACGACAAAGTTCACGAGCGAGCGCTACAATTGGGAATTCTGTTGAGTAAACCAGAGTCAAATTTAACAAACAACTACAGCTCAGCCTTTAACCAGCTTTATACAGTGGGGCGAAGGCCGAGGTGAAAGCCATCTTCGGGGCAAAATGGTAATTTTCATACCATCATGTGCTACATCCGGAATAGCGCAGCAAAGTTACAAGAAGTAGGCCTAAAAAACAAGCTACTAATAGGCCCTGATCTAGCGCAAGAGCTGATTGAAACCCTATTCAGATGTCCCTAAAACAATAGCTCTGACAGCCATATGGAACAACTTTTTCTGCAAGTGCAAGTTCCCAAAAAGGATAGAAGCTGCCTCAGGTTTCTAGGGTGTCTAGGAACTAACGAGGCAGTTAAATTTTATGAATATCTTGTATAGAGCTAAAAGTTTCCAACTTATACAAATTACTATCTCAAACGTGTTGTAATCGAGAAGTAAGAAAAGTATCAAATTGTAGCAAGAAATGTAAAAAAGATTCTACATGGACGCTAATAAAGGATTCGATCAATTACAACCTTTTCTCACCAAACACATTTGAAATAAAGAAATGGGTAACTAACAATAACGCGGTACCAGAAGCAAAACAGAAGACCTGAAGTCGATCGGAAACACAGAAAAACGATGTTGAACACAGAGATCTGCGGTGTTAGGACTACAATGGAAAAATGCTGACCATAGTCTTCAAATATGCAATGGTATCAACAGAAATCAACAGAACTCAAATAAAATTCTGTCACTAGTATCTTACAATAGGAAAATTTACACTGTTCAAGTTTTACATTAAACGATCTCTGAGAGCTATCTGAACTACGAATGAGAAACATTGACAAAAGTGGAGCCTTATGAAGAAGCAAAACGCTTGAGGTGGAAAGGACAACTTCTGATTGCAACGAAGCAAGCATCGATAAAGGATGCTTCAATACAGTCATGGACCAAATTGACCTTTGTGTTCGCTGACGCATCTGTAGACACAGTTTGAGATGTGGCCAATCTGCGATCACAGCCATCTCACAAACTGTGTCTACTGGTGTTACCGTTTAAGCTGAGCTTTTTGCATGTAACACACATCTTTAATGACGTAAAGCGCTCGGCTCCGTCTGCTCAAAAATGTTTCTTGCATGCTCAGTTCCTCCATGCTGCTAACTCATGTGGTACTTTCACAGGAAGATTTCAGCGTGAAACTGTGTATCCGTAGTAAGGATACACTGTTGCAAACTGAAATACCCCTGCGAAATTACCACAAGAACAATCAACATGAAGGAACTGAGCATGCAAGAGACATTGTTGAGCAGACAGAGCGGAGCGCCTTACGTCATTAAAGAACAAGTGTGTTGCCTGTAGAAAACTAAGCGCAAACGATAACACCAGTTATGTTGGCACAGAATACCCATTCTTCGTATCTTGATAGATCTTTCACATTCATGTGACCTGCCTTCAGGTCGAGGAAAGCTTAGGCCAATTTTTTTCTGGCTGGAATGAAAAGGTGGCCTAAGCCGAGATTTATCATTGTAAGGCGGATGGGTCAACATATAAGGGATAAAATTTTTCTCACTTAAGCGTTTGGCTTCTTGCAGAATCTTGTCTGAATTTGCAGCAGTTCTTGCAATAAAAACCAATTTATATTGTAGAAAATTTATTAATGATTTCCTAACATTCTGAGGGGACACCCTACATTTTTGGTGAATGTGATAAGCATGGTGGAGCAATACATCAACTGATTCGTCAAATTAATGCAGCACTTACCGCAACCAAAAACTTGAAATTCATAACCAATAACAGAATGAAATTCAAAAAATATCAGCATCTAATCCCAATAAATTTTTATCGATCTTCTTTGCATAATTCGATTTTGTAATCAGATAACATTTGATTACATTGTGACCAAATGCACTGCCATGTTCATTGAGCTTATCTACAACAATTCGTAGTGACTCACGGCCACCAGCCCCATTACCGTCATCTGCGCAACGTGTATGAATCAAAATTTTCCGCTGATTTTTGGTAGTTTTTCAAGCTCTAATTATACTGCTTTGCATAACAATTTTGAACTGCCAGGAATAGAGCTAACAATTTCTCCCAACTCTCGGTATACACTGACTTCGGGATACTTTATGCGGTGCCCGGCGCTCTCTGAACTTTTATGATTATCGCAAAATTCACTGAAACTGGCATGCCCAATTCGGTATCTCGCATTATTAGGGCTGAATTGGTTGTAATAATAGATTAGATTTCGTAGTTCAAGAATACGAACAATGATGATTTTGTGATAGTGAGATAATTCGAGCTTAAGTTTCTCTCCATGTATGCTTATCTCGTACTAATAATAGCTACTATGTATGTACGTTGACAAAAGTGAACAAATAAATTTGGCTTCGATAGAAAGTAGCGTTAAATTTAGTTTGTCATGCTATTCTTACTTCACTGTTTGAATCTGTTTGTTTGGTTCGGCTTTAGGGATCCCCTTATGTTTTTTTCTTAGAGAACTTGATTAATTTTCGAACTTAATTAACCTTGGCAGCAATTAGAAGCAAAGCTTTGGTACGATCTTCGAAAAGGCGTCGATGTGCATAAATATCGAATTCGATATCACCTTATTGTCCACGGCGAAGCTGTAACTTCCCATTCCCAAAAATTAGACCTCGTTTAACGCACTTCACTACACTGCTGCCTGTAATTCTTAAGACCTCGCCAATGCCAATTGGTCGAACCCCTGGGCATTTTCTTGAGCAATCAGACAGTAAGCTCTAGTTTTTCGGTGACAATTCTGATTGCAATTTTGCACACGGTTTTACAGAGACCGCTGGAGGAGAATTTGTATGAAGTTAACAATCATCTCCTTTTCCCCTGCATCAAGACCAGATGTACCATAGCTTCCATTTGTTTTCATTGCGGCAGGTTTTATTTCAGAGCCGTTTCTGAATTTTTCCGATCGGTTACGACATATTTAGCGTCGAATTTCTGACTACATGGATGTTTTTCCTGTGTTTTCTCTGGACAATCACTTTATCGAATGTTTATAGAACACAGCCCTTTGCATCATCTGAAATGCATCTTAAAGCATTCGACAAAGGCTTTAAAATCACTTACTTCTCGTTTTCTATTTAATTTTCTTAAACGCTCCCAAAGTGCCTTTGCCTCGTTGAACAGGTCGTCAAATTTACACCTGATCCAAAGAGGGGCCTTTTGGACTTAATTAAAATTCAGAGATCGCAATATGAGTCGAGCAAATAAATCAACGAAGTGTGCATACGTTCAGTTATCGCCACACTTATGAACGATCATGTCAGTTTTATACATGGCAACGAATCTCACCTAACACTTCATGTTTCTCCATCTTGCGTCTGAGAGTCCAACTCTTCTTCCACAGGTGAGCATGGTATCCCGGCTGTCTCCTGATCCACAGGCCATTTGGCAATCTAAACATATGACAAATGGATACTTCAATTAATACATGGCGAATATAACTATCATAACGCATATAGCAATAAGAATGATGAATTCATATGCTTTACTAAAGATAGCATTAGTTTAGATGATAAGCTATGAAGATTTCTCTTGCAGCGCCGAGAAACGAGACGATATTCAATCCTACAATGAAGCGTTCATCAATGCTACCCGCGGGTTGTAAATTGTGAATTTAAATCGTTGTAATAACTTTCAGACGGATGGTGAGGGGGAGTCAGAGACCAAAGATTAGATATCATGAATAGCAATTAATTGTTTTTGAACAAAAATAAAACAATAAACGGTTAATTGATCTCAAACAATCAATTAAATTTATGGATCATTAAAAAATATCGCAATTTTGATAAACAAATCTAAATTACTAACTTTTCGCTTTTCTTCCGATCATATTTAGTTTAAGAAACCTCGGATCTATTCTGTTTCGGCCCCCAGCATAGTAAACATGAGTTTATAATGAGCCCCCCGGCGCACGTGCTATTTTCTTATATAGTAACGTGCTATATAACAACATATAATTTGTAACTGGGGGTCATAAAAAAACACTGGGGGGGGGGGGGGGGGCAAAGCAGAATAGATCCGAAATTTTGTGCAACGCTTTTAATTGTTTCCTAGAATATTAATTCCCATTATAACTAAAATTTATTGCTCCAAATAGACTAACGTAATTCGGGAACCTTTTTGTTTTCAGGGAAGGAAGGTTATTTCCCTACTTTTATTCTCAAATTTGCCCATCAATGATATTCAGTTAATTGATATTTTAATCGATTAATTGATAATTGCCATCTTACCAATCAATTAATTGTATAATCAATAATTAAATGCCAACGCTAGAGTACGCAGATTCAAGTAACCTGAAAAATCTGGTCGCGACTGACGGCTTCTCCTCAGCTTCGCCATCTTTCATGTTGTATTTGATTCTGTATCCATACTGCCGTCTACTAATTACACTGGTACTCCATCCTATCAATGCAGATGGAAAACCTACAGGACGCAGGGTACCCGCAATGGACGATTCTAATTCAGTAAACAAACGAGGTCTGCTACATACTCCACAATGCGATCTGATATTATTCAATGCCATAGTCACCTGAAATCACCATAGTCAGCTGTTATCTGGACTGGACAAAGAATTGAAAGAGTAAATGAGGGGAACAGGAAATCGTACTCTCAAGTGAAAAACATAATACAATCTTCCAACTCGTTTAAAAGTAAAGTAGTAGTAGTCGTAAAGACTTAATTCCTTTAAACTAGGTTTAAGAAAACACACATGTATAAATATGCACGACAAAATGTACAATATCACTTGATAAAATGTGGACACGAATAGTTCATATAATAATTTGAAGTTCTGCATTTCAGGTAATTGATGAGGGGTTTTTTCAGAGTTTTCAATGGCATTTCAAATGCAACGATTTTCAACCGGATGAGCTCGTTTGTAGCTCGAGTTGCTCAGATGAAAAAGTTGTCTTCTGAAGACCTTGCGTGCTGTAGGGACGCGAAAGTCCATTCGAGGAAGATCGCGTTTGCAAAGATGCAAAGCAAGAGTTACAATGTACGTCAACGGCCCCGTTGTAAACAGGAAAACAATGTCAGCTCTGATTAAGCTGTAACACCAAGGAAGCAACTGAAAGGATTCTAAGCCTCAAATATGAGATTAGCAGCGTATTATCCAACAAAAGGACTTTATATTAAAACAATTCAAGCTGGTGTTCAAGGTACAAAATTCTGTTGCATTTTAGAAGCTTTGAAATTAGGTGAGCTTTACAGGATAGCGTACTAGACACAATAAAATCCAAATCTTCGATTTGCTTGTTGAAAGGAAGGTAGTCAGACCCAAGAAGAATTTGAGCACTCATAATGCCCACCAAAATTACCAGCTTTACATTACGATGGGTGGAAATGCAGACTATTTAAATCACACCAATTAGATAAGGAGTTAATGTCTTCTTGCAAGAGCGAGAATGATGATGTGATGAAATTTTTTTCAGATCATCAGCAGAAAGATTTAAAAAACTGTTTGCCACGTCATCAGCCATATCATTATCAAAAATAATGAAAAACAGCGGACCGAGCAAGCTGCCCTGGGGAAGTCCAATAAAACCGGTAAATCAGAAAAAAGCTTTTGGTGACTTTTCACAAATTGAGAACTTTTCGTTAGATAAGCATCAAAAAAGGTTGAGAATAACTGAGTCGATCAAAACCAAAATTCGCATGCTTAGACAAAAGTATGATGGGACAGGGAGTCAAAAAATTTTTTACGTTAAAATAGATAGAAATGGCAGAAAGTTGGTATGACGAGAGAATAAACAGAATCAAGATACATTTTCATCAGACTTATTGTACAATGTGATTTCACAAAACCTTGTTGTTCACGTTTGGTTTGTTGCCTTATCTTTAGACAAAAAAAAATTGAACAAAAATCTTTCAAGAAATAAGAAAAGTTTAGGGAGGATATTAATGATATGGTAGTTAGCAATATCATTAGTAGGACCAAATTTATGTAAGGGAGTAACGTGTGCTCTTTTCCAATTATCACGCAAATTTTGGGTTGCGACAAACCTGAAGAACAGCTCAAAGGCGCACACATAACCTTCGCACATTGGCCAAGGAGGAATGAGGGTAACTCATCAGCACCAGCAGCACTAAAATCACCAAGCGACTCCAAGAAGAGGAGAATATCAGAAAAAGAAAACTCAAGGTTCATCAACTTGATGAAAGATTCGTTCAAATGATTAGAAACTGTCTAAGAACTACTGTCTTGAATGACAGAAGCAAAAAATTGATTGAATCCCAAGGCTTTCTCTGAATCGGTGAAGAAGTTTTCAATTCCATAAAACATAGCAGGAGGAAAAGACGAGTTGAAACCAAAGCCTCTCATCAGTTCGAGACATATCTAGACATAGTCGAATTGAAGAGAAATCAAATTAATTCATGAATATTTCTTTTACTAATTCGATAGAATCTGAAATCGATAAGTTGAGTTCTCTCGCTTTTAAGACGATTAAAAAGGAAGGATCAGTACTAAATTGCCTAAAGTTGGTTTCTCTTTGAATGATGAGATGAATAATATGTGATGAATAAAAACAATGGAGATTTAAGGCAGAGAGCGCGTTTCAATTTAAATGCATTATTGAAAGCGTCACAAATTAGGCTGTACTAAGTATCGGGGAAAAAGCTAACAGCATTATCATGCGACAAGACCGTAAAAAGAGGTAGTGGAATAATATTGAATGAAAGAGCATTGAATGAACTATGAATAAACGTTTTGAAAAGATATTGGCGCTTCCGAGGTTAAACTGGAACTACGGGAAAATTGTCTGAGAAGATTTGTTTTGCTAACGTAACTGATAGATTAGCAACGTTAGATAAAACAAGATCCAGGATGCTGTTACTTTTATGTGAAGGTTCAACAACGAGTTTATTCAGATCTTTTTCAGTGATCATTTCAAGGAATCGACATTCATGACATAAGGATGACCATTATTTTGCCCAGTCAATGCTGGAAAAATTGAAATCCCCTATAAGATAAACCTCATAAACGCAACCGTAACCAAATTGAACTAGTAACAAGTCGAACGTAGTATAGTAGGACTGACTATAAGTCAATAAGTTAGAGATGTCCACTAAATAGTGTGATGATTTGGCGGGTTGTAAATAAGCAGAAAGAAGACGAACTTCTTACATAAAACAACGCAAGATAGAGCAAATTCGAAGTAAGAAATGGTAATATCAACAAATTTGATGGCCGAAACAGAGGATTTTGCGATCAGCAGGCCACCATGCTCGCAACGATCACGATCTCATCAAGCAATAAAATTGAAGGAAGAGCCCAAAATACTTTAGAACTACTGATGTCTGTATATAAACAAGTTTTGGTGAGAATCAGTAAAGAGATAGAGTTTGCAGCGCATAGTTTAAAAAATTCATAGCGTTTACCAAGAGACCATAATGATTGACAGTTTATGAGAGCCTATTTATTAGTATGTAGCCAATTGGTTGCTATTTCAACAAGCTTATTTTTGTCGTACAATTTTATTTTCTTGATCTGAAACTCTTTTCTGTCCGTTCCCTCGACTGCTACCATATGGTAACGTTTAGCCAAAACAACTCAATAAGAAATATTTGATGTAACCAGGATGTTTTTTATTCTGTAATTTTTCACTGCAGACAAAACAGTATTCCATAAAATAAGATTTTGATGTTGAAAAAAGAATAGGACAACAAAGTCAACGTCATTGACTAGAAGGAATATTATTTTTGTTTTGTTTCGCAATCTTGCCAAGCTTCCGGATTCTCAAGATATTTCCACCAGCTTGGAGGCACTTATGATGAACTAAGTCACTAATATTTGTCGAGTATTTCTCAACTTGTTTGAAGTTTGCTGATTCAGTTTTGAATAAACCTGTAATCACAAAAAGAAATTCAGTTATATGCGCGGTCTTCGTGTTTCCTGTAACAAAATTGCTCTCAGGGGAAGAACGCTGGTAACTATATCCTTGACATTATCATTAATAGTGAGAATTGAGTCCTTAATGAGTTGAGGTACCATTTCCAGATAAATGTAGACAATTTAGCTTGGAATTCAGCAAAGAAAGAAATTAACTTAGCTTCAGTTGGGGTATTCAAGCAGGTGTTGTTATAAGCCAGACAGATATCGCAAATCCGTTGAACGTTTCGTTTAGATCCCAACCAGCGTACTTTTTCAAGGGACAGCGAGAAACAGTCCCCATTAAATCTTTTGTCACATGAGGAACACCCGATCCCAGATTGGTAAACCTTCTTGACTAGCTTTGTGCAGGCTCCACATTTGACAGAAGTCCTGGAATTCAAGCGGGTGGATCGTGGAAGAGTAGCCATACATATATCTGAAACTATTTAATAAGTTTAACACAACCATCTATAAGTTCATCGCAACAGTTTATCACAACCAGTATACAAATAGTTGTTAAAAGACTAAGTAAACATTAAGCGACTTACATCGGAAGAATTGCTCTTAGCGACAAGCAAAATTATTTAATCAAGGGGCTGTAGCCTATTTAAGATTTCTTTATGGGTGCACGATGAGATTCGAACCATAGACCACTCGCTTTCTCACGAGAAGCACTGCCCACTCGGTTATCAGGCAATTCTTTTCGCAATGCTGCAATCAATTTTATTTCTGCAACAAGCTTTAGGTTGGAGTGAGAGCAATAGAGATCACTAAAAAATAGAGAACAGAAGCGTAAAAAAGTCGCCTGAGAAGTCAAAGAATATTCGAGAAGAAAAGCGCAAAACGGTCAAGCGAACAATTTGCAAACAAAGACCAACACGTTTACAAAAATTGCTATGAACTTCGTTCAAGAGCAAATAATAATAAAAAAACAAAGAGAACACAATATTATTGTATAGGGATAGCTGTCGCTAAATATACATTATTTTAAACTGATATATGTAAAAAACGAAGTTTTTTACATATATCTTTTTTTGAAGTTTAACTGGTCACAGATCACTTGAAGCGGAAGTCACGCCATGTGCTAACTTTGTGAATAAGAACTACTGTTGTCTCTTCTGTCAAAAACGTTTTCAATCAACTTTATCTAAAACTTGTAAACTTCAAATGTATCTTGCAGGTTAAATAGTAAGGAGTTCCATTTCAACAAGGAATGATTGAAAAAAAATTTACAGGAAGAAACAGGTGGAATATTCCCTACAAAAATTATTTGGTTGGTGCGCTTGTTTAACCTATAGCTGGCTGTAGGGAATTTAAGCTGCTGATGAAATGCTCTTTTCATATTTCTACTGTATTTGACGTAGTACGTTATAATTTTCAACTTAATCAGCTGTCTTATATCGATTATTGTTTTACGCTTTCTTCAATCGTTTGACAACTTGATACTAGAACACACACTTCAAAAAAAGCACCAAAGTTCAACTGATTCGAAAGACATAAAGCAGAGTACTCTAAATTTCTAAAGACAAGTGCGTGAAAAAACATAATACAAGTGAGTGAGTAATACTGTGGTGGGAAATCTATGTTGTACAGTTTCAATCCTCTGAACAAAAACAAAATGAGCCCTACAAATTGACTTTGGAACACGATTGAAAACCTTTGAGCAAATACTCTGCAGACTGATCTAATACTACTACTACTACTACTACTACTACTACTACTACTACTACTACTACTACTACTACTACTACTACTGTTTCAACACTTTAATTCCAAATATGAAATAAAGGCACGGTTGGCAACAAATACAAATACAAATACAAATACAAACAAAACAAGAAGAGTTATTTGTTTGGTTATTCTGTGAAGTGCTGTACGACGAAATTGTTGAAGGCATTCTTTGACCCGGTTGCTGCTTTCTCCTGCAATCTGGTGAACGATACTTTGTTTCGTACACAGTCTCCTTCGATTTGACTCATCCACGTTTTCCGTTGCCCCCCAGGAGCGCGTCTGGCATGGGCGTATTGATCGGGCGGGTCCCAATCGAAGGCACTGCGGGCTAATCTTCCTGGTTCCATTCTCTGGATGTGACCGTACCATTTTATCCGTTTGAGCATGATCATCGTGGATAGTTGGGGCATTCGCGATCTTGACATAATTTCATCGTTCGTTGCTTTCTCCAGATATGACACACGTAGAATTCTCCGAAGACAACCACAGTGGAAACTCTCAAGTTTTCTCTCCATTAATTTCGAAAGAGTCCAAGTCTCTGAGCTGTACAGCACGGCTGATAAAACGAGTGCTTTGTACAAATTGCACTTGAGGTGCACGCTGAGCTGCTTGCTCTTCCAGAGATTTTGGAAGTTAGCAAACCGTTGTCTACCTTCTGCATGTTTGCAATTGACTTCCTGGAGGTCTCCATGCTTGAGGCTGACATATGATCCGAGATACTTGAACGCTTCTATGTTTTCAAACTCGTTTCCGATAACATCTTGTACTTTGCAGGAAAACACGCGTGTGGCAGCTGCTTTAGGTTTGCCACAGTATCTCGATTGGTGAACTTTTCGGCCATTGACTGTTTTGAACTTCCTTTCACACTTGTCACAGGTGAGGCTCGCCTCTAGTTGCTCGAACTTTGACTTGTCGACGACATTCTTTGACGAACCGGCTTTGCAGAATCTTGTTTGGTGCACTTTGCGTCCGGTAACTGTACTGAATTGCCGCTCACAGTTCTGACATCTTAAAGACTCTTGATCAGCCACCGCTGACCCACTCTCATTTTCTAGCGACTCTAAATCCGCTACTGCAGATTGTTGTTGTGAAGCTACCAACGCTGGCTTAGCCTCCGCTAAGCTTTTCAATCTGAGCTTCTGGCCATCTTGTGTTTCGAACCAGCCCGCTTTCTTTTTCGTTCCCAGCAGCACCTCCGTGCCGATGGTTAGTCGTGACTGGCTAGATGTCTCTGCCAGGAGTCCTAGTTTGCCTTTATGTGTTCCAGTGAGTATCTCCACGTTCTGTTGGATACTAGGCACTGCAACAACATTTGGGTTGTCGCATTTTACGCCCATATTCTTTGTTTTGGCCACATTAATCTTCAGACCAGCGGCTTCCGCTAGGGCCTCGATTCGATGTAGGTTTTCTTGCACCTCACTGTCTGAGACCCCCACGAGAGCAACATCATCAGCAAAATCTAAGTCAGCCACCAATCTCCCAATGTCTAATCCTCCATGCACCGAGTTAGCTAAAATGTAGTTGATGACAAGGCCGAATAGGATTGGGGACCACACATCACCCTGCCTAACGCCTGTTCTGACATCAAATAAGCGTCCCTTCTCACCTTCGGCTTTGACTCGACATTTGAATCCATCATAGCTGTTTCTTATGATGTTTATCACTTTTTGCGGCAGACCATAGTGTTTCATTATCTGGTACATCTGCTCACGATCGACAGAATCGAATGCCGCTCGAAAGTCTATTCGAACACTCTGACCTCTTTCCTTTACTCTTGTATAATGGGACAATTTCTGCTACCTTCCAGTCATCGGGCAGAACTTCCGTCGACCAACATTTATCTATGATGTCCCAGAGCCACTCGACAATACCCTTGTGTGCTTTCAACATCTCACAGGAAATGTTATCGGGTCCACTTGCCTTGCCATTCTTCAACCTGCGGACAGCTTCAAGCACTTCTTCAAATCGAATTGGGCTCAGGTCAATCGGCAAGCTTTCAGCTGCTTCTTCGGGATCCAATCTCGTACTGCAACTGAATGTTGAGGGATTCAGGAGTTGACTAAAATGTTCCGTCCAGCGTTCAAGTCGTTCCTCTTTCGTCCGTAAGTTGACGCCAGTGCTTGAAACTAATTTGGTCAACTGGGGCCTCCAGTTTCGGCAAATCTGCTGTGATGCCCCAAAAACCTCCTTTAAGTTGCCTCTGTCCGCGAAGCTCTGCACTTCTTGGCCTTTGCGTTCAAGCCATGCCCGTTTGTCTGCACGTAGAGCTTTTCTGACTTCCTTACAGCAGTTTGTGAACTCTAACAGCACCTCCGCGCTGCTGTGTTTCTTTAACTGTAGATCGGCTCGTTTCCGGATAAGTTCCAGAGAATCTGGAGAAATCCAAGGTTTGTTCACTCGCTTGTCCGGAAGGAGGCATTTCACTGCTGCTTGGTTCAGGGCTTTTCGAAAATTGTCCCAAGACTGCTCTGTATTCTCGAAATCGCCGCTCTTATCAAGATGTAACTTGACCTCCTGCGTGAATAAGTCACGCGTTGTTTCATCTTGCAGCTTTGCAGAACTGATTCTGGGCGTGAAGCATGACTTTTTAGACAAAAGTTTCATAGATACTTCCGCAATGACCAGTTCGTGATCGGTAATTGTGGTTTTCCCTCTTCTGGACCTCACATTCGTCAGACATCCTCTGTATCTCTCTGCAAACAGAATGTGATCCAGCATCTTTTTTTCGACAACTCGGATCGGGAGGGTTGAAGGTGTACCGATGCACTTGTCGATGCTGGAACCATGTACCACCTACGAGCAATTTGTGTGAAGTGCAAAATGATAACAACTTTTCAGAGTTTTCATTTTCTTCACCCATTCCAAACGGGCCTCTGCAGCTCATGGTGTCATTCAACTGGTGTCCAGGCTCTGCATTGAGGTCACCGATGACACAAATACGCTCCCTATGTTTGAAACTGGAAACTAGGTCTGAAAGTTGACTCCAAAACAAATCCTTCTCTTGGAGACTAGCTTCATTCGTAGGTGCGTAGCAGACAACAACAGCTAGATTGGCTCTCCTCTGAGCCGCGAACTTGACGTAGCAAATACGTTCACTTAGAGCCACTTGTTCTACGATGCTGTTTATCAATGACTTCTTTACAGCAACGCCCACTCCTCCTTGTCTCGACTTTACACCAGACAACCACGAGTCAGACAGGTAGAGCTTGTGGTCTCCGAGATCAATTTCTTGCTCCTGCAATCTCGTCTCCTGCACTCCCAGAATATCCAACTTGTATCGCGCCAGATCCATTTTCAAAGCCTCTAGAGATCCGGCTTGGGTCAGTGTTCTGACGTTTAAAGTTGCAATTCTGAGTTGGTTCCTCGGGAGATTTTTAGCACCCCTTACCCGGGACTCGGGGCCATGGTTGATTACTCATTGCTTTGGTGTTTGAAGGCTGAGATACGACTAGTTGCGCCACAAAATAGAAGACCAGTGCCTCGTTAGCTCGACCATGTGAGCGTAGATCCGCAGCACATGACCTACCCCCAGGGGACACCACGTGGAGGTGAGGTTGGATTTTGTCCCCCACTCTCACATACTACTACTACTACTACTACTACTACTACTACTACTACTACTACTACTACTACTACTACTACTACTACTACTACTACTACTACTACTACTACTACTACTACTACTACTACTACTACTACTACTACTACTACTACTACTACTACTACTACTACTACTGTTTCAACACTTTAATTCCAAATATGAAATAAAGGCACGGTTGGCAACAAATACAAACAAAACGAGAAGAGTTATTTGTTTGGTTATTCTGTGAAGTGCTGTACGACGAAATTGTTGAAGGCATTCTTTGACCCGGTTGCTGCTTTCTCCTGCAATCTGGTGAACGATACTTTGTTTCGTACACAGTCTCCTTCGATTTGACTCATCCACGTTTTCCGTTGCCCCCCAGGAGCGCGTCTAGCATGGACATATTGATCGGGCGGGTCCCAATCGAAGGCACTGCGGGCTAATCTTCCTGGTTGCATTCTCTGGATGTGTCCGTACCATTTTATCCGTTTGAGCATGATCATCGTGAATAGTTGGGGCATTCGTGATCTTGACATAATTTCTTCGTTCGTTGCTTTCTCCAGATATGACACACGTAGAATTCTCCGAAGACAACCACAGTGGAAACTCTCAAGTTTTCTCTCCATTAATTTCGAAAGAGTCCAAGTCTCTGAGCTGTACAGCACGGCTGATAAAACGAGTGCTTTGTACAAATTGCACTTGAGGTGCACGCTGAGCTGCTTGCTCTTCCAGAGATTTTGGAAGTTAGCAAACCGTTGTCTACCTTCTGCAAGTTTGCAATTGACTTCCTGCAGGTCTCCATGCTTGAGGCTGACATATGATCCGAGATACTTGAACGCTTCTATGTTTTCAAACTCGTTTCCGAGAACATCTTGTACTTTGCAGGAAAACACGCGTGTGGCAACTGCTTTAGGTTTGCCACAGTATCTCGTTTGGTGAACTTTTCGGCCATTGACTGTTTTGAACTTTCTTTCACAATTGTCACAGGTAAGGCTCGCCTCTAGTTGCTCGAACTTTGACTTGTCGACGACATTCTTTGACAAACCGGCTTTGCAGAATCTTGTTTGGTGCACTTTGCGTCCGGTAACTGTACTGAGTTGCCGCTGACAATTCTGACATCTTAAAGACTCTTGGTCAGCCACCACTGACCGACTCTCATTTTCTAGCGACTCTGAATCTGCTACCGCAGATTGTTGTTGTGAAGCTACCAACGCTGGCTTAGCCACCGCTAAGCTTTTCAATCTTAGCTTCCGGCCATCTTGTGTTTCGAACCAGCCCGCTTTCTTTTTCGTTCCAAGCAGCACCTCCGTGCTGATGGTTAGTCGTGACTGGCTAGATGTCTCTGCCAGGAGTCCTAGTTTGCCTTTATGTGTTCCAGTGAGTATCTCCACGTTCTGTTGGATACTAGGCACTGCAAAAACTTTTGGGTTGTCGCATTTTACGCCCATATTCTTTGTTTTGGCCACATTAATCTTCAGACCAGCGGCTTCCGCAAGGGCCTCGATTCGATGTAGGTTTTCTTGCACCTCACTGTCTGAGACCCCCACGAGAGCAACATCATACTACTACTACTACTACTACTACTACTACTACTACTACTACTACTACTACTACTACTACTTCTACTACTACTACTACTACTTCTACTACTACTACTACTACTACTACTACTACTACTACTACTACTACTACTACTACTACTACTACTACTACTACTACTACTACTACGCTGGTTTGCACCTAAATTTTTACACTGGTTTGATTTCTTACTAATGATGTCCCAACAACTATAGATCCAGAATCATTGAGTTTGCTATGATTTTTTGCGCGAAAACGTAGTAAACTCAGTTTTGCTTTCAATTTCAAACCTCTTGATACAGATGTAAATTTCCCAAGCTTAAAAATTTTCTGCACAGAGTCTAAAGCAATATCGGAGTTTCTGTGACTACAAAGCTTAAAACAATCAATCTCATACTGCAAAAGCTTACCAGTTGCACTTGCTTGCTATGGGATGTCGTTTTTATACATAAGCAACCATTTTTTTAACTGTAATGCAGAAGTTTAAAAGTTTAGACATTGTAAATTTCTCAGAAGGATTTGGCGTGATAGTGAGTTAAAAGTTTTTGATAAATCGAATAAAACGGTATATGAGCAATATTTCTGTTCTCAATTTCAGGTTGAACTAATTCGATGGATAATATAATAGCGTCTTGCACTGATACCATACGCCAAATTTAGAATTGAAGCGGCTATAGTAATTTCTTACTCTGAATATAACTTGTGATTTGTTTGTGCAAGCTTTCTCTAATATTTTCTAAAACGATGTATTTATCAAGATAGGACGATAGTTTGCAGGGTCCACGATGTCATATTCTTTAACAGAAACTTGTTATGAGCGCTCTTCTGAGCATCAAAGGAAAAATACAGTCTTTAAGTCATTGATTCATAATGAACGTCAGGTGGGGTGGGGCTAAATTTTGCTTGCCATCAATAATAGCACAAGCGGGTATTTTACAAGGACAATTGGGTTCGTTGGGCTTTGCCGCTCTGATTATATCAAAATATTTCTTTTTGTGAAATGATTCAAAAATCAAACGATTAGTTGCCAACATCGATACATGGTATTTCTTCATTTTTCTTAACAAAATATTGCCCTAAGTTTGAGATTAAAGAATAAATTTGTTCTGCAATTTTTTCGTCAACAATCGTCTCACCAAAACAATTTTTTACTGCAGCAAAATCTACAGCTTGCTTGTTTGTCCCCCTGACATTAGTGAGAAATATCTAGCAACTCATAGCAGTACTAAGGGAGAGGAATCAGTTTCAGGAGAGCTTCTCATGTTTTTCCTACAATATATTGGACAGTTTGTTTCGAAACTTAATGTATAGTGACCATTTTTCTACCGATCAGTTCCAACTAAAATTCTCATACGCTGTTTGACATTCACGCAGTAAATTTAACCAATCCTCCTCAAATCACGTTCCCTTTAACAGTTTTGGAGTTGTCTTCTTTGAAAATTTCTTCTTAAGAAGTGCATGCTTTTCAAGTGCACCTGATAGAAGATAAACGAATATATTCAACATGTCATTGGCATGTGAACACTTATATACTTTGAACAATGACCAATCTGAGAATGGTTTGCAAAACAAGACTGTATTATACTGTTTTCTATCATATCTTTTTGATAAGATGCTTTTTTGTTTTCCAGTGCTCACTTCGGTGAAAATACTGAACTAAAGTGGTCAGTTTTGAATAGATAAAAAACCTCTATCTTCGGTTAAAATGTAATCAATGTGATTATTCGTTGTCTTACATACACGAGTTAGATGAATTTGGACTAGCTATTCTGAAACAGTAGGATAGAACAATGAGTACGGATTTTCTGTCTCGCGAAGATTCAGGTAATCTATGTTGTAATCAACCAATAGAAAGATAGGAATGGATTAGAAAGATGAATTGTCTTTATTAGTCAATAATTGCTCGAGGAACTCATTGTGATATAGCGTGATTGAGTTGTATGTTGTATTCAACAAATTTTTAGACCTGCAGTGGATTGAAATTTGCTCTGACATTCATCTCAAAACGAGTCGTATTTGTATTAATCAAACAGGTTCAAAACTTCGCGTTCTTTTGAAGCGATTCTCATGGACACAAAAAGCAATATACCAACCCCTTTTGTCTCTGAGATCACTGCTTCTCTATCACATCTGAAAAGGGCATGACTATTGGAAGCTACATAACGTAAAGTTGTTTTATTATCTGTCATCCCAATTTCTGATATAACCACAAAACAATTTTTTCTCGTTTCATTAACTCAAAACATCAGTTGAATGAGCCTTTGATACGTATTGAACGTTAAAATGAGCAACGAGTGAAATCTTTTTATATTTTTCGGAAAAATTGAAATTTTCAGGGCCTGATTTCGCTCGAAGTCACCAAAGTGGTTCAAAAATGTTCAATATACATAAGAAACGTCAATGCGCAAACTGATTCGTCTGATATGCGCAAACTGATGTCCCAGTGCTTCAAAACATAATCTTTTAAATTTCTTTTATACATCAGAGACTTGCTCATTATCCCACTTTTGGAACTTATACTATTCTTCGAGTACAATCTTTCCTTGTCCCGCATAATCTTTCTCATTAACAAAAAGAACATTACCAACATTTTGCCTCTTCCTCAAATTCAGTAATTATCAATGCGCTGTACTGCTCAACGTTGTCAGTCTCTATGACTGAAGACAGGCTTTCTACATCAGAGCAACGCCTTTTCCAGTTCCTGGACAACACAAAAACCACATAGGAAGGACTTTGTGAAGCCTTGCAGATGATTGTCGGCACCCCGATGTTTGTCCAGGTGATCCAGCCATTCCTATCAACCCCGGGGCCAGTACACTCCACAAGATGACTGCTGCCCTCTTCTTCTTGCCCAAATTGGTTGCAGAATTGTTTCAATTATGACTCAGCTCGTTTGATATTTTAAATTCAGTTAATCCGAACAGACCTGATGAACAGCCAAAGCTAGTTAATCAGTTCATCATAATAATTAGGCTTTCGCTACAATTAACATCATTAATTGAAGGGCAACTTACAGTGAGTTTTGTCACAATTAAAAGCAATTCAATTGAATTAGAAGAAAATTGAATTGAACGTCAGATCCCACTGACAATTTTGCAAATGGAACTTACAATGTCAATTATTTACAGAGTGTAGCTGTTTCCTTTAATGACAATTTTAAAAAGAGGCGCAATATACAGAAGAAGAGCATAACTCTACTAAGAATTTAAATTGAATTATATAACAAAACAAAAAATTGAGGGATTCTCGGAAGATATTTTTTCATCAATACGGATTTTTCTGGAATTCCAATCTCATTTAGATCTATAACTTGGATTTAAGATCTTGAATTTTTTCATTTAAAAGTTTGTTAAGACTTTCTAACATTTCGGGAAAGGATTGAAACATTTCAATGATTCAATTTGCTAAACTCCAATAAAGTAACACGGCTACTGTTAACTAATTTTCTAATACGAGCTTCTGGCTTTGGTACTCATCGAGCGTGCTGAGCAATGGCTTCCTTCGTGTAACACGTAATGCTTCGAAATTCCTTAGCCTTCGGGCCACATTGCTCTGACGATTTATACGCCGCTCAAACGCGCTTGAGGTGCCACATAATTTCCATACACGCTCATCTACTGGCGAGCCTTCTTTTTTGATGCTCTATAATCCGCGTGGATAGATTTATACAAGTATGCCTGACATAGGTGGCATTGCATTCACTACAAGATGTTTCCTTTTCAACCAAGTTTCATGGATGCTCACCAAAACTAGACGTTAATGATCTTAGGCAGTTTTTGAGTTTTCGTGCTATCAGCTGTAGTTTTTGCAGTCTTTTGAGAGTCACTTAGTTTTTCTAATTCCCTGAGTTACAATGCACAAATTTTTTCTCCAATCTCTTTGCAATAAAATGATTTCCCGCCATATCGGTTCGTTGACTTTACGGGCTTCATCAGAGTATTGTTAGTTGCTTATAGATCGAATAGACTATGGATAGTACCCTCTACAATTTTTTGACACTAGATTGGTGAGCAGCTACGAAAACTCAGATTTGTTCCTGTTTCTGTTGGTTTTTGTAAACATTCACAAGAGCTTTTTCCTTGTTCGTCAACTTAGACTGCCATATCAAAGAAACCTTGTCTGTGCTCTCTTGACTCCTTTTTCTTTTGTTGTAAACTCAAAATTTTTGTGCTATTTATTTTTCTTATTGAAGCAAGTTTTTGTTTTGGTGTCGTCTTTCACTGTGAAAATAATAGAGCCAAAAAAAATATCATAAAGTTTTTGTTTCCTAGTTTTGTTTTCAGTTGGTGTGTTTTCACATTGAAAACACTTCCAAAAACATCTCCCAATTTTAGCATTGCTTCTCACTTATATCTTGACTTTTGAATATTGTTTTCACATTTTTCATACTCGACGGCCCTGCTATTTCCAGCCACTTTTTTTCCGGTCAGTCAAGACATTTGTGTTTTGCACTTTGTTTCTCCAGAGATGGTCTCAATCTCCACCCTCAGTTCATCGTCAAAACTTTTCATGTAAATTTTGGCCAAGATAACCAAAATTTCTGATATAACCACAAAGTTTTTTTCTCATGTCATTAACAAAAAACTTCAGTTGCATAAGCTTTTGATACGTTTAGAAAGTTAAAATGAGCAACCCGTAAATTTTGTTTATTTTTCTCCGAAAATTTGACAATTTTTGGGCCTGGATTTCATTCGACGTCACCACAGCGTTTCAAAATTTTTCAATGTACATAAGAAACGTCAATGCGCAAAATGATGCGGCATATATCCCAGTTCAAAAAGCGGGCTTTGTTCAGTATAACGTCTGACATGCTTGGCAATTATTAACTTTAGGTCTTAACCTCCACTTGGTACACGATGACATGTACCAACATCAATTGAAGTGATTACGACACCGCCCTTCTCAGCTAAACTCAGCACCTTTGCAAATACATCCTCACCCGGCTCCACATCCACACCAAAATCAAGCACAATTTCCCTGCGCCCTTACTGCTCAAAGTTGTCAGCCTCTATGACTGAAGGCAGGCTTCCACATCAGACCAACGCTTTTTCCAGTTCCTGAACAACACAGAAACCACATAGGAAGGACTTTGTGAAGCCTTGCAGATGATTGTCGGCACCCCGATGTTTGTCCAGGTGATCCAGCCATTCCTATCAACCCCGGGGCCAGTACACTCCACAAGATGAGTGCTGCCCTCTTTTTCTTGCCCAAATTGGTTGCAGAATTGTTTCAATTATGACTCATCTCGTTTGATATTTTAAATTCAGTTAATCCGAACAGACCTGATAAACAGCCAAAGCTAGTTAATAAGTTCATCATAATAATTAGGCTTTCGCTACAATTAACATCATTAATTGAAGGGCAACTTACAGTGAGTTTTGTCACAATTAAAAGCAATTCAATTGAATTAGAAGAAAATTGAATTGAACGTCAGATCCCACTGACAATTTTGCAAATGGAACTTACAATGTCAATTATTTACAGAGTGTAGCTGTTTCCTTTAATAACAATTTTACAAAGAGGCGCAATATACAGAAGAAGAGCAAAACTATACTAAGAATTTCAATTGAATTATATAACAAAACAAAAAATTGAGGGAATCCCGGAAGATATTTTTTCATCAATACGGTTTTTTCTGGAATTCCAATCTCATTTAGATATAAAATTTGGATTTAAGATCTTGAATTTTGTCACTTAAAAGTTTTTAAAGACTTTCTAACATTTCGGTAAAGGATTGAAACATTTCAATGATTCAATTTGCTAAACTCCAATAAAGTAACACGGCTACTGTTAACTAATTTTCTAATACAAGCTTCTGGCTTTGGTACTCATCGTGCGTGCTGAGCAATGGCTTCCGTCGTGTAACACGTAATGCTTCGAAATTCCTTAGCCTTTGGACCACATTGCTCTGACGATTTATACGCCACTCAAACGCGCTTGAGGTTCCACATAATTTCCATACACGCTCATCTACTGGCGAGCCTTCTTTTTTGATGCTCTATAATCCGCGTGGATAGATTTATACAAGTATGCCTGACATAGGTGGCATTGCATTCACTACAAGATGTTTCCTTTTCAACCAAGTTTCATAGATGCTCACCAAAACTAGACGTTAATGATCTTAGGCAGTTTTTGAGTTTCCTTGCTATCAGCTGTAGTTTTTGCAGTCTTTTGAGAGTCACTTAGTTTTTCTAATTCCCTGAGTTACAATGCACAAATTTTTTCTCCGATCTCTTTGCAATAAAATGATTTCCCGCTAAATCAGTTCGTTGACTTTACGGGCTTCATCAGAGTACTGTTAGTTGCTTATAGATCGAATACACTATGGATAGTACCCTCTACAATTTTTTGACACTGGATTGGTGAGCAGCTACGAAAATTCAGATTTGTTCCCAATACTGTTGGTTTTTGTAAACATTCACAAGAGCTTTTTCCTTGTTCGTCAACTTAGCCTGCCATATCAAATAAACCTTGTCTGTGCTCTCTTGACTCCTTTTTCTTTTGTTGTAAACTCAAAATTTTTATGCTATTTATTTTTCTTATTGAAGCAAGTTTTTGTTTTGGTGTCGTCTTTCACTGTGAAAATAATGCAGCCAAAAAAGTTTTTAAAAAGTTTTTCTTTCCTAGTTTTGTTTTCAGTTGGTGTGTTTTCACATTGGAAACACTTCCAAAAAACATCTCCCAATTTTAGCATTGCTCCTCACTTATATCTTGACTTTTGAATAATCTTTTCACATTTTTCATACTCGACGGCCCTGCTATTTCCAGCCACTTTTTCCCGGTCAGTCAAGACATTTGTGTTTTGCACTTTGTTTCTCCAGAGCTGGTCTCAATCTCCACCCTCAGTTCATCGTCAAAACTTTCCATGCAAATTTTGGCCAAGATAACCAAAATTTCTGATATAACCACAAAGTTTTTTCTCATGTCATTAACAAAAAACTTCAGTTGCATAAGCTTTTGATACGTTTAGAAAGTTAAAATGAGCAACCCGTAAATTTTGTTTATTTTTCTCCGAAAATTTGACAATTTTTGGGCCTGGATTTCATTCGACGTCACCACAGCGTTTCAAAAGTTTTCAATGTACATAAGAAACGTCAATGCGCAAAATGATGCGGCATATATCCCAGTTCAAAAAGCGGGCTTTCTTCAGTATAACGTCTGACATGCTTGGCAATTATTAACTTTAGGTCTTAACCTCCACTTGGTACACGATGACATGTACCAACATCAATTGAAGTGATTACGACACCGCCCTTCTCAGCTAAACTCAGCACCTTTGCAAATACATCCTCACCCGGCTCCACATCCACACCAAAATCAAGCACAATTTCCCTGCGCCCTTACTGCTCAAAGTTGTCAGCCTCTATGACTGAAGGCAGGCTTCCACATCAGACCAACGCCTTTTCCAGTTCCTGAACAACACAGAAACCACATAGGAAGGACTTTGTGAAGCCTTGCAGATGATTGATTTGAAGCAAGTTTTTGTTTTGGTGTCGTCTTTCACTGTGAAAATAATGCAGCCAAAAAATTTTTTAAAAAGTTTTTCTTTCCTGGTTTTGTTTTCAGTTGGTGTGTTTTCACATTGGAAACACTTCCAAAAAACACACCCCAATTTTTGCATTGCTCCTCACGTATATCTTGACTTTTTAATAAGGTTTTCACATTTTTCATATTCGACGGCTCTGCTATTTCAAGCCACTTTTTTTCAGGACAGTCAGGGTATTTGTGTTTTGCAGATTTTGTTTCTCGAAAGCTGGTCTCAATCTCCACGCTCAGCTTATCTTCAAAACCTTCCCTTCAAATATTGGCCCAGATAACTGCCAGTAAAGCCTGCTTGCCAATCATTCTTTTTACAGGACCCGCTGCTATTGCTTTTAGAAAAAACAATTGTGATTGCCGGCTTGTGTAGGAGCCTACGTGTTGATCTCTGAATATAGGAAGATTTGTCATTGTAGTAAAGACAACGCAGGGCTATCTCAATGGCTTCTGAGAAGGGAACAATGATGTATACACCTTCAACATCTAATAATACATTTTGCTTATTCGCCTCCAGCGCAAGAGTTTCAATGTTTTTCTTCCTATTAGACTCCGTGTTTCAAATTAAGCTCTCAGCACCTTTTGAAAAAGTGGAGTCGAAAATTGTATAATTTGTGAAAAGTACTACTGACCGCAAAAAAAAGGATTCGACGGAAGATGATCAGATTCTGAGACATATCGGACTAAATGGTCTACTAAAAAAAAGTAGTGTCGATTTGATGTCTTGATAAAATCAAATCCGAGATTGGGCACATATCAAAGTGTAGGCTTTTGTTGGAATCAAATCATTACAAAATTTTTTGAATTTTTTAACTCGAAGTGGCAGGCTGCAAAAGAAATCAAGAGAGGAACGAGTCAAGTGTATGTGAAACGAAATGAATTCAAATGGAGTAGCTGTTTTCAGATAGAAATTTTTTTATAAATATTTTGTCATATTATTTATGCAATAAGCATCTCCGACATGAACCACTCTGTACTACTGCTAATAAAAATTGAAAACATCTTATGTAGTGGGCATTTGGTGTGCCAATCTTATGTAGTTAGCATTAGATCAGCATTTGGTCTGCCAATCAGAATATGCTTCAAAGGAAAATGTTTTCTTTTCATGACAAAAAAGATTTACATTTCAAAATTGATAATTTTTTTTCAGATCACTTGACTGGTTAGATGTCAAAAATTCGCCTCAGCATCATAGTGGTTGCATTTTTCAATATTTTTTCCCGACAAACGAGCCAGAATTTTACATGATGATTCTACTATTTGATTCTTTCAAATGCAATGAGGGGTATGATACACCCAATGGACAGAAAATTGAATCCTTACTAGGACGATACAAAGCACCGTCTCTACCGCCAGAACGCACAATATTTTATAGCTACAGCAATTTTCTAGGCTCTAGACTCCCCATCAAAGGATTGTATTGACATTGTAATAAATAGTTTCCTAGCCTTCCATCTAACTCCGTTACATGTAAAACACATTTATAATATTGGATACGTGGAAAAAGATTCCTCTGGGACTCACATCTGTGCTAGGAGACTTTCAAAACCTAATGGAATTAAAATTTGCTAGCCTCTCTTAAGAAATAGATTTTTATCTAAATGACGCAAATGCTTTCGGAAAAGAGTCTTAAGAACAAATGAAACGTTGGAATTGGTTGTGCAAATCTCAACAGAGTATGGCCTAAGGATCAAACGATCAAAATTAAAAATTTTGTGAAGCTCGCATGCATCTGGGGACCCAGTTTATGCAAAAATGGAGACTCGACACGAAAATCTAAGAGCAATTGAAAGATTGAAAGAATAGTCTTCTCTGAATGATGCCAGTGCGTCTATTGGCTTTGCTGTCTATTATCGGAAACATATTCCGGGTTGCGGAAAAACAGCAGAACCTCTCTACAGGATGCTGAAAAAATCGAACGACGTGCCAAAAAACTGCAAACAAATAAAAGAAAAAGTTGTTTCAAGCCCCAGTTTTAGGATGCCCAAATATTAGAGTTCAGGATAAATTGACTAGGAATGCTTCCCTAAGAGGTTTTGAGGCAGCCCTTACACAGTAACAAGAACTGAAGAGGGAATTATTGCGTACTTTAGGAAAATTCTGAGTAAAGTCAACGCAACCACATAGCAAATATGTGGTAACTATTTGCAATCAATCTTTTTAAGCGTCTTCGTGCACTTTTATGCAGAAGAAGACTTGAGCCAAGACAAAAAATTAGAGCGTCTAAGAAAATATGGAAATATTGGGTTCAGTATATCAGTACACAACTCCACATTTGGGATTTTTATATAGAATACACCAAAAAGAACCCAACTTTGAAACTGTTTATCAATTGGCAGTACCATGGATGACATTGAAATGTCTTAACCAAGGGCTCGTGAAAAATTTTAAAGGCCATGCATAAGAGGGAACGTAAGAATCTGGACAAATCGACAAGCAATCACAAAATGGAAACCCAGTTATCCATTTTGGCAGGTGTCTCTCGTTATCATGGGTCAACACCTTGAGTCACATAATGTTTATTGGATGCCCAATCAAGTGCCAACGACATTGAAGAGTGTTTTTTTGAGCATTGGATAATGAAACTCCAGTTGTTTTCTAGTCACCTTAAAAAGATAAAAGTTCAAACTTCATGTCCATTTTCTTGCCTAGTTGTTGCAAAGAACTGGGAATTAACAGGACATCCACAGCAAAAAAAGGTGATAATATAAATAACTAATCGAAAAATACAGGATTGCCTTTTAAATACGTAGGCCAAAACCATTATCAGTTGACAAAATTTCTACCTTTGGCGGCGATGGCCCAAAGACTATCAATCCGTAGTGTAACAAAATATAATCAAGCGTAACTGGCGTGGGTTTCCCCTGTCACTGCCTGTAGACTGCATCCATAGCACACCGCAGACCACAATATGTGCACCAACAAATGACTATGTTTTACTACTGAACCAAAAACTGCAAGAGACGTACCTAATGACGAGAAATATCATAGACGTCGTACAAGAACTCAAAAGACTAGTTTGATCAAAGTAGGTATGGATCGGGCTATGGATTTTGTACAGAAGTTTTAGTTTTGGACCCGACGCTAAAGATCGGAAAAACACGGAAGTTTTTTCAACCTATAGATGACCCTAAACAATTGTTGAAATCATGAACGATTTGAATTTCAATGTGGAAGACAAAAATTCCATGAAAATCTTTTGTGACCACTGAAAAAAATTAAAGCACCGGAAAATCCAGTTACGTCTGAACCTCTGGAAACAAATAATTACAGAAAAAGTTGAGCAAATTAACAACCAGAAAGCTTAGACGCGGATGATATAAATGAAATTGAATCATCTACAGACAGTGAGGGTAAACTTAATCAAGAAGAGCAGACATTAGATGACATTGCAAACAATACACAGAAAGTTTTGAATAAAATTTCCGAGAAAGAAACTACTCCGAAATCAGCGCAGGAGACCCCTGCGTTGCAAGGAAAAGCAAACAAAGTTAATGAGGAATGACTTGAATTCGCGAGGAGGAAACCGAAAAGAAACAAAACCAACTCTCATCAGTAGAGAAAAACGCAAAGGAAGGATATTTGATCAAAACATCCCAGCAAAAAAGGGGAAACATAAAATTTGAGGGCACGAGAATTAGCTACCAGGTTTAACAGCCGAATAAAATCAACAACTTAGAATTGAAAAATTTACTTTGCTGAGCCAGATTAAGAGTAATTGAGCAGTGGATGAACTGATGACGTTCTTCCACGAAGAAAGTTCAGAAAAAAAATGGATTCAAACAGAATTGCAATTGCGTCCGGCGTTTAGTGCGATGAAGTTTCACTAAGTCTGTTTTCGGTAATGATTGTACTAATTTTAACGGATACTGTTTTAGCAAAATCTTTTCAACAAAAAATTTTTTTGGAGCACAGTCAAACTATGATAAGAGAATTTGAGTGTCGAAAACAATAAAAGACGGTTGATTGAAAAAACAGAGGTTCAGTCAGAGATAAAAACCAATTTTTTGCATGTTTGAAGTGGTATATACCGAGAGGAGGAGCCTATGTGACAATTGCGTCTTTGTAACTGAAAACTCAGGCAACACTCTTGTAATCGATATCGATATACCCTTTGAACGAGAAGACTTATGGAACTTTTTGACAAAAGAATCTTGCTTTACCAGGTTTTGGAGACACAGCATTTAAAATCAACAAGTGTTTTACGGAAAAGTTTTTACAACTGGCAAGAGACACTTTTGCTGGGGAGGGTAGCCAAAAAATTATGAAAAATAGATAAATGCGAAAGCGATATGTATGCTGAGCCAGTAGAGTTGGTTTCCCCTACAGAAGAAAAATTAAATAGAAATGGGGTAATCAATGCAATAATGAACACAGGAGACTTTTGGGGGAAAATGCTTTAAACAAAAATATTGAACTGTAAATTTCCTTTGGTTTTTCAAAAATTGGTCTAATCAAAACCGAAAAATTTAAAGTCAACTTCAGGAGTTATTTTTTGAAAAACAAAAAAAAACAAAATGTCAAAGTACTAAACGCTTCAAAAAGTGATTCTGCAACAATTTTTGGTAACAATGAGACAATTTTTCAGACAAAATTTCGCGCAAAATCAAACATTAAAAATTAACTTAGGAAATATTGTAGGGAAATGGATTTCTATTCGGACAGCGGGTCAGAATTACAGAAGTCCCAAGTTCTTTTCTTCTACAAATAAAAGTCAAAAATGGAAAATTTTTATTTTAAGGTTACCATGGAAAAGCTTCTTTCAAATGATATTCACAATTTTGTTTTTGAACTACTCGAGAGAGGCAAAAAACGTTGTGAGTCCTTCAGAAATGCTCCTTGAGCCTGGAACTCACGTTTAATGGGCTGGATTTAATTTTAAGGTTCAAAAATGTACCATGGTGGTAGCAACAATTACTAAGCTTCTCTTTTGCACGGAAGAAGTTTTAATAGGGGTTCAGATTTTTCTTCCATCGGATAGTTGGGCCAATTTAGGAACATTTTGTATCTGAATTAAAAAATTTCAGCTTGTAGCCGATTGTGTCCAAACGTCATTGCTCTAGTAGACGGCAACTTTCAGCAAATTGGTGACACAATGAGGCAACTCAGTCCGTAGAAATACCAAAGGCAGATGAATAATGATTTAAATTTTAGTTTCCAAAAACTACAAAGTAGCGTTTTCTCAACAAAGGACTTAAAAAAAGGATCATTTGCTGAAAGATTTTGCCTCAACAATAATATTATTATCAGTCGGGAAGCATTGCGAGGTGCAGATGGAAAACACAGTCACTAAAATTTTGAACTTTGGAACACTCAGATTTAAACGGAAAATTAGTTTGCAAAGGAAATAGTTTTTTTCCAAGATAAATACAGATCTATAATTTATGTATTTGGATAGAAAATTTGAAAATTTTTCCTAGTGTATTCATCTATTTAGGAATAATTTTTTTGGAACGTCTTTGCATTAACTATTGCAGAATCTCGACCTGATAACGGACAAAGAGCTTGTGTTGATTCCTGCACCAAAAAAATGGAAACGCTTGAAACGCTTAGGTAAAAATTGGGAACGCTGTATAACAAAGAAAAAAGGGAGAGGAAAGGAAAGATCGCAGAAAAGATTGAGTTCAAGACCAAATATATATATATATATATATATATATATATATATATAAATATATAAAAAATATTCAAATTACTACAGAAGCCAAAATGGTTGTCTTAAATTAGACAAAGCTGGCTGCGAGACATCAAAAACTAACAGACATGTTTCTTATACAACAATTTTTTGTGCAATCTTCCTGGAGTTTACCGAGTTGAATCTGGCCTATCTCGTACTTGGCTCGGAAACTGTCTACGTTAGAAATACCGGCACTTTAAATATTCGGCTCCAAAACTGAATGGCTGGAAAGGATCTGCTAAGCCAGAGCGTGCATCTGGAATAGTTGAAAAGTGCAAACTCGCTACTTCAATGAAACTTAGCCGAGCGTCAAAAAAATTTGACTACCATCGGGAAAAGGCTAAAGAGACAACAAGGGGCGATGGATGACTTGAGCACCGAGTTTGAGGCACTAGGAGGCAGTCTAAAAGCAAACGGCAGTAAGAAAGGCCCATCAGGAGAAGTCGATTGAGTCACTGAAACCAGAGTTGACCGATTTTCAACTCAACGTAGCTATGAAGCGCGAAGCTGCCGAGAAACTGCAAAAAAAAGAACGACCGATTTTGGTCACTGCGAAAAGTCTTTTCTGGCTTCGTAACATAGGTATAATGAATGGGACTGACGCTTTTTATGATACATTGTGAGTGAAGAGTTCTGCCACTGTAAAACAAAATTGTACCAAAAAATGAGCCTATTGACGCGCCATGATGCCGGCAGTGATATTGATTTCTTCAAAACCATCAATAGTGCATTCTAAGTTTTGGCAAACGACACAGCACGAGAAACCAACAATATTTTGGACCAATGGAAGCGGAGAAAAATGTGAAAAATGAAAACTTAGCTTAAAATGTTTTATAAAAATTATATACACTTTTTATATACTAGGACACTCAATTGAAAAAAAGTGCGATTGAAAATGGTGTGTGAATACTGAGATAAGAAGACGGCAGCGTGATTGCCCCACGAATATGAAACAGAGCACAAAAGAATTCGGTGCTGCAAGGTCAACCATATAGTTCAAATCCCAATTTTTTACCTAAGTTATTGCTTACAAAACGTTGATATGAATCAGAAAAATAAAATCGACATTTGATAAAAACCTAGGTTGGGCTCGAATTAATATTAAAAATTCTGACATATCAGTTTTCACTTAGTTATTTACCTCTGTGATAAAGCCGATATTTGTTGCGGACTAATGTAAGGCTTTCATTCAATTTTTAAATACCAATCTGACCATCCGGTCTATTAACTCTATTTAATCTTTAAATTAAGAGTCTTTTGCATAACTGTTTAATAATTTGAATTGTTTTTTAAACAATCACGACGCTTAATTCTTCAAAACAATAAAACGTTGCGCAAGGGCAGCTACTATGTACAGCAGCCTATGGGAAAGAGAATAGAATGAAAAAAAGGTGCAAAACTTATGTTAACTCGAATGCATGTTATCGGGTCCAATTCTGTTTCGTCTTATCTTCAGATACTTTTGTTTCTGTATGTTTTATATTGTGTGTTACAGACGGCCTTACTCCTCCCAAGCAGAAAATTGCAACTTGAAGAAAAGTTTTTTCAATTTCCAAAAGTCGTTGTTGACATTTTAGATTTTAAATAGCGCCGTAATATTTGTAGGCTTCCTGGGCTTCTTCTGTATTGGCTAAACCAAATAGACTGAAATGTGGATGTTGGCCGGACCGAAAAAATGCAATTAAGAGTATTTGTACACTACAATACAAAACAAAGCTGTAAAGCAAAAGCAACAAGATCAATTTCAAAGTCAAAATAGCTCAAAATTTCAAGCTATTTTTTTTTCTAAGGCTATTTATAGATACAAAACCTGATAGTGAATGTGACATCACAAATAACCAAAAATGAAATCAAATTTTTCGCAATCGAATCTACTTTTTTGGTTATTCGATTTTTCTACACCACTCCTCAAAACCATTCATAGATCGAACTTTAACTTTTCAATAAAACGAGTTGAAAAATTCTAACACCCAACAAATTTGAGCCTCGGAAAAATGATATAAAAAATAACTCTGGAACTAATTGCCAAAGTTTGATGACTATTTTTAACACAAATCCAAAGGCTTCTGCCCATCTCTCACCACTCAACTATTTTTTTTTTGAATTGGAGGTCATCAGCCAATACAATAATAAGATTTGCTTGGTCACGCCAATACACATTGTTTAGCATGATTTTTCTGGAAAGTACCCCACATTTTGTCATTCTGATGTTTGGCTCATTTCAAGATTTCGGTTTGTTTGGTCTTGCCAACACGACATTTCGGTCTGTTTGATCTCTTCAATACCCTCATTTAGGTCGGATTGATATAGCCAACGCCCTTTTTTCAATCTATTCCGTCTAGCCAATGGTGACCCAAATCAATTTGGACTGGTCAAAGTTGGCCAAAACCTGTTCCATCTGGCCAACACTTTTTGGGCATGCAACTCCCAAATGTTCTCCTTGTTATATTGGAGTACAATTTTTCTCTTTGTTGTTTTTTAATACTGAGTCCTTGGCGAATTCCCCAAAAACAAGTCAACCCGGATCGAGGAATTTTGCCAAAATTGTGTAGGATAAGCGGTAGCCATGGCTGCATGGTTGAAAAAGTACTAAATTCCCCGCAATTTTTGTTCATAGTTTTTCAGTGAAATCGCTAAAATTAAGTGCTCTTTTTACATAATATTTGAGCTTCTAAGCGTAGATATAACTTATTTTTAGCGTGATCATACATAAAACGTGAGTTTCTAAGCGTAATTCTTACATAAAATTCAGTTCTCTTGTTCTAGATTTTACATTAATTTTGCGTTCTACGCTCTGCACTGTTTCAACACTTCGACATCTGTCTGCCAAAGCAAAACCACTGGTGCATCAAAAACGAATGATGATCTTTTGCATGATTGTCGCACCAGAAAACCCCTGTCTGGGGCCCATGTTGCTTGCTCTGGTCAGTACCTGTCTGGTGTTGCGGAAATCACTCGTGGGAAATACAGTACCCACGCCTCCAACAAACCAAACCTTACACACTCAATCATCACAATTTCCCAAAATTTGCAGACGATTTAACAGATCAATGAAAAACAGGCTCTGAGCTATGATTGTTACAAAACAGACTTTCCAGACCCACACCATGCACACTCTGGATTACGCCCTGATCAATTTTTCCCCACCGTGGGTAGTGTGGTGTTCCCCCATTTGAGAAAATTCCCAAAATTATGTAATAAATGCGAATAAATCTTTATTTTAATTAATTCTTCTCTATTTAACATCGGCTGTTTTGGAGTCACCGTCAACAAAATGGCCTGCGGAAAAGATACTCTGAAAACCATTAGCAACTGCACTTTATCGAGCCTCCTTGTTATTATTAACTAGGTATGACACTGTATATGTTGCGTTTGTATACGGTCCTGTAACTATTATATGACGGACAAAACTTTGAGAAGTATTGTTCTTTTGATCTTATTATTCAGATAATTTTTTTTGTTAGAATCAATATTCAGAATCAGTTGGCTGCCTTCAACATAAGTGGTCCTGCTTGTTGTCTGAGTTGTTCAATTCTGTCAAATGTCAAGCCACGCTTTACTCGGTGGATCTCCTCCACAAGTGGGCCAATCCCCGAAGGCCAAGCCGCGCAGACTGAAAAATAATGAAGACTGGTTTTTTCTTTTGATAGTTTTTTGTGTTTAAAATAAATTTCATGTTTCATCAATGAAAGGAAACAGTTTCACATTAAACTACAAATAAGAATAAAATTTATAGGAGAAATTAATTTGAGCTAGAGAGATCCTTCTACCTTTATGTTAAGAATTTGCTGTTTTTGCGCGAGAATTAAGCCCACGGTATTGGCCGTGTATTGATTAAATGCTAACAAAAAGAGCTAAATAAAACACTCCTAGGTATTTATCCTTTGAATTTCCTTTTATCCTGAATCATTTAACCAAGCAAGCAGGGTTGATTCATTTGCTTTCCGATATGGACCTTTTTTCACAATGAAGCACAACAAAAGTAGTCAGGCTAAGCATAATCTTGCAAGATTTTCTTGCAAGATCTTGCAAGATTAAAAACATTTTGCAAGATTTTCTTGCAAGATTAACATCCTCTTGCAAAATCTTGCGAGATTAACAACAGATTTTGCAGATTTTTTCGCTTCTTAACAAAAAAGCGACTAGAGTTGTTCGAGTATGTTTGAGTTACTGAGTGCGCGTGTTTACCTGCGTGTTTCTGCCTGTGAAAGTGCCTGTGTGTGCATCTGTTTGTTTGTGTCTATGTGTTTATGTGTGTGTTTGTAAGTGTGTGCGTGATTGTGCGTGTAAGTGCGCTTTTATTTGTGTTTATGTGCATGTATGTGTGTGTGCCGTGTGATCTGTGTATGTTTGTGTTTAAAAGTTCGTGCGTGTGTGCGTGTGTAAGTTTGTGTGTTTGCGTGCAAAAGAGTAAAAGCGTAGATGTGTAATTTTGCTTGTTTTTCTCTTTGTAAGTTGTGTCTGAAGAATTGTGTCTGTGAGTGTGTCTTTTAAAATGTGCTCGTGTGTGTGAGTGCTTTTTGTGCGTTTGTCTTTGTGTGTGATTGCGTAGGTATAAGTGTACGTGTGCCTGTGTGTGTTTTTGTGTCTGTGCGTATGCATGTGCTGGTGTGTGACTATAAATGTGGAAACAGTGGGAAAATACTCACTTTCCATCATTGTCATGACGCAAACTATTGCAACAATCAACACTACCGCAATATTCATTCTAGATTGTGTTCTTTCTCTTTTTTTCGCTTGAATTATATGTGAGATATACTGATGCCTTGCAATGGTGTTCACATTGAATACTGTGAAAGACAAAATAGGAATAAAACTGGATTTTTAATGAAAAGACGAAAAAAAATTGGAACTATCATATGTCTATCAAGATTGGAAAGACTTTGCAAGCTGTCGCACTTCCTAAAAATACTTGCAAAAACAAATTGAAGTTAGTTTCTGCAAAGACTGGCTGACGTAGAATGTCAGTGGATCTCTGACTTGCCTCAAAGTTCTCTCTAATTTACTTTTTAGCTAAAAAAGTGACCAAGTTGATAAATTTTGAGGCATACAGAAATTCATTGAGTGGTGACAGGTTTGATCGGGCACAGAGTTAAAACACAAAAATGCTGAGAAAATTTTCTTCAGATAATGATAATATACAGGTCCGAAATTCAGAGTAAAAAAGCAGCAAAAGTTGGAGAGAGAAAAGGAAATAGAATGTACAAATCTATAAAAAAAGTGATACAATCTCCGCTTTTTGCAGCATCAGCTTAATAGCAGGAAATTACAAATATTGAAAGAGATAACATATCAACCAATTGATAAAGTGATAAGCAGTAAATGAATTTAAAAAAAAAACACTCTCAAAGTCTTTCGTTTTGCACTCAAACAATCCCACACGAAAGTCATTTTCAGATATCTTGTTTTTTGGCTTTATCCAAGGTTTAAATTGTCACAGAAAAGTTGGTGGCAAATAAGTACCTTATACCTCAACAAAAGAACTTGAGATCGAACGGATATCTTTTGTTGGTTGCTGATTAATGAGTTAACAGTGTTTCTTAACAAGTGCTAGATGTCGCATAGGTGAAAGAAGGCCATCCTTAGGAAACCTATTCCTATGAGAACAGAGCACAAAAATTGCAGTTGAAGAATCTGAAATATTCCGACTACAAAAACTATATCTCTGTGATCTCTGTAAAAATTATATAAGTTGGGAGCTCCAGAGATGAAAAGAACGCAACAAGATATTCAACGGATGTCTGCGGAAAAACTTTCAAAACTCAGTTGAATTTATAATAAGACGAAGAAACTAAATTTTGGTTTTCACCATAATTGAAGAAAAGTGAATGAAAAGTTATAGTTTTAGCTTAACTTAAATTTGGCCTGGCTTCCCAATTAAATATTGTGTCAAAGATCTAAAGAAGGCTTAATAAGTTTTTTGACCGCTAAAACCATAGCACTGTTTTTCCAGGAAAAACTTTTTTTATGAGTTTTACTTACAATCAATTTTTGTTGAACATTCAGGGTTCTCAGCAAAAAACATGCAGAGTTCGAGCATAATTTTGTTGGCAACAATGGACTTTATCTTAATTGTCCGATGACATTTGAAGCTCAATATCAATGAAGGTATCTCTCAGATTGAGCATTTATAGTATCCGTGATGCTTCAACTCTGCAAGAATTGAACGCTTTCTGATGATAAAAGGATCTGTAGCACATTTTTAAAGTTAATTACTTTAACTTTGTGACGATAAAACATAATTTCTCAGCCACTGAGCCATTCTCGGTTGCACTCCAAAGTTTTTAATTTAAAATGTGACAAAAAAATGGCTGAAAATTTTTGCAAAGCTCACCTCATCTTCAAGGGAGTTTATTCGAGGCGATTAACTGGTCAGGTTTTCATCAGTTTTTTTGAATCCCATGGCTCTCTGAGCATAGCAGAAGGTACAACAATTTTAGTTAACTTTTGCAGAAAAATATTTCAGTTCTTGGTGATTTTATCATAACAATGCTAAGCACCAATTTTATTTTAAATCAATTTATAGTAAACTGAAGTTAAAACTATAATCTTTACTCTAACATTACCTTATTCTTGAACGCTTGCGAGCGTTTTTCATTATTTTTCCCTCACCATTCAGCGACTTGAATCAAAAACGTGCACAGTACGAACATGCATTTGTTAGCAACAAGATATTATACATACGAAATATTTCCCTCTGTTTATTTTTCCGGTAGCATTTGAACCCGAAAAGCTGATGCAAACATTTTTCACCTAGAGAATTTTTTACTTTGCATGATACTTCAACTTCACAATGAATGCTTGCAAGTTTTACAGCTAATTCCCAAATTTGTTTGTGAGAAGAGAACATATTTTAATGAGCAACAGGATCATACCTCTTGATAAGATTGTACAACTCTCATCTAAGAACAACTTTCTTTTCAAAGCTATGAACTTGTAAAAAGTTTCTTTTCCCAATTTTTTATATATTTGAAAATTTTAAAAAATAATTTGTTGGCATTAAGTTTTAAAGCTAACGTCATAATCAAAGTTTTTTTGTCGGGATGATTATGTTGTAATGTAACATTACGACTAGTCTTTTCGGATCAGAGTTTGCTCATTGGTTTTAAAGCTAACGTCATAATCAAAGTTTTTTTTGTCGGGATGATTATGTTGTAATGTAACATTACGACTAGTCTTTTCGGATCAGAGTTTGCTCATTGGTTCTTTGACACGATTTGTTTGATTCGAAATTTTATCTTAATGGCCCCATCTTCATTTACCTGCCAACTTATAATGGACATAAATCCGCCATAGATCTCAGACCTAACGTTGTTAGGATTATAAAAACAGTTATGGAAAACTAGAAGCATAAGGGACGCTACAACAAGTGCAACTGATTTCGGCAGAACAAAAATTTAAGTTTTAAGTAGTTCCATCATAACAAAGATAAGCATTAGATTAAAGTTAGGTCAATGTAAAAAAAAGTGAAGTTAAAGATATAGTTCTTACCCTAATTTAAATTTAACTTCATCTTAAATTTCCGTGTTTTGCTTTAACTGATTTAAAATATAATCGATTTTTTTAATTTTTATTGCTTTAAACCAATTGTTTGTCTAGAAAAGAAAACTATCACTTTGCTCAAAGTTTGAGTGATGATTCAGGGAGCCTTGAGCCCAACACTACGAGCCCTGAGTCCCAAAATAATTATTTTTTGCAAAAAGTCTTTTGCACATGACGTTTCCTCTTTTGTCTTTTCTAATAACTTTTGAACCTCAAATGCCAATGCAAGTATCTTTCAATTAGATGTCATAGTATTTAGGACAGTTTACTTCTACAAGCAAAGCTCTCTGATGATAAAAGTGGTGATCGGTGGCAAATTTTACATTATTTTACTAAGTTTTTCTGCTAGAGGACAACACTTATTTTATCGAGCAGCAGAAACACTCCTCGTGGTAACGCTAAACAATTTGAATCTAGAAAACTGACTCTTTTTATTTAAAAAAAGAAAATCTGTTAACTTATATGAAATGCTCTTCGAAATTCTTAGTGAAAAATGAACAACTCAACATAACATTTTTTAGGCGTAATAGTTTTAGCAAGGCCAAATTCAACATCCAACAGTTGTTGTCAGAATGTTCACCCGGCAATATTCTGGCAAGTTTGTTATCTACTTGATTTGTGACGCTATTGGTTATTTGATGCGCACTATTTATACATATGATCCTATAATCATCTTAACTTTGTTTCATTTCGCAGACTGCTCGGTTTTTAATTTATATAAATAATTCGGAACCCTAGAGGCACAAGAAAACTTTTAAAAGTTTTTTTGTGTGAATCAAAAATCTCAATCAAGTTTTCTGAATGTGTTAATTTTTAGACAAAAATTTTAAAAAGTTTTCTGAATGTGTTAGTCAGATTTTTTGCATGCTCGAAACACATTGTTTGTACACCAAAAAATTTTGTAATTGCTGCTCAAAATCTATTTCTTCATTCAGTGTGGCCTAAGCCAAATAGTTTATTCTTATTTCTCTTGTTTTTTGCGATAGCATTTAACCTCAAAAACGAATGTAGATATCTTTTAATTTAGGAACTGATAGCATTCACGATACTTCACCAGTACTTGGAAATTCTATGCGATGATGAAAACAAGATGTAAGGCAGCTTTTGCAAAATATCAACAAAATTTTTGAGCAGCAGATTCACTCCCCTCCGCAAGAATAAACACTTTTCTTCCATATAATTGAATTATATAAGCTTGTCAGGATAATTTGTTGGCCTAATAGTATTTGCAAGGCGAACGTCATCATTGAGGAGATAGGCTGCTGTTGGAGTGATTACCCCGCAATTTTCTGTCAAGTTTCTTTTGATTGAGCTTTGTTCTCGCTGGTTTCTTGTCACGCACTCTTTTTTATTCGAAACTTAGATTTAAATGCCTTTATTTATGGGGCATCTTTTCTCTCATCAGCTGTTATACCACCGTTCAAAGTTCAGCTTCAATTTTGGAAAGTTTTGTAGAATAAATACATCTTCAAAATTTAGAATTTTTTTCATTTTCTTTCAGTATACTTTGTTGTTTTTCTTTTTATACTTTATAGCTATCGGACAAACTGCATTTGTACGGTCAATTTAGTTCATCACTAAAAGATAGTTCAGTTTACCGCACAATTTTTAATTTTTTTTAGTATGGATGTCTCCTGAGGTTTTCACTTACATAGATGCAAGATTCATTATGCGTATGAGATTATAAAATCTCACTCAACTCTCATGTATTTGGCATATTTAAGTTATAGGGTTCACAATCCGGCATATGACTTTCCTCTAAGTTTTTGTTCTCCGTAAGTCTGTCAAAAATTTTGGGTGAATTAATCAACGTCTCTTGGACTTCGTGTGAATAAACTACAAATAAAATTAGTTTACACAAATTTAAATATGATCTTCAGTTCATGAAAAAAGAACAACTTTCTTTGTTTTCAATCATTCTCAACAATCGTCGACAATTAGATGAAGTTTTGTGAGAGCGACTTATATCATTAGTTAAATTATTTTCATGAGTGTTTTTGCGAATGTGTGATAATGTGCCTTTGTTTGTGTCTCTGAGAGTTTTATCTTTCTGTGTGTGTATTTTTTGCATGTATGTTGTGATGGGTGTCTGTGGGTGTGGGTGTGTGTGTGTGTGTGTGTGTGTGTGTGTGTGTGTGTGTGTTTAATTATGCGTGATTGGTTGCTTTTTATTTAAAAAAAATTACGATTATTTACCTGCCGGTAGAGTTTTGAACAAAATTAGCAACAACACTCACTATCGCAACGAATATCAATTTAACTGAAATTTTTTTGTTGCTTCAAATTTATTTCAGATACTTTGATATTTTTCAATTTAGAATGGTTCAGAAACAAAAAGTTTATTGTTGATTTTTTATCCACCATTTGATGAGAAAATGAGAAATTCTTGTGTAGAGTGATCTATACTTTGTATTTGAAATGATGAGAGGGAGCTATGGTTAACTGTCACACATAAGAAAACAGAACAGTTTCAACCAAATTTTAGGTATAATTGACTGACCGTGTTTTTCAATTGACTTTTGTCCATGAAGAACAAACATTTACAGTTTGATGAAATCTTCGGTTTTAGTTTTCTCGGTTATCATCTTTATACGTCCAATCCTCTCAATTTCAAAATTTTTTTAGATTTAGCCTTCTTTAAAACAATTGAAATGATTAAAATCTTTTTCATATCTTTTTTTTGTAAAATCATTGATACTAGATAAAATTTTTTAAAATTTTGGACTTCAACCTCATTTTATGCTCCCGTATTTTTAAAACAATATTTGGGATTGCGTTTTATAATTCAGGAGGCAAATTCGAGAGAACATTCATTTCGTCCCAAACACTTTGACCTTAAAATATAAGAACTTATGGCTGTTTCCAGATTTTAGTATTCGTTTATGTCCCACAACTGTTTATATTTCAGAGTCTGGAGTTTTTTTCAAAATTGTTGCTAAATGCTAAGCTGTTCCCTGAAATTTAATTTAATTGCTTCTATATGAGAACTACCAATTGTTTCGGTTCGATTCATTTCATTGTAATTTTAGCCTTTTTGGTATGTTTTCTGCTTTTAAATGAAATACGTCTTTTTAATGACAAAATGACTTCATAAGCTTGGCAGACCTAATTTCCTCATAATCATACGAACTTTATTTTTCATTAAGGGAAGGCAAAATTTGGTAAGCTCTTTGTGAAATTTTTCCTGGACAGGATTAAACGAACAACATTGAACTCTTGTTTTTGAAAGCGGCTAATTGATTTTCTCTTTTGACTTGTTGGTGTGAAATGAGAGAGGTAATAAGCTATATCACCTGTGTATACTGTCCTGCAACTAATTGTATTTCTTCCCTTATCTGATCTATGTCATGTAATTATTATGACAGCTCCCTTTTAAATCAGTGACAAAAGAAAAATCATTTAGCCATTTTCGACATCAAGAGTTTAATGTTGATCGTTTAATACTGCCCTGGCAAAAATTCACAAAATGAAATCAAACTGAAAATTTAATTATCCCTCTTTAATAAAAAAAGATTCTTAAATTCTCCAGAAAATTTACGTTTTCAAACAATTAAATGGACGTAAAAGCAATATTTCAGAAAGCAATATTTTTTTCACATGCAACAAAATTTTTGATTTGTTTTAAATTTTGTTCAACAGATCCTGTTTGCGGCCGTTGTTGGTCTGAGACGAACAATTTATTTCAGATACTTTGACGTTTTCCAAATTAGAATGGTTCAGAAACAAAAAGTTTTTTGTTTCGACTTGTTGGTGTGAAATGAGAGAGGTAATAAGCTATATCACCTGTGTATAGTGTCCTGCAACGAATGGTGTTTCTTCCCTTATCTGAACTATGTCATGTAACTATTACGATCGCTCCCTTTTAAATCAGAGTCAAAAGAAAAATCATTTAGCCGTTTTCAACAACAAGAGTTTTATGTTGTTCGTTTAATCCTGCCCTGGCAAAAATTCACAAAAGGAAATCAAACTGAAAGTTTAATTATCCCACGTTAATAAAAAAGATTCTTAAATTCTCCAGAAAATTTACGTTTTCAAACAATTAAATGGACGTAAAAGCAATATTTCAGAAAGCAATATTTTTTCACATGCAACAATATTTTTGATTTGTTTTAAATTTTGTTCAGCAGTTCCTGTTTGCAGCCGTTGTTGGTCTGAGATGGACATTTTGTTTCAGATACTGTTGTTGGTCTGAGCGTCTGAAACTGCTCACTTTTGTTATGCTTCGGTCAGTAAAAGATGACATATCTCTGCAAAATCTGTTTCTATTTTGTATTTCAGCAGAAGTTTACTCAAAAAAGTGAAATTAATAGTCAAAACCTGAAAATTTTAGAATTATAAAAACATAGAAATATTTTAATCATATCAAACCGCTGTTTTTGCAATCGAGAAGTTACCAAATTCCGAGGCAGAGCCGAGTTGTTGAATAAATTCGGTAACAATCTTGCGGCAAAGTTTTAAATCAACTCTCCCTACGAATTCAACATTCGCAAAACTTACGAAACACTGCAAGTATTTGTTTCTGACTCTCCTTTCCCGTCACTTCTCAAAAGATTTCCTAATACCAAAGCATAATTTTGCAATTGATCTAGATTTTTGTATTTTTCACCAGCTGCTACCAAGTTAATTATTCATCGGTAAGTTATGCAACTGTTGTAATGGAAACTATAGTTGATTAAATAACATCATTTTCCTAATTTTTGGAAACTGTTAGCTGTTCGTTTTGTCTACATTTCGTTCTCCCTCTCATACTATAATTTCATAAAAAATAATCAAATCATGTCAAGGGAATCTTAGGACCAGTTTCAAGAACGCGTGCATTTTTCGAAATTGATCATAGTTATTGTTGACAGCATGTGATAAGCGTTGTACTTATACAAATACAATGTTGCAAAAAATATATCACTTACAATGATGAAAGTTTTTCTGAGCAAAAGATGTAGATTCTTTATTTTTGGTTTGCTTGTTTAGATCGAACAAAACAAATTTTTCTGATCGTACTCTTTATTACAAGAATCTAGCAGTTTCGAAATAAATATACTTTCATAGAAATGGGCTGCGACTTACAGATCAAATGGAAAAAATAATATTGGTATATGTAATCCTATTTTACAATGTATACAAAGAGACAATAATGGAAACCAGCAATGAAAGTGACTAAATTTGCTTTACAATGTTGTACTGGTTCTTCGTTGTTTTGCTCGGTTATAACAGAGTGTAGTCACGTTTCGAGCTTTTTCCAGGTGTTGAATTTCTCTGATCTCATTTGCATAATGACTAATTTATATTTCGGATAAATATAGCCGATCGTCTTCTCTATTCTATGCTCTCATGGTCTCTCCATAGCAGAACGAATGTGTTTTTTCAAAGATATTCAGTCACAAGAAGCCTATCATTTTTGTTTTCACGATAATTGCTCGTGTGCACAAAAGCCTGTGTTCTCAGAGAATTTGAATCGGTGCCGTTGATTAGTTGTTCCGACGCCTCTTGAGGGGGGGAGGAACTATATACTCAAATGGGTTTTTTTTCAGACAATTTTCGCCGATCGATATATTCATCGTAGAGAGTTGACACTGGTATTATTAGAAAGCTGGTCCCGCGTAGAATATGGAATTCAAAAGATTTTTTTTTATTTTCGTTTTTTACAGGGAGTTATCGAGGTTTAAACTTCTGAGAAAAATAGAGTGAATTCCGTTGTTTCTATTCACATTTTCCGGAATTATTACCTAAATTTTCGTTAATTTCGCAAAATATTGTTAAAATTTTTAAAAGTAGTGTTGTTGATTTTATTTTCAAGACAGACAAGTAATGTTGATTATATTGATTTAATTTTTTTGTGAAAACTTCTGGCTAAATATTTCAAAACTCAGCCTCCTTCATCAAAAGCAGCACAAAATAAGTTTCTTTAGTCCAATTTGATTTATTTTGCCGTTAGAACAACCCCATACAACACTAATATAATCAATATATAAATGTAGACTCAATAGGAGTTTATTTTGACTTCAACTTCTGTTGAGAGTGCTCTGTAATTAAAGCTCTGCCGTTTTTTGCTAACTTTACTTAATGATTATCAAAAACGCAGAATTTATTTTTGAATCATTAACTAACAAATTGTCTATATCTATACCACTCGAATAATTAAGTGTTCTTAATGGACGAAAAGCATTAGAAGGGCTAATATTGGACAATTTTGAACTATTACAATCCAAAAAGACCTCGGATTGTAATTAGTCGGTTTTTTAAAAAAAAATTGATCTTTTTTATATTTATTATAGAATAGAACATATCAAATCAAAGCTCAGGAGTGATAGATCCAATTGGCTTCCTAAGCAGCTCCAAGCTATTGGATATTTTTTTTACTTGAAAGCTTATGGTCTTTTTGACTTTTAAAAGTAACCGATTTTTAAATAAATAATGGCTTAATGAAATTTTCCTCTATTTTTTTCTTAATTTGGTCAAATTGTAGCTTAGTGTCAGCAAAAAAAGAGTGCTTCTTCATTCTAGTGAGTTGAAATTTAATCTCTTTTGCGGTTTCAGGACTAAAGTTATTGTCTTCTGGCTTTGATACTAATAGATTTTAGATTTTTTTTATTTTTAGGTATTTGCCTACTATTCAGGTTTTCTGGTTTTTTCACATTATCACATTATCACACTATTGAAAACTCTAATATCACATTATTGGCGTTCAAAATTAGTCAAAATGGTAGAAATCAAAGTCCTGAAAAATATAGATTATCGTTTTAATGGCTTTGATAATTTCTTGAAGATTTTAAACGAATTTTTTTAGTCTTTAACTGTCGTTTTTACTTTTTTGTTTTAGTCGTATGAAATTGCCTAAGTAAGGACAGGTTTCAGAGGCTTTTCAAGGAAAAAAGATAAGCCGATATTCTGAGATAAGTAGATACCTGATTGCTTTTATGACTTTGAAAGAACTATTTTCCAAAATAAAAAAGAACTTTTTAACTTTGCAATGTTGTTCTTTTTACTTTCTTTGTTACATATTCTTGTTAATTACAAGTCAAATATGGCATTTTTTGTCAAAGGAAGGCGCCAAAAAGGATTGCTGTGACAAAATCTAATATTTTTAAAGATGTCGTTATGACTTACTGGCTTCGACACCGGTTTTTCCACGAAAAAAGTATATTGAATTTTGTCATATTTGACGATCGTTCTGTAGACGCTAGACTTATTCTGGATAAAGGCAGGTCTAAAGAATTTCTTTTGGACGAATAAACGAACCTATTTAATTATTTCATTTAGTAATTAATGGGTTACATGACTTTGAAAGGTATTTTGTTTCGAAAAAAAAGTATTACTTAAATCTGCACTTTTTTTCTCTTTTCTCTACTTGTTACCTATTCCTTTTAAAAAACCCACTTACTAACTTAATGGTGTTGGAGGAAGGCACAACCGAACATATTTTTGAGGGCCAAAATATGGCTTTACGGCTCCGACAGCGTTTTCTGACAAGTTCTAATTGAATTTTTCATTGTTGTCTTTTTGTTGTTCTTTTTAGCCGCATTGAAAATTGAATAAGGTTAGGTCTTAATTTCCTTTTATCGAAGCATTGGTAATTGTAATTTTCTGGGATATTGTGCTTGATTTCTAATGGCTTTCATATCTTTGAAACTAATTGTTTTAAAGAAGCGAAAATTTGAAAAAAATTTTGTCTTGTACTTTTTGTCTAATTGTTGCCAAAGTTTTCTATGGACTGATCCCATATCTTTTCTGGTGATTTATATTTATTTTGTCTAGTTTCACATTTTCCGAAATTATTGCCTAAGTTTTCGTTAATTTCGCAAAATATTGTTAAAATTTTTAAAAGTAGTGTTGATTTTATTTTCAAGACAAACAAGTAATGTTGATTATTTTGATTTATTTTTTTTGTGAAAAATTCTGGCTAAATATTTCGAAATTCAGCTATTTTCTTCAAAAGCAGCACAAAATAAGTTTCTCTAGTCCAATTTGATTAATTTTGCCGTTAGAACAACCCCATACAACACTAATATAATCATTGTAGACTCAATAGGAGTTTATTTTGACTTCAACTTCTGTAATAATGTAATTAATGTTTGTTGTTGTTGTTTGATTTTGCTGTTCGTTTTAACTAGCTTTCTTGATATTGGCATATCTTAGCAATCTAGTGCATCATTTTTTACTATACTTTGGAGGCTTTACTATACTTTGGAGTTATTTGCTTTGGAGGCTATCTTTTCGCTCATACACTATTTTTTTTTTGAAAAAAAATCGTTTTTTGGGGTTTTTGGGATTCCCAAAAATAATTTTTGGGTTTTTCTATCTGTTCCACATTTGTTACACAATTATGCAAAATTGTGGATGAGCGCGGTCGGAACCTTATGTGCGATTGCACATTACCGAGCCTCCTTGTTAATATCTAGTATCACTAAAATTTTCCTGTTTTTTCTACTGTTTTCCAGTGCCTTCAAAATATCAAGACTGATGAGCTGAAAGTTTTTAGGTAGGCGATCAATGGGAAATACGCGCTATCTTAATTCATTGCACTTCCTTTTGCCGCAGGACCATGTTTCAACTTTCCTCAATTTTTTAGTTTGATTTTATTAGATGAATCGCTACCCAGGAGATCCAGACCGAAATGCGACCAATGTCATAGTCTGGACAAAATTTTGGGCGACTAAGTATGGCATTTTCCCGATCGTTTCGTTCTGATTCCCGCGTCCCAATCCAAGGCCGTCTTTCTCAACCCTGCTTTAAGCCGGGAATCTCATCCTGGCTGATATTCAATTAAGTTGAACTCTTACCACTAGCGACAGCCAAAACATATACTTCAATCCCTCTCTTCATTGTCTCATGTCTTTCTATATCTAATAATGTGTTGGTTAATCACAACTTTTGCTCCGGAGTTCACGCTTAAAGAATATATTCAAAAACGTACTGATTAAAAATATGTAAAAAAAATGTTTCAATCAACCGCTATGTAGGTTTTTTGCGCGAAAAGAATGATAACTATCTTATACTGTACGCGGATTCAGATAGTGATATGAAAACTTTTGAATAATTGCAGTTCACAAAATTGCCGTGTAAATGTTTTAACTATTAAATTAAGATAAGTTAGCAAACTCCTACATGCAGGCAGCTAGGAGATGATTTTTAACGCATGCAAAATCAACTTGCAACCCTTTTGTTAAATTTTACCATTCAAACCAGATTTAAATTACAAAAACTAAAATCTGTTTTGAATGCTAAAATTAAAATGTGTTATGACCAGGTGATTATTTTTTACAAAAAAAGTCCACAATTTCACGCTCTTTTCAAGTATTCGACCGGAATAGTTTTTGGAAGGAATTGTTTTTCACACACTGCTGGTGCTACCAGCATCACAAAACTGCGAGTCGTTGCTTTAGATCACATCTTTTATGTCATTTGGCCTGAAAACAAGCTTGATGGGCAATTCCCCGCCTCCCCTCGCCACTTCGAAGATGTTGAAATAAAAACAAGTTCAGCAATTTCATTTACTAGAAAGCTCAAACTTAGATCAACCACACCAATAAATACTATAGGTAATCATTACGGTGCAATTTCAACATATGCGCGAGTGAGTAATTATGCTTGAATTTGTCAGAGATTGTTTTTAACTAGGTAGCAATAAAAAATCAAAGAAAATCTAATTTATAAGCAAAGACAGAAAAAAGTTTTTGGCTTAAAAACTTCCAATTAAGAGTACAAATTGAAAAGTAGCGTTTGCCGATAAGATGGCTCTCGGGAAAATTCGATTTATCAGCAGATTATAAGTAACTAATTAGAAAGTTCGAGAATGGAATTTAAGCCAATAATTGATGCTTTTTTCACTGTCACAAACGCTACAAACTACCTTTTACGCAAAAGTACAATTTGCAACGTAATAAATAGAGGTTCGTTCTTCTTATTACAGACAACGTTTTGTTTCTTTTGTTCTGCAACTATGCATTAGTCAAGAGTCAAGGACCGCTTCCTTGCCTTTTTTGGAACTTGTATGATTTTCGTAATCCGGTGAAGCGATCATTTGTGCGAGGAATCCAGACACGCTTCACCCTCTGTCTCCTTCCTTGTTCAGACCACTACTTCTTGATTGCCATTCTTCGCAAACTCAAAACAAAAAAAGTGTTCGTGCCTTTAGAATTTCTTAAGAAAAAATAATGCAGTGATTCAAAGCAACAGGTTAAACGAAATTTTGGATCTCAAAAGCAGTTGAAATGATTTTTTTCAAAACTTGAAGATCGAACAAAAGACATGATCTTTTTCAAGCAGCGTTGAATTTCGGTTCTTCTCTAAATATATATATTTGGAGCTGACAAAACACAATCGAAAATGAGAGCCAATTTTATTATGAGGACATCAGCAAATGTATGTGAGTTATCTACAGTTTTTGCAACTCTCGGAACAATAGTTCCTAACAATAAATTTATCACAGCTATAAAACTAGTCTAGATATAGAGAACACAATTCTATCAATCCTAATACCGAATAACTTTTAATACGGAATCTTACGATCTAGAAAACGCAATTCCAAATAACTCACAATCCATCAAAGAGGTTGCAAGAACCAGTAGCACACAAACAAACAACAACGCGATTTTCATTTTTTTTTCATGATTTATTTTGTTTTTCACTTGTGATTGGCAAAAATTTTCTGAAAGTGAGTGTTGTGAATCCTGTAAATTTATGATGACATAGGAGCCTACTGTTAGAGCAATATGCTTAACAAAAACTATTTACATCAATATTACAATCTGCATGACAATTAGTAGAAACTTCAAATAAAATTATATTTTACTAAATTGCAGCAAAATGGGACTAAAAAAAAGACAATTTGTGTGTCAGGCCCGTACACAGCATCGGTTACGTTCCTTCGTCGCCAAAGCAAACTCATTCACAAAAATGCTCCTATCAAGTTAATAATTTAGTCGTGCAGAAAACGGAATAACATGGAGAGAGATTGATCGTATTCTTTCAGCTTTAAATGCTGAGAAATTGTTTGTCAACTTTTTGAAAGAGAAAACATTGCAAAACAATGGTTCTTTGCAACCGTAAGAATTAGCAAAAAGGTGCTAAGTTTTTCTACGTAGGAAGTAGATTTATCTAATTATTTATGGATTTTGCATAATATAAATTGCATATATATTGTATTAAAATAAAGTACAAACTCTGCTGGCTGTTACTCTTCCTCAGAGCATCCTTTGTGTCCTTTCGTCGCCAGTACAAGATGCTACAAAGCGTAACCATCGAAAAGTTGGTTCAAAACTATAAGCTTATCAAAAAACTGTAACAGCAAATCGAGAAAACACTATTATTTAAACAATTTTTCAACGTAGACCTTAAAAGCCACGAGAGAGCAAAAGTTCATATTAAATTTTTCGTTCCGACCCACTTTAGTGGGCAAGTTGATACATACTCATCTGATTTTTTGTTCAGTCAATTTTCGCCGATCGATATATTCATCGCACAGAATTGTCAGTGACACCATTCGAAAGTGTGTCAAGCATAAAACTTCAAACTAAGATTTTTTGATTTTCACTTCTTCCAAGGATTTACGTATGATTAAAGATTTTTGCCTAACTTCAGTTGCTCTGTTCACTTTTTTCGGAATGTTAAATTTTTCATCAATTTTTGCTAAAATATGAGAAAATGGATAATAATAGTCTACTGGATTTTACGTATAAAGATATAACAGAGTTGATGAAGTGTTTTTTTTAAAATTTTCATCTAAATTTTCGAAAATTCTGCATTTTTTCTCCTTTTTCCTTAAACAAAGAGCATCCAATATACCATTTGGGTAACTTTGACCAGTTTGACCGGTTGTGCAGACATAGAAACTGCTGACACAATCTTCATTTGCTCAGATATTGACTAATTGAAATACCGGTTCCTCAGATCTTTTTTCTGGAAATAACATTTTTGCGATCTCTCGCTAATATAAATTGGTTTACGAAAAACGCTTATTTTTTTAAATAAATAGTAAAAACTTAGTTTGCAAAAAAAAGTCGATTAAGCAGTATTTTAAAACAATAGCTTTTCTAACTGCCGCGAACAAGTCCACTTTTGGTCTCATCGTTGAGTTTTGCAATGAAAAATATTCGGATTGTATTTTTATTTTGCGTCTTTTTCTGAAAATATTTTTTGCATTTTTTTCATTACAACACAGTTTTTTACTTTTAAAGGTTCATTGACTCAGAATCCATTTACGCTCCAGTAAAGTCAAACGTAATAATATTGTGTTTTATGGATAAGGCTCATTGTTTTTATGGCTGCGAAAAATTGCTTTGAGTAATATTTAAATGAACTCTCCTGTTTTGCCAGCATTTCTCTCTGAATATAATCAATCAAGTGCCTTTTTCAATATCTCGGGGGTTACTAAAGACGCTATCTAATGCGTTCAGTTGATACTTACAGCGTTTTTGGTATTATAACTCGACAAGCATCCAAATTTCGCCCTTTTTAAAAAATAATTTAATTGGTCAGCTATTTCAGTATCAACGTTTTGTACGATTTTCGGATTTAAAGGAGGATTAGCTAGAGCAAGATCAGTTTCGGTGTGTGTGTGTAGTTTGATTTTTCAAAAATTGTTCGGACTTCAACCGGGCCCTGTATACATTTTTTGGGCAACTTTTGCTTTTTTGTTTTTGATTATGTTAGTTACCGACCAGACTGATGTCAAATCAAAAATCAATTATTGACCACTCAAATTTCAATGAAAAGGGAAGTCCATTGACATACATAACTATTTAAGCGAAAAGCATACGGTTTTTCAACACCGTTTGAATAAAATTGTTCGTGAAAATTTTGATTCTGTCTGTGTTCATCGTTAACATTAAACCTTTGACGTAGTCGCTCTAACGGCATGTACAATTTGATCACTAAGAAGATGCAGTTTCATTTATCTGCTTCTTTTAATGCTTACGGTAGTAGTGTCTTCATGTGTCCTCATTGTTTTCATGAGAATTGCGACATTCAATCTTATTTTTGCGTCCTTTTAGCCTAGTGTCATTAAGGATAGAGGTCCCATTCATTTTCAAGTAATTCAAATGTAGTATTTATTGCTGTTTTATTAAGTAAATAAAGTTTTCTTGACGTTGATACTACGATTTTTCGTGAATGTTACTACGTCTTCCAATTTAGGAGGTTCGTTTTTGCTGTTTTTCCGATCATCACACTAATGACACAAAAATGACAAGTCGATTATCACATTAATAGCCTGGACATAAAGCGCATTCAATTATATTGAATATTTTTAAGGAATAGGTTTTGGTCTAATACGCTTCAAAACCGTTTCATTGCGAAATTGAAAGGAATTATGATTTTTGTTTGTATTTGGTTTTTGTAGACTTATGAAGTTCTGAAAAATTATAGGTCCCATCGGTTTGGTTTGAACATATAGGTGAAGCCATTGAACAGTTGACAGTCAACTGCTTCCTTGAATTTTATTTTGATTGTTTTCAATAAATGTAAACCTATTTTCTAACTTAGCCCTTTTTGGCTTCTGTCTATTTGTTAATTATTCTCACTAAAAACAGGTCACATATTTTTTCATGTCAATTGCAAGTCTTATTTACTCGGTTTTGTAATATAATTGCAAGTTTGCAGTAATTGCAAGTTTTATTTGATTTGTTTGTCTTGTCTCTTACGCACTTTAATGACAGTTATCGTCGGCCTTCTAATGAGTTATTGTTTTATTTGTATAGTGGTTAGAGCTAAAGCAATTTTTTTCAAATAGATAAACCAATTTTTTTGAACAATAATTAGTTTTTTTGAAAATTTTCAATCTGCTCATTTGGGGGTCAGTTAAGAAAAAACGTGGTTGAGCGGGTCAGAACCTTTTGTGCTAACGCACATAACCGCGCCTCCTTGCCCATTATTCTTTAAACCATTTTTGAATCCACGATAGAAACAGGGTGAAATTGAGGACGAAAAAAATATGCACAAATGGCTGGTGAATTTTTGAAACTATTTTTTATGGACCACGTTTTGGTAGCGTTCTAAGTATATACGTTGCAATAACCTTCAACAAATCCTCAGCATCGGACTCTTTATCAAAAGCAACCAAAGATTAATTTTTTTTCATTATAATTCGGTTAATGCATCAACCAGTTTCGTTCAGCAACCCCCTTTCGGACTTTGAATTCCTCGTATCTTCTGTTGTCTATCATAGGGGCCATAAACTTGGTTGAATATTAGAGTACACCCAATCAATGCTCATCTGCTGTGTGTGTGTGTGTGTGTGTGTGTGTGTGTGTGTGTGTGTGTGCTTATGTGTGTGAGAAATCAATCTGCATGGCAATCTCAAAAAAATCAACAAAAATTATGTTAAATTAAGGGATCTTTTCCGTTTGTGCCCCCCCAGCTTAGTGGGCGCATATTATTTGCATCCCCCAGACGCACGTACCATATTTTTTCTATGATGATTTACTATGTAATGGCACGTGCTTTGTAACTGGGGGGCGCATAACGTACTGGGGGGGGGGGCACAAACGGAAAAGATCCAAATTAAGTTACAGCAAAGTGAGACTAAAAGGTTCTCCTTAGTGTAAAGTTTCCGCACGTTTGCATCGTTTGTGCTCCTTCGTCGCCAATGCCAATTGAATCACACAATGCTACCAATTTAATACTTTTATCATGCAGAAAACGAAGTCGCATAAAGAGAGATTTGATTAGTCAAATACTTGTTCATAGGAAGAAACGCATTAAAACGAAAAAGGCATAAAAACAAAAAGGCATTAAAACGAAAGGCATTAAAACGAAAGGCATTAAAACGAAAGGCATTAAAACGAAAGGCATTAAAACGAAAGGCATTAAAACGAAAGGCATTAAAACGAAAGGCATTAAAAAAGAAAGGCATTAAAACGAAAGGCATTAAAACGAAAGGCATTAAAACGAAAAATAGGTCCTATAAAGCTCTAAGATGCCTGTCAATAGTTTTAGTTCTTTCTCTCCAAACTCAGTTTATTAAAGACGAAACGTATTAGTTTTCTAGAGCTCTAGGAAAGAAAAACTTAAAATATATGTTAATAGCCTCTTCCAACTTTCTACTTTACGCCCCAATTGAAATGGATGCCGAATGGGGCGACACTTTGTCCATGCCGGAATTAAAATACCCAGTTCAACTTAAAGGTGCGCGATTAAAATGTCTATGAAAAAACGTTGCACTGATTAGATTAGACCTGACCATCGGAAAATCATATTCGCATATTAAAAGAGCATGAGAAGATCACAACGTGATTTTTTTTCTGTGTACGAAAAAACAATACTCACCGGATATTTTCTGTGAGATAAGAAATTTTTCGCCACTTGAAGCCAGCTTGCTTCATTGAAGATGCCAAAGAAGATGTTTTCTGGCCGGACTGAAATTATTCCTATGAAAACAGATTGCTCGCGATGGACAGAAACTGTCTATGAAAAGTCTTTTCTTTACGTACTAATGAAAAGACCACGCCCGATTAAAATTGAGAAAAGTCGAGATTTCTTGTTAATTAACTAAAAAGGCTTAATGAAAAAAATGCTCCAGTAGGACTAAAGCTGCTTATGGGAAGCTTGCGTTCGCCTCTATACTGCTATACTGTCTAGTACGTCTAATAAAAACAATTGCAACATTCGTGACATTTTCGTTCGTTGAGAAGCATAACGTTACAGATGTTTTTATTTTTCAATTCTTCTGCAATAAATGAAATTGGAACAGCATCTGGTCTTCTTGAGAGCCAAACATGGCTGTTGTTGAGGTCGCATCCGTCGCGCGAGTTGATTTTGATGTGACTTGCGGATTGATTTATGCTGCTTCCTCCATGAATCAAACATTGAATAAAGTATTTGGTTGATGTTAGTTTCTTCAACCCAATTGGACATGGCTAAGACAGCAATGAAACGCTTAGCAATCTAACTCCGTTATGCAATTGTTATAGCATTTTGTTTTCAATTGTAAAATTAGGCAGGTAGCGTATTTAAAATTTGCGCTGTTGGATAAAAACTAGTGTAGTTGCAATGTTTGGCTTTCATTAATTTGCTTTGTTCGTTGTTTTTGTAGGCATTAGTAGTACCTGGATTTGGCGTAAGCACCTGGATTACCTCTTAATTGGAACTTTCTCTCACTTTAATTCCGGGCTAATAATTTGTTTGCAATTGGGGTGCGAAATCTCAACAAGTAGGGACGTTTAAAACATAGCGTTTCGCACATTGTTTGACGGAGTCAAATTTTGAAATTCTTTATCGTCATAGGTCGGAAATTGCGCGAGGTTCTTTTGTTGTTTTCGAGAAGAAAAATCAACAAAACCCAATTTTGAGCCTGGAATTTGGTCAGTTGTGAAGTCAAAAGGCAGTACTTTATCTATCTCTTTCGAAAACCTGCTGTTATCTCATTTGTTACTTCCGTTATCTGTTATCTCATTTCCTGTGAAACAAGCAATCTTTTTGCCATTATAAGCAAACTTGCTTCATTGAAGATGCCAAAGAAGATGTTTTCTGGCCAGACTGAAATTATTCCTATGAAAACAGATTGCTCGCGATGGACAGAAACTGTCTATGAAAAGTCTTTTCTTTACGTACTAATGAAAAGACCACGCTCGATTAAAATTGAGAAAAGTCGAGAGTTCTTGTTAATTAACTAAAAAGGCTTAATGAAAAAATGCTCCAGTAGGACTAAAGCTGCTTATGGGAAGCTTGCGTTCGCCTCTATACTGCTATACTGTCTAGTACGTCTAATAAAAACAATTGCAACATTCGTGACATTTTCGTTCGTTGAGAAGCATAACGTTACAGATGTTTTTATTTTTCAATTCTTCTGCAATAAATGAAATTGGAACAGCATCTGGTCTTCTTGAGAGCCAAACATGGCTGTTGTTGAGGTCGCATCCGTCGCGCGAGTTGATTTTGATGTGACTTGCGGATTGATTTATGCTGCTTCCTCCATGAATCAAACATTGAATAAAGTATTTGGTTGATGTTAGTTTCTTCAACCCAATTGGACATGGCTAAGACAGCAATGAAACGCTTAGCAATCTAACTTCGTTATGCAACTGTTATAGCATTCTGTTTTCAATTGTAAAATTAGGCAGGTAGCGTATTTAAAATTTGCGCTGTTGGATAAAAACTAGTGTAGTTGCAATGTTTGGCTTTCATTAATTTGCTTTGTTCGTTGTTTTTGTAGGCATTAGTAGTACCTGGATTTGGCGTAAGCACCTGGATTACCTCTTAATTGGAACTTTCTCTCACTTTAATTCCGGGCTAAAAATTTGTTTGCAATTGGGGTGCGAAATCTCAATAAGTAGGGACGTTTAAAACATAGCGTTTCGCACATTGTTTGACGGAGTCAAATTTTGAAATTCTTTATCGTCATAGGTCGGAAATTGCGCGAGGTTCTTTTGTTGTTTTCGAGAAGAAAAATCAACAAAACCAATTTTGAGCCTGGAATTTGGTCAGTTGTGAAGTCAAAAGGCAGTACTTTATCTATCTCTTTCGAAAACCTGCTGTTATCTCATTTGTTACTTCCGTTATCTGTTATCTCATTTCCTGTGAAACAAGCAATCTTTTTGCCATTATAAGCAAACTTGCTTCATTGAAGATGCCAAAGAAGATGTTTTCTGGCCGGACTGAAATTATTCCTATGAAAACAGATTGCTCGCGATGGACAGAAACTGTCTATGAAAAGTCTTTTCTTTACGTACTAATGAAAAGACCACGCTCGATTAAAATTGAGAAAAGTCGAGAGTTCTTGTTAATTAACTAAAAAGGCTTAATGAAAAAATGCTCCAGTAGGACTAAAGCTGCTTATGGGAAGCTTGCGTTCGCCTCTATACTGCTATACTGTCTAGTACGTCTAATAAAAACAATTGCAACATTCGTGACGTTTTCGTTCGTTGAGAAGCATAACGTAACAGATGTTTTTATTTTTCAATTCTTCTGCAATAAATGAAATTGCAACAGCAGCTGGTCTTCTTGAGAGCCAAACATGGCTGTTGTTGAGGTCGCATCCGTCGCGCGAGTTGATTTTGATGTGACTTGCGGATTGATTTATGCTGCTTCCTCCATGAATCAAACATTGAATAAAGTATTTGGTTGATGTTAGTTTCTTCAACACAATTGGACATGGCTAAGACAGCAATGAAACGCTTAGCAATCTAACTTCGTTATGCAACTGTTATAGCATTCTGTTTTCAATTGTAAAATTAGGCAGGTAGCGTATTTAAAATTTGCGCTGTTGGATAAAAACTAGTGTAGTTGCAATGTTTGGCTTTCATTAATTTGCTTTGTTCGTTGTTTTTGTAGGCATTAGTAGTACCTTGATTTGGCGTAAGCACCTGGATTACCCCTTAATTGGAATTTTCTCTCACTTTAATTCTGGGCTAAAAATTTGTTTGCAATTGGGGTGCGAAATCTCAATAAGTAGGGATGTTTAAAACATAGCGTTTCGCACATTGTTTGACGGAGTCAATTTTTGAAATTGTTTATTGTCATAGGTCGGAAATTGCGCGAGGTTCTTTTGTTGTTTTCAAGAAAAATCAACAAAAACCAATTTTGAGTCTGGAATTTGGTCAGTTGTGAAGTCAAAAGGCAGTACCCTTTCTATCTCTTTCGAAAACCTGCTGTTATCTCATTTGTTAGATCCGTGTTATCTCATAATGGGTAGAAGGGCTCTTTGACCTGTGATTATTTGAAACTGTCTTTTATGTAGGTATTACATGAAATTTTCAAATTCCCGTATTTCGCCAATCATTTCAATTTCATTCAAACACTTTATAGATTTTCATTATTAATTAAAAATATTGACGCAAATGCTACCGTTTGCCATCACTCAGGTGCTTACTGTTCTAATGCTCTACTAAAGAATTCCTAGAGGCGTCACAGCTGACACGTTTATCAAGTTCGGGGTTAAAAAGCGTGAAAAATATCTGTTTTGTTGCTTGGCCTCGTGGTCATCAATGCGGACAAATTTTGTATTTTTGTTTACAAATGGCCTAAGTGAGCGGCAAAATGGGATAAAGTTGCAATAAATTTCTTTAAATGATGAAGAGTGCCAAGAAAAGGTCTCATTTTTTTCAAATTTGTTGGCAATTTGATCTTAGCAGCTGTATTGCATTAGCTGTTTTAGTCAATGGTTTGACACTCGTTTGCGTGAATTGATGGCCGAGCAATTCAATTTGTGTATATGCGAAAAACGTATTCCTAGATTGATAGGAAAATTTTTTGCCATCCAGTTAATCTAATCGTTTACTTACATGTTCTTTGCTTACCATTAGAATGTCGTGCAAAAACATAGTGTCTTCTAATCCAATGGGTGTGCAGTCTGTTGCCTTTTGAAAAATGGCGGGCAAATTAGTTAGGCCTCACAATCTGGTTTTAAAGCGATTTGTGCCTGTCATATCACCTCATCCAATTTTAAATTTACAATGGCTGTATCAGGAAACAGCTTAAATTGACTTTATTTATAGTGTAGGTCTATCAAGTTGAACTAAACAGAATCGTGCTGCGCTTCTGAGCTTAAATTTTGCAATATAGTTAGAGGAGTGATTCAATATTCGGCGTTTGATAACTGTTTTAGAGGATCAATTTGTTAATAATTTTCTAATCTAACGCCAACTTAATTGACTGATCCCTTTCATACTGTTATCACAATTGACATAATGAAATTTTGATCAGAGCAATCTGGGAATTTATAAATATTTCCCAACTTCAGTATATTTTCGAATTACGTTTTCACTTTAGGTTGTAAATGAATCGACTCTTGTTGCATTTCTTGATGATGGGCTCTGTGGTTCATAAGACATTGCGACTGAAATGTGTGGTTTTGCTATCTACCATCTGTGCTAATTAATTTTGGCAACTCATTTGAAATTTCCCTTTAATCAGATATTGATTCGCGACGCAATTAATCTTGCTTGTTGGAGGTGGTTGTTGCATGGTGTGAATGCCTCAGCCATCGAAAATATTTCGTCCAACAGTGGATTGTAATGCATCAGCTATTAAAATCAATTTAGCGCATTTTACTTCCCAATATGTCACTGGAATTTTCAATCGTCCGAGTTTTTCAACTGTTTCATTAGATTTTTTTATTTCAGGTTTAATTTCGGCATTTGGCTTCTGGCAATTGTATTTTGATCTTTTTCAGCCAACGACAAACAAATGATTGAAAAGGTAGTTCCAGAATCAAAAATAGAGAGATTAAGTAGTTCCAGTGAACAAACACATATTTTTGGTGCAATTTCAATGTTCGTCTGATTTGAAATCTTTGCTACTTAGAAACCTTTTGATAAACTATGATTCGATTCATATCGTTTATAGTAATTCAAGTTTTTCCGACAAACATTTTTCAAAGTGAGTTTGAAGTCCCAAATGACTGCATTTCTTACCAATCGCCGCACACTTTTTCTCGTGTTTTGGTGAGCAATTTTGACTGCAATTTCTGCACTAACTGTTTGCTCCGCGATTACCACATTTTCGAGTAGGTTGTTTCTGTGGGAGGATTGCTCCCCGCAATCTGGCGTTGAATTGTACCGTATTTGCGCTGACCGAATTGTTTGAAGTTATTCTGTCTTTATTAAGCTGTCCCTTTTCCATTTTTACTGCTTTTATGATGGCTTTTTAAGCCTCATTGGTATCTCACCTGTAGTAGTTCTCTCTGTAATTCATTGTACAGTAATTTGTAATGCAAATCTCTTTAAGTACATCTGCTCTACAGTTCTCTAACCTGCAGTTCTTGTCGAGTACCTCGAGGACACTGTAGAATTGCTCTTTGATTTCACTTTTTGAAAGTTTTCACGTTTTTTAAAACGCAGATACAACGTTATTTTTCTAGGACGTATCAAAGAGTGTTCGTGCATATCCCACAATTTTCTCGCTTCAAATTTTGTGTCGTCGTGCGAAATGTTTTGATTGAGATTTCGCCCACCTTTTGCTCCAAAACTTAGGGCGAGTAGTGATACAAATTTTTGACGGCAGATGGCCCATGATCGTCCTCCGAATCTTCAACCCCTACGGAAATTTTACACTTCAACCCCTACTGAAATTTCAAATAATTATTTCGTGTTTGATGTTCTCTTTCAGACAGATCTATAATAAATTGTTCTCAAGTATGTATAAACAAACAACATTGTTCAATGAGGTTTACATATACATACTCAAAAGGCCATCAAAAGGCAAAAGAGCCTAGTCGTGTGATGCCTTTGGTTTGCTCCTGTTGGATCTGTTGGATCATCCTTCATTGCCTCAAAATTTGGTCGATGTCTGATTCCCGTAAGTGGAAGGCTGACTGTCGTGGTTTTCCTTTTGAGGAGAGCATCCTTACTAAAATACTCTCTCGCAAGAATTGCCAGCTTTAAATGTATTCGCAATTTTTCCTTTTTGATGGTGATTGGTTTGTGGTACTGTCCCGGAAGCGTTCAATGGGCAATGTAGTTTTGCTCGGAAGTGGTGGTTTGCTGATTACGCCATGTCGTTATCGTCACAGTTGGATTTCTTTTGAGTTGGATCTTTAAATTGCGTGCTTTTGGTTGATCGATTTCGTGATGCAAAATTAATTTTGATGTTCAAAAGTGAAATTCAACTGAATGGATTCAATTAAATTTTGCATATCGTGCGGCGAAATCGAGTAACATTGTATACGGCTTGCCGAATTGGTTATTTTTCATTAGAGTTAAACAACTGTATTTGCTTGTTGAAATCGAGTTTAGAGGAGAATGAACTAAATGTAAAATCGAAAGATTGAAAATTAAAAAGTGAGATAAATTTAAATTTGAACAAGAATTGGATCACAATTAATTCATTGGGGTGAAGTCAACAACAGTATAAACAAATTCAAACGGATGATCAGACACAAGACAAGACTTTTGTGTCAGAACAGACAATGACTCATGCAAACTAATGGTGATGAGAGTAAAATTTTCTAAACACAATTAAGTGTTTGGATTATGGATTACCAAATTTGGGATAACAAAAAATAACAATAATTTTTTGTCGAAAGCAATAGATTAAGTTCAAAATGATTATTAGGAGGATTAGTAATCCATGACTAGTGAAGCAGAGCTGTATCAAGTTTATTTTTTGTATTTTGTAAAGTTGACTTCATCAAGCGAAATTTAGTTCGAGTTATTTTGAGAACGCAGTTAATTATTGGTTATAAAAGAAAACAAACTCAGAATAAATTGCGTAACTGAATCGTAGCTGCAGAACTGAAGAGAACGATTACATCTGATTAACCGATTTGATCATACGTGAAAACAAAATATTTCATAATGCCGAACAACTAGATTAAGTGCCATGTATGGTGACTTGCTGCGCGAAACACTACTGAATATATGGTAACAGAAAACTGGCAATCAAATTGAACTAAGTGTTTGCAAATGATAACGGTAGGTAGTTTCATGCCACAGTGGTCATAGCAAAATTCTATTCTGCGTTGTTTTTGGCCGCATTATAATTCCGAGACGTGCTGATCTACCAAGCAGATAAAACTGTTTTGCAGCAAGGAGGTAGTCTCATTTTTGGGAACAGATTTAAAGAATTGACTTTTTTAGATTAAGGTATACATGAAAATTATTTAATATTGGTTGGTAATGCACTTTGAGTCTGATTAAAGACTGTTTCTTGCGCACATGAGTTTGATAGGGAAGCGCTGTTGGCTCTGATCAGAGGCAGATTTCAGTTCACAATTTTCTGATAAGAGAAAACTTCGATCTCACATCGGGTGCAGAAAAAAAATTTTGATCACAAGTCATTCTGGTTGGCAATTGTCTGGTTGACTGGGAGAGTCAAGTAACATCGCTTGAAACAAGAACTTGCACGTTTGGAAAATGCAGGCATTTAAAAACTTTGGAACTGAATATAGAAAATCTGGCTCTCCAAATATCTGGCACTTTTAAACATTCATTTGCGTGTTTTCAGCTCCACTTTTTTGCAGTCTACCACTTTTTGTTTTTAAGTTGGTCCGTTCAGTCAGTTTTTGCAATTAGTAGTTTATAAATGCGCTTATTACATCAGAATTTGTATAAAAAATCAGTGTCTATCTCTCTCTCTCTCTCTCGCTTTTTTCTCTGTTGGACCAGTACGCCTCAAAACTGCACTTCGTGATTATAAGAAATAAGACAGTTGAGAACAAGCATCTGCCTTCCAAATGTATTTCCACTTGCGATTGAGCTAGAAGCATAAAAAATATGATTTATTACTAGAAAGAATTATATTACATATTGCCTTTACATATTGCCTTTATCTATCTGTCCGCAATACCATTCAATCTATGACTTGTCAACTTTTGACATATATCATTCTCCTGATCGTATCTTTTGTCACAATAAATCATCAGAATCAGTCGACCGCTTTCAGTTTCATTGGTCCTTCCTGTTGCCTGAGGGGGTAGTTATTGGTAAAAGTCAGGCCACGCTTCACCAACGGCTTCTCTTGCTTAAGTTGACGCAATCCAGGTATTCCTCCTGGCAAAGCTTCACAAACTAAAAGCAACAAGGAGGCTCGGTAATGTGCGATCGCACACAAAGTTCCGACCCAGCTCATCCACATTTTTGGCATAATTGTCTACCAAATGAGGAACAGATAGAAAAACTCAAAAATTCAAGTATTTTTCAAAAAAATATTGTATGAACGAAAATATCCAAAGCAAATAACTCAGTGGAGTAAAAATTGATGCAATACATTGATGAGATATGCCAATATTAAGAAAGCCGGTTAAGACGAACAGCAAAATCAAACAACAACAACAAACATTAATAATTACATCAAAAACTTTATGTCCGTTTCAAAAACAAATCTTAATAACAAAGTCAACAAAGCGTCAGATAAAACATAAACTAAACAAAAAATTTTGTAATTCACCAGAAAAGATATGGGACCAGTCATTAATAAGGCTGGGTAACAATTAGACAAAAAAGAACAAAAAACAGTAAAGTTAAAAAAATTCGCTTATTTTTTAAAAAAAGAATTGATTTCAAAGTGTTGAAAACGATTAAAAATCAACTAAAATATCCTATAGGTTTACGATTACCAATGCTGCTATAGACGGGCATTAAGACCTGTCCTTATTCAATTTTTTATGCGGTTAAAAAAGACCAACAAAAAGACAACAAAAAAATTCAATTAAAACTTGCCAGAAAACGCTGTCGAAGCCGTAAAGCCATATTTTGGCCCTTACAAATAAAGTGGTATGTGACCTCTTATAAATGAGACTAGGTAACAAGTAGACAAAAAAGTAAAAAGGGCAAACTTAAGTAATAATTTTTGTTTTTTTTTCGAAAAAAAAATTGTTTCCTAAGTCATGAAAGCCATAAATTACAAAATGAAATAATCAAATAGGTTCAATTATTAGTCCAAAGGAAGCCCTTTAGACCTGCAGTTATCCAGAATATGTCTTACGTCTACAGAAAGAACGTCAAATATGACAAAAATCAAAAATTAAAGCATTTTTTTGTGAAAAACCCGAGTCGAAGACAGTAAAGTCATAAGGAACTTTTTAAAAACATTTGATTTTGCGACACCAATACCTTTTGATACCTTCCTTTGACACCAACAATGTCATATTTTACCTGTATTTAACGAGATTAGGCAACAAATAGATAATATAAAGAAAGTTTTTTTTATTTTGGAAAACAATTGTTTTCAAAATCATGAACGCCATCAGCTCTCTACTAATATCAGAATATCGGCTCATTCATTTCTCCATGAAAAACAATGCGACCTGTCCTTATACAGGAAAATTTAAACGACTAAAACGACAAAGTAAAAATGACAGTTAAAGACAAAATTAAAAAATTCAATTAAATTCTTCAAGAAAGTAATGTCAAAGCCGTTAAAACCATAAACCAGGTCTTTCAAGATTTTAATATGTTTAATCGGGCCTTATTTTGAACGCCAATAATGTGATATGTGAACTGTCAATAATGTGATAATGTGAAAAAACTAGAAAACGTTAGAAATGGGCAAATATCTAAAAACAAAAAAAGTGAATTCTATCAGAATCAAAGCCAGAAAAGCATAACTTAAGGCGTAAAACCGCAAGGCAGATTAAATTTTAAATCAGTAGAAAAAAAGCATTCTTTCTTTGATGATACTAAGCTACAAGTTGCCAAAATTAAGAAAAAATAGAGGCAAATTTCAATAAGCCATTATTTATAAGATAATATTCATAAGATAACTTTTTTAGAGATCAAAACGACCATAAGCTATCAAGCAAAACGCTAGATTCATTATTTTGGTGCTGCTTAGGAAGACAATTGGGCCTATCACTAGGGAGCTTTGATTTGAAATGTTCTGTTCTTGAATTAATATAAAAAAGATCATTTTTTAAATAAAAAAGTCCCACTGATTATAATCTGATCTTTTTTGGACTGTAACAGTCCGAGATTGGTCCAAAACTAGCCCTGCTGTTGGTCCATTAGGAACACTGAATTTTTCGAATGTTCTAGATATAGATAATTTGTTAGTTATAAAATCTAAAATAAATGCTGCGTTTTTGATAATCAACGAGTAAAATTAGCAAGAAACGGCAAAGTTTTAATTACAGAGCACTCTCAATGGAAGTTGAAGTAGGAATAGCCCCCTTTTGAGTCCACAAAGATTGCATTAGTGGCGTTTGGGGTTGTACTTCCGGCAAATTTAATCAAAGTGGACTAAAGAAGCCTATTTCGTGTTGTTTTTGTTAAAAAAGCATGAATTTTGAAATAATTAGCCGGAAATTTTTGAGAAAAATTATAAATAAAAATTTTCGACAACGTTTTTCTGTCTTTAAAAAAATCAACAACACTATTCTTAAAAATTTTAACAAATTTTAGCAAAATTGACGAAATTTTAGGCAAAAATTCCGGAAAATGTGAATATAAACAACGAAATTCAATCTACTTTTCTTAGAAATTTGAACCTCGATAATTCCCTGTAAAAACGTAAACAAAAAAATCTTTAATTCCATATTCTACGCTGGACGAGCTTTTTAATGATACCAGTCTCAACTCTCTACGATGAATTTATCGACCGGCGAAAATTGTCTAAACAAAAAAAACCCATTTGAGTATATAGTTCCTCCCCCCTCAAGAGGGGTCGGAACAATTAGAAAACTATTGCCTTTTCTAACTTCTGAGTGGGTGTCAACACTAAAAATTTTCCTCGAAAATAATTAAATTTCCATAAGTGCGGTTCTCACTAGCATCTACAAATTCAGTTCTTATTAATATTTAGCACTGAAACAGAAACATAAATGTTACCCATAAATTATCGGCTTCTTGGATTACTACGGAAAATGCAAGAAGAGGTCGAGTCAAGAGACTTGAGTTCTGATCCAGCATTTGCCGCAATTCACTACAATTCCTACTAAAATTCTTTCCTCTCACCGCATTCGTGGCAAACAAAATTAGATTTCTTGTATAGTGAATCATGAAAACATTTTGCGATGCATAAATCTTCGATTCCACATTAAAGATTAATAAAAAGAAAAGAATTCTTACACAAAACTAGATTTCAGCTCAAATATACATGATTAGTTCGCGAAACACATCTTAGTAAGCATTATAATTACGTCCCGTTTTGTAAATAATGTTTGATAGTTTCATGCTAAAAAACGACTAGAGTTAAATCGTGGAAACTGTCTAATCGAGCATTTCTTCTATACAAAATTGAGATCCGGTGATTAATTTGTTCGAAAAAGAGCATTTGGAAAGCTGAGGGTGTTATTTAGTAGAAGCAATACAGAATTACATACCTTCAGTCACGGATGTGACAAAAACAAGCGCAAAAACAAACACTGCTCCGAGGTTCATTTCTGCTCAAACTTTTTTTTAAGAAATGTATAGGATATTTTGTTGTACAATTGAGACTGAACCAGAAATAGAAATACCAGAAAATGAGCTCCAGATTGTTGTCAGCTTTTACCGAAATAATCTTTTACCGATCCCGCTGCGCGGAGAGATCTATCTGTCAACTTCAAATGGCACCACAAAAATTATCACTATCACTAATAAAACTTAAAACAAAACAGTTTGAATTGAGGTGAAGCAGAGTTAGAGTGACTAAGGATGTCAATTGATCCCTGATGCATTGGTTCCCGGCATTGTCTATTTTGTGGCATTGAAAGAATAGTGGATGAGTGAACAAACTCTGATACACAACAATTCAGCGAGTGGTGACAGGTTTGATCAGGTGCAGAGTCAAGACAGTAAAATGCTGAGAATCATCCCATCAGACACTGAAACATCCCACAGATCCTAACAATGCTGGCAGACCCTATATCATAGTAATAAATAATATGATCGGCAAGAAAATGCAAACTGCACCACCGATGCATATGATACTACCTTAACTCAATAATTACAAAGTGATAAAAAATACCAAACATTTGACAAAAAAACGCTCGTAAAAAGTAAACCAATCAAAAATTAAATTATTCGTTATCTCCACTCAGAAAAGCACCGCAAAAAATTGCTTTTTGTTTCCTGTCTTTCTCATAATAAATATCCAAAACATTTTATAACAAGCAACCATCATGAGGCAAGGCAATTCACGCAATGACATGTAAGAATAGTTGAAAAGCGGCAAACAAAGCTATTTAAAATATTTGGCATGATGAACGCGTTATTAATTCATTTTGGCAAAATCAATTGAGGCAAATAGATTTCAAGCAAAGATCTCAAACAACAAAATAACTGCTGTAAAAAGATTTTACATTATTTAAATCTGTTGTATTTTCGCCACATCTGAACGGTATGCAGAATTTTTAAAACCTGTCTACTGGTCTACGTGATCGGACTATCAAAAATTCACCAGGGGTGGCAGTGCGTTCAAAATTACACGGTCTCATCATGGCCAAATGTAAACGAGGTAAAGTTCGATCAATTCCAAATCTGAACGAGGTTTTGTCTGAACATGACCAATTTTGAACGAGCGAAAGACTGATTGATCATAAAAAGAGCCATAGTTTGATCATGGCCAATTTTAAACGCAACAATGTCTGATCATAAAACAAACAGAAATATGATCATGACCAAATTTGAACGAGACAAAGTCTGATCATGGTCAAATTCGAAAAAGATCATGGTCTGATCATAAAACGAGCCAATGTATGATTATGACCAAATTTGAATGCGCCAAAGTCTGAGCACAAAACGAAACAAGATCTGATCATACCCCATTCAAGACGAAGAATGTTTTTTCATGGGTCCAGCTCAAGTCTTTTCGTAGCCTAAAATGTCGACCAACGTCTTTTTATGGATTAAACAAGAGAGCAGAGGGTGAAATAACTAATGTAGGGTCGGAAGACTTTTGCAAGTCAAGTTGCAAGCCTCGACTTCTTGGGATTTTCCCAGTATGTTCTGTGTGTGTTCCCTGTCCACCTTTTCTCAACCGGGCTAGGGACTGGCTACGGCGGTGTTAAAAATAAACAGTCGAGGTTCTCACCAACGTCATAAAAAATATTTTCATGGCCAATTCCGGTCGAGTACGGTCTTTTCATGGAAAAATTCGTTCGAAGATCGTTTGAATAAGACAGTACTGAGTTCAATTGTTTGATAAAGAACATGCATTTATATATTCGCTGCAGAATGAACCTTTTTGCGAGGAATTCTAAGACTCTTGAGAACGGTAAACTTTCTAAAGATTGGCGGCCAATTTAGCGGTGAGTTTTGTTGCCTCATTCAACGCTAGGAACCACAATTCGTATAAAAATTCATCGCATTCATTCCGATGGTTGTATCAAAAAAGCACACAAACTTTTAATGTGGTAGAGTCTGATCACAGACAATTTTGAACGAGTCAAAAACGCGCCAATACTTCGAACGAGGCAAAATCTGATAATGTCCAATGTTGAACGAGGACATGAGCGCGCCAAGAATTTTGAACGAGCTAAAGACTGAGAATGGGCGATTATCGTCTTTATTGGTCGAATTATACGTAATTATGGTCTTGAACGGTCTGATCATGGGCAATTTTTAGAGAGGACCTCAACATGGGTTGTTGGGAATTAACCCAACCCCAAAAATCACCCTATTTGTCAAATTTCCACCAGCTCCCCTCCTTAAATCGGCGTAATAGTTTTTTATTGGGATTTTAATCCCAACTAAAACCCCAGCAGTTGCCTTTGACAGCCCTAGTGAGAGCAATGAATTAGTCGTCCGTAAATGAAATTGCAGAGTGGCTTATGAACTAAACCAATTTTAGCAAAGATGTAACTACCGGTTCAGTTCATCAACTTCTCCGATGGCAGATTATTAGAATAAACTATCTCGAAAGCCAGCATGTACTCTCAAGGAAAATTTTCCGACTCAGTTCAGAAGTAACAGAAATAAAAATATCGAAAAGAAATAAGAGATGAAGTTTCCTCTAAAACACAGTTGCAAACCTTTTGTCCTCTCAGGTAAAGTATATTAAAACAGAAGCTATGAGTCTACTGTTTTGGGCGTCATCATGTCGGTCAAAATCATCCAAAAACTTCAAAAGTTGCGTCAAAAACCACGACAACATTTTAAAATTTTCATCACTGTTTAAAACCCATATTGCAAAAATATTGCAAACGCCAGATCTGATAAATCTCTTTCAACTGGTCCAGATGCCATCACACACAGATATATTTGAAATATTGAGACACTTTGTTCTTAACCTTTACGTAATTAGGTAAAAATAAATGCCAAAACTTATTCTTCGAGTCAACTTCTAAAGAACGTTGAGTGAACCTCCACGAAACAAGCAAGTTACCATATAGTGGTTAACGCAGGACAAAATAAATCAAAAGTTTAACTTAGAGGTTCTCCTGCAGTTAAAACAAATCCATGGTCACGTTTCGGGAACTTGTTTAAACTGATGATGTTGTTGCGGAACCGGAATGTTTTCAGTAAACGTGGCACGACTCAACTCCATGATTTTTGCCGAAAACACGATTGCATTATATTGATCCTTCTTGAAGGATTCAAATGCCAATAAGTATGATATGGCAAATCTAGAATTCATTCAATAGCATTTCGCAAAAGCACCCTCGGGGGAGAAGGTAGACATGCACTAGAATAACATTCAGCACGACTCCAGTCGTGACCAGTTTAAACAAGCATAACCAGTCATTTGATTAATTCTCTTTACAAACAGAAAGTTTTTTCCTTCGTTACTTCTACAAAATCAATTTACTTATCAGAGAAATTTACAAGAAAACACAAAAATTTGACGCCAAGAATTCACCATCCATAATTTCAGGGCAACTTGAAATCACGTTTCTTTGTTCACAACATCATTAAAAAACAAGGAACTCATTGAAAATTGAACGAGCTTTCTGTAAAGAAATTCTAGCAGAGGGTGGAAATAAAAATAAAGAAATACAATTTCAACAACCAAAAAATTTTAGGTTATACATATCCCGACGTTGAATTCCAATGAGAAAAACAAGAACCCACAATAAAGAAGGTACTTGGTTTTCCATGTAAAAATTCCATTGCTTTATTTCCTAATTTTTCCAAAGAAAACCTACATTTTGGCAAATGTTTCAATAAATACATGGCCAGTTTTTGTCGCTTTCAGTTTCGGTCCGCTGGGAGTAAAAAAACTCGTTTGGAAAACATCTTCAAATTCACACGTTTGGAATGCGTCCGAAATTTCGCTTCAGCCGTTTCCTACTTCGGTTTTAAAAAATCATGATATATGTTTGTCATTTGTTTTCTTTCGTCAAAGCAAGAGTAACCCCAAAATGAACGACAATTACCAGCCATAAACTACAAGTCGCTCCTCATTATGCAGAAATAGCTAAAATGTGATCTGTAAATCAGCTAGGCAAATATTACGCCGGAAGGCCTCAATGCCTCAATTGCCTAGTTATTGTTCCAACATTTGTTTTCAAAATGGGGAATATATATATATATATATATATATATATATATATATATATATGAGAAGCTGGATTTTTTCTTCAGTTAAATTTTGTTTACAAATCGTTACTACTTAAAAAAACTACAAAACTTATCCCAGGTTGACAACCCGTCATCCTCCAATTTTTCTGGCAAATTTTAAATTTTTCAAGGAAGGGGGCGTATTAAAAAAGTTCTGAGTTCACCAATTTCAATAGGCTGTAAAAAAAATTCTAAGCAAGTTCAGATATTGTTCTCAAATTTATTACAAATTATCCAATATTTATAGTAGTTTTGAGGTTTTGCAGCTATATTTTTCACTTTTTAAGCTAATTTAGCGTTTTTGGCCAGTTATTTGTTTTATCGCATTCAGTTAGAGTTGAAGGGAAGCCTTTGGCTCAAAGCATTTTTCAGTAACCAGATGATTACAGTTCTTGTGGCTGAAGACAGTGTTTTTGTTGAGAAAGAAGAGAGAAAATTAAAAATTCTTGTAAACATTTTTTTGACAATTTCTTACCATTTTTCAGGTTTCTCAACAAAATAAATTTGTTTGAGCCTGACTTGGCTTACATATGATTCGGTGAGTAGTTTGACAGTTCCAATTGCATAGGAGAAAATTGTTGTTAGGCGTACTTGTTTTATTCAAAGAATTAATCGTATTTTTCTAATTATTTAGATCAGTTGTTTTTCGTTAATTTCATCGTATTTGTAGACTCCTTTTTGAAAGTATTTATCTGTGATTTAAATTAATGGACGAACCACTCTTTTTTGTAGCAAAAAGATTTCAGGCAACTTAGAGCTCCCAAAAATTACAAAAATCAACATTGAAAATGTAGAACTAAAAACACTGAAAAAGATTAGGTTCTATACTCTTGAGTTTGTTCCAAACAGTTATTCTAATCTCTTCAAAAATAGCCATCATAGTACTTTTATACCGCACACATGTAAAAAAAACCGGGTTTGGGAAATGGACACAAATCAACAGAACTCATTATTCAAAATTAAAGTTGAAAATTCTTTTTAATCTTATTTATTTCAACTCTTTATAATGTCAGAGCCTATTCTTCCCACTGATCGACTATAGACAAGGTAAAACAATAATTTTGATTGTTGCTTAGTTTATGGATTTTCAGAATGAAAAAATTAACAGAATTCTTCTTGAATCATTTTGAACATTGGGAGAACATTTTTCAATTCTGCATAATGGAATTTTGCTCCTAACTGATCAGTACCAGTCATTGAGCGTGTCTGTAATTTTAAAACCAAAAAGGTTAACTGATTGTGGAATTCCTCATATAAAAAACAAAGCTTTTTGTGAACGAAGAAAAAATTCTTTTTTTCTCAGTTCGCATTTTTTTTTATTTCCTGTCTCATTCAAAATACACTTGTTTAAAAGAATGAGCGCGCCAAGGCGTTCAATTAACCGATAAT